>NC_045958.1:70097825-70799521 GCF_010909765.2 Amblyraja radiata | reverse complement strand
TCTGGTGGCGCAGCCATTCCCACCCATTGGGTTCCCATTGTGACGTAGAACACGCAGGCATTACTGCGCAGGCACAGCCGACAGGCATGGAAAGTGGAAAAGGGATTTATTAAAGCTTAAAATGTAAATAACTCTTAAATAATAACAATGATTTAAATGTGAAAGATGAGATTTATTCAGTTCAGTTCTTTCTTTTTGTGTCTCTTGTTGCGTTCTGCTGCTCACTACCTCTTGATGTCTCTTTGCTGTTGATGAAATAAACAACACACAATTTTAATATAGAGACATTATAGAGTGGTCAAAGTTTAACTTGAAGAAAATCTGCGAATTTACCTCAGAAGTCATCGTTCAACCAAGCAGGCGTTTAATGACAACATTCTTGGTCGATGTTCCATCCTTCAGGAAAACTTTGACATTTTCCTACATCTTTCCTCGTCTAAGAGCCACATATAGTTGTCCATGCTGAAATGCCGGTTTCTCGAGGTATATCAACACTTTCTCCATGATTTGTCCTTGCGCTTTATGGATCGTCATAGCAAAACTTGACTGAATGGGGAATTGGGTCTGCTGAAGGGGAATGTCTTTGCCTTCTGTCAAATTGAGCGTTATCCTCGGAATGAGAATAATGTCAACTTTGAAGGCTCCCATGTTGATTCTTGCAATGATTAGATGATTGTATATCTCTTCCACAATCATGCCCGTTCCATTGTATAGCTTTGGGGGTTCCAAGTTTCTTATTAACATTGGAGATCCTTTTTTCAACTCCAATTTGTGTGATGGTAATCCAGAGATTTTGAGTGAGTCTTGAATCGAGAATGTGCAGTTCTTCCACCAGGCATTAATGTAGCTGCTATCCCAGAGGATGCTTTAGCAATAGCCACATCATCTTGACCTCTAACTTTTGAGGATCAAATTGGTGATAAAAAAAATTTCCGTTCCTCCTGGTGAATCAATGAAAAACATTGAAGGAAGCTTCCTTTTCAAGCAGTTGCACATCTTGTCATACACTGCTCTCTGCTCACCATTCAGGAGAGGCTCATTCTCCTCAACAAATTGCTGTTGTTCAGTTCTATCATATTGCAATTCCTGCAGCAATTCTGGATTGTCATCATCAAGGTGCATCCTTCCATATCTTGGTCATGGCAAATGAAAGCATTCCATTGTTTTGTTGTAATTCTCAATCTTGTCTTGAATATACAACTGAGCCTGATCATGATGCTTCTCTTCAATCATGATATTAGGATCACTCATCGTTCTCCTTTCTTTTTCCAGGTAATCTTCAGACATTGAATTCTTGAAGTGATCCTACAATTGTTGAGGATTGTTGATCTCAGTATTTGTCAGCAAAACAACAAACAAATCTCTCATTGTACTGGGGAGCCTTGTCTTCACAGCATCTTCCATTGTTTGTTGCCAATGTTCGTCAGTCTGCAACAAACCTCTTTGTCTGCAGACGTCTTTGAAAGAAGGATGAATTTTTCCATTCAAGATTCAAGATACATTTAATTGTCACATGTGCCAGATGGCACAGTAAAATGAAATTCCCATACAGCCATACAATAAAAAATAAAGACCACAACACACTATAGAATTTAACATAAAACATCCCCACACAGCAGAATCAGAGTTTCTCGTTGTGTGGGAAGGCACCAAAGTCAGTCTCTTCCTCCACTGTTCCCCGTGGTCAGGGCCTCCCCGTGCCCTCCGCAGTTGTAGCTACGGGTGGCCCGATGTCCAGGACCGCTCGCCGGGGTGATACAAGTCCGACGTCGGGGCTGCGGGACGTCCTCAACGGCGTGGACACAGAGTCGGCCCCCTCCTACCGGAGTCGGCGGCTTCCAAAGTCCGTAGCCCACGCCGGATGGAGACCCGCCGCTGTACGCTCTCTGCAAGGCGCCCCAGGACTCCACGATGTTGTTCAGCGCCGCCCACGTTGTAAGCTCTCCGCACCAGAGCTCCACAATGTTGGAGCAACGGATCAACGCTCCGGAGCTCCAACGGCGACCCAGGTAGGCATCGCCCATCCGCGGTGACTCCAGCGCTGCGCCGCCGCTGTAGCAGCCCTGGTCCGGTTCCCGGTCCCCGGCAGGAAAGGCCGCTCCGATCCAGCTAGTAGGCCGCGAGGTGGGGGACGAGGACGCGACTCGGAGAAATAGTCGCGTCCCCGCCAGGAAGAGACTGGGAGACGGTTCCCCCCTTACCCTGCCCCCCTCCCCCACATAGAAAAGTTAAAGTTCTCCCTAAAACAGACTTTGGACTAACTGAAAATTAAAAAAAAGATAGAAATGACAGACAGGCTGTAGGCAGAGGCTGCTGCCAGTGCAGCGCCCCTAAAGGATCATCATGTGTCTTCAATGAATCAAAGGATACTGGCCCTTTTACGTGATGGAGAAGCAGTCTCAAGTAGTAGAGGTCACCACATCTTGGAGACACGGTATACACTCGTCCCAGAACATTGGCTTCAAAAAGACTTGGAAGATCTTCCACTCTCTTCCCAACCTTCCTAGCCGTACTTTGCCATCTCTTATTGTTCCATGTGTAAAACTGGGAAACATCAGTGTAGTAGAATGTTGACTAACGTAGGAGTAGAGTTCTGCTGTCATGCCCTGACACTGCCATTCCCCACCGGCTTCAGGAGGGGGCTGGTGGGGAGCACCCTGCAGCTGGGGACAGGGACGGCTTCTGGCTGGGGTCAGTGGGGGGGGGGGGGGGAAACGTTCTGCAGCTGGGGACGGGGAGGGCTTCAGGTGGGGGCCAATGGGGGGGGAGCTTTCTGGAGGGCTAGTATGGGTGTTGTGGGCAGATGGGACTGGTTTCCAGAGGGCTTCTAGGCACATTGTGGGCCTTTTTTTGGGCTAGTCCTGCAGCAGTTGGTGTCGCAGTCGGCCGGCTTTTGAGCGGACAGCTTCTGGACTGACTCACGGCTTCTGGACTCACTACTCACTGACTCACTGAATCCAGAAGCCGTGAGTTAGTGAGTAGTGAGTCCAGAAGCCGTAAGTCAGTGAGTAGTGAGTAGCTGCAGTAAAGACGCGATGGCGCAGGAAGGGGCGGACCTTCACGAGTGACAGTAGAAGGGACCAATCCGCTCGGCGCTGAATGGCAGGAGAGGCAATGATCTGCGCACGCGCGGTTTTAAAGTTTTTAAACCTCGATAACTTACCAGCTTCCACCAATTGGAACAAAACTTGGTGCAATCGCAGCATAGGAGAACGGGTGAGTAAGCTGGTGAAAAATTGTAGCGCTACCGTGTACCGTTTTTGCGCAAATAGAATGACCGCCAAACCGGAAGATAACAAGATCAGAGTTTTAGTTATGTATAGATAGATAGATGGTCACATAGATGGGAAGTAACAAAATGTTTAAGGGATTTGGAAAGAGTGGTTAGAGACAGGGTAATAGTTTGCAATGACAGTACATTCTTTGTAGCCGGAAGCAGAGCTGGCTTGGGAAGAACAGTTTCCAAAGATAGGGAACCATTTACAATCTGGAGAGTCGAGTGGTTTGCAATTTGGCGGAAATGGATTTGCAAAGGTACAAGTTGCTTTCATTTCGAGATATATTAAGGGAGACCAAAAAGGTAGAAAGGAGAGAAGCTAGAATGAAATGCAATTTTCAAACACAGCTTGTTTTTAGTTTTCATTTAAATGAAAAATGTACCTTTTGTTTTGTTGAAAAATGGTGTTACTCTTTCTGAATGGCTTAAGCTGGCATTTGCAGAAGAATAATCAGAATTGTTTTGATCCAATGCAGAGTGCGCTGTTGAGATAACATTGTTTTCTTCAAACTTCTCTGTTTGAGATGTTGTGTTGTCTATGAAAAAAAATAATTAACAGCACTCTTCAGCAGACAAAATGAATTCCATTATCCATCATTTAGAAAAATGTCAACAGAAACATCAGATGATTTGGAATTTATTCCAACTGAGTATTTGTGAGGTACAACGTCAGAAACAACCACTCCCTGCTAACTAGGGGCAATTTACAGAGGCTAATTAACCCGTCAACCAGCACATTTGGGGTGTGGGGGGAAACTGGAGCACCCGGAGGAAAGCCACGTGGCCAGAGAGAATGTGAAAACTCCACATAGACAGCACCTGAGGTCAGGATTGAACCCGGGTCCCTGGTGCTGTGAGGCAGAAGCTCATCACTATTCAGCTTATAAATAATTTTGTAAATGACATTTAAAAAACAAGTCTTACAAGTAAAACACAAAGCACTGAAGGATCTCAGTGGGTCCGACAGCATCTTTGGAGGAAATGTACAAGTGCCGTTTCAGGTCAGGATCTAGGCCTGACCAACACATCACCTGTTTTTAAGAAGGGTGGACTTTTTGGGCAGCATGGTGGCGTAGCGGTAGAGCTGCTGCCTTACAGCGTCTGGAGACCCGGGGGTCCGATCCTGTGCTGTCACTAGGGAGTTTGTACATTCTCCCCGTGACCTGCATGTGTTTTTCTGGGATCTCCGGTTTTCTCCAACGCTCCAAAGACGTACAAACCTGTTATTTAATTGGCTTTGGTAAAATTGTAAATTGTCCCTCGTATGTGTAGGTTAGTGTTAGTGAGTGGGGATCACTGGTCGGCGTGGACTTGGAGGGCCGAAGTGCCTGTTTCCGCTCTGTATGACCAAACTAACTAAAAAAGGAACTGCAGATGCTGGTTTAAACTGAAGATAGACACAAAAAACTGGAGTAACTCAGCGTCTCTGGAGAGAAGGAATGGGTGATGTTTTGTGGTGAGACCCTTCTTCAGACTGGTCAGGGATAAGGGAAACGAGAGATATAAACGGTGCTGTGGAGAGATATTGAACAATGAGTGAAAGATATGTAAAAAAAGTAACGATGATAAAGGAAACAGGCCATTGTAAGCTTTGGCTTCCAAATATGTTGCCTGACCCATTGAGTTTCTCCAGCACTTTGTGTGGTGCTCAAGATTTCAGCCTCTGCAGTTTCTTGTGTCTCCAGTCTTACCAGTGTAGGCTGAGTGCAGCGGACAGAGAAAGTTCTCATATTAAAAAGATATATTAGACCATGTTCGGGAGTGACCATACAATGTTGAAGAACTTTCAAAGCCAGGATTGGACTCATAAGCCAGCTGAGAGTGCATAAAAAACCCAACAGAACATAGATCATCATCCTCGACCTCGAGGGATAGCCACAACGACAATCATGTCCTCTCATCTGCAGATTTAGTCCATAGGGTAATTGTGGCTAAACAATGTGGCACTATCTCCAGTTAATGAAAGTGCCTTGTCTACATTGTTCAGGACATCATCTTGGGATATGTCATAGGACTTCATTTATAATTTATTTTACTTTGTAGGCAGTCTCTCAGAATTAAGCCTGAATCATTTCTGTTCTATTTTCTGAGCTGCCAAATGAGGGCAATGTGGGAAGAGCAGACTCTGCCATAGTTCGGGTCTGATGGAATGGGGAGGTGAGTAGTTTGTGAGGTGGCAAAACCCACCTACTGCTGACACTGACCTTCAGTCTGTCCTGAAGCATAGCTCTGAGATTCTCAATACCATTCCATAATATTCCTCCTCCACTTTGAGCAGTGATGGGCCGGAGATTCCCAGGAGTCAGTAGTGATGTCAGTAGTGAAACTTTGAGCTATGAGTATAAGCTTGGAATATCACTTCCTCACCTCACTTTCACACCACTTTCCCCTCTGGCCCCTTTTGGCTTTCCAGATTCCATCTTTGAGTTCACATTCTTTCTTCACTTCTCCATGTTCAGTTCTAGGATTTGGTTGTCAACCAATGTCCATCATAAGCCCATGCACTCCCTCAACTACTCAACTACATTGACAACAATTATCAATTCTCAGCCTGGACAAAGAAAGTCACAGAAGGACCTGAATGATCACCCATGCAGTTCTCCTTCAGGGTATATTTTGTTCAGCAAAAATTACAGCTGGTAATTTTACAACATAAAAACAGGTTTAGAGTGCCTGAGCATGGGGACTGGCTGGGCCATTGCTTATGAAGGAAGTGAAGGGGCTTCAAGTCATCTTGGTGGGTGAAAGAAGTGTAGAGCATTGAACCTCCAATGTTAAAAGCAGATGGTTTGGGGCACAAACTGCCAAAGTGGTCGGAAGTTTCAAAGAAGTGAATCAGAAGCAGAAAGAGTATGTTTCATGTTGGAGGATTAAACAGATAAGCAGCTTAAGGGCCAGTCCCACCAGCATGCGATTGCATGCGTCTAGCATGACCAAACGTTGTGGCTTGAGGCGTACGGCCTCGCGGGGCCGGTTCCACTTCCAACCGCGGAGCCGTCTGGAGTTGTGCGGGGCTGGTCCCTACATCATACTCACTAATCAGCTGGGCAGGAGGCGGGCCGACTGAATTTGGACGTCGCACGGTGTCGGGCGGTTACGTCATCACGCAACAGCACGCCGGGCGGTGACGTCATCGTGCAACGCCATGCGCTAGACGTACGCCGTCAAGACGCTGTGTACGGCGTCAAGACGCTGTGTACGACATCGAGACGCTGCTTATGACGTCGAGACGCTGCGTACCCCCGTCGAGGTGCTGCGTACGGCCTCAATGGGGCTGCGGGCCGACAGGCCGTTGTCGCGCGGAATTTTTGGACAGTGTCAGTTTTTCGGAACCCCGCGTGATGTCTGGACCAGCCCCGCACAACTCCATACACCTCCGGCGATCGAAGTGGGACCGGCCCCGCGAGGCCTTATGGCTCAAGTGACCACGTTAGGTTGCGCTAGCCGCATGCAGTCGCATGCTGGTGGGACAGGCCATTTACTGTGTTAGAGCACAAGCCAACCTCTGACCCAAAGGCCAGGCACAAAGCTGACACTTTTAGTTGTAGTATATCAATCAATTGTCCATGCAAATTAACAGTAATGGAATGACTGCCAGGTTAAGTACACAAAATGTTTTAAAATATCTTAGAATAATGACTATGGGTGCTGTCATGACCACAAGTGCTGGCTGTACAGAGTTTTTACGTTCTCCCCGTGACCTGCGTGGGTCTTCTCCGAGATCTTTGATTTCCTCCTACACTCCAAAAACCTACAGGTGTGTAGGTTAATTGGCTTGGTATAAATGTAAAAATTGGCCCTAGTGTGTGAAGTGCGGGGATCGCTGGTCGGTGCGGACTTGGTGGGCCGAAGGGTCTGTTTCCACTCTGTATCTCTAAAACTAAAACTAAAACTGAATGTTAATTCCACATTAGGCAAGCACATTTATACCTTCTCATTTTATCTCTCTTGGTACCAGTATCTCAGCATCTGCCTGTTTCTGCACTCTACTCGTTGGCTTTTGTCAGGTAATCAGAAAAAGGGTGAACATCAGTTGAGACTATCTCTGTCTTGTATAGAGTTCAATACACAATGCATACTTGGTCACGTTGATTAAAATGACTCTAAAATAAATTGCACTAGCATGAAACTGTATATTCTATTCAGTATTCAGCAAAATATTTTTCACAAAGCAAATTCACGGCTGATGTAATGCTCAATGATTTGCTCTTAATCATCTTCACTCACTGCTTGTTCTGTTTTCGTTCCAATTTTCCTGCAGAATTGTTACAATTTTATGGCAAACATATTGCACTTACAAATTACATAGAATCTATTGATCCATGAAAATAACTTCAACTAGCTGAGGCCTCAAAATTCCTAATCTAAAATTCTGAATTCCTAATCAATGTGGAGCATAATAGCTTACAATAGGTGAGAACTGTGTGTTTACAGAGCAGAAATCGAACAAGTCATTAAATTAGAGCAATACGGTTAGATGTTTTACATGTACCCCAGCTTTATGTTGACATTTGCTACTACTTTCTATTCTCTACTCATGCTTTAAAACTGACTCCCATAAAACAACAACTCGAAACATAAAAATGCACAAAGCTTCACAACACTGAAAAATCATAACTATGGGCCCTTCGGCCCACCGAGTCCACGCCGACCAGCGATCCCCATACAGTAGTTTCTATCCTACCGGCGACTAGGGATAATTTAGAGAAGCCAATTGAACTACAGACCTGCACGTTCTTGGAATATGGGGGACAAAACTGGAGCACTCAGAGAACACCTATGCGGTCACAATGAAAACATACAAACTTCGTACAGACAAGCACCCGTAGTCAGGATCGAACCCAGGTCTCAGATGCTGGAACGCAGCAACTCTACTGGTGCGCCACTGCTTCGCCCATGTACTCTCTTTGATTCCTACACCATTGTTCTCAGCAATTAAATAGTTCCATCCGAGGAAGAAATGAACTAAAAGAAACTCACCTTGTGATCTGCAGAAGGCTATTACAAAAGTCGCGAGCAATCCTATTGGCAAAGCGGAGTCTGTCATGTTGGTTGAAATTGTTTTACTGAATACAATTATTCTGAGGCCTGTTTAGATGTGACCTCTGATGCTGTCAGTTGTTATATACCCAGGAATATGGATTTACAGAAACTTCTGCAAGGACTGGGTATTACTCTAAACGTTTTGGTAACTTCACACCAATGCCTTCTGACTTCCCTCCAGTTACTAGCTTTAGTTTTACAATGGGGATGTCACATATTGTTTCAAAATAGCTGAGCATTTTATCATTCTGCAGCTGGGCAGATTGCAGTCTACTGTGAGGTGGTTGGCATGTAACACAGCCACTCAAAACCTTGACATGGTTCCATCAAATTTCAGAGGGCTTAATTAATTGGAAACTTAATTTTCAAATACTTCCAATAATTTAGCACCTTATTGATTGAAGCACCTGAAATATCTCACAGGAATGCAATGTATATTGATTGAAACTATTCTTCGTGAAATACTCCTTCATTTGAGAATATAGAAAACTAAATATTTTCCACTTGAAGAATATGTTTGATTGAAACATCACAGAGTAATCCCAGTAATTTATTATATTGCAAGCCATACTGGATACCACAGAAAAGCAGCACAGTAATGATGTGGTGGAGTTGCTGCCTTACAAGGTTCAATCCTGATTACGAATGCTCCCGCACTCCAAACACGTACCAGTTGGTAGGATAATTTGCTTAGTTAAATAGCTTAGATAATTGTAAAATTGTCCCTAGTGTGTAGGATAGTTCTAGCCTAAGGGTTGATCTCTGGTTGACGCGGACTCAGTGGGTAGAAGGGCCTGTATCCGCACTGCATCTCCGTCTATAGTAAAGTAAAGACTCTCAACAATTTAGTCCCAATGCCTAACATGCCTAACATTTTTGGAAACACAATGATTTTTATGAATTTGATGCTTATCCAATGGGAATTTTAGTGGTAAAACTTCTTGGAATATAGGGAAAAGTCAGCATTACCATCTTAAACCTCTGTAAAAGAGACAATGGCTTTTGTGGCTTCTAAGGGACTCCACCAGCGTGCCTTTGTGTCACTTGGATTACAGAGACTTAGCTACATTTTAAAGACTTGTGGACCAAAGCCTTTATCCCAAGTGCAATTTGGATTAGAGATACAACATGGAAACACCATCAGCCCTTCAGCCCTCAAGTTCACCCCATTCATTGATCATCCTTTCACACTAGTTTTATGTTATCCCACTTTCTCGTCTACTCCAAACACAGGCAATTTTACAGAGGCCAATTAAGCGACAAACCTGCATGTCTTTTGGATGTGGGCAGAAACTGGAGCACCAATAGTTAAAAAACATCAGCGTAAACTTTTCATGAATTGGAACGGAAAATTCACCGAGCACATTGGAATAATGTTCAGTGGATATCTAACCACAGTTTACATTTTAACTCTGTTGAGGACAACTCCCTAAAGGATCCAACAATAAGAAAAAAATAGTATTCTTCATCAATCTGAAGAAGAGTCCTGACACGAAACGTTACCTATCCATGTACTCCTGGGTTGCTGCAAGTCCCGCTGAGTTACTCCAGCACTTTGTGCCTTTTTTTTGTAAATAATCATCAGCAGGCCCCTGTTTCTACAAAAAAGAATAGTTTCTGTGAACTGGCAATAAGTCCTTGGTTGACATATTAAGTAATCACGAGTTCAGTGAGATGCTGGCTGTCTTTCACATTTTGGGTCACAGAGGCCTTTCCAATAACAAAGGACAAATGATGGTGTTCAGTTTGAGCCCTTTCACTGTTGATCTTCACACCATTCTGTTCCTGATCTTCACACCATTCCTCAAAAGATGTTTGAAAATGCAACAACTGCTGGGAGTATTGAATACCTCTCAATGAACTTCCTTGTTGTTTGTGATGACAGACTTCATCATCAATGCATGTGGAGTTCTTTTGAATGAAACTGGTGACAGACACATGGCCATTTTAATGATATCTGCAGAAATCAATAACAGCAATAAAATTGTCCTTCATGGACACAAGTTGAAAACAGGCAGGTACTAAGGTCAACCATTTGCTCTATAGCCTTGAAAACAAACTGATAATTCACTCAGATTAATGATCTACCGAAGTCCAATCTCCTTTCAAGAAAGTTTGCAGCATCCTTTTGCACAGCCACACCAGCAATTCAATTCTGGTGGAAATGATACACTGGTGGTACTGGTTGAGGCATTAACCCGTGTTTGCAACATTAGTTGGGAATGAGCTGCAGGCAAAACAGCTGAGAGCAGCAATAACTCTGTAATCCACTGACAATGCTGCTCCTCCCTTGAAGGTTCATTGCTCCTTCCTCACTGCAGTTAAGAATGTTGCTTCCTGCTGGGCCAAAGTGAGCTGAGGTTATTTTTCTATGCTAAGAGATCAAGATTTATTTTGGGATATGAATTTAGTCTGCTGGTTAGATCATGTATGCAGTAAGCCTAAATCAGTTGGATATTCCCAAATAGGAGCCTGGTCCAAACCTGTTTAATGAGCACACACAGGAAATCTAATGCAATGGTAGATCCATTACTCTCCATTGAGACAATTATCCTCTGTCATTGGGAGGATAGGAGACAGGGCCTCTGTTGCAACCTGATTTGCGCTGATCTACTTGTGTGTTTCTTTTATATGTGATGTATCTCCCCTATCATGAAATCTTAAATCTTAAATCTTTTATATGTGATGTATCTCCCCTATCATGAAACCTTAAATGTGAAGCACTCTCTTTTCCCCCGAAACAAAGTAATTTGCAAAATGTGTAGGAAGGAAATGCAGATGCCAGTTTAAACCAAAACACTGAAGTAACTCAGCATCTCTGGAGAAAAGGAATAGGCGATATTTCGGGTCGAGACCCTTCTTCAGACTGAAATACTGCCCACTTACAACAACTGTATTCAAAATATAATATTCAAAAAGCTTCCATTTCATGTACGTGGGCCTCCAGACAGGCATGGAAACCTAATACAGTTTCAGTGGATGCTATACTTTCATCTCATTGGGGTTAGAAATATGAGAGCACCCATCTGTCAAGAGTTTTTAATTGTCATATGTACCTGCAATGGAACAATGACATTCTTGCTGCAGCTTTGCAGGCCTATCAACACAATTACACACAGATAAATATATAATATTCATAACACAATAAATTAATAAACATAATACTAGATAATGATAATAGTGCAAAACCAAAGTCTGTTGTGCAATCAAAGACATGGTCCGTAGGAGATCATAGTTAATGTTGTGTAATGTTCAAGATTCAAGTCAAAAGTCAAGAGTGTTTTATTGTCATATGTCCCAGATAGGACAATGAAATTCTTACTTGTTACTTGTTACTTGTTACAGCACAACAGAACATGTAAACATAGTACACAACGGGAGAAAAAGTTCAATGTGTATATATACACATACTTAATAAATAAACAAATTAATAAATAAACAAATATAGCTTGATAATAGCTGGGAATAAAGCTGTTCTTGGACCTGGTAGCCACAGTTCCAAACCACTGTACCTTCTTACTGATGGTGGTAGCATAACGTCTTTCAATTTCTGTTCCCGGGCATTTGGGTTGACGAACCAAGCCCTCTACCGTACACCTGTAGAAATTCAATAGACATACCAAATCTCCTCAATCTTTTAAGGAAGGAGAAGTGTTGGTGAGCTTTCTTTGTGATTGCCTTGACATGCTGGACCCAACACAAATCTTCAGATATGCATGTTCATGAAGCTAAAGCAGTTTACCCTTTCCACCTTTGTCCCGCCGATGAAGACAGCTTCGTCAATCCCAAGCTTTCACTGGCCTAATAAGGTTGTACTTGGATGTCATATGTGACCCTATATGGCTAGACTTCAATGTCTGATTAGATCTGAGGATTGCCTCAAGCAGGAGGCTGAAGCAAAATCAGTAATAAGGCATCATGTCTTATTACTGATAAAAGGTTACTAGGCCAACTTACTTGTACTGCCAGAATCCAACAAGGAAAAAGAACATGAGAGGGTGGATTAAGCAATGAAGGTTTCCTCCATGGTGAAGCTAATAACATCATCTCTGCTGCTCTTGTTTTACATGTAAATTAAATTGGTATGAAATATTCTTGTATATTCTACGGTCTCCTTCTGGTGATGAGGCATTGGGTTAGTTCACTGAGAAACTGTGGAAAGTAGTTGAAGCATTTGCAATGCATTTGTTTTATGTATTTGTCCATGCATTGTAGGTGTCCTTGATAAACACAAACCTTTTTTTTCCTTGATAGACTCAAAAAGCTAGAGTAACTCAGCGAGACAGGCAGCATCTCTGGAGAGAAGGGCTGGGTGACTCTTCTAAGGGTCTCGACCTGAAACGTCAGCCATTCCTTCTCTTCAGAGATGCTGCCTGTCCCGCTGAGTTACTTCAGCTTTTTGTGTCTATCTTTGGTTTACATCAGCATCTGCAGTTCCTTCTTACACCTTATTTTCCTTTCCTAGTTGTCATTGAACTGAGGAGTTATTTAACAATCAACTGCATTGGTGAAACTTGTCTCAATGATAAGCCAGACCCATAAGCATGATGAATTTCCTTCCCTGAAGGAAATTAGTAAATCAAAAGTATTTTCCTCACAAAAATTGTAATTTCATGGTTTTATTCCAGATTACTTGGTTATATTCCTCAACCACCATGGCATGATCTGGTCATGTCTCCTGTTCAAACTGCACGTGCTGCAGCAAGTGGTGCTGCTATCTCACAGCTCCATGGACCCAGGTTCGATCCTGAACTCAGACAGCGTTTGTGTGGAGTTTTCATGTTCTCATTGGGATTGTGTGCGATTTCCCAGGTGTTCCTTTATGGGCAAATTAATGGAAAGAATACTTAGAGATAATATATATAAGCATCTGGATAAACAGGGTCTGATTAGGAACAGTCAACATGGATTTGTGCCTGGAAGGTCATGTTTAACTAATCTTCTTGAATTTTTTGAAGATGTTACTCGGGAAATTGATGAGGGTAAAGCAGTGGATGTTGTGTATATGGACTTCAGTAGGGCCTTTGACAAGGTTCCTCATGGAAGGTTGGTTAAGAAGGTTCAATGGTTGGGTATTAATGGTGGAGTAGCAAGATGGATTCAACAGTGGCTGAATGGGAGATGCCAGAGAGTAATGGTGGATGGTACACAAACTTGCTGGAGGAACTCAGCGGGTGCAGCAGCATCTATGGAGCGAAGGAAATAGGCGACGTTTCGGGCCGAAACCCTTCTTCAGTAATGGTGGATGGTTGTTTGTCAGGTTGGAGGCCAGTGACGAGTGGGGTGCCACAGGGATCTGTGTTGGGTCCACTGTTGTTTGTCATGTACATCAATGATCTGGACGATGGTGTGGTAAATTGGATTAGTAAGTATGCAGATGATACTAAGATAGGTGGGGTTGCGGGTAATGAAGTAGAGTTTCAAAGTCTACAGAGAGATTTATGCCAGTTGGAAGAGTGGGCTGAAAGATGGCAGATGGAGTTTAATGCTGATAAGTGTGAGGTGCTACATCTTGGCAGGACAAATCAAAATAGGACGTACATGGTAAATGGTAGGGAATTGAAGAATGTAGGTGAACAGAGGGATCTGGGAATAACTGTGCACAGTTCCATGAAAGTGGAATCTCATGTAGATAGGGTGGTAAAGAAAGCTTTTGGTGTGCTGGCCTTTATAAATCAGAGCATTGAGTATAGAAGTTGGGATGTAATGTTGAAATTGTACAGGGCATTGGTGAGGCCAATTCTGGAGTATGGTGTACAATTTTGGTCGCCTAATTATAGGAAGGATGTCAACAAAATAGAGAGAGTACAGAGGAGATTTACTAGAATGTTGCCTGGGTTTCAGCAACTAAGTTACAGAGAGAGGTTGAACAAGTTAGGGCTTTATTCTTTGGAGCGCAGAAGGTTAAGGGGGGACTTGATAGAGGTTTTTAAAATGATGAGAGGGATAGACAGAGTTGACGTGGAAAAGCTTTTCCCACTGAGAGTAGAGAAGATTCAAACAAGGGGACATGACTTGAGAATTAAGGGACTGAAGTTTAGGGGTAACATGAGGGGGAACTTCTTTACTCAGAGAGTGGTAGCTGTGTGGAATGAGCTTCCAGTAAAGGTGGTGGAGGCAGGTTCGTTTTTATCATTTAAAAATAAATTGGATAGTTATATGGATGGGAAAGGAATGGAGGGTTATGGTCTGAGCGCAGGTATATGGGACTAGGGGAGATTATGGGTTCGGCACGGACTAGAGGGGTCGAGATGGCCTGTTTCCGTGCTGTAATTGTTATATGGTTATATGGTTCCGGTGTCCTTCCAAAGAGGTGCTGGGAGTTTAATTATCAACTTTAAATTGCCCCTTAGTGTGGGTTGGGTGGCAAAGAAGTAAAAAGTCTTTAGGTGTGTGATAGAGAATGAATTACAGGACTATGGAGGAGTAAATTGAAGGGGAATGGGACTAAAGGGATTCCTATGCTGGGCGTCAGCAAAGATCAGATGGACCACATGACCTCCTTCTCTTGTCAAAATCAAACCGCTGGAGGAACTAAGTGGGTCAGGCAGCATGTGTGGAGGCAGAGGGATAGTAAAATTTTGGGTTGAGATTCTGCATCAGAACACATGCATTAACTCGGTCGACATGCAAGCTCCCAACCTGAAATGTCGACCATCACTCTGCTTCTACTGATGTTTCCTTATCTGCTGAGTTCCTCCAGAATTTTGTTACCATCATCTGCAGTTTATTTTGTGGCCTCCATATACTGGATACTTCAGGCCTCTGGATTACTTAACTATCCTGAACAAAATATGGGATCCATCCTTCAATACCAAAATAATAGCTAATTTGTTCTGCTTGCAGAAAAAACAATAAAAAATGTTTTGCCGATCAAAGATGGGCTATCTTAATGCTAAATTTAATGTTGCTATGTCTTTTTAATGATTGTAAAATGATTGTTGAATCTGTACCTTTTCATTATGACTGACCACTTAAATGGGAACAAACTAGAAAAAGAGCACGGACTTAAAAATGCAGAACTTTCCAGTAAATTATTGAGATTACTATTATTGAGATGAATAACTAAATTCCTAAGCTCCCACATATCTCAAATAGTTTTGAAAAAAAACATCTAAATGTATGTTAACAAGAGTCATGTATAGATTGGATGTTATAATCTAAGGTAGAGCAACATAACCAATGAAAAGCATGTGTAGATGTCTTGAGCACAATCACGGCAGAAAATAGAGCAGGAGAAGGCCATTCAGACCCTAATGATCCTGCCTCCACTGTGCTGTTGGGTAGAGAATTGCAGAAATTCACTACCTTCGGTGAGAATAAGTTCCTTCGCACCTCAGTTTCAAATAAACACCCCTTAAACTTGTAAGATCTCCGTAGTTCGTGAATCTCCTACCAGTGGATACATCCAGCATGGAAACAGGCCTTTCAGCCCACCGTGCCCACGTGGACCAACGACTACCCATACACTAGTTCTATTCCACACACTAGGGACAATTTACAGAAGCCAATTAACCTATCTATCACGCACTTCTTTGGAATGGGGGAGGAAATGAGAGCACCTGAAGCAAACACACGCAGTCACCAGAAGAAAATGTAAACTCCATAAAGCAGCACCCGTAGTCAAGATTGAACCCGGGTCTCTTGCACTGTAAGACAGCAACTCTACCTCTGCGCCTCCATGCCACTTAGTGGAATGAATACGGTATGATCCATATGCCAATTATTTATTGGCCTTGGGCACCATCACATGATGTTGGGAAATATAAAAGCGGAGACTCATCCTGAATGAATGTGGTTGGTCAGTAAAAGGTAAGTAAGAAAAAAACAGAAGTGTTTAGAGACTGAATCTTGACAGGTTGCTCAGTGCTTAGATTGGCGCTACACCTTCCAGTTTACTACCATGGATGACTCTGCCAAGAGTGTACAGCTACTCAGTGGCGTTGCTCTAATAATCTTTGGTATACATAGGCCAATCCACCATGTTGAAGTGCCTGTCCAAAGTGCCAGCAGTTAATATAACAGAAATAAGGGGTAGGCTATTTAGGACTGAGATGAGGATTTTTTTTTTCATCTACAGAGTTGTGAATCTGTGGAATTCTCTGCCTCAGAAGGCAATGGCCATTTCACTGGATGTTTTCAAGAGAGAGTTAGATTTAGCTCTTTAGGCTAAAGGAATCAATGGATAAGGGGAAAAAGCAGGAATGGGGTATTGATTTTAGATGATCAGCCATGATCACATTGAATGGTCGTGCTGTCTCGAAGGCTGAATGGCCTACTCTTGCACCTATTTTTCTATGTTACTATGTTTTACAGGCTTCGAGTTTCATCTCAATACTGCCACGATCATCCCTAACTACCAAAAAAGTGTCCCATTAAGGCATAAAAGATAGTTGCCATCATTAGACTGCCCCAGGTACACAATTTGACCAGTGCAGAATTATTCAACTGCAGTGCCACCATTAACACGATCCAGGATGCTATCTACCTCTTCTTGTAAGGTTCATCTCCTCACATAACTCCACCTCCTCTATAACATTGAAGTATCAAGTCAGTTCACTTAAAAGCTGCTTTTGCCAAAATGGCTGTCGGTCGAGCTCTCCATAGATGTTTTGCAGAGAAAATCAAGTTGTAAGCTGTCATTTTCTACCTTGATTTTAATCTCATTAATAAATGAAACATTGCTATGTCTAATTTGTTAACAAGCGCAAGGTTGCCTGATATACTATAAAATGTGTTTTACCACAAAAACATTCTCTCCTCGCTTGTTTCTATCCCATAAAAAAAATGGAAATTAGTTAAATTAGAAATTAGAATGATATCCAGTTAGTATTTGCTTGAATAATTTTGAATAATTCCTTTGCAGGGTTTTTTTTGCCAGAGTTTTCATGTGACTCACTGCTGCAGGCTGCTTCCAATTACTTTCACATTCTAATCCCATGACAGTTGGGGGAGTCCAGAACCAGGGGCCACAGTTTAAGAATAATGGGTAAGCCATTTAGAATGGAGATGAAGAAATACTTTTTTACACAGAGAGTTGTGAGTCTGTGGAATTCTCTGCCTCAGAGGGCAGTGGAGGCCGGTTCTCTGGATGCTTTCAAGAGAGAGTTAGATAGAGCTCTTAAAACTGACTGCAAAAGTTTTTATAGATATGTGAAGAGAAAGAGATTAGTTAAAACAAATGTAGGTCCCTTGCAGTCAGAAACAGGTGAATTGATCATGGGGAACAAGGACATGGCAGACCAATTGAATAACTACGTTGGATCCGTCTTCACTAAGTAAGACATAAATAATCTGCCGGAAATAGCAGGGGACCACGGGTCAAATGAGATGGAGGAACTGAGTGAAATCCAGGTTAGCTGGGAAGTGGTGTTAGGTAAATTGAATGGATTAAAGGCCGATAAATCCCCAGGGCCAGATAGGCTGCATCCCAGAGTACTTAAGGAAGTAGCTCCAGAAATAATGGATGCATTAGTGATAATTTTTCAAAACTCTTTAGATTCTGGAGTAGTTCCTGAGGATTGGAGGGTAGCTAATGTAACCCCACTTTTTAAAAAAGGAGGGAGAGAGAAAACGGGGAATTACAGACCAGTTAGTCTAACATCGGAAGTGGGGAAACTGCTAGAGTCAGTTATTAAAGATGGGATAGCAGCACATTTGAAAAGTGGTGAAATCATTGGACAAAGTCAGCATGGATTTACGAAAGGTAAATCATGTCTGACGAATCATATAGAATTTTTCGAGGATGTAACTAGTAGAGTGGATAAGGAGGAACCAGTGGATGTGTTATATCTGGACTTTCAGAAGGCTTTCGACAAGGTCCCACATAAGAGATTAGTATACAAACTTAAAGCACACGGTATTGGGGGTTCAGTATTGATGTGGATAGAGAACTGGCTGGCAAACAGGAAGCAAAGAGTAGGAGTAAACGGGTCCTTTTCTGAATGGCAGGCAGTGACTAGTAGCGTACCGCAAGGCTCAGTGCTGGGACCCCAGCTATTTACAATCTATATTACTAAAAGTCTGAACTTGACCGCTTTTGGCCAACTGCGCTGCGATTTCCAAGAGAACGCCGCCACCAACGGCCGTCATTTTTGGCCACCTCGCTCAGAGGCCCCCTCCGCCTTCCGGGATCAGAGGATTTTTCCCATCGATGAAAAATCAGAGAGATATTAATATATTTTTAAAATTCATTCTCTCTGCTGCCCCCGCTGGCGGCAGTGGGAGGGACTATAACACCCAGAAGTGTAGTGCCTCACTCAGTCTCTGCCAGACACATGCAGCTGTGGAGCAGTACAGACAATGTCCCACCTACTGGAGTGTGACGACGCCCCCCAGTGCAGCCCCCAGGACCTGGCTGAACCGACCCGACCAGCTGTGACCTGCGCCAGATACTGGCAGAACGACATCCGAGATTGCAACGGACTCGAAGAAGAAGTCTCTGCCAGACCCAAGAAGCGAGAGGGTCATGGCTCTCTGAGCTGCGAATAACAATGAACGCACGTCTATTCCACGGTGAGTTCCCTCGATGCGGCTCTAAAGTGGCTGCAGCCCAATTGTTTGCCTAGCCTTTTAACAAGTTTGTGTTCACAAAATGTATTTTGGTTGTCAGGTGGCTGCAGCCCAATTGTTTGCCTCGCATTTTTTAGCAAGTTTGTGGTCACAAAATGAATTTTGGTTGTCAGGTGGCTGCAGCCCAATTGTTTGCCTCGCCTTTTTAAAATGTTTGTGTTCACAAAATGAATTTTGGTTGCCAGGTGGCTGCAGCCCAATTGTTTGCCTTGGCTTGGCTTTTAAAATCGTTGCAACAGTTGGATGCCAGCCCAAGAATCCATTCGGCCCACAATGTCTATACTAGCCCTCTGGAAACCAGTACCTTTGGCCCGAAACAACCATCCTAGCGCAACAGACAGCCCCCACTGGCGAGCAATATTGGATTTGGTAGAGATGTGGAATATTGCGTTGGTGACCATCCCTCCCGTGTGATGCTGGGACCCAATGGGTCCCACTTAGTCTAGTAAATATTAATGATTTGGACGAGGGAATTGAATGCAACATTTCCAAGTTTGCGGATGACACTAAGCTGGGGGGCAGTGTTAGCTGTGAGGAGGATGCTAGGAGGCTGCAAGGTGACTCGGATAGGCTGGGTGAGTGGGCTAATGCATGGCAGATGCAGTATAATGTGGATAAATGTGAGGTTATCCACTTTGGTGGCAAAAACAGGAAAGTAGCCTATTATCTAAATGGTGGCCGATTAAGAAAAGGGGAGATGCAACGAGACCTGGGTGTCATGGTACACCAGTCATTGAAAGTCAGCATGCAGGTGCAGCAGGCAGTGAAGAAAGCGAAGGGTATGTTAGCATTCATTGCAAAAGGATTTGAGTACAGGAGCAGGGAGGTTCTACTGCAGTTGTACAGGGTCTTGGTGAGACCACACCTGGAGTATTGCGTACAGTTTTGGTCTCCAAATCTAAGGAAGTTCATTATTGACTTGAGAATTAAGGGACTGAAGTTTAGGGGTAACATGAGGGGGAACTTCTTTACTCAGAGAGTGGTAGCTGTGTGGAATGAGCTTCCAGTGAAGGTGGTGGAGGCAGGTTCGTTTTTATCATTTAAAAATAAATTGGATAGTTATATGGATGGGAAAGGAATGGAGGGTTATGGTCTGAGCGCAGGTATATGGGACTAGGGGAGATTAAGTGTTCGGCACGGACTAGAGGGGTCGAGATGGCCTGTTTCCGTGCTGTAATTGTTATATGGTTATTATTATATGGTTATTATTGCCAAAGAGGGAGTGCGGAGAAGGTTCACCAGACTGATTCCTGGGATGTCAGGACTTTCATATGAGGAAAGACTGGATAGACTCGGCTTGTACTCGCTAGTATTTAGGAGATTGAGGGGGGATCTTATGGAAACTTACAAAATTCTTAAGGGGTTGGACAGGCTAGATGCAGGAAGATTGTTCCCGATGTTGGGGAAGTCCAGGACAAGGGGTCACAGCTTAAGGATAAAGGGGAAATTATTTAGGACCAAGATGAGAAAAACATTTTTCACACTGAGAGTGGTGAATCTCTGGAACTCTCTGCCACAGAAGGTAGTTGACTATATTTGGCTATATTTAAGAGGGAGTTAGATGTGGCCCTTGTGGCTAAAGGGATCAGGGGGTATGGAGAGAAGGCAGGTACGGGATACTGAGTTGGATGATCAGCCATGATCATATTGAATGGCGGTGCAGGCTCGAAGGGCCGAATGGCCTACTCCTGCACATATTTTCTATGTTTTAAAGATAGCAGAGTCAAGGGATATGGGGAGAAGGCAGGGACGAGGTACTGACTGTGAATGATCAACCATGATCACATTGAATGATCAACCATGATCACATTGAATGGCGGTGCTGGCTCGAAGGGCTGAATGACCTATCCCTGCAACTATTGTCTATTGTCTATTCATAAAAATGTGATCCATCATATGCCTGTTAAACCCAAGGGTAGTAGAACAGAAGCACAGTTTGTGAAAAGTTCACACGGGCAATAATGCAGAATGTGTTATTGTACTAGCAGTCTGCCGCACTCCAACTAGTTTTTCATGTCATGGAATTGTATTCAGACAACGATGTCCTTCTTGAAACATAATCCACGTGGCATGGACCCCATGTTGTCTTACTGTGTGATTTAATTATTCAACTTTCCATCAGTGACTGAGAATTTGTTCTTGCTGTGGAGCTCAAGGAAATCCGCCCACCATGATGAAGCATGAATGATAGGATGAATTTCAGTTTTCTGGTGTGTTGTATTTGGCCTTCTGAAGAATATCTGTGGCATCAAGCGACTTTCATATCATTTGACTTGTTTACCACCATTGAGATTGAAGAATTCTCACAGACAATTAAATAGGAAGAAAATAGTGTTCATTTTTAGGATTTTTTAGTCATTTTATTGAAAACAAAATGGACACTGGGGCATACACAAAGCAAAATAAGTCAAAGCTAACTACTCAAAAGGAAACATTTTTTTAAAAGTACATTAAAAAATAGTTGTTATTCTGAACACATATGAAATTAGATTAGAGACATGAAAGACCGCAGATGATGGAAACTGGAGCAAAAAACAAGTGCTGGAAAACTCAGCAGGTTAGGCAGGGTCTGTGGAGGTAAAGGGATAATTAACCTTCTTGGGTTAATTTAGGTGAATCTGGGTCTCCACCCGAAATTATGACTATCCCTCTGCCTCTATTGATGCTTCCTGACCTGCTGAGTTCCTCCAGCAGTTTGATTTTGGCTCCAGATTAGTGTCTCTTGTGTGGCCTCCTTTTGTGTCATCATAAATGGCAGCTTCTGTGTAATTAACAATCCTAAGAGAAATATAGATTCCCTTATCCAACATTAAAATAATATTAATGCTTTGTTCTGCCTATAGAAGACACGTTGAAGAATGTTTTCAAGATCACGAATGGGTCATCTCAAAAATTCAATATAGGTGTGCCTATTCAATGACTGTAAAATGACTAACGATGCCGTGTAAAATTAGATTTTCAGGGCAGGGAAAGTCGTTTGGTGTTAATTTTGTTACATGTGATGTAACTGACAACGACTTTCCCTGCCCTGAAAATCTAATTTTACACAGCATCGTTAGTCATTTTACAGTCATTGAATAGGCACACCTATATTGAATTTTTGAGATGACCCATTCGTGATCTTGAAAACATTCTTCAACGTGTCTTCTGTAGGCAGAACAAAGCATTAATATTATTTTAATATTTAATATTAAACTGCTGGAGGAATTCAAGCACAGATGAAAAGGGAGGGGGACGTGGGGCTAAGGATAGGCAGAGGTGAAGAGATGGGTCTTGAGGCGGGACTGGAAGATGGTGAGGGACACGGAATTGCGGATCAGTTGGGGGAGGGAGTTCCAGAGCCTGGGAGCTGCCCTGGAGAAGGCTCTGTCCCCAAAACTGCGGAGGTTGGACTTGTGGATGGAGAGGAGACCGGCTGATGTGGATCTGAGGGACCGTGATGGTTGGTAAGGGGAGAGGAGGTCAGTGAGATATGGGGGGGCCAGATGGTGGAGGGCTTTGTAGGTGAGGATCAGGATTTTGTAGTTCATCCGGTGGGAGATGGGAAGCCAGTGAAGTTGTTTGAGGACTGGAGTGATGTGATGCCAGGATTTGGTGTGGGTGATGAGTCGGGCGGCTGCGTTCTGGACCAGTTGGAGTCGGTTGATGTAGGTGGAGCTGATGCCAAGGAGAAGTGAGTTGCAGTAGTCCAGTCGGGAGGAGATGAAGGCATGGATGAGTCTTTCAGCAGCGGGAGGTGTGAGAGAGGGTCTGAGTTTGGCGATGTTGCGGAGATGAAAGAAGGAGGTTTTAATGACATGGCGGATGTGAGGCTCAAGGGAGAGGGTGGAATCAAAGATCACGCCAAGGTTGCGGGCCTGGGGAGATGGGGAGACAGTGGTGCCGTCGATGGTGAGAGTGGGGTTATTGATTTTGCTGAGTGTGGCTTTGGAGCCTATGAGGAGGAATTCTGTCTTATCGCTGTTGAGTTTGAGGAAATTATGTTGCATCCAGGTTTTTATAGCTGACAAACAGGAGTTGATATGGGAGAGGGGGGGGGGGGGATTTGGTGCCGAGGTAGATCTGGGTGTCATCAGCGTAACAGTGGAAGTCCAGGTTGAAGTGGCGGAGTATCTGACCAAGGGGGAGGATGTAGATGATGAAGAGGAGGGGGCCGAGTACGGAGCCTTGGGGAACGCCTTGAGTGACTGTGGCTGTAGCAGAGGTGTGGTTGTGGAGAGAGATGAAGTGGGATCTGTTGGAAAGGTAGGAACGGAGCCAGCTGAGTGCAGAGCCTTCAATGCCGAGGTCTTTGAGTCTGGTGAGCAGGATGTTATGGTTCACTGTATCGAAGGCTGCGCTCAGGTCGAGGAGGATGAGGATGTTGAGGGAACCAGTGTCAGCAGAGGTGAGGAGGTCGTTGAGGACTTTGAGGAGAGCAGTTTCTGTGCTATGGAGGGGGCGAAAGCCAGATTGGAGGGGTTCAAGTAGGTTATACGCAAGGAGGTGGGAATGAAGTTGCGACGCAACGATACGCTCCAGGGTTTTTGAAAGAAAGGGGAGGTTTGAGATTGGGCGGTAGTTAATGAGAGAGGAGGGATCAAGACCAGGTTTCTTTAAGATTGGTGTAACAGCAGCAGTTTTGAAAGTGGAGGGGACAATTCCTTGGGACAATGAGGTGTTGAAGAGATTAGTGAGGTAGGGGCAGAGAACGGGGAGGCAGGACTTCAGCAGGGGAGTGGGGAGAGGGTCGAGGGAGCAGGTAGAGGGTTTGGAAGAGCTGATGAGTTTGGAGATTTCAATAGGGGTGACCAGGTCAAACTGGGAGAGGAAGCAGTGTGGAGGAGGGGTAAGGAGGTCAGTGGAGATGTTGAAAGGAGGGGCCTTGGTAAGTGGTGGAGTAGATGCTGGGGAGTCGGGTACAGGGGATAAAGATTGATAGATGGTGCTGATTTTATCAGCGAAAAAGTGGTGGAATGAGTTGCAGAGAACCGGAGTAGAGGTAGGGAGAGTGTTGGCTCGAGGCTTGAGGAGGTTGCCCACTGTGGAGAAGAGGGTTCTGTGGTTTAGGCAGGGATCGGTGAATATGGAGGAGAGGTAGGCAGATTTTGCAGCAATGAGGGCATCTTTGTAGTCAGTGAGGTGGAGTTTGTAAGCTTCAAGGTGGACTGTGAGAGATGATTTTTTTGTGAGTCGTTCAAGTCGGCGACCAGTCTGTTTCAGTTTACGAAGTGCAGGTGTGTACCAGGGTGAAGATGTGTTGAAAGTTACGGTTCTTGTTTTGAGGGGGGCCATAGTGTTAAGGGAGGTAGACAAGGTGGAGTTGAGATGGTTTGTGAGATCATCAGGTGAGATGGGGGTTGAGTCCAGGGGGAGAGTGGTGGAGAGCAGGTCAGAGAGATTGTGGGGATCAATGGATTTTAGATTACGGAAGGTGATTTCTCGGAGGAAGCGGGGGCGAGGTGTCGGAGAAGGGATGGTGAACCGTATAAGCTTATGATCAGAGAGGGGGAAGAGGCAAGGATGGAGGTCGAGTACCGGTTGATTTGTGGAGCAGACCAGGTCAAGGATGTGACCTTTGTCATGGGTGGGAAAGGTGATGTGCTGAGTGAGAGAGAAGTTGTCAAGTAAAAAGGCGAATTCAGATGTGAGCTTGCAGGTGGGGGAGTCCATGTGAATATTTAAGTCACCAAGTAGCAGCAGACGTGGGGAGAGGGATGAGGCAAGTGTGAGGAGTTCAGTGAAGTCAGATAGGAAGGAGGGGTTTGGTTTAGGTGGCCGGTAATTGAGGATGACTGTCATGGAGGAAAGGGCTTTGAAGGCGAGGAATTCAAATGATGCTACTGGGGGGAAGGTGAGTCCAGTGATACGAAAATTCTGGTTGAAAATAACAGCGAGGCCACCTCCAGTTGGGCTGAGGGGTTTGTTTCCACGTTGTATGACTACTCTATGACTGCACTTGAAATTTTTTGTTTCATTTTCATTACATTTGTGAATATTCAAGCAGGTAAGTCTTTGAAGGAGCAAAGTATTAGACACAACTACTTCTGGATGTTCATTTTTAACCACACAGTTGCAGATGCCAAAAACTGTTCTCAGTTTTAGTGTAATAATGATGTTTGGATACATTTAATTTAACAATACAGCGTGGAAAGAGGTCCTTTGGCCCTTCGAGTCCACGCCGACCATTGATCACCTGTACGCTAGTTCTATCCTACACACTAGGGACAAAAGATGGCGGCGCTGGCTTAACAGCTGCGGCCCACCTGCAGTCCGTCTGTTTTTTTCTTTAGTTTTGTTTCTTGTCATGTTTTAGTTAATTTTGTTTTATTAAGTTGTGTATGTGTGTGGGTGGGGTGGGAGAAACATGCTTTGGTCTCTTCCTTCGGGGGATGCGACTTTTCTTCGGTCGTATTCCCCGTCTCCGTCTGCGCCGAGGCCTAATGGCGGAGCTGGCGGCCCCGAAGCTGTAGCAGCAGCAGCAGCAGCAGCGGAGACCCGGCTCGGCCCCGAAGCTGTAACAGCAACAGCAACAGCAGCGGAGACCTGACTCGGCCCCAAAGCTGTGGCGGTGGCAGCAGCAGCAGCGGAGACCCAGCTCGGCCCCGAAGCGGTAGCGGCGGCAGCAGCAGCAGCGGAGACCCGGCTCGGCCCTGGAGTTATGGCGGCGGCAGCGGCAGCAGCGGAGACCCGGCTCGGCCCTGGAGTTGTGGCGGCGGCAGCGGCAGCGGCAGCAGCGGAGACCCGGCTCGGCCCCGAAGCTGTGGCGGCGGCAGCAGCAGCAGCGGAGACCCAGCTCGGCCCCGAAGCGGTAGCGGCGGCAGCAGCAGCAGCGGAGACCCGGCTCGGCCCTGGAGTTGTGGCGGCGGCAGCGGCAGCAGCGGAGACCCGGCTCGGCCCTGGAGCTGTGGCGGCGGCAGCGGCAGCAGCGGAGACCCGGCTCGGCCCCGAAGCTGTGGCGGAGGCAGCAACCACCCGCGGAGTTTGAACCGTCGCCTCGGCGCAGAGGGAGAACAAAGAGGGAAGAGACAGAGACTTTAAGATTTTGCCTTCCACCACAGTGAGGAGGTGTTTGGTGAACTCACTGTGGTGGATGTTAAATTTGTGTTGATTGTGTGTTTTTGCCATTTTTTTAATTATATGTATGACTGCAGGGAAACAAAATTTCGTTCAGACCGAAAGGTCTGAATGACAATAAAACGAATCTAATCTAATCTAATCTAATCTAATTTACAGAAGCAAATTAATCTACAAATGAATTTGGGAGGAAACTGGAGCACCCAAAGGAAACACATGTGGTTACAGGGAGAACATACAAACTCTGTGAAGACCGTACCTGTAGTCAGCATCGAACCTGGGTCTTTGGTGCTGTGAGGTAGCAACTCTACCGCTGTGCCAATGTGCCATGATGT
Source organism: Amblyraja radiata (assembly GCF_010909765.2). Classification (NCBI taxonomy): domain Eukaryota; kingdom Metazoa; phylum Chordata; class Chondrichthyes; order Rajiformes; family Rajidae; genus Amblyraja; species Amblyraja radiata. Next base: position 70,773,238 of record NC_045958.1, on the reverse strand, counting down.
GTGCAGTTTGTTTCATCCTCACAGCATCTTCAAATTCCACGCTTTTTTTTTTAAGAGTTCAGATGTAAGTTGTCAAGCATGAACATTTTTCCAACAAAAATTTGCACTTTTCAAACCAATTCTTAAAATTGAGTTAACTGTCAGTCAGAATACAATCTGCACTAATCCATTGTCACAATTAATCAGTGAAACAATGCGCATCATATTAACAGAAATCAGAATAAGACAAAAATGAAAAATTATACCACGTATCATGTTCAAAGAAAGACACAAAGCGATGGAGTAACTCAGCAGGTCAGTATCTTTGGAGAACATGGATTGGTGAATTTTTGGGTTGGGTCCCTTCTTCAGACTGATTCTGGTGTGGATGGGGGTGTGGAGAAAGGTGGGAGGAGCAGGACAAAGCCTGGCAACTTGTAGATGGATACAGGTGAGGGGAGGGAGGGGGTTAGCTAGCCAAATTATAAGCCTTTAGAGAGCGTGGAGAGAGGGGTGGGGGAGGGAAGGGGGGAGAAGAAGGACTGGAGACACTTTTAATTAGTGTAATAAAGTTTAGCAGGCATATAGTCAGTTTTCCTTGATCCTGAAAACTCCAATGAGCCAATCAAAATGCCCGGTCAGCGAAGGAGATTACTTACGGCTGCCCTCGACTGCCTGTAACTAAATAGCGACCCCACTCCACTGCACTACGAGTTAAAAAGAACTATGCCGACCAAATTTTACTCACGGAAAATTTTTCAACATGCTGAAAAACTTTCCGCGATCTATTCCAATGTTCACTAGGTTGTAAGCTACCCAAGCAGAATATCAGATGCTGTTACTCCAGTTTGTGTGTGGCCCACTCTGTCCATGGAGGAGGCTCAGGATAGGAAGGGCAGTGTGGGAATGGGAAGATGATTTATCAATAGTGAGCAATCGAAAGATCCAGTAGGCCTTGGTGGTCCGAGCACTAGTGTTCGACAAAATGCTTGCCAAGTCTACGCTTGGTCTCGCTGATGTAAAGTAGTCCACATCGGGATCACTGGATGCAGTGGATGAGGTTAGAGGAGGTGCATGTGAACCTCTGTCTCACCTGGAATGACTGCTGGATTGACATGTGGGAAGAGGCATAGGGACAGGTGTTCCATCTCTTTCAGTTGCAGGGGCAGGTACCAGGGGAGGAGATGGTTTGTTTGGAAAGAGATGAATGAACCAAGGAGTTGTGGAGGGAGTGATCTCTGCAGAAGGTGGAAAGGGGTGGGGATGGGAAGACGTGACGTGGTGGGATCACGTTAGAGATGGCAGAAATGTCATATAATTATGTGTTGAAGCAAAGGCTGGTGGGGTGATAGGCGAGGTGAAGATCATGGGAAATCTATCTTGATAGAGAAGTGATTTATAAATTCCTTAAAGATGAATTTTGGTTACTGAATGGCTGGAGTTCGGATATGCACCTGTGCTGTCTTAAAGTTGCTGAGATAATTGCTGAACATCTGAAGTGATAACTTCAGCCTCAGAAAACGCTGTTTTTCCAAGGGATCAAGAAAACAGCCTTTGCATGTATACCTATGTTGTTGCTCTCATGCCAGCTGTTTGCACCTCTGGTGGTCTCTTTCAATATTCTCCACAACAGATGTTACATGCAGCTGGTTGTCATCTTGCTGCATGTCAAATGTCATACCATGATGTCTCCCATTCCCAATATCTCCAAAGTCCGACAAATAATCTCTTAACACATCACGCTCAACAGCTCCTTCTCTGTGGGAAATCAGAATGCAGCTGCTTGCTTTTTATCTTTAATTGGTTCTGCAAGCCTGTGTTTCCATGAACTCCTTGAAATAATGTAATTTTTCCGAGGTGATTTGATTCAACTTTTGGTTAGGTCTTTTATGTTTTTACTGTAGTTCAGAGTCATTTTGCATGAAAATGCTCTTACAAAGTAATTGCCTCAATGAAATGGCTTCATAGTTCTGCATAAAATTAAAATATATTGGCTCAGGTTTTCCAAATGCATAACATTTGGATTGAGGAGGAAAAAAACAGAATATAGAAAAAAGGTATAAACCCCTTACATTTATCACATTTCTACAGACCTTTCACTCCAGAAGAGACGATAATTGTTCATTTTCAAGTTGATTAGCTGTCAACAACGATCATCACTAAAATGATACTTATCCAGTTAATTTCCGTAATTATACTTCTGAGGTCAATTTGACGAGTAACCTCATGAACCATGATGAAAGTATTAAGCATAATGTGCATTTTCATGGAGTTGATGTCAATTCACAACTATTTTTTCATGCCATAAGCCTTTGATGGATTTGTGCATCCAGCAGTTTGCGTCATCAAAACATTATTTTTTTCTGTAGGTTCAGACCAGTTGTGTTCTGTTTATCCATGTCTTTAGTGAATATTACACACCAGTTTAATAATTGTCGAAACATAATATTTTGTGCACCATTTGGTGTCATTTGCAGTCAGATCTTATGTGCAAATGCTACTTCTATATATTAGATCCAAATCATGGACAGGAGAAGGTACTCCACACATGTGCTGCTAATGGCATGCAATATATATTTTAACCATGAAAAATCCACATGTATATTTAAGTTCCACTGAAATGCATTCCACTAGGCTGTTGATGCCCATCTGAAGTCTATTTGTATCTGCCACACTATTTATTGGTTTCAAGGTTTTGTGTCGTCTATAAATATAGCAGTCATGCCTTGGATGTAGAAGAACAAGCCTTTGTTATAAATCAAATCCTGGTCTTGAATGAACTTTGGTGAACTCCACTATATTAATCCCTCTCGTCTGAAAAGCAGTCATTTATCACAGATCTCTTTTTCTGACTCTTAGCCAAGTTTGTTTTCATGCAGCTACTATTCCTTCATCGCGTGGACTTCAGTTTAGCCAACAAGCCTAATATATGGTACTTTATCAAAAAGCCTGCTAAAAATCCAATATGCACTGCATCAATTGCACTGCTCTCATCCATCCTCTCTGTTATTTCATCAAAACACTCAATCAAGTTAGTTAAGCACACTTGTCCATATAATATTTACAGGACTTTGCTTTGCTCCAAGGTTGACCGAATGGGTGATAATTTTATCTGGATTATTGTTAATAACATTTTTATTGATATTAAACTGAACAGATTAAAATAGTATTATCAATCGCCTCTTCTCTGATCAAGGTTATCATATCATATATCTATTAAAACTCTATGTGTGTGTGGATGTGGATGTGTGTGTGTCATTTTGCATTTGAAACGTATTTTCTCGAAAACCAGATGCAGAAACGCGGAGATGTTTACAATTTCGGTAGGGATTTAACTTACGATTTCATAAATGCACTCCTCTCTAGATTTGGTCAATTATTTCCCCAGATTTTGAATAAAACTGTTCACAAAACATCAACATTTTTAAAAATCAAATTGCTGCATGAGTCAGTGTTACCTTACAGATGTCCAATCACAATGGATCTCATATGTGACATCACAATGGGACAGGTGTGGGAGATTGGAACCTTCACATGATCCCACTAAAATTCCTTTCTGCATGAGTGCCATCTCACAGATGTCTAATCACAATGGGACAGGGATGGGAGATCTCTCCCCCTCCCTCCCTCACTTTCACAATGCCTTTGCACCTGCCCAACTGGCCCCGCCCAACCCTGCCTGGCCCTGCCCCCCCATCAGCATGCCTGGTGAATTGAATTTTTTGGCCAGATCTCACTTCTCATTTCAACTTCAATTTCCACTTGGATACTCTTCACTATTTTGATCACTGTCAGCTATTCTAATTTCTATGTTCTATACTCAAGTTCTGTCAACATCGTCGTAAATGTTCTCTGCACTCTTTCCAGTTTAACAACAATGATATGGAAGGCCTTTCAGCACATAGTGCTTATGTTGACCCTCAGAGCCTTCATCCAGCTCCAATTCAGAATTTTAACTTGTGAGACCACCCTGTCTTTACCCATAACTATTTTAAAGCTAATAGAACAGTGGTCACTGGTTACAAAAGGCTCGCCCATGGACACTTCAGTCACTTGTCCTTCCCAATTTTCCAAAGATTCAATCAAGCTTTGCTCTCTCTCATGCAGGGCCCTCTACATATTGATTGTAAACTTTCCTGAACACATTGAAAGTAATCACTCCCCTGACATCAATCTAAAGATGGGTCTCGATCCAAAACGTCACCCATTCCTTCTCTCCAGAGACGCTGCCTGTCCCGCTGAGTTGCTCCAGCATTTTGTGTCTATCTTCGGAAGTAAAATGTTAATGGCTTAAATAAAAAAAACATTAATCAGAAATGTTTTATCATTCATCAGAAATGTTACCTAACCTGATGAATGTGTCAATTTTTTTCCTTGATAGATGAATAGATTAACAGAGGATAGCTGGAATCTGTTGCAAATTGTATTAGAGAGGGAAAATTGTAAACTTGGAAGAAACAGGCTACCAGGAGGAAATGGTACATCCGAGGTCCCGACTTTAGTTTAGTTTAGAGATACGGTGCGGTAACAGGCTTTTTAGCCCACCGAGTCTGCACTCACCAGCGATCCCCTGATATTAACACTATCCAATGCACACTAGGGACAATTTATATTTATACAATTATACCAAGCCAATTTACCCTACAAAACTGTATGTCCTTGGAGTGTGGGAGGAAACCGATCTCGAGGAAAACCCACGAGGTCACGGGGAAAACATTCAAATTCCGTACAGACAGCACCCGTAGTCAGGATTGAACCCGGGTCTCTAGCGCTGAAAGTGCTGTTAGGCAGCAACTCTACCGCTGTGCCACCGTGCCAACTTGCATAATTATTTTTCAGATACTTTAGAGATGTGAGGTTCTAAAAAGTTCTGACTGTTGGAGACCATTCTATCAAACGGAATTAAACCATTTGCAAGGGAGTATTACTTAATGAGGATGCAGAAAAGAAATTGACAAATAAAGATCTTGTTATTTAGAGGAATATAAGAGGAATCGAATATAGGATCAAATAGGTCCTTCGGCAGTTGTACAGAGCCCTAGTGAGACCACACCTAGAGTATTGTGTGCAGTTTTGATCCCCTAATTTGAGGAAGGACATTCTTGCTATTGAGGGAGTGCAGCGTAGGTTTACAAGGTTAATTCCCGGGATGGTGGGACTGTCATATGCTGAGAGAATGGAGCAGCTGGGCTTGTACACTCTGGAGTTTAGAAGGAGAAGGATGAGAGGGTATCTCATTGAAACATATAAAATTGTTAAGAGTTTGGACACGCTAGAGGCAGGAAACATGTTCCTGATGTTGGGGGAGTCCAGAACCAGGGGCCACAGTTTAAGAATAAGGAGTAAGCCATTTAGAATGGAGATGCGGAAATACTTTTTCTCACAGAGAGTGGTGAGTCTGTGGAATTCTCTGCCTCAGAGGGCGGTGGAGGCAGGTTCTCTGGATGCTTTCAAGAGAGAGCTAGATAGGGCTCTTAAAAATAGCGGAGTCAGGGGATACGGGGGGAAAGGGAGAAACGGGGTACTGATTGGGGATGATCAGCCATGATCACATTGAATGGCGGTGCTGGCTCGAAGGGCCGAATGGCCTACTTCTGCACCTATTGTCTATTTCTGAATATGTTTGTTTGTGAATAGATAGGAAGAAAAGAAGGAATTATGAAAGTTTTAAGGAGCGTTTGCAATTAAGGTGCAGGCATGTCCATGGTTATGAAGGCATTGTAGTTGACAGTAGGATGTCGGCTTGTGCCGTTTACTTGTCAAGGTATAATTACTTCCTGTTTCCTTGGTTATCTTGGTTGAGCAACATTTGTCTTGTGTGAAGTAATGATGGAGATGCCGCAAATTGCAGACAGTCTTTTAAAGTCTTCCTCTCTCGATCTGGGTGATACTCTTCATCATAATCATAAACATAATAATACTTTATTAACCAAGTATGTTTTGCAACATATGAGAATTTCATTTGCCATACAGTCATACCCAATAAAGCAACGGAACACACAAAATACATTTTAACATAAACATCCACCACAGTGACTCCTCCACATTCCTCACTGTGATGGAAGGCGAAAAAAAGTTCAATCTCTTCCCTTCTTTGTTCTCCCGTGGCCGGGGGCCTCGAACCGTTCCGTTAACATGGCGATCTTGGCTCCAGTAGCCGGCGGCGTTTGGGCCCTCGTGTCGGGGCGATCGAGCTCCTGCATTGGGGGGAATCTCAGCTTCCCGCGCCGGGCAATCGGACCCCAGGTCGAGGCTGGTTGAAACATTCTGCGTCGTTTGGAACTTACCGACATCGGTCTCTACCCGAGAATGCAAGCTCCTCGATGGTGAAATCCGCTGGCACTCATGGTAAGTCCCTGTCCACGCAGTGGGGCTCAAAGTCAGTTCCGAGCAAAGCCTCCAGCTTAATGATGTTAAGCCGCAGAGCGACCGGAGATACGATCCGGAAAACAATTGGTTCTCCGGCAAGGTAAGAGATTGAAAAAAAGTTTCCCCCGACCTCCTCCCCCACCCCCCACATAAAACCCAGAGAACATTAACACAAACCTTTAAAAACATACTAAAAATAACAAAAGAAGACAAAAAGACAGACAAGCTGTTGGCGAGGCTGCCATCATGCGTCACCCGCTGGTGGACCTTCATGGACCTCCTTCAAGGACAGGGAGGTGCTGTAATTTTACCAGTAATATATTGTGAAGTAACTTTGAGGGTTCAATGTCCCAGAGAACTATCATTCTAATTGTCATGGTCACTGTAATAATCTGACTATGGTCGGTTAGTTTTAAAATGAACGACACAACACTAACTGCCATAGTTGTTCCTTGCGGTAGCAAACATCAGATTCTCCTCAATTTACACACCATCAAAAGTGGCTATCAATAAATAACTTTGGGAGTCCGCTTAAGAAACTAAAATAACAATGACTGGGAATAATAAGATGGGTGAAACTGACTGTTGAAACATTCTCATGTTAAACTGAAAAAAATATGTATAATAACAGGAACATTTTATAGTCTAGGTCAATACTGGTGATACATAGAAACATAGAAAATAGGTGCAGGAGGAGGCCATTCGGCCCTTCGAGCCAGCACCGCCATTCATTGTGATCATGGCTGATTGTTCCCTTTCAATAACCCGTGCCTGCCTTCTCCCCATATCCCTTGACTCCACTAGCCCCTAGAGCTCTATCTAACTCTCGCTTAAATCCATCCAGTGACTTGGCCTCCACTGCCCTCTGTGGCAGGGAATTCCATAAATTCACAACTCTCTGGGTGAAAATGTTTTTTCTCACCTCAGTCTTAAATGACCTCCTCTTTATTCTAAGACTGTGGCCCTTGGTTCTGAACTCTCCTAACATTGGGAACATTTTTCCTGCATCTAGCTTGTCCAGTCCTTTTATAATTTTATATGTTGCTATAAGATCTCCCCTCATCCTTCTAAACTCCAGTGAATACAAGCCTAGTCTTTTCAATCTTTCCTCATATGACAGTCCCGCCATCAATCTCGTGAACCTACGCTGCACTGCCTCAACCACAAGGATGTCCTTCCTCAAATTAGGAGACCAAAACTGTACAGAATACTCCAGATGTGGTCTCACCAGAGCTCTATACAACTGCAGAGTCCAATACAAATGCACAACTAATGATAACAGATCTTTGCTGGTATTTGCTGTGATTTATATTGCTGTGATTTAAATACAGTTATCACAATGACATAACTGCTTGCAGTAAAGAAGATATACTACCACTGCATACTTGAATGTCTTGTTAGCTTTATTGGTCACTTGGGATTCCTGGATGTTATGGGTTATGGCTACTTACCAGTGGGAATCATTTGTCTTGAAAGGTGCCCAATGTATGCATAACATTGGCAACTGCATAAATAGTAGTGTGGAGTGGTTAGTATAAGAAATGTAGATCCAATGTGTAAAATCCAATTGAACTGATGAAACAGCAGCTAAAGTTTGGCATTCCAACCACAGCAGTAGGAAAATAAATTTACAATCTCTAATTTACTTCAATGACAATGTTTTAATCAATTACAAAATACAAAGCAGATATAACATTTCGTTGGAACTAGCAGGTCCCAAAAAGCATTTATGATCACATGAACTATTTCCAGAATCATATTTTTCATTCGCATTGCGGTAAGACCACAACAATTGAATACCAAAATGTTCCAAAGGTTACTCTGAAATCTGCAGATCGTCCTCGATCAGAGCCAAAAGATCATGATGAATAGTGCCCCATATCAATTGCAACATTTCTATTAATTGCCATTTTGCGATGCCCTGCAAGTTTAAGCCATGATGCTGGAATGGCTAGAGTGACCGATTTGAATTAAGATGAGCTGCAGCAGTGGTAAAATGATCTGATATTATGTTCCAATTAAGTGACGTGATTGATCTCTTGTTGTGACCTTGCCAGCAGTTGCACACAACATAAATATGCTAATCTCAGGCATTTATTGCTTTGCTGCTAGTCCCATACCACCTGGCGATTGCAACAGGGCAGGCTGACTTTAATGACAAATATGTTAATATAATTGCATTACACTTCTTTGTCAGCTAAGGGCATCAACTTGGTTATACTTAGCTGGTTAATACTTATTTTTTAAGATAGCAGGATGAGTGATTTTGCATTAACATGTTATTCCTCAATATTTAAGGTATGTCGTGGCTGGTTTGAGGTATGCAGAAGTTTTCATCTCATAAACCCCCCCCCAGCTATGAGATGTTGCACTCTGGGAGGTTGAATGTAAGGGGACAGTATACAGTTGATGGCAAGACCATTATAGCATTAATGTGTAGAGGGATCTTGGAGTCCAAGTTTGTAACAATGAAGATGTCAGCACAAGTAGACAGGGTGGTAAAGAAGGCATGGTATGTTTACCTTCTTTGCTAGGGGCATTGACTATAAGAGTCAGAAAGTCATGATGCAACTCTACAAGCCTTTGTTTGACCACACCTGGACTATTGTGTGTAGTTCAGGTCATCCCATTACAGGATGGATGCCAGGGCTTTGGAGAAGGTGCAGAGGAGGTTTACGAGAATGCTGTCTGGATTAGTTGGTTTGAGCTACATGGAGAGGTTGGATGAACATGATTGTTTTCTCTATAACGTCAGAGCTTGAGGGGAATCATGATAGATATAAAGTTATTAGAAGCATTGATAGGGTCGTTGCAAAATGGCAATTAAGGATGGAAAAATCCAACAGTGGAGGGCATAGCTACAAGGTGAGAGGGGGAAAGTTTAATAAAGATGTTGTGGCGGCTCCCAAGGGTCGGGCCACCCTAACTGTCAAACCCCTCGGCTCAGTGGTTCAGTCCGGAGGCGGTCCTTAACCAGAGGGTTTAAAGGCAGGGGTTTGGGTGCCATCTTTCTCTCGTGTGGACTTCCCTACAACCGGGAGGAACACAAATAAAGGTGCCTCACAAAATACTTGACTCCTCTCTTTTAGTTTCGAGACCTACGCACCACATTGGTGACCCCGACGCTCGATTGTCGTCATGATGGAGAAAGGAGAAAGCCCTACCACCTCACAGGCCGGCCAGGCCCTGTCTCTGGACGCGGCTCGGTAAAATTGCCCACCTTCTGGACCACCCGGCCGCACATCTGGTTTCAGCAAGCGGAGGCCCAATTCAATCTGCGGGGCATCACAGTCAATGCCACCCGCTTCTATTACCTGGTGGGGGCCCTCGACCAGGACACGGTTGAAGAGGTCACAGACTTCCTCGCAGCCCCACTGGCCACCGATAAATATCTCGGCCTTAAGGAGCTCCTGCTCCAGATTTATGGACTTAGCAGGATGGAGCTTGCTGCTAGGATCCTTCATATGGAGGGCCTAGGCGACCGACGACCATCAAGCCTCCTAAAGGAGATGGTTGCTCTCCTGGATGGGCACACGCCGTGCCTGATGTTCGAGTACACCTACCTCCATCTGCTGCCGGCCTACATCCGTCTTCAGCTCACGGACGCCTCTTTCGCCGACATCAGGGCCCGCGGGAGGCGCGCCGACGCGCTGTGGATGGCATGCCCTGATGACGTCAACGCGCTTGCCGTCAGCAGCCATGGGGACGCACTGAGGACGACGCGCCCTGATGACGTCAACACGCTGGCCGTCAGCAGGCGCACCGATGACGTCACCCCGGCAGCTCCCGATTTCCTCCGGTGGGGCGGGGGAGCTGTGGAAGGAGTGACAGCTCCAGCCCGACGGCCCGTAAGATCGCCCCCCACGGCCGTGTCGGGTACTGCACCTGCAGTCCAGCGCCAGCAAGCTGCAAGTGCCACCAACAGGAGCCGGTAAGCTCCAAGTACCACCAACATGAGGCGCTGGTGCTACTACCATCAGCGCTGGGGTGCTGCAGCACGACAATGCCGCCAGGCGTGCACGTTCCTGGGAAATGCCTGGGCCGGCTGCCAACAGTCCCCGCGGCGGCCGGCCAAATTCACCGCATCTTCGCCTGGGATCGGCGCTCCGGGACTCGCTTCCTCGTTGATACTGGAGCGGAGCTCAGCGTCCTGCCCCCTTCGCTGGCCGACATTCGTTCCGGTAAGCGGGGGCCCGTCCTCACCGCGGCGAATGGTAGCCCCATCCGCACGTATGGAGCGCGCATGGTCCCGATCGTGTTCAGCTCCTGCCATTTCTCGTGGCGGTTCACCATTGCTGATGTCTCCCGGCCGTTGCTCGGGGCCGACTTCCTCCGGGCGCATTCCCTCCTGGTGGACGTCAGGCGTCAGCGCTTGGTCAACGCCGCTACGATGGAGCCGATCACGTTACGTTTGGATCAGCCGGTGGGACGCCCCCTGTCATCCGTGGATTCCCGCTTCGCTCGGATCTTGGCCGCGTTCCCGGACATCCTGACCCCACAGTTTCGGTCATCAACCCCCAGTCACGGAGTGGTACATTTTATACAAACTACCGGCCCACCTATCCACGCACGATCACGCCGACTGCCCGCCGGATAAACTGCGTCTGGCACGGCAGGAATTCCGCACGATGGAGTCCTTGGGGATCGTCCGCCCTTCAAGCAGCCCATGGGCGTCCCCACTCCACATGGTCCCTAAGGCAAGCGGGGGTTGGCGACCTTGCGGGGATTACCGACGGCTGAATGCCGCAACAACCGCGGATCGATATCCCGTATCCCACATCCAGGACTTCACCGCCTATTTGGCTGGGGCTACAATATTTTCAAAAGTGGATCTGGTACGGGGTTATAACCAGATCCCGGTCCACCCGGATGATGTACCCAAGACGGTGATCATCACATCATTCGGACTTTATGAGTTCATGTGGATGCCGTTCAGCCTCAAGAACGCTGCGCAGGCTTTTCATCGCCTAATGGACGGGGTGTGTCGCGACCTCGATTTTGTCTTTGTTTACCTGGACGACATCCTGGTGGCCGCTCGCAGCAGGAGCACTACGCCCACCTCCGGCAGCTCTGTCAGTGGCTCAGCGAGCATGGTTTGGCTATCAACCTCGACAAGTGCCGTTTTGGGGTAACCGAGATCGACTTCCTCGGCCACCGCGTGACTGCGCAAGGAGCGGTTCCCCTGCCGGACAGGGTCGACGCCATCCGTCGGTTTCCCCGCCCATGCACGGTGCGCGGCCTGCAGGAGTTTGTCGGCATGGTGGCATTTTTCCATCGTTTCGTGCCACCCGCGGCCCACATCATGCAGCCGCTGTATCAACTTCTGGCGGGTGGACAGCACAAGAACGTCAAATGGACCCACGAGGCAGTGGCAGCATTTGGCGGAGCGAAGGAAACCCTTGCTCGGGCCGTATTGTTGGTGCACCCGCAGGAAGATGCCCCGACTGCTCTAGCGGTGGACGCCTCGGAGTCGGTGGTTGGTGCCGTGCTGGAGCAACTGACGGATGGAGGTTGGCGGCCCCTGGCCTTCTTCAGCCGGCACCTCGACCGCGCACAGACCAAATACAACGCGTTCGATCGCGAGCTCCTGGCTCTGTACCTGGCAGTGCGCCACTTCCGCTACTTCCTGGAGGGCCGCCCGTTCACCGCCTACACGGACCACAAGCCGCTCACTTTCGTCCTGGTGAAGGTTTCCGACCCCTGGTCCGCACGACAGCAGCGGCAATTGGCTTACATCTCGGAATTTACCACATCTATCCGCTACGTCGAGGGGAAAGAGAACCGGGTGGCCGACACATTGTCCCGCCCCGCTATCGACGCCGTTTTCGAGGTGGCGCCCGGAATTGACTATTCTGCCCTGGCAGAGGCACAGCTCATGGACGGTGAGATGCCCGCCATCTCCGGCCTCCGCCTTGAGGATGTCCCTGGAGGAGCGACCATCCTGTGCGATGTATCGTCCGGTCAGCCGCAACCCACCGTCCCTGCCGCTTGGCGGCGGAGGATTTTCGAGGTTGTCCACGGACTGTCTCACCCATCAATCCGGGCGACAACGGCACTAGTGGCCACTCGTTTCATGTGGCACGGTCTGCGCAAGCAGGTTGGCCACTGGGCTCGCACCTGTATGCCGTGCCAGACGGCGAAGATCCAGCGCCATGTCCATGCGCCTCTCCAGAAGTTCGGTCTACCTCACCGGCGATTCGACCATCTCCACGTAGACATTGTAGGGCCTCTTCCGCCGTGCCGGGGCATCACCCACCTTCTCACGATTGTGGACCGCTTCACGCGGTGGCCGGAGGCCATTCCGCTGGCCGACACTTCAACAGCTACGTGCGCTCGTGCGTTGTCCGCGCACTGGATTGCTCGCTTCGGGGTGCCGGCGCACATCTCCTCAGACCTGGGGCCACTGTTCACCTCCGAGCTATGGTCGGCCATGGCTCGCTTGCTCGGGGTGCGGCTGCACCACACCACGGCTTACCACCCGCAAGCTAACTGTCTGGTGGAGAGGTTCCACCAGCAGATCAAGGCAGCGCTGAAGGCGCGACTCTCCGGCCCGGACTGGATGGACGAGTTGCCGTGGGTCATGTTGGGCATTCGGACTGCTCCTAAGGAGGACTTGGCCTCATAATCGGCGGAGCTCGTGTACGGGTCACCACTCACGGTGCCCGGGGAGTTCATGCCGTCGGCGCCGGGGCAGCAGGGAACGCCCGCATCCACCTTAAAGCGCCTTCGCGAGCGAGTTGGCAGGCTCGCACCGTCCCGACGTCCCGCAATGGGACATTTCGCCCTCATATGCCATCAGCCCTCCGGGACTGCCCATACGTTTTCCTGCGCCGTGATGCCCACCGGACGCCACTCCAGAGGCCGTACGAGGGCCCGTTCCGGGTGCTGGAACACGGGCAGTCGACTTTTGTGCTGGACATGGGGGGCCGGCCGGAGGCCGTGTCGATTGACCGGTTGAAGCCGGCACACCTGGACATTGACCAGCTGGTTGCCCAACCTCGGCCCTCGAGGGCGCCCCCCTTCACGGCTCCCTCCGTTTGTCATTCCACCTGTCCTCCCGCTGGTCCCTCAACCTATCCCTCGACCTGTCCCTCCACCTATGCCTCCACCAGCCCCACGATCGGCTGACTTCCGCACGCGGACCGGCCGGGTCGTGCGCCCGCCGGTGCATTTCGTGCCTCGGGTTCTGGGGGGGATCCTGTGGCGGCTCCCAAGGGTCGGGCTACCCTAACTGTCGAACCCCTCGGCTCAGTGGTTCAGTCCTGAGGCGGTCCTTAACCAGAGGGTTTAAAGGCAGGGGTTTGGGTGCCATCTTTCTCTCGTGTGGACTTCCCTACAACCGGGAGGAACACAAATAAAGGTGCCTCTCGAAATACCTGACTCCTCTCTTTCATTTCAAGACCTACGCACCACAATGTGCAGGACAAATTTTTAACATAGAGTGGTGGGGGCCTGGAACGCATTGCTAAGGCAGGTACGATAGTGCAGTTTAAGAGACTTTTAGATAGGCACATGGCAGTGCAAGGAATAGTGTGATATTGAGCACGTACAGGCAGATGAGATCAATTTAACTTGACATGTTTGCCACAAACATTGTGGGCCGATATTCTATGTTTTCCTATGTTCTATGTTCTAATCGATTTTACACAGAGGATGTACATATTTCATGCAGAGGGTGGTACATATATGGAATGAGCTGCCAGAGGAAATGGTTGAGGTATGTACAGTATATACCAGTCTAAAATAAAATAGTCATTCATCACACTTTGTCATTTAAACAAGTTCTGCACTCGTGTTACTCCTCCTCACTTTAATCTAGTTTTGCTGCAAAACCAATTGTTTGATACTTTATTATTTGGTCTTTACAGACTTGGTAGACAGTATCCGCGCACTGTTCACATACACTATGTTACCACATCAAAGACTCTTAATCAGGTTAACCAAACATGTCGCCTTCAACAAATCTGTGCTGGCCTTTCATAAATCATTGATGTGCAACTGGTTGTTAATTCTTTCCTGGAGTGATGTTTTTAAACCACTTGCTCATCACTTACTGGGAGCGGGTCTATAATTGGCAGATTTATCCTTCTTCCCTCTTTTTGACTGTATTATTCACTTTGATTATCCTCTTCATTATATAGATTTGTTTCGGTTTTTCCTGCCAATCTGATTTATAATCAACATATACTGGAATCAGGGCCAGATTTAGGTGAAGAGAGGCCCAAAGCTATTTCACTTGTGACGTCGGATGGTGACCCCCAAATTTCATTGTAATAATGGCCATAAGGGGGGTCCAAGAGGGGGGGGGGGTCCAAGAGGAGGGGGTCCGTTGGAGATGGGAAAAGGGATCATCAATGGGGGAGAGGACGCCTTCGCATGGAAGAACGGAGTGCGGCGGAGGCGACGGAAGAAGAGCTCCAAATCGTGGCAGGCACGGAACTCATTGAGGTGGGGATGGAGTCAAGATTCAAGAGTGTTTTATTGTTATATGTCCCAAAATAGAACAATGAAATTCTCACTTGCACTACAGATATGTAAACTTAGTACTCAGCAGACACCATAATAAACACCATGACCTTCTCTCCCCTCCACCACTGGTATCAATAGACAATAGACAATAGACAAAAGGTGCAGGAATAGGCCATTCGGCCATTCGAGCCAGCACCACCATTTAATGTGATCATGGCTGATCATTCCTAATCAGTACCCCGTTCCTGCCTTCTCCCCATATCCCCTAACTCCGCTATCTTGCAGAGCCCTATCTAGTTCTCTCTTGAAAGTATCCAGAGAACCGGCCTCCACCGCCCTCTGAGGCAGAGAATTCACAACTCTCTGTGAAAATAAGTGTTTCCTCGTCTCCGTTCTCAATGACTTACCTCTTAGTCTTAAACTGTGGCCCATGGTTCTGGACCCCCCCCAACATCGGGAACATGTTTTCTGCCTCTAGCCTGCCCAAACCCTTAATAATCTTATACATTTTAATAAGATCCACTCTCATCCTTCTAAATTCCACTGTATACAAGCCCAGCCGCTCCATTCTCTCAGCATATGACAGTCCCGCCATCCCAGGAATTAACTTTGTAAACCTACGCTGCACTCCCTCATTAGCAAGACTGTCCTTCCTCAAATCAGGGGACAAAAACTGCACACAATACTCCAGGTGTGGTCTCGCTAGGGCCCTATTCAACTGCAGAAGGACCTCTTTGCTCCTATATTCGATTCTTCTTGTTATAAAGGCCAACATGCCATTCGCTTTCTTCATTGCCTGCTGTACCTGCATGCTTACTTTCATTGACTGATGAACAAGGACTCCCAGATCCCGTTGTGCTTCCCCTTTTCCCAACTTGACACCATTTAGATAGTAATCTGCCTTCCCGTTTTTGCTACCAAAGTGGATAACCTCACATTTATCCACATTAAACTGCATCTGCCATGCACCTACCCACTCACCCAACCTGTCCAAGTCACCCTGCATTCTCATAGCATCCTCCTCACAGTTCACACTGCCACCCAGCTTTGTGTCATCTGCAAATTTGCTAATGTTACTTTGAATCCCTTCATCTAAATCATTGATGTATATTGTAAATAGCTGCGGTCCCAGCATTGAGCCTTGCGGCACCCCACTAGTCACTGCCTGCCATTCTGAAAGGGACCCGTTAATCCCTACTCTTTGTTTTCTGTCTGCCAACCAATTTTCTATCCATGTCAGCACGCTACCCCCAAAATCCACGTGCCCTAATTTTGCCCACTAATCTCCTATGCGGGACCTTATCAAATGCTTTCTGAAAGTTCAGGTACACTACATCCACTGGCTCTCCCCTGTCCATTTTCCTAGTACATCCTCAAAAAATTCCATTAGATTAGTCAAGCATGATATCCCCTTCGTAAATCCACGCTGACTCGGACTGATCATGTTGCTGCTATCGAAATGTGCAGCTATTTTATCTTTTATAATTGACTGCTGTATCTTCCCCACTGCTGACGTCAGGCTAACTGGTCTATAATTCCCTGATTTCTCTCTCCCGCCTTTCTTAAAAAGTGGGATTATATTAGCTACCCTCCAATCCACAAGAACTGATCCTGAATCTGTAGAACATTGGAAAATTATCACCAATGTGTCCACGATTTCTAGAGCCGCTTCCTTAAGTACCCTGGGATGCAGACCATCAGGCCCTGGGGATTTATCAGCCTTCAGTGCCATCAGTCTACCCAACACAATTTCTTGCAAATTGTGGATTTCCTTCAGTTCCTCCGTTACCCCAGATCCTCTAGCCACTAGTATATCAATACATATTCCCCAATGATAACTGTACTGCATCAGACACCATCTGATGCAGTACAGCAAGCTTCATTAGCCCTGAGGCACAAAGACATCGTGGGGCAAGTCCAGCAGGGAAGAGGAGGCTTTGGCCTTACGACAAGTAAACCAACTTGGCGAAAGGCCACAACATCAGAGCAGAGGACATTGGTGGTCGAGGAGGTGCGGCGACAGGAGGAGGCCGCAAGAAGTGCAAAGGCGGTCTCTCCTGCCAAACAGGGGCAATGGATGCAGTGGGAAGGTGTGGAGCGGAGGAAGATCAGCTGGAAAGAACTATGGGAAATGGAAGCAAGCAAGATCAGCTTCATCATCAGAGCGACTTATGACGTGCTTCCATCACCAAAGAACCTCCATCAGTGGTACGGCGAGGATCCAACCTGTGCCCTCTGCCCAACTCCAGCGACCCTCAAACACATCATGGTAGGCTGCAAGACCAGCCTCACGCAAGGGAGATACACGTGGCGGCATAATCAGGTACTAAAAAGCCTGGCATCAGCCCTTGAGAACAGGCGGTGTGCGACCAACTCCTTGCCTCCGAGAGCAAGCAACCCCCCCCCTCCCCCCTAAGGGCAACAACCTTTGTCCAAGAAGGACAGAAAATATCTAAACATCCTTCCACCAGATCAGAAGAAGGAAACCTATGCAGGGCCCGTGACTGGAGGATGCTGGCGGACATCTGCCGACAACTAATTTTTCCACCTGAAATTGCTTCCACCAACCTCAGGCCAGACTTGGTGTCCTGGTCCCCTTCACAGAAGACTGCTTACATCATAGAGCTCACAGTTCCATGGGAGAACTCTGTTGAGGAGGCCTATGAGCGTAAGAAGCTGCGCTACGCAGAGCTTGCAGCAGAGGCAACGCAGCGTGACTGGAACACCAAAGTCTATCCAGTTGAAGTGGGATGCAGAGGATTTGTTGCGTCATCTACCATGATGAAGGAGCTTGGAATCCACGGTCGGGCTCTGCGGAAGACCATAAGATCACTCTCAGAGGAGGCTGAAAGAAGCAGCCGGTGGATTTGGCTCAAGCGGAAAGACCCATGCTGGGCCCCAAGTACTTTAGGGTGAATCTTTGGGACGGTTTGACACGGGACATGCGCTGAGGGCTGATCATCCTGCAGCGGGCCGCCCTTGTGGAGGGTGTATAGTGTTAAAAGGCTGAAACACCCAGTGATGCAAGGGTACACTACTGATGATGTGTCCTGTGCCCAACTGTCCTGAAGGTTACCCAGGCCAAGATATACGTATACCCCCCCCCCCCCCCCCACCGATGTTGAGCGTCTACCACTCTCAACAATCAACGAATGTCATGAAATACTCCCCACCTATTGGCACAAGGGACTTCTTAACATCTTGTCCTGTGTATTTGATTCTTCTATGGTTTCTCTCCACTTTCTCTCTTGTATCTAGCAGTCAGTGCACACTTCTAAAGTTTTCATTGCGGCTGCTAGTATTTTGGAAATAATGACATTGGAGCTATTTGCATTAGGGGTCTTGCCTTTAAGATTACGAGATGCATCAACTGTGGTCAGAGAACCGTAAACAGGAAAACATGCACTCTAATGCCAGAAGATGGATTAAGGGCATCAAACATGTTTGTCTATCACAAAAAACATTCCATCTTAATCCATACTATTACTAAAACTCTCATCTTGATCACTTCCGGTCTGCATTGTAATTAAATTTGCGCATAAATGCTAGCCTATATCGCTACAATTTTTTTTGCCACCTTACTCACCGTTCTCGTCTGCTCCACGCCACCAGGTTTTGTTCTGATTGCTGAAAGATTACAAAAGTTATGAAGGTTTAAAAAATTGAGAGATGAGCAGATTGGTCTTCTCGCCTGCCCATCACCATGAAGGTAACGCCCATTCCGGGCCCGCTGGAGAATAAAGCTGAAGCGGACTGTGAGCGGGGGCTGTGTTCTGCGAGCGGGGGTGGCGACCACCACGTCGACCCGGGTGCCGAACCCCTCCCTCACCCACACTACCCCCTCCCCAACCACACCACCCCTGCCCCTCCCACACCACCCCCTTCCCCCCCACATCACTCCCACACTACCCCCTGCTCCCCCCACCACCTCCTGCCCTCCCACATCACCACCTCCCCCGAACATCTCGGAGAAAACCCATGTGGTCACGGGGAGATCGTACAATCTCCGTACAGACAGCATCTGTAGTCGGGTTCAAACTCGGGTCTCTGGCGCTGCAAGTTGTGAGGCCGCAGGTCTACTGTTGCGCCACCTGTATTTTGTATTGAACAGCGACAATACAATGGAGGATACTCAGAAAAAAAAACCTCGTCCCTCTTCCTTACGTGTCGGAGTGCGTCTGACTCACACTACAGTTAAAGGAATCAGAGCCAGAGTATCTCAAGCAAGAAGGATTTAATGTGATAATCCAGGACCACCTTACTGTATACACTAACCCACATGTTATATACTTAACAAACAGCAACATTAACATTTGAAATTTGTATTTATTTTGATTAATTCATCAATAGTATTCCAGTTCTAGTTATAGTGTCAGATGATAGAAGTTTATAAAATTATGATAAGTATAGATAGGGTAGACAGCCAGTGTCTTTTCACTAGGGTGGAAGAGTAAAATAGTAAAGGGCATAACTATAAGATCTAGAGCGAGAAAGTTTAAAGATGTGCTGTGCAATTTTTCTGCACAGTGTTGCTGGTGCCTGGAACGCACTGTCAGGGGTGGTGGTAGAAGCAGATGCAACCGTGGTGTTTAAGAGGCTTTTAGATGGGGGATAAGGAGCGTGTACAGACAGTAGAAATCAGTTTTAAGTAGGCATCATGTTCGGTACAGACGTCATGGGCCAAAAGGCCTGTTCTTGCGATGTGCAGTTCTATGTTCAATGTAATAAAAGTCAATTCATAATTTTGGATAAAATTAGATTTTATTATTTATTAATTTATTAATTTATTTTTCTAATTTCCTTTTTAGATTTACACCTATCAAATTTAAATTTAACAAGTTTAGAAATGTTTTTCCCTCCCCCCAGTTTTTTTGGTTGTTATTAATTTTATCTACATAAATCGGATTAATGCATTAAAGCTAAATGCAATTATATAATAAATTAAACATTTCATTTAATGGCATAATTAAACATTTTGGTTAGAAATAAAATAAATTAGGCATGATTTAATTCACATAATAGATTAAGTACTTAGCTGTAAATCCGTAGCTAAGTGAAATTTCCCAGTGTGAAAAATCAGAAATTGCTGTTAAGAACCATTGCTTCTTCAGTCTACCCCATGACAGAAGTTCACTCAGTCTACCCCACTCACAGTTCACTCAGCCATGGCTTGTGGACTCACAGTTCACTCAGCCGCGGCTTGTGGACGCACAGTTCAGTCACTCACTGCTTGTGGACCTCTGGACTCAGGGGGTGGTGGTGTAGGGGTGGTGGGGGTAGGGGGGAGTTGTGTGGGAGGGGTGTGTGTGGGAGGAGTTGTACAGTTTGATAGCCACAGGGAAGAAGGATCTCCTGTGGCGCTCTGTACTGCATCTTAATGGAACCAGTCTTTTGCTGAAGGTACTCCTCAGGTTGAACAATGTGTCATGGAGGGGATGAGCTGTATTGTCCAAGATGCTCTGCAGTTTGAGGAGCATCCTCTTCTCCAAGACCACCTCCCATGAATCCAACTCCACCCCCAGGACAGAGCCAGCCTTCTTGATGAGTTTGTTAATCATATTGGTGTCCAGGGCCTTCGCCTTGCTGCCCCAGCACACGACAGCGAAGTAGATGGCACTGTCTACCACCAATTGGTAGAACATCTGTAGCATCTGACTGCAGACGTTGAAGGAGTGGAGCCTTCTCAAAAGGTACACCCGGCTCTGTCCCGTCTTGAACAGGGCCTCAGCATTCCTGGACCAGTCAATACATCAGCAAATTTGTAATGAGGGAGAGGGAGAGGGAGAGGGAGAGGGAGAGGGAGAGGGAGAGGGAGAGGGAGAGGGAGAGGGAGAGGGAGAGGGAGAGGGAGAGGGAGAGGGAGAGGAGAGGGGATGGAGAGGGTGAGGGAGAGGGAGAGGAGAGTGAGAGGGAGAGGAAAGGGAGAGGAGAGGAGAGGAGAGGGAGAGGAGAGGAGAGGAGAGGGGGAGAGGAGGAGGGATTCGAGCGGAGAGAAGGGGAGAGGGGGGTGGAGAATAAAAGGGAGGATAAAGTGGAGGATAATATTTGCGGAGGGAAAAGAGGAAGGGATTTGCGGAGGGAAAAAAAAGGAAAGGAAGATGCAGGGGAAAGGGTAAACAATGTATCGGCAAATATTTGTGAACATCAATCTTTCATTGCCTATCTACTGTAACAGAGTAAAATTGGTTGGAAATCTCAGTACTTACAATCACAATTTCAGTACATAGAATTCAACATTTTGTTCTTGAAATAAAGATTGGTGGCTGGATTTCTGGGCACCAAATTACTGGCTAGTCTAAATGTTAGAATGGGAACATAGTGCCCAAGCTCCAAATTAGATATAAAAGTGTTTTTGTTTCAACTAGATACTGGATAGTGAAGGTTGAGAAAGATAAGGATCAAACACAAGCAAATGGGAGTAGCTTAAATGGGCATCTTCTGTGACGGGTGGATTGGGCCGAAAGGCCTGTTTCAGTGCTGCATGCTATGACTCTATAATGACTACTAGCAATTGAAGATGTCTCTTTGCATCACCTATAGTAAACGGTAACTAGGACTCTAAAATCATTCATTTCTGTGAGCCCATATAACCATATATAACCTTATAACAATTACAGCACGGAAACAGGCCATCTCGGCCCTTCTAGTCCGTGCTGAACACTTATTCTCCCCTAGTCCCATCTACCTGCACTCAGACCATAACCCTCCATTCCTTTCCCGTCCATATACCTATCCAATTTATTTTTAAATTATAAAATCGAACCTGCCTCCACCACTTCCACTGGAAGCTCATTCCACACAGCTACCACTCTCTGAGTAAAGAAGTTCCCCCTCATGTTACCCCTAAACTTCTGTCCCTTAATTCTCAAGTCATGTCCTCTTGTTTGAATCTTCCCTACTCTCAATGGGAAACGCTTATCCACGTCAACTCTGTCTATCCCTCTCATCATTTTAAAGACCTCTATCAAGTCCCCCCTTAACCTTCTGCGCTCCAAAGAATAAAGACCTAACTTGTTCAACCTTTCTCTGTAACTCAGTTGCTGAAACCCAGGCAACATTCCAGTAAACCTCCTCTGTACTCTCTCTATTTTGTTGACCAGAACGCATCAAAAAGAGCATGGACCACTTCCCCATGCCTCAATGGCCACTATTAACATTTTTATCATGCCCATAGTACAACCATCACGCGAATAGTTCACACATGTAAAAATAAGTCTTGATTTAGTGTGTGAAATATCTTTTGATACTGTGAATAAACAAGAGTGTCACATGAGTCAGTTTGGTCCACTTGGTTAATCTGCTTGAATAACAAGTTCCTTGCACGATTTCCAGGATATTTGGGAATGCATACTTCATTCTTTCTGATGATTTCTCTGTCTCCGACCCACATTCACCAGCTTCAATGTGAGAACTGCTCTCCCCATCAATGCTATTGTTTCTTAAATTAAAAAAACACTTTTTATTGCATTTTGTTTCCGAAACAAGCTTAATCAAAAACATTTTTCAGTTCACTTAGTCTGTATTTCTGTTGGTAAAACGTTTGACTGGTAATCCGGTGCATTCTAATCTACTTTGGCCAACTTCCATGAGCCGTGAGGTACTGTTGAGGCTGGACTACACAGTTTATGGACATTTCTTAACATATCCCCGCTGTATGGGACTTGGATTTGCTGCTGAAAGAATGGGGCCTAAATCATTTTCTACCCTCTCTAGGGCATTGAATGGTAAAACTCTTATGAGTTCTAAGGTCTTAATCTTCAGTACATCGAAACGTAGAGAGGGGAGAAAATGAAAAGACAGGAAGTACCACAGGAAGAGGACTTTCAGGCCATAATAGATATGTCCACCCCCTGCATATTAATGTGCCTATCCAAAAGTCTCTTAAACGACACTAACGTATCTGCCTCCAGCACCAACCCAGGCACTTGCTCTGTGAAAAAAATCTTGCGCTATCTATCTATCTATCTATCTATCTATCTATCTATCTATCTATCTATCTATCTATCTATCTATCTATCTATCTATCTATCTATCTATCTATCTATCTATCTATCTATCTATCTATCTATCTATCTATCTATCTATCTATCTCTGATCTTGTTATCTTCCGGATTGTGTGGTCTTCCTATTTGTGCAAAAACGGTTTGCGATAACGCTACGATTTTTTGCCAGTTCACTCACCGTTCTCCAGTTGCGATTGCACCAAGTTGTATTCCGATCGGTTGAATGTCGTAAAAGTTAGCTAGACTTAAAAAATCTTAAAAACCATGCATGCGCAGATCGATCTCTTCTGCCGTTCAGCGCTGCACGGATTTGCCTCGTTCCCTGTCACTCACCGGGACAGTCCACCCCTTCCTGCGCCATTGCGTCTTTACTGGAGCCGAGCAGCTCAGCCCAGCCCCGAGAAAAGCCCCGAGCAGCCCAGCCCCGAGCAGCCCAGCATTGGAGACCCAGCATGGGAGACCCAGCCCAGAGTCAGAGACCCTGCCCAGCCCAGCCCAGCCCAGCATCGGAGACCCAGCCCGGAGTCAGAGACCCAGCCCAGCCTGGAGTCGGAGATGTCGCCGATGTCGCCAAATGGATGTTCCCCCTCCCGCACACCCCTGCCCCCTGCCCACACAACTGCTTCCCCCCACAAACCCCACCCACACATCCCCCCAACACACACCCCCCTGCCCCACACACACACCCTCCCCCACATTTCTCTCCTCCACCCCCCCCACCCACATAAAAACCTCTCCCCGCCACACACACCCCCCCACCACACCCTCCCTCCCCCACACTCCCCCTCCCCCCACACCACCATCTCCACCCCCCTACAGCTCCCCGTCCACACACACCCCTCCTCCCCTCCCACCTCACACCCCTCCTCCCCTCCCAACCCACACCCCCGCCACACACCCCACTTCCCTCCTCCCTTCCCACACATGAAGAGGAGGAGGAGGGAGCGCTCGGGGATGAGGGGAAATGAGCCGCATCTGCGCAGTTAGGGGCTTTGGGTGAGTGGTGGAATATTGCGTTGGGGGAACGGTTTGCTTTGGGGGAATGCGTGAGTGGTGGAATATTGTATTGGGGAATGGGTTGTGTTGGGGGACCAGGCCTCCATTGTGACAGGGACCCAATGGGTCCCACTTAGTCTAGTAACCTTCTAAACCTATCCTCTCCATGTACCTGTCCAAATGTCTTATAAATGTTGTGATAGTACCTGTCTCAACTACCTCCTCTGGGAGTTTATTCCATATACCCACCACCCTTTGTGTAAAATAGTTGTCCCTCAGGTTCCTATTAAATCTTTCCCCCTCACCTAAACCTATGACGTCTGGTTCTTGATTCCCTTATTCTGGGTAAAAGACTCTATGCATTTACCTTATAGGGCCTGTCCCACGAGCATACAACCTGCATGAGGCGAGCGCGACCTAAAGGGCCAGTCCCACCAGCATGCGCCTGCATGCGGCAAGCGCGACCTAATGTGGTCGCTTGAGCCGAACGGCATACGGCAAGCGCGACCAAACCAGAAGCGGGAGCCGCGCGCAAATTTTTAAACACGGTCAGTTTTTCGGATCCCCGAAAGTGAGTGACACGGCGTCGAGGTGGCTGCGGGCCGGCAGGCCGTTGCCGCGCGGAAATATTAAACACGGTCAGTTTTTTGGAGCCCCGCGCGATGTCGGGTCCTGCTCCGCACAACTCCATACGGCTCCGGCGATCGAAGTGGGACCGGCCCCGCGAGGCCGTACGGCTCAAGCGACCACGTTAGGTCGCTCTTGCCGCATGCAGGCGCATGCTGGTGGGACCGGCCCTTTAGGTCGTGCTTACCGCATGGAGTCGCATGCTCGTGGGACAGGCCTTTATCTCTCTCCTCATTATCTTATATACCTCTATAAGATCACTCCTCAACCTCCTGTGCTCCAAGGAGATGTACTAAAGTATGAATAGTTTGCACTTGGAATATTGGTTCAGTTCTGATTGCTGTGCAAGAGGAAGGATGCGATTAAACTAGATAAGGTGCAAAAAATATTCACAACGTTTATAAGGAAAGATCGGATTGGCTTGGATTATTTCCCTAGAGTGAAGGAGACTGAGGGATGACATAGAGGTTTATAAAATCATTAGGGGCATGGATAGAGTAGATAGCGTATGTTTTTCAATGGGTAGGGGAGTCTAAAACTAAACGGTATAGGTTTAAGACGAATAGGGAAACATTTCAAGGGGATCTGAGGGGCAAATATTTCGCACAGAGGGTGGTGGGTACACGCGGCGAGCTGCCAGAGGAAGTGGCAGAGGCAGATACAATTACAATTTTAATATAGTTTAGAGATACAGCACGGGAACAGTCCCTTCGGCCCACTGAGTCCGCACCGACCAGCAATCCCTGCACATTAACACTATCCTACATCCACAAGTGGGACAATTTACACTTATACCAGCAAATTAACTGACAAACCTGTACGTCTTTAGAGTGTGGGAGGAAACCAAAGATCTCGGAGAAACTCACATGGTCATGGGGAGAATGTACAAACTCCGTACAGACAGCACCTGTAGTCGGAATCGAACCCGGGTCTCGGGCACTGCAAGTGCTGAATGGCAGCACCTCTATCACTGAAAAGACATTCGGATAAATACATGGGTATGGGCCAAAATAAATTACGAATAGTTTAGTTTGGCATCTTGGTTAGGTGGATGAGTTGGGCCAAAGAACCTGTTACTGTGCTACATAACTCTATGACTAATTTCACTTTGCAAATTACCAAGCAAAGTAATGTGAGTTGTCATGTGATGTGTGTACTAACTACATCATTGTGATATATGGGACTCGCTTTCTTTTTTCTAAATATGTGGAATATTTAAGCTCATGGTGATTTTGTTCTTTATATGATGGACTTGTCAAAAGCCATAATAGCTTGAAGTAGTAATTATATTTTGCTATTTAAATCAATTGCCACCTTACACGGACGATCAGAGGCAATATAAGAAGGCAACCTTATTTACTGGAAGAAGAGTTGTCACGTTCTGGAACTGATTATGAATGGATTTATTCTGATGAATGGACATTTCCCACTTGTACAAAAATTGTTAACCTGTTTGATAGGTTTGCATTTAATTGACTGTTTATTTGAAAGTTTGATTTATTTCTGAAGATTAAAATTTTACCAAGCGTTCGGAGATGATAGATAGATTTAACATTCAGATTGAATCGCATTCTTTGAGGATGAATCAACTAAAGTAGAAGCATGGGGGATTGGGCTGGGGGGTGGAGGGAATCAGTAGATTAAATATATTTGTATTTTGAAAAGGTGGTTGACAAGCTTTCATGCAAATCTCGGTTCAGAGGTGGTAGAGGAGTCAAAAGTTAGTGAAGATCAGTGTTTATAATTTCCAAATCAGATGCCTAGATTTTGGCTTCAGGATGGGATTTGCATTTAGTTTGACAATGAGCTCAAACAGTCCATAAACAGGTGATTTGTGCAGGTACCAAACATGGAAGGGCATGGACAGATATGATTTCAGCTGCAGAACATCCAGGCAAGAACCGGCAGCCTGCAGGAGAATGTCATTGGGTAAGCACAATGTATTGTTCGGCCTGAAGGCAAAACTACGAGTAGAGTAACGGGGCATAGAGAGAACCAAGATCAGTCTTGCATAGGGTCTACAAATAGGCAGTAAGTATCCTTTCTGGTTTTAGATATCTCCAGCTTTTAAATAGCCAGATGGGAGAGCTGCTGTCTCCTATTACCAGAGACCCGGCTTTCAATCCTGACTTTGGATGCTGTCTGTACTAATCTTGAATGTTTTCCATGTGACCGCGTGGGTTTCCTCCCATATCACAAAGACGTGTGGGTTTGTAATTTAATTGGCCTCTGTAAAATCTGCCTTAATGTGTGTTGAATGGATGAGAAAGAGAAATAACATAGAATTAGTGCGAAGGGATGATCGACGATTGCCAGTGTGAACTCAGTGGTTGAAAAGTTCAGGTTCCATGCTGTATCTCTGAAACTAAAAATAAAGTGAATAGAACCAAAAGAGAAGCTCTTCAATGCTGCCTGGCAGTCCTATATGGGGGAGATCAAATGCAGGTTGGGTGTTTGCTTCTCTAAAGACTTTTGTCAGAGTATCAGCTCCAGGCCGAGCTTCCATTTACCTGTCACTTTAATCCTTCGGCCTCCTGACCCATTCCAGGAAACTCAAGGGCCTCGATCCGAAATGTCACCTATCCATGTTCTCCAGAGAAGCTGTCTGACCCACTGAGTTATTAAACCATAGGGAACAATTTAGAATTAGAATGCTGTACTCCATTATGTAACTAGTTGGAGTGTTTAGTTTAGTTCAGGTTAGTTTAGAGATAGCGTGGAAACAGGCCCTTCGACCCACCATGTCCGTGCTGACCAGTGATCTCATACAATCACAATCAGTTTTATTCGTCACTTGCACATAAAGTGCAAGTGAAATGAATTTGCCAGCAGCGGTACAATAAAAAAGAATAAACAAAAACACAATAAAAATTTAACACAAACATCCACCCCAGCATTCATCACTGTGGTGGAAGGCACAAAATTTGGCCAGTC
Organism: Amblyraja radiata; assembly: GCF_010909765.2. Classification (NCBI taxonomy): domain Eukaryota; kingdom Metazoa; phylum Chordata; class Chondrichthyes; order Rajiformes; family Rajidae; genus Amblyraja; species Amblyraja radiata. Next base: position 70,745,861 of record NC_045958.1, on the reverse strand, counting down.
CTCCTCCATTTCCCCCCGTGGTCAGGACCTCACCCCTCCGCAGCTGCCGCTGTGGGCGTCCAGATGAGTAGACAAGGTAAAGTCCAGGTAACTCCTGAATCGGTGCCACCACACCGGAGACCGTGGCTTCAGGTTGGTGTAGGCCGCAGGCCGGCAGTCGAAGATCTAAAGACCCCGCCGCGCTGCAGCCGGAAGCATCGCAGACCACAGGGCCGGCAGTCGGAGCTCCTCTCCAGGGGTCCCCGGCGAGGGACCCCGCTCCTGATGGTAAGTCCACGCCGCGCCCGCAGTAGAAGTTGGCCGCGGGCCAGCGGTCGGATCTCTTCTCCTCCCAGGTCCTTAATGAGGGATCCCAGGCCCAGGACGCCGCGCCGGCTGGGGCTCTGCAGCCCCCGGCTTCAGGCTGCCACGGGCCAGCGAACGGAGCACTCCCCTCCAGCGAGGGCTCGCCCACTCCGCGACGAGAATCCACGCTGCATTAGCAGCTGAAACTCCGGGCGCGTCTCTGGGAAAGGCCGCACCGATCCTCGATGTAAGGGCACGGGCGAGGCTACATGGGAAACGTCGCCTCTCTATGGAGGAGGCAAACAAAGCGGTTTCCCCCTTATCCCCTCGCACCACCCCCACACAAGACACACAGGGAAACAATAAAAACATACATTAAAACACACTAAAAAAACAAAAAAATTAGAAAAAACTAACATGCTGCTGGCAGGGCTGCCGGCTTGCAGCGCCCCCACCGACTCTGTATACTAATGCCATCCTAAATGCTGGGGGCAATCTACAATTTTTTCTGTACGTCTTTGGAGTGTGGGAGGAAGCACTCAGGAAAAAACCACGTGGTCACGGGGAGAACGTACAAACTCCATACAGATAACATCTGTAGTAGTCGGGATCGAACCGGGGTCACTAGTGTGATAAGGCCACAATACTGCTGTGTCACAATTGTGAACAATTGTGAACCATTAACTGTTCACTGTTGTGGACTATTCAGCACACCGCTAATGCAGGTAAAATGTGAAGGCTTTGGACAGTGTTCACAACCATTCAACTCCAACAAAAAGTGATAGGTCCTCTGGTGTTTAACTGATTATATTAAATCTGGTCAACGTAGAAAACAGAGGTAGCTTAAGAAAAAGTAATCAATTGAACAAAGAAAATAACGAGCTGAAACATTTTCGATCCAAATATAACAAATTCAGGATCTCATATTGAGGTGCCGGCTAGTTCTTATTCCAGGTTCCCATATTGAGAGCTGGATGTTGTAAAGTGTGTATATTTTCTTCTAGGTTAACCTGTGTATAATACAAATGTTCAAGCTGTAGTTTAAAGTGTATTTAAGATTTGTCATTGTCGCATTGTATTCACTTTGTATTGCCTTTGATTTAAATTTTGAATATTTGTATCTATTACTGTTGTAATAGTGGCTCGAATTGACTGTACAAGAACATAGTTTGATTAAGACTGCTATTATAATTGGAGTCCGGATCGTGGCTATTCAGTCAGGGCTTCGAATCCTTCTGATCGCTGTATCGAGGGAATTGTTCCATTGGTTGAAAACACCACGAGGAGGAATTAAAATATATTGTGATTTGCTTTTGGAATTGTACAGTTAACGAATGCGATATTTGACGAATGCTTGTATTTTATATGGGAGTGTGGTTTTGTATGATAGTAATAAGTGGTATATTCTCTAGTCTGTGTATGATTTTGCTTGCATGTTTGGAGCTCATTTGCATATGATTAGATTCAGGTTGCTTTGGGTATAGGAAACTGGCTGCGGAAGCGTGTTTGATTGTGTTTGACTGTGTTTGATTGTTCACTGGAGCATCTAAAAGGGCCTGTCCCACTTTCACGACTTAAGTCACGACCTCTGCCGAGTTTGCCCTTGACTCATACTCACAGCATGGTAGTCACGAGGTCGTAGGAGGTCGTAGGAGGTCATAGGTAGATCGTAGCAGGCCGTGATGCTAGTCGTAGGTACTCGTGGCATCAAGTAGGTCGGGCCGTTTTTCTAGCATGATGAAAAATGTCCACGAGTATAAACGAGCAGCATCTATGGAGCGAAGGAATAGACGACGTTTCGGGTCGAGACCCTTCTTCAGATTGATGTCGGGGGGGGGGGGGGACACGAAAAAGAAAGGAAGAGGCGGTGACAGTAGGCGGTGGGAGAGCTAGGAATGGGAGGGGAAGGAGGGAGAAAGTAAGACTACCTGAAATTAGAGAAGCCAATGTTCATACCGCTGGGGTGTAAACTACCCAAGCAAATATGAGGTGCTGCTCCTCCAATATGCGGTGGGCCTCACTCTGGCCATGGAGGAGGCCCAGGACAGAAAGGTCGGATTCGGAATTGGAAGGGGAGTTAAAGTGTTGAGCCACCAGGAGATCAGGTTGGTTTATGCAAACTGAGTGGAGGTGTTGTGCGAAGCGATCGCCAAGCATGCGCTTGGTCTCACTGAGGTTGATCATACGCTGAATAATCCAACCACATTTTTGTTTGGAAGTGGAAAGAAATAATAGAAATTGCATTCATTGCAACGTGTAAAAAGAGTTGAGATACTGCATTAAAATTTTGCTGCATGTCATTGTGGTATCATGTCTTGATTGGTGAATATGTTTAGTTTGTGAATTTATTTGAAGCAGAAATAATATGTGAATGCTTCATTGAGCATAATTCCGACTGGTAACTACGCACTTCATCCGTGCACATTATCGCACGCGTCATGCAAGCTGACTTAAATGACCACCTAAACTATCATTTGACAACTGAAAAAGCTGCCAAGGTTGCCCGGATGACAATAGAGAAAAAAAATTAAGTGAGAGCCCTGCAAGGTATATAACATTTTTGACACTGTCATAGGCCTTTCTTACATATGCTGTCACAATGCACTGTAGTCTCTATACAGCCCTTCAGTAATTTCAATAAAATGCCTTCCATTTCAGAATAATAGTGTTTTAAGCCTATAACTCGACACTAGCACAGGCAATAAATGAATAAATAAAAAGCGCAGCCCCTTATCTCATTGGCCACGCTCGGCTGCAAATCGGTGTCAATCTGCTGGACCATCGTTCTCTAGTCGTGGGGGTGGGGGATTGGGAGGGGCCTCACAAGTGGAACAGCTTAGGGCCTCTCTTCATCTAAATCCGGCCCTGGGCAGATACGTGGCAGATGCAGTATAATATAGATAAATGTGAGGTTATCCACTCTGGCAGCAAAAACAAGGGGGCAGATTATTATCTCAATGGGGTTAGGTTAGATAAAGGGGAGGTGCAGCGAGACCTGGGCGTCCTTGTACACCGGTCACTGAAAGTTGGCTTACAGGTACAGCAGGCAGTGAAGAAAGCTAATGGAATGTTGGCCTTCATAACAAGAGGATTTCTGTATAGGAGTAAAGTGGTTCTCCTGCAGTTGTATAGCGCTCTGGTGAGACCACATCTGGAGTATTGTGTACAGTTTTGGTCTCCTAATTTGAGGAAGGAAATCCTTGTGATTGAGGCAGTGCAGCGTAGGTTCACCAGATTGATCCCTGGGATGGCGGGACTGTCATATGAGGAAAGATTGAAAAGACTAGGCTTGTATTCACTGGCGTTTAGAAGGATGAGGGGGTATCTTATAGAAACATATAAAATTATAAAACGGCTGAACAAGCTAGATGCAGGAAAAATGTTCCCAATGTTGGGCGAGTCCAGAACCAGGGGCCACAGTCTTAGAATAAAGGGGAGGTCATTTAAGACTGAGGTGAGAAAAGACTTTTACACCCAGAGAGTTGTGAATTTATGGAATTCCCTGCCACAGAGGGCAGTGGAGGCCACGTCACTGAATGGATTTAAGAGAGAGTTAGACAGAGCTCTAGGGGCTAGTGGGGTCAAGGAATATGGAGAGAAGGCAGGCACGGGTTATTGATAGGGGACGATCAACCATGATCACAATGAATGGCGGCGCTGGCTTGAAGGGCCGAATGGCCTCCTCCTGCACCTATTTTCTATGTTTCTATGTTTCTATGTTTCTATGTTTCTATGTTTCTATGTTTCTATGTTTCTATGTTTCTATGAACTGGCAGGAAAATCAAGAACCAAGAGGGCAAATATAATTCTCCCAAAATAATTCATTTACATTTTCCCCAAATCAAAAGACGTTCAGAACCTGTCCGGTTTTCAAGGACAAGTCTGCCTGTATCCCATCTCTGCGCCAGTTAAAGTAGTGAATAGGAAAGGCAATCAAACACAGATTTGTGATAACAACCGGATTGGATAGCAATTTACTGGCTAGAGATTTGCTCTGCGCTTTCCAATTGAAGATAGAATGTGGCGATAGAGGAATAGCAGTGACCCCTTAGGCTCCCTAAAGGGAATGTTACTCCATTGTGACCCATCAATGTTGGTCCTTAGATCTGGACGAAGAACCCCCACTGCATATTACACTGGCTTACGACAGGAGTGGGAAGAATAAAGAGCTGGAGGCCCTCTTTAAACCACATGAAGGACTGGACTGGGCGGTTAAAGTGTTTGCACTAGTTGAAGGAAGGGAGGGACCTGCAGAATATGGTGAAATACCAGTAAAACTATGGAGGAGAACTACAGGGGTTGCTCCTCACATAACCCGAAAGGTTAATTACCCGGCGAGTACAAAAGTTCTAGGAGCAATGGTACAAAGGGTAATCACCATGGCAGACCCGAATAATTATCTAAAGCAAAATTTGTCTAACCAATATGTTGTTGAATTTTATCAGGCCCCAAGGACAGTTGTTACCCATGTACGTCATCATCTGGGGAGTGAGGTATACGAGTATGTGGACTCTCAAGTGTGGACAGAAAACACAGCTCAGGTAGGATGCGTGAACATCAATCCCATCCAAGTAGCTCTCCAGAAAGGGGTAATACAACAATATCCACTAAAACCACAGGCCATCAACAGCATTGACAAATTGATTCGGAGATTGCTAGAACAAGGAATACTGGTGAAATGTCAATCGATCTGTAACACCCCTATTCTTGCAGTACCAACACCGGGAAAAGAAGATCAATATAGGCTGGTACAAGATCTAAGATAAATCAACTTCATTGTAGAACCGCTCCATGCCCTAGTGCCATGCCCTAAATCCTGCCCACATCCTAGCCCAAATACCGGCTGAGGCAAAAATCTTCTCGATAGTCGACTTGCAACATGCATTCTTTTCCTTGCTTCTCCACAGGGACAGCCAATATTTATTTGCTTTCACATATAAGGGCCAACAATACACCTGGACCAGATTGCCTCAAAGGTTTATCATTTTGCCTACTTTATTTTCCAGGTGTCTACAAGAACAATTGATTACTTTAAATTTTCAAGAGGAAGTCCACATTAGTGAAGCATGTCGATGACTTATTAGTGGCCAGCAGAAATGAATCAAGTAACCGTGAAGATACTGCACGATTACTAAACCATCTAGCTAAGCCCTTTACTAAAGCCCTAAACCATTACTAAACCCAGTCAAAGGTACTAATGGGCCAGGAGAAAGTAAATTTTTTAGGGATCGTAATTTCGGCAACGGAACGGAGTCTAGAGAAAAGCAGACTCAAACCCATCTGCGAATTTCCAGTTCCAAAGGAAGCCAAACAAATGAGGCAATGGCGTGGCATGGTCAATTATTGTAGACCTTGGATCCCTAACATAGCTCTAGAAACCAAAAAGCTAACACTCTATACCTGCAAGGAGTGTGAATTTAAATTATCCAAAAAAGCACAGGAGGCCTTTGAAAACCTAAAGAGATCGTTGATGCGAGCTCTGGCATTGGGAAGACCCAACGACAGACCTTTCCAGCTCTACTGCACTATTTTATCTGAGTGTACAACCTCAGTTCTGACCTAAAAACATGGGGATAGACATAGTCCAGTTGCCTATTACTCTTCTAAATTGGATCCTGTAGCCAGGGGACACCCACTCGGCACCCAAATTCTAACTGCTATATATAATAGTTTACAATCAGCTGCTAATTTGACCCTCCAGCCGGAGATTGTAGTATATAGCTCTCATTCAGTAGCGGCATTGTTGGGGCAGCTCCAGACCCAGCACTTGACAATGGCTCGCCAAAATAAGTATGAGATCTATCTCTTAAACAATCCAAAACTTCAATTTAGATATTGTACATTATTGTACAATATTAGATATTGTACATTAACCCAGCCTCTTTTCTTGTCTTACCCCCAGGACATGACTGTTTATTTGTCATCAAGGAGGAAACATCTGCAAGAGAGGACTTGAGGGACGCACCTATAGAGGACTCTGGCATAACAATGTATGTAGATGGGAGTGCATCTATTGGATTATGGGGTGAGAAATTGTCTGGGTACACAATTGTTAAAAAGAATGGGGAAATTGTAGAAGCAGCTGCCTTTGAGTCACCGTATTCAGCACAACAGGCTGAAGTGTTTGCTTTAATTCAGGCTTGCATTATTGGGGAAAATTTAAAGGTAAATATTTACACTGATTCTCGGTATGCTTTTGGAGTGATACATGATTTCATGATTTCCGTGCGCCGCTCCAGGACATCGTCGTCCCTTAACACCGGTTCACATTCACGTCGGCCTGGTGGGTCCTCTGCCACTGTCCCGAGGTGTCACCCACCTGCTCACGATTCTAGACCGTTTCACGAGGTGGCCCAAGGCCGTCCCTCTCCCTGATACCTCCACCGCGACTTGTGCTCGGGCTCTCGCGGCCCACTGGGTGGCACATTTTGGAGTTCCTGCCGACATGTCTTCACACCGTGGTGCTCAGTTCACCTCTGCCCTGTGGTCGGCCATGGCACAGCTGTACGGCACTCAGCTGCATCGCACCACCATGTACCATCCTCAGGCCAACGGTTTGGTGGAGCGGTTTCACCGGCACCTGAAGTCCGCGTTGAAAGCATGGCTCAGGGTCCTGATTGGGTGGATGCGTTGCCTTGGGTGTTGCTGGAGATCCGCACGGCCCCTAAGGCGGATTTGGACACGTCATCTGCAGAGCTGGTTTACGGCTCCCCGCTGAGGGTGCCTGGTGATTTCCTTCCTGCGGCTTGGGGGCAGCAGGAACCCTCTTCGTCTGTGCTGGCTCTCCTTCGCGAGAGAGTGGGTGGACTGGCTCCTGTTCCGACCTCTCGCCATGGTGTTGGTCCTTCCTATCTTCCGCCTGCACTCAAGGACTGCACCTTTGTTTTCCTCCGCAGGGACTCGCATCGGACTCCGCTGCAGGGGCCTTATGAGGGTCCTTTCCAGGTGTTGCGGCCTGGCGTCACGACCTTTGTTTTGGATGTCGGGGGATGGGAGGAGATCGTTTCGATGGCCCGCCTCAAGCCCGCCCATCTGGATGTCGACAGCCCGGTGTTGGTGGCCCAACCCCGCCGTAGAGGTCGTCCGCAGGCCATTCCGATTTCGTCGGTTGCACCTGCTGTGCCTGTTTCGCATGTTGTGACTGTTCCGCCTGTTGTGCCTGTTCCCCCTGTCTCCACTTGGTCTGGCCGAATGATTCGTACTCCTGCTCATTTCCTATCCTCTGGGTCTGGTGGGGGGGGGGAGGGGGGGGGGTTCTTTAGCGGCACCTAGTGGTAGGGCTGGGAAGTCAGAACCCTCGTCATTGGTCGGCACGGTCAAGTGACCGCGGAGGTTTGTTTCGCGGGCTTTTTGTTATCAACGCTCCTCCCAGCGACAGGTGTTCTTAAGCTCGACTAAGCACGCGTATTTACGGGTTTCTTTTTGTTTTTTGCAAATTAAAAGACTATTTCACTCAACCTGCCTGGTCTCGCTTCAACGTATTCTTCAGTTCCTCAGAGATTATTTTACCATCAGTTACTTTCTTATGTAAAGAGTTAATCAGTGAATCATTTGGACCTCCATATAATTTTTCTTGTTGTTTGTAGTGTATGATAAGTGAGACTGCATTACATGTCAAGGAGCCTATTACATTTGAATTAAGGCAATAAAGCGTTTTCAAAATACTAGAGTCCTAATGTATTAACAGCATCCACTGAGTTGTGGTGTAAACTCTGTCTGAATGCTTGAGAGGTTAATGCAATGTGACATGTACAAACCAATAATTAATTTGCTTAGTTTTCCTAATTGAACTTTCCATGTTGCTCTCTAATGTGTTGTGTTAATGGGACTGAATCAAGTTGATTGTGTGGTTGCTTGTGCTCTAGAAAATAATGGACATTGAAATAAAAACCTCTTTAATTTCCATCTGAAGCAAAGTAAACATCAGAAATGGATAACACAAAAAAGTGTAGTGATTGATTTATCATGGCACTGTGGTACAGTGGTAGAGTTGCTGCCGTACAGCGCTAGTTCCATCTCACTTCCAGTGGAAGCCTCTGATTGGTGGAAGAGAACCAGAGGAAGCAGCTGATTGGGTGCAACCCCGGGTTTACATTTCTGCTTTCAGGTTAAGGATTCTGGGAGTTAAGGCCCAGGAGCCGTTGGTGAGGGAGGAGCGACGTCCGTGAGGTGAGTGTAAAACCCATCGCGGGGCTTGTTTCAACAGAGGCCCAGGAGCCGTTACAGAGGGAGGAGGAACCAAAATCTGCAACGTTCCATTCGCAGATCACACTTCAAATTAAGGGGGCTGGTGGAAGCCTCTGATTGGTCGAACGGACTAGAGGAAGCAGCCGTTACAGGACTAGAGGAAGCAGCTGATTGGCTTGTATCCCGGGTAAGGCTTTATTGTATTCGGATAAGGGGGAGAATGAGGGCCAGGGCAGTTTACTGTTCTGGATGACAGATGTGGGATGTCATGGAGTCTGAGTGCCCTCCAGACGCCCACATCTGCGCCAGGTGCGTCGAGATGGGGCTCCTAAGGGAACGTGTTAGGAACCTGGAGCAGCAACTCGATGACCTCTGTCTGCTCAGGGAAAGCGAGGAGGTCATAGAAAGGAGTTACGGGGAGGTGGTCACTCCAAGACCATGGGAGACAGAAAACTGGGTCACAGTTAGGAAGGGCAATGGGCAGAGGCAGGGACTGGTGAGTACCCCAGTGGCTGTACACCTTGAAAATAAGTACTCATGTTTGAGTAAGGGTGGGGGAGACAGCCTACCTGGGGGCAGCGACAGCGGCCGGGCCTCTGGCACAAAGACCGGTCCTGTTGCTCAGAAGGGTAAGGAAAGAAGAGGAGGGCAATTGTAATAGGGGACTCTATAGTCAGGGGGTCGGATAGGCGATTCTGTAGGACGCAGACAGGAGACCCGGATGGTAGTTTGCCTCCCCGGTGCCAGGGTCAGGGATGTGTCTGAACGTGTCCAAGAAATCCTGAAATGGGAGGGAGAGGAGCCTGAGGTTGTGGTACATATAGGTACCAACGACATAGGTAAAAAAGGAGAAGAGGTCCTGAAAGAATAATTTAGGGAGTTAGGTAGAGAGTTAAGGAGAAGGACTGCAATGGTAACAATCTCAGGATTACTGCCTGTGCCACGCGACAATGAGTAGGAATGGAGCGAGGTGGAGGATAAATGAGTGGATGAGGGACTGGTGCAGTGGGTATGGATTCAAGTTTCTGGATCATTGGGACCTCTTTTGGGGAAGGTGCGACCTGTACAGAAAGGACGGGTTGCACTTGAACTCGAGGGGGACCAATATCCTGGCGGGGAGATTTGCAAAGGCTACTGGGGAGACTTTAAACTAGTATGGTTGGGGGGAGGGACTCAAATTGGGAAAGCTAGCAGTCAGTGTGTGAGGCAGGAGGCAGAGAATGGTAGCACTCTGACCCAAAATGTAGGGGAGAGAGAAGAAAAAGACAATAAACAGAGAATAAGAGAGGGTGGGTTTCTTAAATGTGTATATTTTAATGTTAGGGGCATTGTAAGAAAGGTGGATGAACTTAGCGCCTGGATTGACACCTGGAAGTATGATGTTGTGGCGATCAGTGAAACATGGTTGCAGGAGGGCTGTGATTGGATACTAAATATTCCAGGATTTTGTTGCTTCAGGTGTGATATAATTGGAGGGGCAAGAGGTGGAGGTGTTGCATTGCTTGTCAGGGAAGATATTACAGCAGTGCTTTGGCAGGGTAGATTAGAGGGCTCGTCTAGGGAGGCCATTTGGGTGGAACTGAGAAATGGGAAAGGGGTAGCAACACTTATAGGGGTGTATTATAGACCGCCAAATGGGGAGCGAGAATTGGAAGAGCAAATATGTAAGGAGATTGCAGATATTAGTAGTAGGCACAAGGTAGTGATTGTGAGAGATTTCAATTTTCCACACATAGACTGGGAAACACATTCTGTAAATGGGCTGGATGGGTTGGAGTTTGTAAAATGTGTGCAGGATAGTTTTTTGCAGCAATACATAGAAGTACCTACTAGAGAAGGGGCGGTGCTGGACCTCCTGTTAGGAAATGAGACGGGTCAGGTGGCAGAGGTATGCGTTGGGGAACAGTTCGGGACCAGTGATCACAATACCATTAGTTTCAATATAATTATGGAGAGGGTCAGAACTGGACCTAGGGTTGAGATTTTTGATTGGAGAAAGGCTAACTTTGAGGAGATGCGAAAGGATTTAAAAGGAGTAAATTGGGACAGCTTGTTTCATGGGAAAGATGTGGAAGAGAAATGGAGGACATTTAAAGGTGAAATTTTAAGAGTACAGAATCTTTATGTCCCTGTTCGGTTGAAAGGAAATAGTAAAAATTGGAAAGAGCCATGGTTTTCAAGGGTAATTGGACACTTGGTTCGGAAAAAGAGAGAGATCTACAATAATTATAGGCAGCATGGAGTAAATGAGGTGCTTGAGGAGTATAAAGAATGTAAAAAGAATCTTAAGAAAGAAATTAGAAAAGCTAAAAGAAGATATGAGGGTGCTTTGGCAAGTAAGGTGAAAGTAAATCCAAAGGGTTTCTACAGTTATATTAATAGCAAAAGGATAACGAGGGATAAAATTGGTCCATTAGAGAGTCAGAGTGGACAGCTATGCAGAGGAAGATATTGGGGAGATATTGAACAATTTCTTTTCTTCGGTATTCACCAAGGAGAAGGATATTGAATTATGTGAGGTAAGGGAAACAAGTAGAGTAGCTATGGAAACTATGAGATTCAAAGAAGAGGATGTACTGACACTTTTGAGAAATATAAAAGTGGATAAGTCTGCAGGTCCGGACAGGATATTCCCTAGGACATTGAGGGAAGTTAGTGTAGAAATAGCAGGGGCTATGACAGAAATATTTCAAATGTCTTTAGAAACGGGAATAGTGCCGGAGGATTGGCGTACTGCGCATGTTGTTCCATTGTTTAAAAAGGGGTCTAAGAGTAAACCTAGCAATTATAGACCTGTCAGTTTGACGTCAGTGGTGGGCAAATTAATGGAAAGGATACTTAGAGATAATATATATAAGCATCTGGATAAACAGGGTCTGATTAGGAACAGTCAACATGGATTTGTGCCTGGAAGGTCATGTTTGACTAATCTTCTTGAATTTTTTGAAGAGGTTACTCGGGAAATTGATGAGGGTAAAGCAGTGGATGTTGTATATATGGACTTCAGTAAGGCCTTTGACAAGGTTCCTCATGGAAGGTTGGTTAAGAAGGTTCAATGGTTGGGGATTAATGGTGGAGTAGCAAGATGGATTCAACAGTGGCTGAATGGGAGATGCCAGAGAGTAATGGTGGATGGTTGTTTGTCAGGTTGGAGGCCAGTGACTAGTGTGGTGCCACAGGGATCTGTGTTGGGTCCACTGTTGTTTGTCATGTACATCAATGATCTGGATGATGGTGTGGTAAATTGGATTAGTAAGTATGCAGATGATACTAAGATAGGTGGGGTTGTGGATAATGAAGTAGATTTTCAAAGTCTACAGAGAGATTTATGCCAGTTGGAAGAGTGGGCTGAAAGATGGCAGATGGAGTTTAATGCTGATAAGTGTGAGGTGCTACATCTTGGCAGGACAAATCAAAATAGGATGTACATGGTAAATGGTAGGGAATTGAAGAATGCAGGTGAACAGAGGGATCTGGGAATAACTGTGCACAGTTCCCTGAAAGTGGAATCTCATGTAGATAGGGTGGTATATAAAGCTTTTGGTGTGCTGGCCTTTATAAATCAAAGCATTGAGTATAGAAGTTGGGATGTAATGTTAAAATTGTACAAGGCATTGGTGAGGCCAATTCTGGAGTATGGTGTACAATTTTGGTCGCCTAATTATAGGAAGGATGTCAACAAAATAGAGAGAGTACAGAGGAGATTTACTAGAATGTTGCCTGGGTTTCAGCAACTAAGTTACAAAGAAAGGTTGAACAAGTTAGGTCTTTATTCTTTGGAGCGCAGAAGGTTAAGGGGCGACTTGATAGAGGTCTTTAAAATGATGAGAGGGATAGACAGAGTTGACGTGGATAAGCTTTTCCCATTGAGAGCAGGGAAGATTCAAACAAGGGGACATGACTTGAGAATTAAGGGACAGAAGTTTAGGGGTAACATGAGGGGGAACTTCTTTACTCAGAGAGTGGAGGCTGTGTGGAATGAGCTTCCAGTGAAGGTGGTGGAGGCAGGTTCGTTTTTATCATTTAAAAATAAATTGGATCGTTATATGGACGGGAAAGGAATGGAGGGTTATGGTCTGAGCGCAGGTATATGGGACTAGGGGAGAATACGTGTTCGGCACGGACTAGAAAGGTCGAGATGGCCTGTTTCCGTGCTGTACTTGTTATATGGTTATATATGGTTAGAGGCCCAAGTTCGATCCTGACTATGGGTGCTGCCTGTACAGAGTTTGTATTTTCTCTCAAAACCCACGTTGGTTTTCTCTAGGTGCTCCAGTTTCCTCCCACACTCTAAAGATGTCCAGGTCAGTAAGTTATTTGGTTTCAGCAAGTTGTAAAAATTGTCCCCAGTGTGTGTAGGTTAGTGTAGGGGGTGATCGCTGGTCAGGGCGGACTCGATGGGCTGAATGGCCTGTTTCCGTGTTGTATCTCTAAACTCTAAATCTCTAAATTTAAACGTGGGTTGTGCCTCAATTTACCTTTGTTTTTACATTGGAACTGCAATGGAGTATCACAACACACTGCGATGTAGTATCTGTTGTTTCCTATCTAGTTATTTTAGTCTCAAAATCAGACATGTGGCAACACAAAGTATTCAGCCAGATATTCAGAACTATTTTAATAAAATGGTCTCCCAGCGCATGTCAGGCACCAGTGTGTCTGCACAGGTGAAATTATGGGCCACGTTTCACTGTCCACATCACTCGTACATGTAGACTGGTCTTATAACTCTCACTGGAGAGCACCACTGAATATCTAACTTCAGTGTGAAAAACAACCATTCATCAAAAACTGATTTTTGTCCTTGAGTCATTGTTGGTAATGGCCCTACGATCTCTTGTGAATGAATGAATGAATGAATGAATGAATGAATGAATACGTTTATTGGCCAAGTACGTACACATACAAGGAATTTGCCTTGGTGCTCCGCAGGCAAGTAACAACACGACATACAGTAAATAATTAAGAATAAAACATAAAACATTAAATCATTAAGAATAAAACATTATAGTTTGAACATGTGAATTAAATAAAATACCTGAGCAAAAGGAGGCTACAGACTTTTGGTTATTGAGTAGAACTGCTGCTCATGGAAAAAAGCTGTTTTTATATCTGGCTGTGGCGGCTTTGATAGTCCGGAGTTGCCTTCCAGAGCGAAGTGCTTCAAAGAGTTTGTGGCCAGGGTGAGAGGGGTCAGAGATAATCTTACCCACTCATTTCCTGCCCCTTGCAGTGTATAATTCGTCAATGGGGGGAAGGTTGCAGCCAACAACTTTCTCAGCTGATCGAACGATCAGCTGTTGTGCTTGGTGGCTGAGTCAAACCAATCCATGATGGAGAAGATGAGGAAAGACTCTACGATGGCAGTATGGAATTGGACCATCATTGCCAGTTTCCTTAGCTGCCTCAGGAAGTATATCCTCTGTTGGGCCTTTTTGACTTCGGAGTCGATGGTGGCCCCCCATTTAAGGCCCTTGGAGATGATGGTTCCAAAGAACTTAAAATATCCCACAGATATGACTGTGGTGTTGTTGATGGTGAGTGCGGAGAGGGGAGGGGAACTCTCCTAAAGTCTACTATTAATTCCACTGTCTTATGCCCCTGTCCCACTTAGGAAACCTGAACGGAAACCTCTGGAAACTTTGCGCCCTTCCCAAGGTTTCCGTGCGGTTCCCGGAGGTTGCAGGGGGTTGCCGGAGGTTGCAGGTAGTGGAAGCAGGTGGGGAGACTGACAAAAACCTCCGGGAACCTTGAGTGGGGCGCAAAGTCTCCAGAGGTTTCCGTTCAGGTTTCTTAAGTGGGACAGGGGCATTAAGGACATTGAGCTCCAGGTTCATACGAAGGCACTAGGACGTCAGCTGAGTCACTTCCTGTCTGTAGGCAGATTCCTCCCCATCCTGGATCAGTCTAATCAGGGTTGTGTTGTCCGCAAATTTGAGAAGCTTGACATAGGAGTACGTGGAGGTGCAGTCGTTGGTGTAGAGAGAGTAGAGGAGAGGAGAGAGTACGCAGCCTTGCGGTGCTCCTATGCTAAGAGTCTGCAGATCCGAGATGTGTTATCCCAGCCTCACATGCTGCATCCTATCTGTCAGGAAGTTGGTGATCCACTGACAGAGGGGTTCAGGCACAGTCAACTAGGAGAGTTTGGAGTGTACACAAAATTGCTGGAGAAACTCAGCGGGTGCAGCAGCATCTATGGAGCGAAGGAAATAGGCAATGTTTCGAGCCGAAACCCTTCTTCAGACTGATGGGGGATGTGGGGGGGAGGCGGGGAGAAGAAAGGAAAAAGGAGGAGGAGGAGCCTGACGGCTGAGGGAGAGATAGGAAGGGGAGGAGACAGCAAAGGGTAACAAAATTGGGAGAATTCAATGTTCATGCCACCAGGATGCAGATTCCCCAAGCAGAATATTAGGTGCTGTTCCTCCAATTTCCGGTGGTGCTCACTCTGGCCATGGATGAGACCCAGGACAGAGAGGTCGGATACGGAATGGGAGGGGGAGTTGAAGTGCTGAGCCACCGGGAGGTCAGGTTGGTTAAAGCGGATTGAGCGAAGGTGTTCGGCGAAACGATCGCCAAGCCTACGCTTGGTCTCACCGATATAGATCAGCTGACATCTAGAGCAGATGCAATAGATGAGGTTGGAGGAGATGCAGGTGAACCTCTATCGCACCTGGAACGACTGCTTGGGTCCTTGAATGGAGTCGAGGGGGCAGGTAAAGCGACAAGTGAAGCATCTCTTGCGGTTGCAAGGGAAAGTGCCCGGGGAGGGGGTGGTACAGGAGGGAAGGGAAGAATTGACAAGGGAGTTAAGGATGGAGGGGTCTTTGCGGAAAGCAGACATGGGGGGAGATGGGAAGATGTGGCGAGTGGTGGGGTCACGTTGGAGGTGGCGAAACTGACGGAGGATTACTTGTTGTATGTGACGGCTAGTGGGGTGAAAGGTAAGGACTAGGGGGACTCTGCCCTTGTTGAGAGTGGGGGGATGGCGAGAGAGAGCAGTATTATGGGGTATGGAAGAGACTCATCTATGGTGGGGGAGGGGAACCCCCGTTCCCTGAAGAATGAGGACATTTCAGATGCCCTGGTGTGGAACACCTCATCCTGGGAGCAGATGCGGCGTAGATGGAGGAATTGGGAGTCGGGGATGGAGTCCTTACAGGAAGCAGGATGAGAAGGTGTAGTCCAGATAACCATGGGAGTCAGTGGGTTTATAGTGGATGTCAGTCAGAAGTCTATCACCTGCGATGGAGATAGTGAGGTCAAGGAATGGTAGGGAAGTGTTGGAAATGGAGTGTATTATTGGAGTGTAGTAGCTCTGGCACAATGGTGTTGAATGCACAGCTAAACTCCATAAACAAAATACTTGCATAGGTCCCCTGGCAGTCTAGGCACTGGACGATGAAGTTCAGGCCTAGGTTGACTGCATCATCCATTGATCTATTTACCCGGTATGCAAACTACAGAGGGTCCAGCAGGGGGTTTGCGATATTTTTCATCTGGGCCAGCACAAGTCTTTCAAGGGTCTTCATGATTGCTGAGGTCAGTGTGACGGGCCTGTAGTCATTAAGACCAGTAATCCCTGTCTTAAAGCCCGCGAGCATTGCCACTTTTCATTTCACTGCACATCTCGTATGTGTATGTGACGAATAAACTTGACTACTTTTTGGGTACAGGGACAATAGTGGAGATTTTGAAGCGTAGAAACATAGAAAATAGGTGCATGAGGAGGCCATTCGGCCCTTCGAGCCAACACCGCCATTCATTTTTATCATGGCTCATCGTTCCCAATCAATAACCCGTGCCTGCCTTCTCCCCATATCCCTTGATTCCACTAGCCCCTAGAGCTCTATCAAACTCTCTCTTAAATCCATCCAGTGATTTTGCCTCCACTGCCCTCTGTGGCAGTGAATTCTACAAATTCACAACTCTCTGGGTGAAAACGTTTTTCTCACCTCAGCCTTAAATGGCCTCCCCTTTATTCTAAGACTGTGGCCCCTGGTTCTGGACTCGCCCAACATTGGGAACATTTTTCCTGCATCTGGCTTGTCCAGTCCTTTTATAATTTTATATGTTTCTATAAGATGCCCCCTCATCCTTCTAAACTCCAGTGAATACAAGCCTAGTCTTTTCAATCTTTCCTCACATTGTCTGGTCCTGGAGATTTCCGGCTTTTCTGTCTTCTGAATAGTATCTCCACCTCCCCAGTTTCTATTGTTGCTGATGGATAAGTGCAGAAGACTGATGTTGGGCAGCAAGGAGGAGGTGGGTAGTGGACGAGGGCCCAGTCTTTGCAGACTGGAGTCAGGCTGTGAGTAGGTGTGAAGTGGTGATTGGGGAAGGGGTACCAGGGTTATGTTTCTGTTCATCAAACCTGCAATGGAACTCGTTGGTCAGCTGACGATTGTCCAAGGAGCAGGGGATTTTCCTCTTGCAGCTGATTATTTCTTGCAAGCCCTTCCAAACTGAAGAAGAGTCATTAGCTGAGAACTTGTTCCTCAATTTCCCAGTGTACCTATCCTTGGGAGCTCTGATTCCTCTTCTCAGCTTGTACTTGGCCTGTCTGTAGAGGTCTGCATCCCCGCTCCTGTAGCCCTCATCTTTAGACTGTCAGAGCTGTCTGAGTTCTGCTTTAAACCTGAGCTTGTTGTTGTTGAACCAGATCCGGGTCTTAGTTGGAATGCAACTGTCCTCACAAAAGCTGACATATGATGATACAGTGTCTGTATACTCATCGAGGCTTGTGGTTGCTTCCCTGAACACATTCCACTCCGCGCAGTAAAAGCACGACTGTAGGTTTTCAATGCCCTCACTTGTCCACCTTTTCATTGTTCTGACCACAGGCTTAGCAGATTTTAGTTTCTGCCTGTAGATCGAAATAAGGTGAACTAAACAATAATCAGAGAGACCCAGACCCGCCCGGGGAACAGAGCGATATGAGAAGTGTAACAGTGATCAAGTGTTCTCTCCCTCTGGTGGGGCAGGTAACATGAAGTCTGTACTTTGGAAGTTCTCGGCTGAGGTTAGCCTTGTTAAAGTCCCCCAAAACAATGACCATGGTGTCCGGGAAGTCACTCCCTACTCTCACTACCTGGTCAGCGAGTTGCGTTTGCGCTTCACGTACGCAGGCTTGGGGGGGGATGTAAACTCCAGCAAGAATAAAAGATGTAAATTCCCATGGAGAATAAAAGGGTTTGCAGTTTATAAAGCAAGATTCCAGATTGAGAGACCATAAGTTTGACATTGCCGTGATGTCGCTGCACCAGTCCTGGTTAGTATAGAAGCATGTTCCACTGCCTCTTGATTTTCCTGCTGCCTCCGCTTCGCGGTCCGCTCTATGTAGTTAAAAGCCAGCCAGTTGCAGCGCATTGTCCGGGGTCGACTCACACAGACAGGTCTCGGTGAAGCACAGGGCAGCGGCTCGAGAGAAGTCCTTGTTTGTCTGGCACAGGAATTGCAGTTCGTCCACTTTGTTGTTGAGAGAACAGATTGCATGGAATATACTCCGTGCGTAATCCTTGTCGCCGGAGTCGGGTGAGTGCTCCAGAGCTCTTCCCATGGGTCCTCCTCCATCTCAAGACCTCGAACACAGCCACAGCCCTGTTGACGAGTAGCTCCAAATAATCCAGTGAGTGAGAGAATTTTGGAACGATGTTTGGAGGTAAAGTATGTCTTGGTTCTTGGTTCTTGGGTCCTCCAAAATATTCCAACTGGAATTTAAACTGATGTTAATGATGTTAATGTCTGATGTTAATGAATACCTCTCTCATGAAAGTGATCTTTATGGGATTTTCACACACGACACAAATGAACAAACACATACAAAACAGCATGGAGCAGTACACCATGGCAGCCATCGTCAGTCCATTTCACTGAAAACATATTAAAGTGGTTCTTGAATACAGGCCTTTTCAAAGTCAGGATAAACGGCGTCTAAGCTTCTTTCATCAAAACTCTCATTCTTTATCAAAGAATCCAATTAAAGTTCATCAAACACAGTGTGTTCTTTGAAATACTGTGCTGGCTGCTGTTTACTAATGCAATTTTTTCCAGGAGATGGTTAATTATGATCCAGATTAGTGTCTCCTGATGTCAGGGTGACTGGTCACTAGGGGCGCTGTAGGGTCTGTTATTTCTATCTTTTTTAAAATTTTTAGTTAGTCTAAAGTTTTGTGTTGGGGGAAACTTTAACTTTTCTATGTGGGGGAGGGGGGCAGGGTAAGGGGGAAACCGTTTCCCAGTCTCTTCCTGGCGGGGACGCGACTATTTCTCCGAGTCGCGTCCTCGCCCCCCACCTCGTGGCCTACCAGCTGGATCGGAGCGGCCTTTCCTGCCGGGGACCGGGAACCGGACCAGGGCTGCTACAGCGGCGGCGCAGCGCTGGAGTCACCGCGGAGCGGGCGATGCCTACCTGGGTCGCCGTTTGGAGCTCCGGAGAGTTGGGCCGCTGCTCCAACATCGTGGAGCTCTGGTGCGGAGAGCTTCCAACGCGGGCGGTGCTGAACAACACCGTGGAGTCCTGGGGCGCCTTGCAGAGGGTCTACAGCAGCAGTCTCCACCCGGCTCGGCCTGCGGATTTTGGAAGGGGGCCGACTCTGGTGTCCACGCCGCTGAGGACGTCCCGCAGCCCCGACGTCGGACTTACAACACCCCAGCGAGCGGTCCTGGACATCGGGCCGCCCGTAGCGGCAATTGTGGAGGGCATGGGGAGGCCCTGACCACGGGGAACAATGGAGGAAGAGACTGACTTTGGTGCCTTCCCACACAGTGGGAAACTTTGATTCTGCTGTGTGGGGATGTTTTATGTCAAACCCTATAGTCTGTTGTGTCCCTTTTTTATTGTATGGCTGTATGGGAATTTCATTTCACTGTGCCATCTGGCACATGTGATGAATAAATCTATCTGTATCTTGTATCTTGTATCTTGTATCTTGAAGGTGACAGGTTAATGACACACCATTTTTAAAAATCCCTTCACTTCTATGGCACCTTTCTCATTGAGGTCATAGATCATGCAACAAAGAATCAGACCCTTCAGCCCACTGAATCTGTGCCAACCACCAACCACCCATTTACACCAATCCTACACTAATCCCATTTTTGTCCCCTAGGTGACCCATATTCTAACATTCAATGAAATACAAGCAGCATTTTACAGTGGCCAATTCAGTCACTAACTGCCATGTCTTTGGGATGTGGAATGAAATAGAAGCACCCAAGAAAATCCATATGGTCTCAGGGAGAACATGCAAACTCCACAAGGGCAGCTCCTGAGTTTAGGATTGAACTCGGATTGCTAGAGCTGTGAGAAGAGGCTCTGCTAACTCTTCTGTCCCCTTGTTATTTCTAGGAAGGTTAGGAAAACTGTCTCAGTTATCTCCAAACTTTGCCCAGTGGCCTTTGCTCACAGTTAGGGCCACTTTTCTACTCCGAGTGCTGACAAAGTTTTAAGGCACATCTCTTTATTTTTATTCTTTTCAAATTTTTAATCTCCTCTTTTATATAAGCACCATTAATTTCTTCTTTGAAGAATTCACAGTTTCTCTGTCATATTCTCTGCCTTTACAAGAACATCTTTCCGATCTCTAGTTATTCTGCGTTTAATCAAGTTAAAGACTGACAGTGCAAATTCAATACACCAGACTTCCTAATTAAGTTAGAGAATTCAAAACAGAATAAATCTCACCTGTCTAGTCTATTAAAATAGTTTAATAAATGACTTCAAAAAATCATTCTTTCCAGAATCATTGTTATTTCTATATTCAATACAGTCAGGCAGATGAGACTAAAAGCACAGATTTAATGAAAATTCATGCTTACCTTTGAGCTGAGTTGAGGAGATCCATTTGTAATTTGGTTAGATGGACCCTGTTTATGTAAAGGCTTGCGTATGACCCCAGGAAATATTGTGAAACAGAGTGACCTTGGTATATAAATCCAAAGATGGCAAAAATAAACACAGATTGAAGGAGTTCAGCGGGTCAGGCAGCATCTCTAGAGAACATTGATAGGGACGTATCGGGTTGTGACCCTTCTTCTGAAGATGGCAACATGGGTGGGTAGAGTGGCAAAGAAGGTTTACAGGCATGCATGATCCTCACACAGGTTATTAGGTAGAACATAGAATATCAGAGCAAGGAGTTCATAGTACAGGTGCACAACCTTTTAACCGAAAGCCTTGGGACCAGACACCTTTCGTAATTCGGAATTTTTCGGCTTTCGGAATGGAAGATTTTTAGCGTAGATTTTAACGGCTGGCTCACTGGTAGAGTGCTCGGCTCATATCCGCAAGGTCGCGAGTTTGCGCCTCGATCCCGGCAGTTACTCGATCGCGAGTTTGAGTCTTCAATGTCGTTTTTTCTTGCAGAATAGGAGAGAATAGGGAGGGTTAGGCTGGGATCATTCTCTGCGAGATGATCTTAGTGCGGGAGACAAGTGTAGGAGAGGTGTACTGACTGTGTGGGCAGAACTTTGGAAGTGATTGCCCACCATTCTCAAAAGCCGCTGTGTCTCCCTGTCCCTGGGATAGCAGGGAGCGATCAAACAGCACAATACCCCGCTCCCCCTCCAACTCCAGAGGAATCCGCTCCCCGATGGGCCGCTACGGCGACAAGTGGCAGTTCGCCCACAGCCCGAGCTGCGCCACCCCAAGAACAAGACATACCTTGCACACCATCAGCTTCTGCCCCTACGGGGAGCGTGTTCCTCTGGAGTTGGAGCGGGGCTGGGCTGGAGTTGCTGATCTGGGATCTCTGTGCTTGCAGTGGGCCTGGGGGTCGGCTTCCCGATGAGGGGGCGCAGCTCGGGCTGTGGGCGAACTGCCACTTGTCGCCGTAGCGGCCCATCGGGGAGCGGCTTCTGGTGGTCCTGACGTCTCCGGCCAGTTTGCAGTTTTCCTCTGGAGTTAGAACGGGGCTGGGCTGCTGCTGGCTGTGGGTCTCTGAGATCTCCGTGCTTGCAGTGGGCCTGGGGGTCGGTGTCCCGTTGGTCCTGACGTCTCCGGTGACTGGCACTGACCTGCTGGCATCGCCGACGTGAGGACAGTGCAAAGCCCCCGCGCCGGTGCAATGGGCGGGGAGCTGGAGAGGGGAGGGAAGGGGTCACACACATGGCCGGGAAGCAGGGGGGTGTAGGTGGGGTGAAACTGAAGGGAGCGACAATCTGCTGCTGCCTGCCCGCTGAGTTAAAAAGTTCCCACGCAAGACTCACGATAACTGTGTATCGTGAGTCTACCGTGGGAACTTTTTAACTCAGCGGGCAGGCAGCAGCAGATTGTCAATTATTAACCCTCCCGCGCAATATACCCTCACCTTCTCTTTTATGAATGGGGATTTAGTTCCCCTTTCTTCGAGGACCGACCGGAGGTTCCGCTGTCACCTCTGCAGGCCACCCTCGGTGAACGTCTTCAAGGACCTTTCTTCAAGGACCGAAAAAATGTCCGCTATTCGGAGCTTTTCGTTATTTGGAATTTCGGATAAAAGGTTGTGCACCTGTACATCTTAATAAAGCATTTGGAAGGTTATAGTTGGATTATTGTGTGCAGTTCTGTTTGCCTCACTTCAGGAAGGGTGTATTTGCTTTGGATAGAGTGCACAGGACATTCAAGTCAAGTCATGAGAGTTTTATTGTCATGTGTCCTAGATAGGACAATGAAATTCTTGCTTGCTGCAGCACAACAGAATATGTAAACATAATACAGAACAGGAGATAAAATTTTAGTGTGTCTATATACCCTAGACCATATATATACACAATAAATAAACAGATAATGTGCAATAGGCTTTTCTTGTTCAGAGTTTGTTTGATGGCAAGTTTAAGAGCCTGATGACTGTGGGGAAGTGGCTGTTCCTGAACCTGGATATTCCAGATTTCAAGCTCCTGTAAAGTCTTCCCGGTGGCAATGGAGAGATGAGTGTGTTGCCAGGATGGTATAGGTCTTTGATGATGTTGGCAGCCTTTTTGAGGCAGCGACTGCGATAGATCCCTTTGATGGTGGGGAGGTCAGAGCCGATGATGGACTGGACAGTGGACACAACTTTCTGCAGTGTTTTCCAACAAAAACCTTCCGAGTGTTTCCTAACCAGAAGCCTTGGATGACCCATGAGATCTGCATTCTTCTGAAGACCAGATCCCAGGCATTCACGTCTGGAGATATAGAAGTCTACAAGAAGTCCAGATACAACCTTGGTAAGGACATCAAAAAGGACAAAAGG
Source organism: Amblyraja radiata (assembly GCF_010909765.2). Classification (NCBI taxonomy): domain Eukaryota; kingdom Metazoa; phylum Chordata; class Chondrichthyes; order Rajiformes; family Rajidae; genus Amblyraja; species Amblyraja radiata. The sequence goes on along the minus strand of NC_045958.1, from coordinate 70,723,179 downwards.
GACCTGCTCCAAGCTGGAGGATGAGACGGATGTTCGGCAACTGTGGCGGGCTTGAATGCCATCACCTCCTACAAGGCGAAATCAGGAGGTAGCTCAAATGTCAGCGAAGCATCACTCCCTGACGAGCTCAATGCTTTCTACTCACGCTTTGATAGAGAGAATACTGATGTGCCTTCCCAAGCCTCCATTTGCCGTGATGGTATTTCAGTCACAGTCACAGTCACAGAGGCCGATGTCAGAAGATCCTTCAGGGGGGTGAAGGACCTGATGGTATACCTGGTCGTGTTCTAAAAACCTGTACGGACCATCTGGCTGGAATTTTTACTGACATTTTCAACATCTCACTTCTGAGGTCTGAGGTTACCACCTGCTTTAAAAGGACATCAATAATACCCAAGAAGAGCGAGGTGATGTGCCTCAATGACTATCGACCAGTGGCACTAATGTCTGTGGTGATGAAGTGCTTTGAGAGGTTGATTATGGCACATATCAACAAAAACTCATATGTCTGGCTATTATTCATAGACTACAGCTCGGCGTTTAATTCCATCATCCCGTCCAAGCTGGTTATCAAGCTCTCAGATATGGGTCTCTGTGCATCCTTCTGCAATTGGATCCTTGACTTCCTCATTCACAGACCACAGTCTGTCGGTATTGGTGGAAATGTGTCAACCTCGTTAACAATCAGCACGGGAGCACTTCAAGGTTGCGTGCTCAGTCCCCTGCTGTACTCACTCTATAGTCATGACTGCGTAGTCGGACATTGTGCAAACTCCATCATCATGTTTGCCGATGACACCACTGTTGTGGGACGAATCACTGATGGTGATGAGTCAGAGTATAGAAGTGAGATTGACCGATTGACCAAATGGTGCCAGCACAACAACCTGGCTCTCAACACCAGTAAAACCAAGGAACTGATTGTGGACACAAGTTGTTGCCTAGGATGGATAGTTATGAGGAGAGACTCTTCGTTTGTTTAGTTTTCCTTGGAATGGAGAAGGTTGAAGGGAAACCTTGTAGAAATATATACAATTATGAGAGGCACAGAGTAGATACAAAGGAACATTACCCCATAGCAGAGGTGTGTATAACCAAAATGTGTAGGAAAGAACTGCAGATGCTGGTTTACACCGAAGATAGACTAAAAAATGCTGGAGTAAGTCAGCAGAACAGGCAGCGTCTCTGGATAGAAGAAATGGGTGATATTTTGGGTCTTAAGAAGGGTCTTGATTGAAACGTCACCTGTTCCTTCTATCCAAAGATGCTGCCTGTCCCACTGACTTACCAACATTTTGTGTATAACCAGAATGTCTAGGTTTAACATAAGGAGTAAGAGATTTAGAGGAGATAGACGGTGGAAAAACATTCCCAAAGAGTGACCAGAGTTTGGAATGCATGCCTATGTGGGAGATTAACACTATAGGGTTTCAAATGACATGCTGAACAAAAGACTCTAAATCAAGGTTAGAACAACTTAATGTTTATTATGATTCAAGTTACTTATGCATACATGCTAACCATTGACTTGTAATAACTGCTCATTTGCTATCCAGCTTATCTCGTCTTGCACTCTATCACAAGATTCATGACGTGCTCAGATATTACACATATGAATTAATTGGCCAGATTCACTCTGTTGCCAACGGTTGTTCCTGAACCCTCTTTCCTTTCCTTCTTTTATATACATAAAACTTCCCTCTGGAAGGTGACTCCGGATTGTCAAAGCTGCCACAGCCAGACATAAAAACAGTTTTTATCCACGAGTAGTTGCTCTACTCAACAGCCAAAAATCTGTAGTTTCCCTTTGATCTGGTATTTTGTTGGTTCACATGCTTGATCAATGGTGTTTTATCATTAATGTTTTATTATTATTAATGTTTAGTGTTTTCTGAGTCATTTGCAACCGTCACTGTATGTCATGTTGTTACTTGTGGGCAGAGCACCAAGGCAAATTCCTTGTATGTGAATACTTGGCCAATAAACTTACTTACTTACTTACTTACATTGTTCTCCTATCTTCCTTTCGAAGCCTTTGTTCTAACCTTAGGCTCTCATGATTTTGAACTCATCTTTGTTCCCTATCAGGCAGCGAGAGAGTATTTCATTATGTTGCCAGTTCATATTTTCATTCTCATCATACAGTCCATTTGCACAATGGCCATTCCCAGACACGTTATCTTCTCAAGGCCACACTTCATAGCCATGTTATTACCTTCAGGTATGCTTGCAGAAGATCATCACATGACTGTTTTCACAGTGCATCTTTGTTTTTGTGGTCCCCAGCACTTCTCTCTGTCTCTCTTTAACGAGTAGTATCCACCCAAAGCCTGTTGGAATACTTGACATCAAGTCTTTGGCTACAACAGGTCCTCTCACAACATTTAAGACACATCTAGATTAGTGCTTCAATTGCCAAGGCATAGAAGGCTGTGGTCCAAGTGTTGGTAAATGTGATGGGTACTTGATTGTCGATACAGACATGATGGGCTGAAGGGCCTGATTTTATGGTGTAAATGCTGATTGTGGTGTATGCTGTACACTATAAATAATGCAAATATTTTAAACTGCTTTAATCTGTTGTCCAGTATTCATTGATTTGGCAAGCCACTGTGTTGCACTGTTATATTTACCACCACCATCTGAGAGACCATTAGGGATGGACAATAAAATGCGAGCCTTGGCATTAATGCCCAGATTTTGGAAATGAATATTGAAAAGGTTGACTGTTCAGATGCACCAGGGGGCAGTGCTGCATCACTTACAGTATTTTCTGCAGCTCCTGCTTTCTCAAAACCATTCATGTTCATGCTTAAATCTACCTAAAATGTCTGTTATGTGCAGGTAGATCTTAATTATTTTTAGTTAATGTTGGCCGATTTAAACAGATCAAGATGCCTTCAAATATATATATTTTCAATAATTAACAAAATATAAATTAAATAAGATGTGCAACATTGGTGTTGTCAATACAAAGCTAATGCAATTTCTTCTTGCTGACTATTCCGGGATTCTTGACAATGCCATGGTAAGCAAAGACAAAACTCAAAACATCCAGGGTTTGCATTCAGCTGGAATTTCTCACTGCATTTCACAAATATCTGGGCCTTTTGCAGTGTGAAATAATAATACAGTGAAGAAGTTCAAACTATTAATTAAAGAGACCGAGGACGTGCTACAGAAATTATTACATTGAATTCCGCAGGCTATTGATAAGTCTTTTGTCTGCTGTGGCTCAAACAAAGCAACAAAAGATAATTTGCTCTATTTATTCATGATTCCTAAAACTGACAGAATTAAGAGGGTGAAGGGAAAAAAGTGCCAGTTCATCTGTTTTCAAAATCCAATAGATACATCAATATTTAAATTCACTCAATTTATATAATCTCATTCAGCATAAAGAGAAGATAACTGTTCAAACCCCTGCTGAAGGTCAGCAGTGTAACATCTGTTTTCATGAAGGTTTTGCCAAGGGAATGTTTGAGATGAAATTCACATGTATAATTGGAAGATAGCAAAAGATTATTGCACTCTATAGTGCTTTATAATGTGGATGTGTCTCAGCCTCTGGTCAGAATGTGCTCCCAAGGCATTTCATAGAGTAGGTGTACTTTCTTTAAATAAACCTTGGTGGCTTTTGTATTACTTTGTACTTGGTCCACATAAATTAAATTCAGAGAAAATGGAATAGCAAGGTTCTTGACAATGTTCTTCTTTTCCTACTATGCTGCAGATCATAGAACAAAAAAAACAGCATAGCACAGGAATGGGCTCTTCGGCCCACAATGTCTATGCTGAACATAATGCCAAGACCAACTTTTATCTGCCTGCACATGATCCATATCCCTTCATCTACATATCTGCATGCGCCGAACTGAGAGGCAGCAAGTTCTTGTAGCTCCGAGTTTTGTTTAGTGATTTTTTAGCGTTTTAGTGTGTTTTGTTTAGTGTTTTATTTAGTTTTGTTTAGTTTTTGTGAAGGACAAGGACAAGGACTTGGATACAAGTCCTTGTAGCTCAGAGTTTTATTTAGTGCTTTAGTGCTTTAGTGTGTTTTGTGCGTTGGCTGCTGCCGCTGCTGCTGTGCAGTAATTTTTACACAGCATGTATAGAGTCGTGTATAGGAGGGATGAACTCCTTATGTGGCGACGGCCAGCTTACGGAATAAAACACCATATTCCGTCTGAGCTGAAGAAGCCGTTCCGTGGTTGCCGTGCAGGTGCCAGGCTAAGGGCCAGGCTAAGGGCCGGGAGGTGGAGATACAAGCCGTTTCTGCCATCGATCCTTATGGGTAACGTCAACTCATTCCCTAACAAGTGTGAGGAGTTGGAGGCCCTTATGAAGAACCAACGGGTCTACATCATGTGTTTTACCGAGACGTGGCTGATGGACATCGTCCCGGATTCCTGTGTGGATCTCCCCGGCTTCACTACGGTACGAGCAGATAGAGACCCGAAGGCGAGTGGGAAGATCAAAGGTGGGGGACTTGCTCTGCTTGTGAACAATAGATGGTGTAATCCAGGTCACATAACTGTGAAAGATAAGATCTGTTGTCGGGATATTGAGCTCCTGGCGGTTGGACTGAGACCTTATTATGTACCGAGGGAGTTCTCCCACATCGTCGCCATTATTGTTTATATTCCTCCTCGAGCGGAGCCTGTAGTCACATGTGACGTCATCCAAGAGACTGTCGCGAGATTACAGACCCGACACCCTGACGTACTCATTGCCTTATCAGGGGACTTCGATCATGTGAACATCAGCCCCCACTTGTCAGGCTTCTCACAGTATGTTGACTGTCCCACAAGGCACAATAAGACACTGGAATTGAGCTATGTCAATGTCAAGGAGGCCTATAGTGTCTTAGCCTTTCCACCACTTGGCAAATCAGATCACAACCTGGTTTACCTAAGGCCTTCTTACAAACCCTGTGTACTGAGACAGCCTACAACCACCCGGTCTTTCAGAAAGAGGACACCAAAGGCCAGTGAATCACTGAGGGACTGCTTTCAATGCACAGACTGGGACGTACTGATGGAGCCACAGGAATTAAACAGCTGTATGGACATCGACAGGATGGCTGGATGCATAACGGACTACATCAACTTCTGTAGGAATGTTGTTGTGCCAGTAAGAACTGTTTGTTGCTTTCCCAACAACAAACCTTGGATTACAAGCAACATCAAGAGTCTCCTAAACGAGAAAAAGGAGGCTTTCAATGTTGGTGATCGGGAAAAGATCAAGAGGGTACAGCACCACCTGAAAAGGAGTATGAAGCAGGCAAAAGGGGACTATAAAAGGAAGCTGGAGAGGAAACTGCAGTACAACAACATCAAAGAGGTGTGGAGAGGAATGAAGACCATCACTGGCTTCAAGGAGAAGAGAAGCCAGCCGTCAGGAAACGTGGACAAGGCCAATGAGTTTAACCTGTTCTATAACAGGTTTGATCTGGTATCCCCTCCCACCTCTACAGGTGCAGCCTCTCCCCCACCATCACCTCCACGAGGCAGCCCCCCCAACACCACAGCTGCAGCACCTCCTATGCCGGCATCTCCTCAACTGTTCTTCATGGCGGACGAGGTGAGAGCTGAGCAGAGGAGGCTGTGCCCTGGTAAAGCAGCTGGCCCTGATGGTGTATGTCCCAGGCTACTGAAAGACTGTGCGGCTCAGCTGGCGGAGCTGCTCCAGACCATTTTCAACCTGAGCCTCCAGTCAGTGAGGGTACCAGGTCTGTGGAAAACATCATGTCTCGTGCCGGTTCCCAAAGCAGGGCGGCCGACCGAGATCAACGACTACAGACCGGTGGCCCTTACATCCCATATCATGAAAACAATGGAGCGGCTACTCATTCGTCTCCTGAGACCACAAGTCCAGCACGCACTCGACCCACTACAGTTTGCATACCAGGAGAACATTGGGGTGGATGACGCAGTCCTCTACATGCTGCACCGGGTCTACTCCTTTTTGGACAAACCCGGTGGCTATGTGAGGATTATGTTTTTCGACTTCTCAAGTGCGTTCAACACCATCCAACCCCTGATTCTGAATGACAAGCTTAAGAAGATGGGGGTGGATTCCACATTTATCTCCTGGATATACGACTACCTGACGGGTCGACCACAGTTTGTCAAGCTGGGGGACAGTGTCTCTGGCACAGTGGTGTGCAATGTTGGAGCCCCACAGGGAACGGTTCTGGCCCCGTTCCTCTTCACCCTGTATACAGCAGACTTTAAAAGTCTGACACATGCCACGTACAGAAATATTCAGATGATACAGCGATTGTGGCATGTGTAAGGAACGGGCAGGAGGAGGAATACAGGAACTTGACCAGTGCCTTTTGTGCCTGGAGTGAAGAGAACTGTCTCATCCTGAACAACGCTGCAGGGGCTGACATTGAAGTGGTGCAGACATATAAATACTTTGGAGTGCACCTTGATAACAAACTGGACTGGTCTGTCAACTCTGACTCCCTCTACAAAAAAGGCCAGAGCAGACTCTTTTTCCTCAGAAGGCTCAAATCCTTCAATGTGTGTAATGATATGTGTGTAAAAGATACTTAGAGATAATATATATAAGCATCTGGATAAACAGGGTCTGATTAGGAACAGTCAACATGGATTTGTGCCTGGAAGGTCATGTTTGACTAATCTTCTTGAATTTTTTGAAGAGGTTACTAGGGAAATTGACGAGGGTAAAGCAGTGGATGTTGTCTATATGGACTTTAGTAAGGCCTTTGACAAGGTTCCTCATGGAAGGTTGGTTAAGAAGGTTAAAGTGTTGGGTATAAATGCAGGAATAGCAAGATGGATTCAGCAGTGGCTGAATGGGAGAAGCCAGAGGATAATGGTGGATGGCTGTTTGTCGGGTTGGAGGCAGGTGACTAGTGGGGTGCCTCAGGGATCTGTGTTGGGTCCTTTGTTGTTTGTCATGTACATCAATGATCTGGATGAAGGGGTGGTAAATTGGATTAGTAAGTATGCAGATGATACCAAGATAGGGGGTGTTGTGGATAATGAAGAGGATTTCCAAAGTCTACAGAGTGATTTAGGCCATTTGGAAAAATGGGCTGAAAGATGGCAGATGGAGTTTAATGCTGATAAATGTGAGGTGTTACACCTTGGCAGGACAAATCAAAATAGGACGTACATGACAAATGGTAGGTAATTGAAGAATACAGTTGAACAGAGGGATCTGGGAATAACCGTGCATAGTTCCTTGAAGGTGGAATCTCATATAGATAGGGTGGTAAAGAAAGCTTTTGGTATGCTAGCCTTTATAAATCAGAGTATTGAGTATAGAAGCTGGGATGTAATGTTAAAATTGTACAAGGCATTGGTGAGACCAAATCTGGAGTATGGTGTACAATTTTGGTCGCCCAATTATAGGAAGGATGTCAACAAAATAGAGAGAGTACAGAGGAGATTTACTAGAATGTTGCCTGGGTTTCAACAACTAAATTACAGAGATAGGTTGAATAAGTTAGGTCTTTATTCTCTGGAGCTCAGAAGGTTAAGGGGGGACTTGATAGAGATCTTTAAAATGATGAGAGGGATAGACAGAGTTGATGTGATCAAGCTTTTCCCTTTGAGATTAGGGAAGATTCAAACAAGAGGACATGACTTGAGAATTAAGGGACAGAAGTTTAGGGGTAACATGAGGGGGAACTTCTTTACTCAGAGAGTGGTAGCGGTGTGGAATGAGCTTCCAGTGGAAGTGGTGGCGGCAGGTTCGGATTGGATAGGCATATGGATGAGAAGGGAATGGAGGGTTATGGTATGAGTGCAGGCAGGTGGGACTAAGGGAAAAAAGTTGTTCGGCACGGACTTGTAGGGCCGAGATGGCCTGTTTCCGTGCTGTAATTGTTATATGGTTATATGGTTATATGATATGCTGCACATGTTTTACAACACTGTGGTTGCAAGTGTTATTTTCTACGCTGTTGTCTGCTGGGGCAACAGCATTAGTGCAAAAAATAACAAGAAGCTGGTCAAACTGGTTAAACGAGCTAGCTCAGTGCTGGAGGGGAGAGTAGACTCTGGGATGGATGTGCTTGAGAGGCGTATGAGGCACAAGGTGCAGGCCATCTTGAAAAACCCCGGGCATCCCCTCCATGTAATTCTGGAGAGTCAAAAGAGCATTCGGAATAACAACCGGCTCCTCTCCCTGCCCTGTAGAACGGAGCGGTTCAGGAGATCCTTCACCCCTGCAGCCATTAGATTTTATAATTTGGACCGCTAGGCTGTAGGGGGATGCATTTTGCAATTTTTAATTTTTAATTGTTAATTATTGGTCTTTTTAAGTATTTATTGCTCTCAGGTAGTGTCCACATTGTATTCTATGTATTTTCTGTCTGTGTTCGTTTTGAATCTGTGGGTTTGTTGGTTGGGGGCTTCTGGACATCTGAATTTCCCTGAGGGGATCAATAAAGTATTTATTTTTATTATTATAATAATAATAATAATAATAATAATAATAATAATAATAATAATAATAATAATAATAATAATAATAATAATAATAATAATTGTGGGTAGACCGCATAAAACTTTTTTCTCCCAGGATATAAATATCAAATACGAAAGGGCATGGCTTTAAGGTGAGAGGGGCAAAGTTTAAAGGAGATGTGCTGGGCAGGTTTTATTACACAGAGGGTGATGAGTGCCTGGAACACACTGTCGAGGGTGGTAATTGAAGCAGATACGTTAGTGACATTTAGAAGTCTTTTGGACAGGTACATAGATAATAATAATAATAATAATAATAATAATAATAATAATAATAATAATAATAATAATAATAATAATAATAATAATAATAATAATAATAATAATAATTATTATTATTATTATTATTATTATTATTATTATTATTATTATTATTATTATTATTATTATTAGTATTATTATTATTATTATTATTATTATCTATGTACCTGTCCAAAAGACTTCTAAATGTCACTAACGTATCTGCTTCAATTACCACCCTCGACAGTGTGTTCCAGGCACTCATCACCCTCTGTGTAATAAAACCTGCCCAGCACATCTCCTTTAAACTTTGCCCCTCTCACCTTAAAGCCATGCCCTTTCGTATTTGATATTTATATCCTGGGAGAAAAAAGTTTTATGCGGTCTACCCAATCTATGCATCATAATTGGATATACAGTGCATTCAGAAAGTATTCAGACTCCTTCACTTTTCCACATTTTGCAAACGTTACAGCCTTATTTTAAAATGGATTAAATTCATTTTTTAATATCATCAATCTACACACAATACCGCAGAATGAAGAAGCAAAAACAGATGTTTAGAATTTTTTGCAAAGTAATTAAAAAGAAATAACTGAAATATCACATTTACATGCGTATTCAGACCCTTTGCTATGACACTCACAATTGAGCTTAGGTTCATCCTGTTTCCATTGATTGTCCTTGAGATGTTTCTATAACTTGATTGGAGTCCACCAGTGGTAAATTAAATTGATTGGACATGATTTGGAAAGGCACACACCTGTCTATATAAGGTCTCACAGTTGACAGTGCATGTCAGAGCAAAAACCACATCATGAAGACGAAGGAATTGTCTGTAGACCTCTGAGACAGGATTGTGTCATGACAAAAATCTGGAGAAGGGTATAAAACAATTTCTGCAGCATTGCAGGTCCCGAAGAGCACAGTGGCCTCCGTCATTCTTAAATGGCAGAACTTTGGAACCATCGGGACACTTCATAGAGCTGGCCGCTCTATGAAGAGTCCTGTTCAGGTGGTCCCATCAGTCCCATCTGTGGCTGTCCTAGCTATTGCTGTCCCATGTGTCCCATCAGCTGCAAACCCTGCAACACACATGAATTAATTGTGAATATTTCATACAAAAACATGAATTTTAAGGTCAAACATTATAGTCAAATGTTCCCAAAATTCCACATAAAATACTGCCCTACTGGGAGAAGTTATGTAGCATCGTTTCAAACACATAAATCAGCTAGTCTACGCACCTTTTTTGTTTCAAACAAAAAAATCAGCAAGTCCACGCATTTTTTTTTACCTTATCACGTGAGCTGTGGCCGTGTTTTTTCAAAGTCGCTACTGGCGACAACCTATACATCCTGGCGAAAACCTAAGACAGCACCTACAACAGGCCAAGCAAGCTAGGACAAGCCCACGGTCTACGACTGTCGCCAAAAAGTTTTGAAGATTTCCAAATTCAACTGTGACCAGAAAAATGCGATGATTCTTTGGGCAACTGAGGAGACTGCTTATGATCATACAGGCAACACGCCTGCGACAGTGTGGCGGCAGTATAGTCGCCGGCAGTCACCGGCAGTCACTGAAAAAAATCGCCTTAATGTGACAGGCCTTTCAAGCATATGCTGGCAGAGCAAAATCAAGAGAAGACATGCTGAGTTTTCAGACGATACCTCCCAAACCTGCAAAGGAGAAAGGCTACAGGATGCAGGCATGCAATTCCTTTCCGTGTCATAGACCATACGGATTAGGAGATACCTTTACGTTCCCTCAGTGTTACTATGTCAAAATGCTAGAACTCTCTGCGCAAAGATAGTGAGTGGCACAGTGATAGAACTGGTAGAGACACTGCTCACAGCGCAAGAGATCTAGGTTCAATCAGGACCTCTGGCGCAGTCTGTGACTGGACAAGTTTTCACTGGGTGCTCCGGTTTCCTCCCACATCCCAAAGTGGTGCACGTTGGTAGGTAAATTGCCCCTCATGTATTGATAAAATCTACATGGAATTGATGAGAATAGAGGGAGAATAAAAATTGAGGTTGATGTAGGGTTAGTGTAAATGAGTGGATGATGGTTAGCACAAACCCAATGGGCTGAAGGGCCTCTTTGACTTCAATTATCATCAGTGAGAGGACTCTCCAACACTTTCTGAAGGGCAATTTTAAATATAGCTTGACTGCAGTAAATTCTAGGTCTTAACTTTGTCGGATGAGAAATTTCACTGTAAGAGATTTAATCAGGATCCATGCATATTATGTGTAAGCTGTAATATATGTTAACAACTGGATAGCAAAACACAAAGAAAGATTTCAGCCCCATAGGGGGGAATATTGCACATAAGATAAACAATTTTACTGCTGTGATAAGTAATAATGTTTACACAACCTGAAACCAGCTTTTCACAGGCAAAAGCCAATGTAGAATTGTTGTAAAATGCAATTAGAATCCATGTAGACAGAACAGATTTGACATTGAATTAATGAAAACAAATATAATAGTTAACCTATGGCAGACTTTCCAAGTCCAAGTGTTCAATATTCTTCAATTCTCGAACCCAGCAAGAAGCTATCTTTCTCAACGCTGAAGGTTTCGATTCCTCAGCATCCACTGCCTCCAAGGTGGAAGAGTTACTGATTTTTATTTCAATTTGCGAGAATAAATGGGCTTCCTGTTTCCAGCAAATTTGTTTCTGCATTTCTTTGCTTGAAGAAATAATTTATCCGAATCTACCTTGTCAACTCATTTTAATAGTTCAGAACCAGAGTTCCATCATTCTAAATCTGTCTGCACTCAAAAGAAAATACATCAAGTTAATTCAATCTGTGCTCGTAGTTTGACCTGGAAAGCCTGATACCATTGCCCTAAATGCACTGCTCCAAAGCTGTTCTATCCTTTCTGCAAACTAATGTCCAACAATAAATGGAGGGCCTCAGACCAAGGCTATATACAAATTCTCTGACAGAATCACCTGGGAACATCATGTTAAAATTGACGCAGACTTTATAAGCTTTTGACACATCTTCAGACTTATCTGGTACTTTGATAAATATACCGACACAAAGTTTCATAATTGCCCACTGTGGAAGCTTCCATCACGGAGGGATGCCATGATAAGCAGAAGAACCAATAGCTAGGTGCCCAGACAGTGGCACAAGTATATGTGGTTTCTTTGGAACTATGCACAGTTATAAATACATTTTAAAGTTTGTGGAGAATCAATCAAGTTTCTGTACAGTTCATCAATTTTATGCAGTGTACATGGGTCATATTCATGCTTACAGCATTTATTGCAAACAAATTGATAAATAAATGTTGCAGTGATAACCTCTAAAATATTTTGATTTCTTGAAATAAATGGCATTACCAGGGATTTGTTTTCTTATTGGGTTTTACACTAATGCCATTTTAGTGTTAGCCTTGCAGAATGTATGTGTCATTCATGTATAATTTAGGATTTTGTGTGTAATGCTGCTGTAACCAGATTTCCACCACACTTGTGCATATGACCACTTGCCTTGACTTGAATTGGGTTGGCTTAATTATTTAGGGAAATTTCATTCTAATTTTAGGACACATTCAAAAAGCCTGAATGGGCTGGCATAATAATCATCCACAAGTATCTGTACAAGAAGGTGCTGGAAAATCGAAGGTAGACAAAAGTGCTGGAGAAACTCAGCCGGTGCGGCAGCATCTATGGTGCAAAGGAAATAGGCAATGTTTCGGGCCAAAACCCTTCTTCAGACTGATGTAGGGTGGGTGGGGTAAGAAGAAAGGAAGAGGAGGAGCCAGAGGGATGAGGGAGAGCTGAGAAGGGGACGAGACAACAAGGGCTATTGGAGGTCAATGTTCAAGCCGCTGGGGTGCAGACTGCCCAAGCGGAATATAAGGTGCTGCTCCTCCAATTTCCGGTGGTACTCACTCTGGCTATGGAGGAGGCTCAGGCCAGAAAGGTTGGATTTGAAATGGGAGGGGGAGTTGAAGTGCTGAGCCACAGGGAGATCAGGTTGGTTAATGCGTACCGAGCGGAGGTATTCGGCAAAACGATCGCCAAGCCTATGCTTGGTCTCACCGATGTAGATCAGCTGACATCTAGAGCAGCACATGGAATAGATGAGGTTGGAGGAGGTGCAGGTGTAACGACTGCTTGGGTCCTTGAATGGAGTCGAGGGGGGGAGGTAAAGCGACAAGTGTAGCATCTCTTGCGGTTGCAAGGGAAAGTACCCGGGGATGGGAAGGGAAGAATTGACCAGGGAGTTATGGAGGGAGTGGTCTTTGTGGAAAGCAGACAGGAGGGGAGATGGGAAGATGTGGCGAGTGGTGGGGTCACATTGGAGGTGGCGAAAATGACGGAGGATTATTTGTTGTATGTGACGGCTAGTGGGATGGAACGTGAGGACTAGGGGGACTCTGCTCTTGTTCCGAGTGGGGGGGATGGGGAGAGAGAGCAGTGTTGCGGGATATTGAAGAGACCCCGGTGAGAGCCTCATCTATAGTGGGGGAGTGGAACCCCCGTTCCCTGAAGAATGAGGACATTTCCGATGTCCTGGTGTGGAACACCTCATCCTGGAACAATTATCTGTAAATTATTAACATAAGCAAACCAGTGATCACACCCCATTTGTAGACACTGTCATTGTGGAATCATCCAATCCCAATCATGAAAGTTATTGTCTCGACACTAAATGCAAATATTTTTCAAAGAGTGTCATTAACACTACCTCCCACTGTGATTGCAAGCCCTAGAAATGTCTGAAACTTTCAAAGCACTTCCATTTACACAATTCCTTTAATAGAGCAAAACGCCCCGAGGTCTTGTTGCGGAGATATGAATTCTAAGTAAATGAAGGCTTGGAGAGGTTTAATACCGGAAAGCTCTTAATAACAAAATAGCATTATTAAGGAATTTAGGTAAGAGTTTTGTAAATAAGGCATCTTTTACCGGCATCAGATAATAGTAAGCTGGCACTACTGGGGTTTGGGTTAGAGGGTCAAAGGACAGGGAGATATGAGGAACTCCAAGAAAGCACATGGTTTGTACAAATCATTTTACATACTTTAGATTCAAACCTCTTGGTCATAAGCAGAGACCATTTGTCCCTTGATGCCTGCTCCACTACAGCTGACCCTCTATCACTATTCCCTACTTGAACTAAAATCTTTGAGTACCTGTCTTGAATACACTCAACAACGGACCAATCCCACTTTTGATGAGTATTCCAAAGATTCACTATTCATATTGGTGAAGACATTTCTTCTCATCTCTATCCTCAATGATTGACCCCTTATTTTGACACTCCAATAAACAGCACAGGTGTGGAACATGATCTTTAATATCCCTTTTCAAACCTTGTAAGAGTTTTGCACCCTTCAACACGATTAGCTCTCATTCTTCTAGCCTTGCAGTTTACAGGCTTCTGCTTAATTTCTCCTCACACAACAACACCATCATGCCAAGAATCAATCTAGAGAGCTTGGACCACACTATATTATGGCAGTATATCAATTCTTAGACAAGGAAGCTAGACCTGTGCACCGTGTTCCACACCTAGTCACATGGTGTCAACATAATTTTAAGGTAGGCATCAATGTTTGCAATCAAATAGCTGGCATTAAAAGCCAACACAATGGCCACCTTCCTAATTGCTTGCTGTACCTGTATTCAATGTTCTAGTATTTCGTTGATTTGTGTAGGACACCCAGATCCCTTTCAACATTACCATCTTTTGATCTCTTGCAATTAAAAGAAAAATCCCCTTTTCTATTTTTTTCTACCAAGCAGATGACCTCACTTTATCCCCTATTATATTCCATGTTCCAAGTCCACTTCCATATAACTCTGTCCAAATCCTTTGAAGCCTTGCTGCATTCTCTTCACAACTCATGTTGCCATTTAGGTTTCTATCATTAGCAGACTTAGGAAAATTACACTTGATCCCCTCTTCCTAATCATTAATCTATACTACTACTAAAAGTCTCATCTTGACCACTTCCGGTCTACGTTTTAAATACATTTTAGAAAAAACGCTACCGTATATCGCTATGATTTTTTCACCATCTTACTCACCGTCCTCCTTTCCTCCAAGTGCCCCAAGGTTTCTACCGATCGATGAAATAATAAAAATGTTATGAATGTTTAAAAAATTGTGAGATCAGCAGATTGGTCTTCTCGCCCGTCAATCACCATGATGAAGGTAATACACCTTCCGGGGAGCCAGGAGAATAAAGCCCCGGAGGCCAGACATGAGTCAGTCACCCCGGAAGACCGTGAGTGAGAGTTGAGACTAGAATGTGAGTCTACGCCATGAGTGAACTGAATTATTAGTCTGCACCGTGTGAGTCTACGCCATGAGTGAACTGAATTATTAGTCTGCACCGTGAGTAAACTGAATTGTCAGTCTGCACAATGAGTGAACTGAACTGTTGGTCTGCACCGTGCTGATTGAACTGAATTGTGAGTCTGTGCCATGCTAAGTCCAAAGGTCGAACTCACTCGGGAAGTCCCGCTCACTCCGGAAGTTCCGCTCAGTGGAGAGGCCACGCTCAGCCACGTGAGTAGATTCAAGACAGTTTTACTGTCATATATATGTGTGTGCGCATGTGTGTGTTTGTGAGATGGAGGTTGTGTGTGTGGCTGTGTGTGTGTGTGTGTGTGTCTGTGTGTGTGTGCGCGTTGTGTGTGTGTGTGCGTTGCATGTGTGCTGCGTGTGTGCTGCGTGTGTGTGTGTGTGTGTGTGTGTGTGTGTGTGTGTGTGTGTGTGTGTGTGTGTGTGTGTGTGTGTGTGTGTGTGTGTGTGTGTGCTGCCAGCTCACCAGCCGTGAGTGAGTGACTGAGCTGCCAGCTCACCGGGCCTGATTGACTGAGCTGTCAGCCCACCAGGCCTTATTGACTGAGCTGCCAGCCCACCAGCCCTGAGTGACTGTGCTGCCAGCCCACCATCCTGAGTGACTGAGCTGTCTGCCCACCAGGCCTGAGTGACTGAGCTGCCAGCCCACCAGGCCTGAGTGACTGTGCTGCCAGCCCACCAGGCCTGAGTGACTGAGCTGCCAGCCCACCAGGCCTGAGTGACTGAGCTGCCAGCCCACCAGGCCTGAGTGACTGAGCTGCCAGCCCACCAGGCCTGAGTGACTGAGCTGCCAGCCCACCAAGCTTGAGTGACTGAGGTGCTGCCAGCCCACCAGGCCTGATTGACTGAGCTGTCAACCCACCAGGCCTGAGTGACCGAGCTGCCAGCCCAAGAATCCATTTGACCCACAATGTCCATACTAGCCCTCTGGAAACCAGTCCCTTCGGCACACAACACCCATACTAGCGCTCCAGAAAGCTTCCCCCCCCCCCCCCCCAATGGCCACCAATATTCGAATTGGTGGGGAGGTGGAATATTGGGTTGGGGAACCAGCCCTCCCGTCTAGTATAAATTATAAGTGGCTGAGTCTAGTATAAATTATAAGCGGCTGAGATCTCATCCACAATCCAATTGCCCAATTAATTACAACAACTCAACCAGAAATTGTCCCATTTATTTCTATTTTCCATTTTCTAACTACTAACTAATCCTAATTCCAAACTCATATATGACCCTCAACCCCACATGCTCTGGTTATGTTTTGTGATCTCCTATAATATGCATTTTTTGATGTCTGGTAGTTCGAGTACACAACGTCTGTTCTGCTTGACGCTATGTAGAAAGATTCCAACGGATTCATGAAATGTAAATTTCCTCGTCAATTCCTGTTGAGGTTGCCTAGTCCTTAATTTGTACATGTGACAATAAAAGACCGTTGAAACCATTAGTCCTGCTATTTCTTTCTAAGTTCCCCAAGTAGAACCTTGAGAAGTGACGACCTATGCATCCATCATCATCTCTCCCAAAACCTTGGGTACCAGCTCAACAGATCCTGGGGATTTATTTATTTCAGTTTTACGAATTTCATCAAAGCTATTGTTTACTAATGGTAAATTATTTCAGCTCCTCAATTGCTCGAGGCTCCTTGTTCGCAACCGTCTACAGGGTATGCTTGTGTCATCTTCTATGAAGACATACACAAAATATCAATTTAATTTTTCTGTCATTTCTGTATTCCCCATATCGTCTCTGTCTGTATAGAGCACACATTAATAATTGCTATGTTTCTTTCCCTGTTGTTTCTACATGATCATAAAAAGCTTTTAAAGTCTGTTTTTATATTTCTCGCTAGATTACTCTCATTGGAAAGAACAGGCAGAAGGATAAAAGGCACTCACTCAGGGACTGGACAGTAGTGGCAGAGAGTTAAGCCAGCTAATTAGTGTAGAGGCAAGTCTGGAGACTGGTGAATAGTGCAGTGAAGAACGCAAATCATATAAATAATGTTTCAATAAATTAATGTCACCAAAGGTAAGATAAGAATAAATTGATGCCGGTGAAGGAACTGAGCAAACCTTATCATTGCTCGTACATCCAAAGCATTGTTGTGGTGGCTGAATTTACAAATAATTCTGTCTGGAAAAGCCAGACTGGGGAAGGAATCTAGGACAATGTTTTTTTTTTTTAAATCACATTAACAAAATAAAATGGGTTTGCCTTACCAACATCTAATGAGAGAAAATTCTGGCTGAAGGGAACTATGTTCCATCACAACTCAATAATTTTAACAATAACATTTCTCAAATGGGATCACACATGGTTTTATTGTTAATTGTCCACTCTGAATGTGTAAAATAATTTGGAATGGGATGGGGGGTTGAGTCATTGTTGAGTAATTAGGGAATTAAATGGAATAGAATAAGATAGGATTAGTTAAATATGGGTGCCTGGTGGCCGGAAGGGTCTGTTTTTATGTTCCATCTCTCTTTGAATATATCAATGAGATTATCAGATAAACATTCAATGTTGCTTGTTTTACAAATCTTTACTTTTTGAACCGGAATAGGTAATGTCTGCAAACATGGCACCTCATTATATTTCCTTTGCAGAAACATTGGAAAGAACACAGAAAAACTGACACACGTTTGTAACGGCTTGTTTTCTTTTAAATATTCACGGCCTGTGCCTCGTTTGTCTTCAGAAGACTGACTTATGTTTGAAAGGGACAGATGCTACGATGCACGTGGGACTCGTTGTACAGCTGTTTCCAGTGGAAGGCACTTTTAGATTGCATTATCCGAGACATTAATTGCAGTTAAGACAGACAATTATTAAAAAACACAACATAATGCACAGCCAAGACAGTTGTTCCATTGCTTATATTGATGAGCAATCAACTTGTTGAAGATTTTGAGGAGAAATTGGACTGCAGTGGAAAGCATGAACTGGAATCACAATCTGGGACCACCTTAAAACAATTTGATCAAATGTAAGATTTGTACGCGAACATCATTCTCTTCCAACCAACATCAACTGTGCTGTTTAACACAACTTTGGGGCCATTTTGTACTGATTGAGGCCATAACTGCACCTCTTAAATGGCAGGTGCTTAATGGGCCCAAAAGCTGCTCAAAATCATTCCTAACATTGGAATGCTGGGGAAAGCCATGACAGTGCATGGAAGAAAGTGAGCAACTCAGTTTTCTGCTGCCACTCTGGATGTTTCAGCAAGTTCAGGGAGGAAGTCCTCAAAGACCAGAATATACCAAAGAAAAGAAAAATGGGAGAAAGGGATGGCAGGCAAAAATGACCAGTTGGGAAACAAGCAAAAGGGAGCAATGTTCTATAGATTTCTGTATTGAATCCTGCAGGTTGCGAAACTCCCAGGCAAAACGTTAATTGTACCCAGAACAATGAACTTTCTCTAATTAGATAATAATAAAATAAGGCCATTTTAATTTGCCAATTTAACAAAAAAGAATTTGTCCTGAATTCCTTTGCAAGAGGCTTTTCCATTCTGGATTGTTTGGAAATTCAACCACCACAAACAAATCTTTGGATACACCAGTGACAATGGATTGTGGATGAAAAATGGACGATGTACCCAGGCAAAATTATTCACAGTGCTGCCAGACCTGATGATTTGTCCCAGCATTTTCTGTTTCATTTCTGATCAGCATCAGCAGTTTTTTTAATCTATATTTTCTGTGTGTTGACCACTCTGTGCATTAGTTGGATGGATGTGACTTGATTTAGCAGGGTGTGCATTCAATCTGTGCTGCATAAGGATAATACTATAAACTGACATGTTCAATTCCGTGACCCCCATGGACTGTCTCCCTCGGATGGTCACGTCGCCATGTTTTCCATGTCCTCGGGGTATCTAAATCTAAATTTTATTAGTTGTTTAAGTTATGACATCGGATGGAAGCTGCATACCCAAATCTCGTTTCACTTATGTGCAATGACAATAAAAGATATTATTATTATTATTATTATTATTATTATTATTATTATTATTATTATTATTAACCCCATTAAAATAAAGGGACTAAACCAATTTTTAAGTTACCTTTAACGTTGCAGCATCTCAGAAACACAGATTCTGCTAAGCATGTTTAAAGTAATCATTAAAACACATTAAACATTTTAAAGACCTCTATCTGTTGGCTAGATTCAGCTGCTCTGACCCAAGTTCACACCACTCAATCTAACCTGCATAAGATAATGATTACTTGATTTTGTTATTTTTCCATCTCTCCCTTATGGTTCAATGGTACTTTACTGTCACATGTACCCAGGAACAGTGAAATCCCTCATTTGCACACAGTTCAGTATAAATCTTACGAGACTCCGGCACAATCATACTCAAGTACAAGAGTGTAGACAGTAAACAAGAATTGACACGTTAAAAATGTGTTCATTTGCTCCTGGTCAAATAAATTACCTTCCGGACTGTGACGATTGGCTTAATGGTTTGCTTGTGTCTGTGCACACATTTTAATTAGAGTTGTGAAGCGTGGCCTTTATCATTCTTAATTAAATGCACTTCTTTCATGACTTGCATGTCAGACAGGTGATGAGCAGTCAGGATTTGGGGTAGAGAGTGTGGCTCCCTTTTGTTCACCTGAGTGACAACTAAAGGACAGTTGAAGAGCAATTACCATGTTTCGCCGCTTGAATTTGCAACTATATTAGCAGATCTCTCAAAGCTGGCACCAAGGGAAGACATATCTGTCAATCTTCAGGCAGAGTAGTTTTGCTTCTAATTGTTCCAGGGACTCATCTGTAGAATCAAATTGCTTTATTTTTGTTTGGAGAGGCTAAGCACTTCCATCACACTTAATTTCGAAAGAAAAATTGTGAGAAAAACAACAAAATGCGAGTGGAACTCATTGGTTCATGTCAGGACCCTTCTGAAGAAACATCCTCTGTGCATTTCCCTCCACAGATACTGTCTGACCCACTGAGCACCTTGGCAGTTTGCTCAAGATTAACATATCTGCAGTCACCATTTGTGTTTCTATTGCTGTGAGAAAGTTGGTCCAGAAAGTTGGTGGTTGTTTCATAAGCCAGGGAGTTGATGGTCCAACTTCATAAAACATATTTAGTTCACATCTGGAATGTTTTGTTCAGATCTGGTCACTACACTTTAGGGAGGAGATGATTGCACAGTAGAGGGTGCAGAGAAGATCCACCAGGATCATGTATTGCCATTCTGCTAACTGGTTAGCATTCAACAAAAGCTTTTCACTGTACCTCGGTAGACAAGACAATACACTACACTAAACTAAACTGAACTGAACATCTGGACTGGGATCTAAAGTTTCACACATTGGAGAGACTGGATTGATTCTGTTTGTTTTCCTTAGAATGGACTAGACTGAAGTGAGACCTGATTGTGATATGTAAAATTATGAGAGGCACAGGAAGAACAGATGGTAAGAAGCTTTTCCCCATGGTGAAGATGTCCAAGACCAGAGGATATAGGTATAGGAGGAAGAAATCTAGAAAGTATCTGATGAAGATTTTTATTTATCTAGGGATACTTTGGCATCCAATCTGGAACCGAGCGTCTGGAAGGCGACATCTTTGCCCAAAGGAATGTGTGAGTACCTCACCATTCACTTCTCAAGGACAATTAGGAAAGGCAATATAATGGTGGCCTCAGCTGAAAGCCGATGTATGATCTCGACAGCAAGAATCACACATAATAAAGAAAAATAATCCTGTTACTAGTCCAACCTGTCAATTAATTCAATTATACTTTATTGTCACGTGTATTAGGTACAGTGAAATGCTTAGTTTAACAACCCACTAAAATCATATAGCAGACCTCACCTAGGCAGTACACAAGTGTCACTACGTTCCTGGTGCCGACAAAATTTACAAAGGTTCACCAAATAGAACAATCTTCTGCCTGCAGCCACAATTGGCACCCCCTCACTGCTGGGTCAATTTGTCGCTGTGTGCACGTTGATTCAAAAGGCCTGGTTCCACGTTTTATAACTCAATGACTATGACCCACACCCTTATGGGCCTGTCCCACTTAGGTGATTTTTTAGGCGACTACTGGTGACTAGGCTGTCACCACATGGTTACCACCAGGGTGTCGCCTGTATAGTCGTGAGTAGTCTCCTCAGTCGCCGAAAGAGTTGTAGCGTCTTTCGAGTCGCCGCTGGATATTCAACATGTTGAAACATTTTCGGCGACCGTGGGTTTAACGCCAAAGAGCGTAGCTTGACATAGGTGCTGTCGTAGGTTGTCACCAGGTTAACGTAGGTTGTCGCCAGGATGTCGTAGGTTGTCGCCAAGTGACGTAGTTTGTCGCCGCTGTTGACTTTGGTGAATTCCATTGTCGTAGTCGCCGGCAGTCGCCTAAAATAATCGTCTAAGTGGGACAGGCCCATTAGTCCAGTCGCCGGTTTTTCGGCGACCTGATACGACTATTACAGTCGCCGACAGTCGCCTAAAAATTGCCTAAGTGGGACAGGCCCATAAGGATATTACCGTAAGGATCCTAGGGTCTTGCCTTTATCAATAAGATCATCCTTCAAAGTTCTAAACTTTCATGAATACAGAACCAACCCTTTCAGCCTTTCTTGATAGGATAGCCTCCTTTTCCCAGGAATTAGCTTGTAGAAATTCTTTTGGACTGCCTTAGGTAAGGGGACCCACACTATCCTTAGTATACCAGGTGTACACCCTGTACAATCGCAATAAAACTTTCCTTATTTCTGAACTCTGACCTCTTTTCAGATGCTATTCATATTTTTGGTGCTTTTATTGGAGCATGTTATCTAGGCAGTGCATACAGAATATGAAAACATATCCAATTCAAGACTATAGTTGTGTGGATGTATATCCATTTTTTTGTGATTATAAATGGAAAAAGAAAATGCATTTCCATCCGTGAATACACATTTCTTGTGTTTCTTTTCAGGAGATATACTAATGACACTGCTTCTCACACAGTCCCGCGATGAATTACAGGCTGAAATGATTGTTTCCCAGTATATTCGGAGCTGCCAGCCAAAACAAATTAAACATATAAAACTTCGATCAGGACCTGCTTCAGTGATGCATTCACTGATCTGTGCAGTCGTTTTTATGGGCACATTCTCAGAATTATTTTACATTTATTGTTGCAAAGAAGCATTGTGACTGAAGCAGGCCAAGATTGAAACTCGATAAGTTTAATCAGCCATAGTTTGTGGTCTAATAGGTTGATCTTCTCATACTCAGTCAATGCTTGGCATTAGAAAACTCATATATCTGCTCAACTCATTATAGTAACTGTTCTGTAGCCTGCCATTGATATATGGACTTTATTATAACCAGTACATTACTACGATTTATTTATCTTCTATATGGTTGCCAACTTGTATCAAATCCCAGCATTTTACATGGAATCATTAACCTCTGTTTTAAAATGGGTTGATAAAATAAAAGACTTTCCCAAGATAGATGCCCACAGACAACACACTGCTTTTCTGAGACCTTAAGTGAGAAAACTATGATTCTGTGAGCACATCCAGATATATCTTGGATTGCGTCTTTGATCTTTGCTATTGAGCGAGTGCAACATAGGTTTACAAGGTTAATTCCCGGGATGGCGGGACTGTCATATGCTGAGAGAATGGAGCGGCTGGGCTTGTATACTCTGGAGTTTAGAAGGATGAGAGGGAATCTTATTGAAAGATATGATTATTAAGGGTTTGGACACGCTAGAGGCAAGAAACATGTTCCCGATGTTGGGGGAGTCCAGAACCAGGGGCTACGGTTTAAGAATAAGGGGTACGCCATTTAGAATGGAGACGAGGAAACACTTTTTCTCACAGAGAGTTGTGAGTCTGTGGAATTCTCTGCCTCAGTGGAGGCCGGTTCTTTGGATACTTTCAAGAGAGAGAGCTAGATAGGGCTCTTGAAGATAGCAGAATCAGGGGATATAATAATAATAATAATAATATATTTTATGGTCATTGCACGTTAGTGCAACGAGATTTAGTGTGCAGCTCCACTGATGTAAAAGAAAGGTAAATAAATACAATACATAAATAAGCACGCTGAATTGATTGACGTGACCATCTGAGGGAGACTGTCCAAAGGGGGTGAGTGGGGGGGCACTCATTAGGGCCGGTTCAGAGCCGCTATAGCTCTTGGGATAAAACTGTTCCTGAGTCTGGAGGTTCGGGCGTAGAAGGCCTTGTAACGTCTGCCGGAGGGATGTAGTTGAAACAGACCGTGGCAGGGGTGTGATGAGTCCTTATGGATGCTGAGGGCCTTCCTGAGGCACCGCGTGTGGTAGATGCCCTCCAAGGCTGGTAGCTCTGTCCCGATGATCCGCTGCGCTCTGTTGACGACGCGCTGAAGAGCTCTCCTCTCCGCCTCCGTGCAACTGAGATACCACATAGAGATGCCATACATTAGTATGCTCTCTGTGGTGCAGCGGTAGAACGTTGTCAGCAGCTGTTGGGGCAGACCAGTCTTTTTTAATGTCCTCAGGAAGAACAGTCGTTGCTGTGCCTTCTTGACCAGCGCGGCGGTGTTCGTGGACCATGTGAGGTCTTCTGAAAAGTGAGTGCCCAGAAACTTAAAGCTGGACAATCTCTCCACACTTTCCCCGTAGATGGAGATTGGGGCGTATTCTCCAGAATGGGACCTCCTGAAGTCAATAATCAGCTCCTTGGTCTTGGAGGTGTTTAGTGCCAAGTTGTTATTGGCGCACCAGTCCGCCAGGTTCTGCACTTCCGCTCTGTAGTTTGTTTCATCACCGTTGGTGATCAGCCCAATCACTGTTGTGTCGTCTGCAAACTTCACGATGGTGTTGGTGTCGAATGCAGGGACACAGTCGTGAGTGAAGAGGGAGTAGAGCATGGGGCTTAGTACACAACCCTGTGGTGTGCCGGTGCTCAGGGTGATAGTGGAGGACAGGTGCGGGCCCAGTCTCACTGCCTGCGGTCGCTCCGTGAGAAAGTTCAGGATCCAAGCGCATATCGGTGAGCTGAGGCCTAGCTGGTGGAGTTTGGTGGTGAGCTTGGTGGGGATGACCGTATTGAATGCAGAGCTATAGTCAATGAAGAGCATCCTCACATACGTGCCCTGTCTGTCCAGGTGAGTCAGGACAGTGTGAAGGGCCAGAGAGATGGCATCCTCTGTCGATCTATTTGCCCTGTATGCAAATTGATGGGAGTCCAGTGAGGCAGGGATGGGGAGAAGGCAGGAACGGGGTACTGATTTGGGATGATCAGCCATGATCACATTAAATGGCGGTGCTGGCTCGAAGTGCTGAATGGCCTACTTCTGCACCTATTGTCTATTGTGTCCTACCATGGAGGAACTATAGCTATTAACGCCAAATGAAAGAAATGCAAAAGTAGGATAACACAAGATATGACAGACCCAAACAATGTAATTCCTGTATTGCAGTGTATAATTGGTTCTGCATGAATTCTGGGCTCACTTTCGGCGATCAGGCCTAATTTTCCTTTTCACTTGTTCAAATCTATTCCACAAATGGAGAGCATTTGAGAGATATGATGAATAAATTGCTGACAAAGCTTTTCATCTTGAAACGGGCCAAAAGTAATAATTGGTTGAACCTATACAATAACAAGGAATTGACACCTGGAGTACAAGAATGGAATTTGATGGTTCATGTATCACAAAGTCACTGGTTAATATAAGTTACCTTGTCACAAGCTCCAGAAGCACATGGATGCTAATAGATCAACATTTCAAGAGTGTTTTATTGTCATATGTCCCGAAACAGAACAATGAAATTGTTACTTGCAGTAGCTAAATTAATTTAACGAATCTGGCCTCAATGAAAGTGAATGTTTGGATATTTACTGCAAATCAATCTGAAAGTACATGTAAGGCCTGTATTTAATGGCCAGATTTGACTCAAATGACTCAATATGAAGTGAATCAATATGGGTGAGTTAGATCCTTCTGGGTGGGTGGGAAGCAAGGTGAATTGATATCTCAAACTCAACATCAGCCCACAAACCAGTTTTCATTGACAAAGTAAATTCAGGGGGCTTGTGTGGCACTGTAAAGTCAATGTAGCTGCTCGGGTGGCTGCAGCCCTAATTTCAGCAGAGTCATGCCTTTAGTTATTGAAGGTGTGGTGGTCGAGGCTTTGCAAAAATGGCAGATTAAAGGAGGCAGCACCACCAGGAGAGTGTGGGAGGAATGGGGGTGCTTCCTTCTTGACCAATATTTCGATCTTGACCAATCGCTCTCACCCTCATAACATCTCCAATTCCCTTCTTGTCCTGGAAAGACATCACCACTAAATTCATGAACTCTCCCAGGTTACTTTCTATCCCTCAGACATTCTTTCCACATCAACCAAATCTTCACAACTTCTCCTTGCATTTACAATCTCCTGGATCTCCCTTATAGTTTAGAGATACAGCACGCAAACAGGCCCTTCGGCCCACAGGGTCCGCGCCGACCAGCGATCCCCGCATATTAACACTATCCTACACCCACTAGGGACAATTTTTATATTTACCAAGCCAATTAACCTACAAACCTGTACGTCTTTGGAATGTGGGAGGAAATCGAAGATCTCGGAGAAAACCCATGCAGATCATGGGGAGGACGTACAAACTCCGTACAGAGCGCACGTGTAAACGGGATCGAACAAGGGTCTCCGGCGCTGCATTCGCTGTAAGGCAGCAACTCTACCGCTGTGCCACCGTGACTGCCTAGTCCCTTGATGCACACAATTTTCATTTAACCTCCTGACCTTCTGCCGATCTCCACCGTACCACAAACTTCCATAAGCTTGCTCAGATCGACATTTTACCTCTGACGTCCGTGTCACCCACAAATCCCAAACTGCATCATCTCCCATATTACTTCTTTAAAATACAAACAGACCTGTATTGATAGGTGGGTATTTGCACATTGGAAATTGATAAACACAGAGAAGTTAATATATGTCAGTCATCACTTGTAAGTCGCGTGACAATGTAGTGAACTCAGAGGCACTCACACAAACATGTGCAGGGACAGGTACATGAATCTCATGATGATTTACCATGTTTTGGGAAGGTTCTACTCAGAGACAGAGCATCTTAAGGCCACTTACCTTTCAAATATTCTCTGTATTAAGCAGCTGCTCTGTGCTACTGGTTGACAATGAATAGCCAGAAGACCAATTATTTCTTCATCATTGCTGCATCATGCTGAGCTTGCAAAGTAAATTCAGTCATCATTTACCCCACCAACATGTATTCACCTATCACTCGCCAAGCTTTGTCTTGCCCCTCCTCTCTGCCAGTTCTCTGCCCTCCCCATCGCGATCAGAGTCCCGACCTGAAACATCCCCTATTCATGTTCTCCACAGATGTTGCCTGACCTGCTAAGTTACTCCAGCACTTTTTATCTTCATTTGAAATGTATGTTCAATAAGGGTCCTTACAGATTTCACTTAACTCCTTTAATTAAGGGTATTTTGCAATATTAAAGTGGGAACACCTGAGAATTTAATATTAGTGATGTAAATGGCAACTACCTTTATCAAGATTACTATATTATTTTTAGATGTGCAGCTAGTTCACAACAAATTGTACAACTATTGAGTTGTGCAAAGTGATCAACTATGGAGCAGAAGGTGCTACTCCAGAATATTCTACTATCTGACCTGAGAGAATTTGTGGTGATATAATTAATATCTTTAGAAATCAATGTTGCATTTTGCACATCTGACACAATGTTAACATCCGATATGAAGCTAGCACCAAGAAGTTTAACCAGAAGCAATGCCTGTAATTCATGTAATGTGGACAGAAATGTAGTTCAAAACATGTATTTTCCTTTGGAGGCTAATGTTCCAATAGAGGCGTGTGAAAGAAGCCTGCATTTCCTGTCATTTTGACTGGACTAAAAGTTGTAGAAGAAGCCAGCAGAGAAGGAGACCCATTTTCAATGAATCATTTTGTATTTGTCTTGGGGCATCATTGCAATTATTTTGTGAACAGTGAATGAAATCTCAACCAGTGGAGAGGGGTACTCAATTATACATGGCTTTTTAGACTTCTTCCAAAGTCGAGTCGTGGAAATGCAGCCAACATCTTAACACCAAAAAAACCAAGGAGATAGTTGTGGACTTCAGGAGGGGGAGGAGGAGGACTCAAGCAACACCAATCACCATTATGGGCACTGAGGTGGAGGTGGTCGCTAACCACAGGTACCTTGGTGTGCAGCTTGACAGTGAGCTGAACTGGAAGTGTCATATGGAGGCGGTGTACAGGAAGGGACAAAGCCGACTGTATTTTTTAAGGAGGCTGAGGTCATTTAACATCTGCCAACCCCTACTGTGCAGTGTCTACCATTCAGTGGTGGCCAGTGCTCTGTTTTTTGCTGTGGCCTGATGGGGAGATGGTGCCCGCATAGCGGACAAAAACAGACTGGACAAGCTAATCAGGAAGGCCGGCTCAGTGGTCGGGGCTGAGCAACGAACGGTCCAGCAGGTGGCAGAGGCCAGAACTCTGAACAAACTGGGTTCAATAATGACCAACCCCACTCACCCACTCCATGCCCTGAAGGTGATCAAGAGCAGCATCTTCAGTCAGAGGCTGATTGCACCAATGTGCAAAACTGAGAGACATAGGAAGTCCTGTTTACCAGCTGCTATAAGGTTATATAATGCGCATAAATAACTGCACTTTTTTTTTAAATTAATTGTATTTTAACTTGTATTATAACTTGTATTTTAACTTGTTAAGTATGGAAGCCATTTGAGGAAATGTGTGGTGTTATGTCTGTCTTGAAGCTGTCGTGGCACTGTAATTTCCTGTAAAGGATTATTAAAGGTATAATCAATCAATCAATACATAATCCTTTCGGTGCTCAAAGTCCAAGCAATGATTGTCCACATTCTCCACTAATCAATGTGATACAAGAAGACGTGCCCAAAATGTAACGTTAACCAATCATGGAGCTTCTGTAAATCATACAGTTTGGAAACATCGGCCATATTACATTTGAATTCTCAGATAAAGTGGCTGACCTATTGGCTATTGAATAATTAATGTTCAACCTCAACCTTAAAGAACATCGGACAATTAAAGAACGGATTAAAGTTCAGTTAAGTGAAAGCACTGAAGGCTGGTTTTGGTCTATCTTTTGTAAGCCACTACAGGCACTCCATCTGCAACTCTTATAAGATTCCTGAAGCTTAAATAATGGAAGAAAAATATTTGAAATTTCAATCAAAACCACATGGTATATAAATAAAACTTATTAGCTATACATTTATAATAAGCGCACACACACTAGTCTTTACACTAACCCAACTAGGCTTATCCGGACTAATACTGTAAATTTTTGTGGTTGCTGCCAGGTTGAAGGTGAAACTCTAAAACTTTGACGGAGAATGGATGTCCATGATGCATGAACATGATCAGCTGTTAACCTTGTCGGAGTGGTCTCCTTCTGCAGCCTTGTACCATCAGGGATTGAAGACTAGAGTACAACTGGGAGCGTTGCTTGGGAATCAATGGTGGGCGGAGAACTGCTGATGGTTGAGAGAGGACATGAACTTCAAGCAACACCGACCACCAATTCCCACAACACAGTGGTTTTCACCCTCATGCAACAGTGTGGTCCCATTTGTCAGTTCTCTTGACTCACATAGCAGTAGTCTGCTCCATTCCGTCTGAAGAAGGGTCCCAAACTGAAACGTCACCCATTCCTTCTACCTAAAGAGGCTGCCTGTCCTGCTGACTCCACTAGGTGTGAAGATTGGACATCATTTACCTAATCTTCTGTGGAATCTTAAGCCAGCAACACTAGCCAATACCATGTGGAGATGCCCTCTTTCTTTAATATCTGAGATTTCCTCTTTCTTTCGTAAACGTGGCTTCCACTCTGCTGTTGTAGATAGACCTTTCATTAATGTCTACTGTGTGTCATCAGAGTTCTGCTAGTGCTCCCCTCCCCCAGATGGAACAAGGACAGAGTTCCCCTGGTCCTTACTTTTCACCCCATTAGCCTCCACATCCAACATATAATTCTCCAAAATTACTGCCACCTTCAATGTGATCCCACCACCAGTCACATCTTCCCAACCCCTTTCTGCTCCGTCCGCAACTCCTTGGTTCACGCATACCTTCCCACCTAAACCACCTCCTCCCCAGGTACTTCCCTCTGCACTGTAGGAGATGTGACACCTGCCCCAATATCTGGTCTCTCGTATCCATCCAGTAACACCAGCAATCCTTCCTGGTGAGAAAGAGGTTCATGTGTATCTCCTCAGCCTCATCTACTGCATATGGTGCTCCCATTGTGGCCTCCTTTACATCCCAATGTGACTTAGTGCTCAGGATGTGCTTTATATTCAATCAGTAATTATTGGGACCATCAGAGAATAACGTATAAAGGCACTAGGCATAACAAAATTTACTGTACCTTTTTATTAGGATTGTATTTCCAAACAGGTCCAGGTTGCAATGATATGAATATCAGGGTTAAATATAAATCTCGGAACACTGCATCTTCTATGTCTACATGTTTGTTCCGACTGTTTCTGGACAAAAATTGGAAAAGGAAAATCAGTCAGCGTTTCTGAAATATTAGCTCATTTGTATTAACTGGAATATACAAATGATGCTGGAACATTGGTAATGCAGAAATCCATTAATTCATGCAAGAATCTTTTAAGATTCAATTGACTTATATTTGATTTGTAGCTAAACTCTGTTTACTTGCTATGGCTCTACTGTATATCCCTTCACATAATTGTTGTTGGTGTTGGTCTTGAAGTGTCCAATTGTTCGAACACTCACAGCTGTTTGGGGCATTGAATTCTAGATTTCTACCACCCCTTGAATGATAAATATTACCTGCATTCTTTCCTAAATGACCTAGCTTCAATTCTGACATGTGGGCATAGCTCATGAATTTTCTGAGTCATTCGATACATTTTTGACTGCACAGTTTTTGAAGAAAATTGTAGCTCATTGATTTAATGTCAAATGAACTGATGGGATTGACAATTAGTGCAGAAACAAGAATTTGGAAGTCACACTAAAGGAAAAGAGGTTTGATGAACAAGGTCATTGGATTGTACAGGTGTTTGTTCATCACCATTGGAAGGTTTGTACAGCCACTCGCGTTGCTGGTACTATATTCATTCATAATATTTTATACATACAAGAGATAGTTAGATTTAGCTCTTAGGGCTAAGAGTATCAAGAGATGTGGGGAGAAATCCTGAAAAATACTGATTTTGGATGATTAGCATTTTCATATTGAATGGCGGTGCTGGATCGGAGTGCCGAATGGCCTACTCCTGCACCTGTTTTCTATGTCTCTATGTAAATAAATGTATTAGCTTTCACAGCACAGCTTAATTAAAATAGTTAAATCTAATTCACTGCTGAAAAGTAGGTTTCCTTACCTATTGAGGGGGGATAGTTGTTTGCAGTTCAGGTTCTTATCTATTGCAACTTCGAGATTACAGCTGCCCTTTGTCACTGTACCCAGCAATTAACGGCCTTTTTTAATAATCTGACCGCATCAAATCTTCATACAGGGATACTGATATTTTTTGTATAAATGGGAAGAGCTGTTTACTAAATAACAGGAAACAAGATTAGAGATAACTATGGGAAAAGACAAAGATGAAAGGTTTCTGAGATATTGATCAATGACGACTTATTTCAAATCCACGTAACCATTGTGTCATGAGAATATAAAAACGCGTAGGTATTGTGAATCTTTGAAACACTTTGTGTTCTCTCAGAGAGTTTAGCAGTGCACAATGTTAAGGCCTTCAATATACCAACTTGTTCGATGGACTCATGACTGATCTAAGAGCTGTTTTAATTTGTGTTTGTGCCTATCTGAGTAAAACCAGATACAGGATACCGGTCTAGCACAAAATACCCTCCTACATGGAAGGATTGTTCAGAAGTCTGATAACAGAAGAGAAGAAGCTGTTCCTGTGTTTGGTGATGTGCACCTTCAAGCTTCTGTGCCTCTTTCCCGACATAAGCAGGGATAAGGAATGAATTGGGTGGGACAAGTCTTTGATTATGTTGTCTGTTTTTCTGTGGCAGTGTGAGGTGCAGAAGGAGCCAATGGTGGGGAATCTGGTCTGTTTGATGGACTGGGCTACATTTACAACTCTTCATTTGTGGTCTTTGGCTGAGCGGTTCTTAAACCAAACTGTGATGCAACCCAATATGATGGTTTCTATGGTGCATCTGTATTTGAATAATCCACTGAGCCTTCATCTGGTTAACAAAAGTCTCAACATTTAGTTTTATTCTGGTTCATCCACACATTATTGAGGATAATCATTTGCTTTGTCCGGGCTCAATTTTCTTCAATGTTCTAAGCTCTTTAACTAATTAACTGCTTTTGTTTTCTATTGTTTAGTATATTTTCCTCTATAACTAATTAATCTCTTATTGAATTGTTCTGTCTGAATTGCAAAGACAGCATTTTTGTAATCTGGTTCTCAAAATAGAACATAGAAAGGTGCAGCAAAGGAACAAGCCATTTGGCCCATAATATCTGTGCCAAACATAATGCCAAGTTCTGCCTGCATGAGATTCATGGCTCTCCATTGCTTGCGTATTGTATATTTAAAAGCCTCTCAAATGCCACTAGCATATCTGCTTCTACCATTACCTCTGGCAGCACTTTCCAGGCAGACACCACTCTCCGCGTGAAAATCCTGATCCCAACATCTCCATTAAACTTATCCTTCTGGCCTTAAAGCAACACCAACTAGTCTTTAACATTTCCACCCTGCGATAAAGGTTTTGACTGTCCACTATATCTGTACCTCTCCTAGTCTTATATACTTCTGTCATGTCTTCCCTCGATCTTTGATACACCAGAGAAAACAATCAAAATTTGGACAACTTCTACTTAGCAAATGCTCTCTAATCCAGGCACCATTCTGGCAAAACCCTTCTGCATCTTCTCCAAATTCTTCACATTTCTAACAACAGCCAAAGCAAAACTACACACAATATTCCAAATGCTGTCTGAACAAAGTAATTTAAAGTTGCAACACTACTTCTCATTGTTAATCTCGATGCAAGGAAAAGGTTTACATTTAGTTTGACCTGAGTGGAGTACCAGCATTCAATCAAACATAACTTACATCTCCAGCACCGCCCTGGGCACAGACCTTCAGACACAGTGGCACTGCTGCCTCAAAGCACCAGAGATCTGGGTTTGATCCTGACCTCAGGTGCTGTCTGTATGGAATTTACTCGCTGTCCCTGTGTCGCATGGCTTTCCTCCAGGTGGGCCAGTGTCTTCCCTCATCCCAAAGACATGATCTTTTGTAGGTGAATTGGCATCTGTAAAGTGCTCCAGTGTGTTTGGAATGGGTGATATACTGGGATAAAATCATCGTTGCTATCTCTCGAGGTCGGGGATGAAGGTCTACGTTCCGTTGTTTTTATGGACTCTCTGGTGGCTTATGAGTCTAATCCTGGCT
Organism: Amblyraja radiata; assembly: GCF_010909765.2. Taxonomy (NCBI): domain Eukaryota; kingdom Metazoa; phylum Chordata; class Chondrichthyes; order Rajiformes; family Rajidae; genus Amblyraja; species Amblyraja radiata. The sequence goes on along the minus strand of NC_045958.1, from coordinate 70,690,615 downwards.
TTGAAAGTTCTTCGGCATTCAGGACAGGTAATTCCAGCTGGCAGATTGGGCTTTGGTTGTTGCTGCCTCTCTTTCCGTTTTCTTCTCTTTCCTTCTAATTCTGCGCATCTGTTGGCTCCAATGGTCGCTGTTCTTTCTTGGATGATGGTTCGCCAGCGTTTCCTGTCCTTGGCATTGGTTTCTCAATTGTTGATGTCGATTTCACATTTCTTCATGATGGCTTTTAAGGTGTCATTGAATCTCTTCTTTTGTCCGCCTCTTTTACATTTGCCTTCTTTAAGCTGGGAGTTGAAGGTTTGCTTTGGTAGACACTCGTCTTCCATCTGAACAACATGACTGACCCATTTTAGTTGGTTCTTGTTGACGAAGGCTTCGATGTTACATGTTTTAGCTTCATTCAGCATGCTGACGCTGGTTTTTATGTCTTCCCAGCTGATATTTAAGCTGCTTCGAAGACATAGTTGCTGGAACTTCTCAAGTGTTTTCTGATGGCGTCGCTATGTTGTCCAGGTTTCTGATGCATACAGGAGCGTTGGAATCACCACTGCCTTGTACACTAACATTTTGGTGTCTGTTCGGATGTCACGATTTTGAAAGACTCTTGTTCGAAGACACCCAAAAGCTGTTCCAGCACACTTAAGACGGTGTTGGATCTCGTCATCAAGGTCAACATTGGAAGTGAGGTGACTTCCAAGATGTGGAAAGTGATCAACATTTTCCAGAGGTGTTACACCAAGTTCAATTGATGGTTCTTTCCGATTTGTAGTGACGATTGGCAGATAACCTGAGTCTTCTTGGAGTTGGTGGTAAGTCCAAGTTTTGTGTATGCACTGTTGAAGGCAGTCAGGATCTGTTGCAGATGATTTTCACACATCCCTGTTTCACTCCTGATCTGACTTGAAACGGCTCACAGTTGCTGTTGCTGGCCATGACTGTGGCAAGCATGTCATTGTGGAGGAGTCTCAGGATTCAAATGTACTTTTCAGGACATCCATAGGTGGATAGGATGTCCCATAAAATTTCCCTTGATACCGAATCGAAGGCCTTAGTGAGGTCGAGGAATGCCATGTACAACGGTTGAAGTTGTTCGCAACATTCTTCTCGTAGTTGACGCATTGTGAAGATCATGTCGGCTGTTACACGTGATGGTCTAAAATCCAGAAGGATCTTCTCGGCTAAAGGCTTGAGTCGGTTATTCATGATATGGGCAAGGATCTTGCCTGTGGTTGCCAGCATGGAAATTCCACGAGAGTTTACGCAGTCAGATAGATCGCCTTTCATTTTGTAGATGGTAATGATTGCTGAGTCCCTATCGTCTTCTGATACGTAATTCATTCATCCAGATCTTGATGAGAAGTTGATGCAGTTGGTAATGGAGTAGGTTACCTCCAATTTTGTAGGCCTCGGCTGGTATTCCATCGGGTCCAACTGCCTTGTTGTTTTTCAAGGTTTAGATTACTTCCTTGACTTCTTCAAGTGATGGTGTTCTGCTTAGGGAGTTATCAACGGGCTGCTTTGGAATGTTGTTGATCACATTCCTGTCAAATGAGGCGGTTTGATTTAGATCTTCAAAGTGCTCCCTCCATCTAGAATTGATGTCAGCATTGCTCTTCAGGATGGTTGACCCATCTTTACTATTGAGAGAGGCTTGACCGTGAATGGAAGGACTAAAAATGGCTTTGGTTGCGTTGAAAAAGCCTTGAGTGTTGTTGCCGTTTGCTAGTTGTTGGATTTCCTCAGCTTTTTCCATCCACCATTAGTTTTTCAGGTTTCGGCTGCTCTTCTGGACTGCAGCCTTGCATTCCTGATAGCACTTCCTTTTGGTAGCTGACTGTTGGTCATTTTGTAAGGTGATGAAAGCTTTTCTCTTTTCATCGATGAGTTGTTGCAGTTGTTTGTCATTATTGTCAAACCAATCCGGATGTTATGTTTTTTTTAACTTGAACCCAATTGTTTCCTTGCAGGAGGCAATGATAGCATTCTTCAATAGATTCCAGTGTTCTAAGACAGATGGTGGGATTTGTTGAGGCAGTTGTTCTTCAAGTTTTTGTTGAAACTTCTGTACATGGTCGATGTCTTGAAGGACGTCAACATTGAATTTCTTGATGCTGTTCTGGATTTGATGTTTCCTTTTGGGCCGAATCTTCATGCTCGTGGTGGACAAGATGTGGCGATGGTCTGTCCAGCACTCATCGGCACCAGTAACGGCTCTGTTTTCAGTACATCTTGTTGATCACGGAATCGTACGATGATGTAGTCAATGAGGTACCAGTGTTTTGAAAGTGGATGCTGCCAGGAGACTTTGTGCCTGTTTTTCTGGCGAAATAAGATGTTTGTAATCACCAGGTTGTGTTCAGCACATTTGGCGTGTTCCACTGACGTTGACCTTGCTTGCCGATTGTCCAGGTCCAGAGCCTATGATCTTCCCCGACTCTGCCATTGAAGTCTCCTAAGAGATCTTGTCGTCGTTGGGAGCAGAGGAAAGGTCATAGTCAAGTTGGGCAGTAGAAGTTCTCCTTTACTTTGTCTTCAGTGTCCAGAGTTGGAGCATAGGCGCTGATGATGGTGGTGTATTGGTTTTTGATGAGCTGGATTCGTAGAGTCATAAGACATTCATTAATTCCCAGTAGTTGCTCTGTCAGCTTCTGAAGTAGGCTGTTTCGGATGGCAAAACTCACTCCGTGGATCCTCAGTTGTACAGGATCAAAACCTTTCCAGAAAAAGGTGTATTGACCTTGTTCTTCCTTTAGTTGCCCTTCTCCAGCTCTGTGGGTCTCACTCAGAGCAAAAATGTAAAAGCTGAATTTTTGGAGTTCCCGAGCAACAAAGCTTTCTCTTCTCTCTGGTCGGTCTGAGTTTGGGTTGTCCTTCAGAGTTCATATATTCCAAGTTTCATAGTTTTCGACCGCATGATGGTGATCCCTCTGGATGCGGTTTTCCAGACAGGATGAGGCGAAGCAGGCTATTTTTAGGGCACCTTTTCTAGCCCCTTCCCAGTTCAGGGTGAGCAGAATAGATCCTAAATAGGGCTGCTCTGACATGAATACTGCTACCGAACAACTTTCCTGCTTCTGTCCAAAGTTGAGCGATTGAATCAAGTATTCACCACTTCCGTGCCGGTTCTTGACTAGGAGCTTCCAGCCATCACGTGGCCTGCTCCCGTCGCCCTTCCCCGATCGCCAAAAGTCTTGAGAAGTTTTGTGCTGCTCACAGAATGAAGAAGCCTGTGCGTGTGTTTGTTTAACGTGCACTTGACACTTCAAGAAGCACACGGTCCTTCACACACCAATCAACTAATTCCAATGGCATGGGAGCCTGGACAATTGGAGTTGATAGACCTGATGCAGCCTTCGTCCACCTTCACAGACGTTGAGCTCAAGATAACTTTGTCCGCCTGGTTGGATCGTTCTTAGTCTGGAACTTCATCCTCGACCTTACCACCATGGGTGGCCCTACCAGAAGCTGGTGCTTCCGATGGCATCACTCTCGGAATCATGGGGGCACGCAAGCCTCTTCACCGCGACAAGATAAATGATCCGAAGAGGTGGGATAACATAGAGCTAATGTGATTGGGTAATCAATGGCTGGAATGGACGGTGGGCCAAAGGGCCTGCTCCATGCTGAAGTTCGTTCAAGTTTGCGTTTATTGTCACTTAACCAATTAAGGTTCAGTGAAATTTGAGTTCATACAGCCATACTAAGTGAAAAGCACTTACCTATCAATAAAAGCAAAGTCTCTGTGACATGGCAGCTGGGTGCAGTGTGCACTCACATATACTGGCAGACTGGCTCAGATCTCCATTAGGATCTGCTTGGAGAAGTAACATCTTTCTTCTCTCTTTAGTTTAGGACCACGACAGATTCTTTGAGAATAGGGTCTCCTGCTGAAAACGTCACCCCCTCCCCCCACCTTCTCTCTTTCATACAAAATTAGAAGTGGTCCACAGGCAAGTAAGAAGCCTGAAGCCCACTCTTGTGACTGTAAAAACCCCAAATCCAGTGACTTCAGGGGATCATGCAGCCAACTCTCATGCTAAGCAATCTGATGTTACTCAGTGCAGCTGAACTCCAGGTTCCCTTGTGTGATTACTTGCTTCACAATAGTCCAAGATGGCATCAAATCCCTGTGCAATAGTACTAATCTTCCAGTTGATCTGATTCTTCACATCTTTGTGTACTTTGCCACCTCACTGCCAATTTATCGGGCAGCCCAATTCTAAAATATTGCACTCTGGATGTGTTGTCAAAGTGGAAGCAAACTGTCGCTCAGAAAGCAGCAAATTGCCATGCAGTTTTGCAGCCTTTGTTTTTATTTAGCTCAACCACAAATATGCATTTAAGTCAACTTCCATACCCCTGCCAGAAGGTGTCAGTCTTGGTTTAATGTTGTACTTCTGAGCTAAATCACCTATATTTATCCATGATAGACACAAAGTGTTGGAGTAACTTGAAGATAGACCCAAGATGCCTGAGTAACTCAGCAGGACAGGCAGCATCTCTGGACAGAAGGAATGGGTGATGTTTTGGGTTGAAACCCTAACCTAAAACATCACCTATTTTATTTATTCAGAGATGCTGCCTATCCCGCTGAGTTACTCCAACATTTTGTGTCTATCTTCAGTGTGGACCAACATTTGCAGTTCCTTCCTACACATTTTGTCTGCTGGAATAACTCAGCGGGTCAAACAGCATCTCTGGAGAAATAGGATGGGTGACATTTCAGGTCGAAACCCTTCTCCAGACTAATAGTAGAGGGGGGAGTACTGGAGGTAGAAAAGGCTAGAACAAATCAGGGCTGGCAACAGATAACCGATAAAGGGTGATGCCCATAATGGCCCATTGTTTGCTGGGAAGAGATGATAAAGAGGGGGACATAGGGATGCAATTAGTGGAACTGGTATACAGATACAATAGTATAGATAGATAGAATATATAACAGCGGTCCTATATATGTATTCATGCGTGAGAGCTGAGGCCACACCGTAGACTTGCATGAGGGAGTCCTGCACTATCCTCTGCATGTGACAGGGAGTAAACAAAAGGAGGAGAGCACAGAGAGCAGGATATCTTTTCAGTTAGGGTAAAAAGTCTATTGAATTACTTAAATATTGCAATAGTTCTGCAAAGATTAAAAATGTAAGCAACCAAAAGAAAATCCATGTTGATACAAGGTGGTGTACAAAAACAGTGCTGAAGTAACTTTACTTTTTTAATTTAGTTTTAGAGATTGTGGAAACAGGCCCTTTTGCCCACTGAGTCCATGTTGACCAGTGAGCATTCACACACTAGTTTTATCCTACATACTAAGGACAATTTACTGAAGTCAATTAACCCCCGCCACCCCCTATCAGTCTGAAGAAGGGTTTCGGCCCGAAACGTTACCTATTTCCTTCGCTCCATAGATGCTGCTGCACCCGCTGAGTTTCTCCAGCATTTTTGTGAACCTGCAAACCTACATGTCTTTGGAATGTAGGAGGAAATCAGACCATCTGGATGACACCCACGCAGTCACAGCGAGAACATACAAACTCTGTACAGACAGCATTCGAAGTCAGGGATGAATTCTGTGGCTTTGTAAGGCAGCTACTCTACCACTGCGCCAGTGTGCAGCCTCTGAAGACCTGACCCAAAACATGACCTATCCACGTTCTCCAAAGATGCTGCCTGATGAGTTATTCCGGCACTTTGTGTCTTTTGTTTTAAAGAAAATGTATTAATGTTTCTCTGTGGTATCTGTAGACACATGCAATGCACAAATTGGGCATTGTAGTTTTGTACAGTACAATGACATTTCAAAGGTAGTTCTGTGGTTCTGTGGAGCACTGAGGTCATGAAAGCCACTGTGAAATGTAGGCATGGAAATTGGAACAAAATCAAGTATAATTGCTATGTTATGGTTGCTTTAATGTGTTAGTGTGCATTCAATGATTGTCAAATTGTATATAACGTGGGAAATTGAGAAGACCTCAATTTTGGTAGCAAAATTTAAAAAAAAGCATATTATGTGAATTGTAAGAAATTGCAGAGCTTTGGGGTGCAGAGGGATCTTGGTGCATTAGTGCATGATTTGTAAAAGCAAAAAAAACACAAAGTGCTGGAATAGCTCAGCAGGTCAGTCATCATTTCTGACCCTCCTTCATACTGATTGTAGTGGGGGGTGAGAAAGCTGTAGGAAAGGCTGGGATGGGGGCAAAGCAAAGCGTGTGTTAGTTGGATACAAGTGAGGGGCGTTGAATGGCAGATGGGGAGCAAAGGTCAGAGATGAAAAGAAAACAAAAGGCTGTGAGATAAGGAAAGAAGCGGCATAAAATGAATTATACGCTTTCGTCTGTCCCAATCAAAAAAGTGTCTGTCCATTTCTTTCCATATGATTATCACATTTAAAGAGGCTTTTGGATAAGCATATGGATATGCAGGGGAAGAAGGCATATTGGTTGCATGCAGATTAATTTATCTTGGCATCATGTTCAACATAGACACTGTGAGCTGAAATGCCTGTGTCTGTGCTACACTTTTCTATGTTCTATGTTCTATAAGATACTGCCTGATCTGTTGAGTTAGTTTGTGCTCTAGAATGCTGGAGGGCTTGAGTTACACAGTCAGATTGGAAAGAATGGGGCTGTTTTCCCTGGAGCGAAGGAGGCTGCGGGATCATAAGATCTTAAAATATAAGATTATAAAATGATGAGAAGCACAGATTGAATATATAGTCAAAGTCTGTTTTTTTTTTTCCAGGGCAGGGGAGTCTAAAACTAGAGGGCATAAGTTTAAAGTGTAAGGGGAAAGATTCAAAGGGGACTTGAGGAGCTTGATTTTCACACAGAAGATGGTGGGTATGTGGAACGAGCTGTCGGAAGAAGTGGTAGAGACAGGTAAAATTACAACAGTTAAAAGAGATAGTCAGATTTGTCAGATAGATGGATAGGAATAGTTTAGAGGGATTTGCGCTAAATGCAGGAAATGGAAATAGCATAGATGGCCATCTTGGTTGGCACAGGCAAGTTAGGCTGAAGAGCCTGTTTCTTTGCTGCATAACTATGAATCTATAAGTACGATAGATGATTTGCTAGTGAAATTGAAGCAGTTTATGGCAGGATTAGTGAACTGATACATGTAATGGGTAGGTAGTCTGTGAGGAAAGATTGGACAGTCTAGACCTGGATAGGCTGGAGTTTAGAAGAGTGAGAGGTGACTTGATTCAAACATACAAGATCCTGAGCAAAGAGCCTTCTATAATCTTCGATCCTGAGGGTCTTGTCAAGATGGATGTAAAAACAATGTTTCTTGTCATGGGAGACTCTAAAATTGGCGGCGGGGAGGTCACAGTTCAAAAATAAAAGATCACCCATTTAAGAAAGAGATAGGCAAAATATTTCTTTTAAAATGGCTGTATGACTTAGTAACTCTCCCTCAAAAGTGGCAGAAGAAGATTATTTCATTTTAGGGCAGAGGTAGGTGGATTTCTGATATAATCATTGTGCCATGTTTGAGAGTAGATGGGAATATGGTTAACATTACAGTCAGAATATCCATTTTATCATTACAGGTCCTACTTACTTGTGTTACCCCATTCACACAATAAAAACATTTGGGAGACTGGCGAAATGGATTTACTGATTGCTTCTTTTTCCATGTGGGATTTAGATTTGCAACCGCATTTCCGACTTGCAAACTGCTCGGATTTGAACAGTTCACTGGGACAAAGCTCCGGCATAACCTGGGATGACCTGTAAGTGACAGAGAAGTCCCAAGTCTCAATTGACCTCTTTCTCCTGATCCATGTGTTCTTTTGTTTGCTTTGTTCCTATTGTAATCCCACATACCATAAAATTGGACCATCCATTTATGGATGCGATTCACCTTTGAAATGATGATATTTATCTGGTCTCATTTGTTGACATAATGACAATCGACAGCATGTACAATGTCCGACTTTGCCTTGTCAACAGAAGAATGAAACCCCCTCCCCCCACCCCCAGCAAAACAAAGAGCAAACACTCCAAAGGTTCTGTTGGGAAATGTGAAGTGAAGGACATAACCGGGTGAGCAATGAGTTGCTGCCATACATTTCTATGTTAAGCACATTTGTTACATTATAACTGGATCTCACAGAGTATTGAAATCATGACCATAATAATGCTGTGATGTTCCGATTGGATAATGAACCCTTGTCTCACAGTGTCTGGGGCCATTCATAATATTGAATTCATTTTGGAAGGATGATTAAATGACAGAGGCGTGTAACCATGCAAACTGCTGGCTTATGTCCTCAGTCACTGTTTTGTCAGATCCATGGCACCTTACAATACTACTCTGTGGTGGGCACGACAGAGGTGACCCACTTCCCATGATTCCTAGTACTCAGCCATAGAAACCCCAATGTCCACAAGATACAGATGGAAATCACACAGTATTTTTATGTAAAAAGGAGTCCAACAACATTTGCAAGGCAAAATTTGAACTTTTGTATTAAGGTCCTCCAAACAAACATTTATAACATTTTAGTATATGTCTAATGCACTAAATTACAGAGAAATGTACTTTCTATGCAATATTTATTCCCTTCCTGAAGGAGCACATGAGCATTTGTGGATTTTTTCCTGGCCATCTACCTCAGTGCAATAAAGTCATATTGTGGCAACACTTTCCGCAGTCAACAATTTTATGAACCTGAACACTACCTCTCTTGAGAAAGAGAATCAAATGCTTGCTAAAATGGGGCTACTGGAGCATGGAATTGTGTTTGAAAACCTGTGGGCTTCTGATCGGTGTGCTGAACTATTTACTCTTTCTTTCTGGCTTTCTTTGCTATTAACAATCAAGTTGGTCAATCTCAACTGACACTTAACCTCTTTACAATCCTTTGCAATGTTATTCCATCTGAAAGATAAAACAAAACACTACCACTTAAACATTGAAACAAAGAAGATGCCACCCATTTCATTTCTCATTGCCAAGCCTTGAAATCACTGTGCAATAAGAAAGATGACATATTAGGTATTAAGCAAAATTTGACTGCAGATAAGTCTGTACACAAACACTCCTTCCTGAAGATGCATTAACCCTTATTTACATTATAACACTTTATTTACATGAACCCTTATTTACATTAACCCTTCTTTATTTTCCCTACTTACTCATTAACTCTCCTCAGATTCTACCATTAACTACAAACGTGTAGCTCTTTAGAGCAGCCAATTAGTTTAGTTATTTTATTGTCATGTTTATTGAGATACAGTGAAAAGCATTTTGCTACATGGTACCCAGTCATCGGAAATGTTATATACATGATTACAATCAAGCTGTCCACAGTGTGAAGATACAGGATGAAGGGAATAACATTTAGTGCAAGTTAGCATTTAGTGCAGTAACGTCTGAATAAATATAGTCTGAGGTTCTCCAGTGAAGTAGATGGTAGGTCAGGACTGCTCTACAGTTAATGTAGGATGGTTCAGCTACTTACCAACCCATACATTTCTGGGATGTAGGAGGAAACTGGAGCACCCTGTCACAAAGAGAGTGTGTAGGGTCAAATCCAGGTATTTGGCGGTGTGGGGGCGCCACTGATATTAAATCTCCACTTTTTCATTTTCATTTAACAAGTCCATTGAGTGTTTGCAGATTTCATCAAACAGAGACATTGCCCAATGTACCTCCCTGAAATCTATTCTCTCCCACATGCTCCCCACGCACCTACAACCTCTTTGGCTCTTCAGTAACATTTTGGCAATTCAGACATGTCGAGTAACCTATCAGCACGTCTTTGGGGATATGGGGAAATGGATATTAAATGTACTGGGCACTTGACAACAACTAGAAGTAATCTCCCCACAATAATTACATTGCTCGCAGCATTAAACAGTCATTGGTGTCAATGTTGCATAATAGACAATAGACAATGACAATAGGTGCAGGATTTTCCCGTCGATTAAAAATGACAGAGATATTAATGTTTTTACAAAATCCCCCATTCTCTCTGCTGCCCCCGCTGGCGGCAGGGGTGAGGGACTATAAAACCAGGAAGTGGTGTGCCACACAGTCTCTTCAAGATGGAGGAAGGCAGAGGGTCACGTTTCTCTGAGCTGTGAATAATACTGAACACATGTCTACTCAAATGCAAGTGTCCTTAGTGGTTCTAAAATGCTTGCAGAATGTGTCTATTGGTTCTAAAATGTTTGCAAAAAGTGTCTTGGTTCTAAAATGTTTGCAAAAAGTGTCTCTTTTGGTTCTACAATGCTTGCAGAATATGTCTATTGGTTCTAAAGCTTGCAAAAGTGTCTCTATTGGTTCTAAAGCTTGCAAAAATATGTCTATTGGTTCTAAAGCTGGCAAAAATATGTCTATAGGTTCTAAAGCTGGCAAAAAATGTCTATTGGTTCTAAAGCTGGCATGAATATGTCTATTGGTTCTAAAGCTGGCAAAAAAATGTCTATTGGTTCTAAAGCTGGCAAAAAAATGTCTATTGGTTCTAAAGCTTGCCAAAAAAATGTCTATTGGTTCTAAAGCTTGCCAAAACAATGTCTATTAGTTCTAAAGCTTGCCAAAACAATGTCTATTGGTTCTAAAGCTTGCAAAAAAATGTCTATTGGTTCTAAAGCTTGCAAAAAAATGTCTATTGGTTCTAAAGCTTGCAAAATGTGTCTCTATTGGGATCTATTGGTTCTAAAGCTTGGGTGTGGCTTGAAGTTGAAAGGCACTACTTACTGCAGATGGTGGCTTGGGTGCAATGGTTTGAAGTTAAAATGCATTACTTACTGCAAATGGGGGCGTGGGTGCATTGGCTTGAAGTTGAAAGGCACTACTTACTGCAAATGGTGCATGAAGTTGAAAGGCACTACTTACTGCAAATGGTGGCTTGGTTGCTTTGGCTTGAAGTTGAAAGGCACTACTTACTGCAAATGGTGGCTTGGTTGCTTTGGCTTGAAGTTGAAAGGCACTACTTACTGCAAATGGTGGCTTGGGTGTGGTTTGTGTTGAAAGGCACTACTTACTGCAAATGGTGGCGTGGGTGCATTGGCTTGAAGTTGAAAGGCACTACTTACTGCAAATGGTGGCTTGGGTGCTTTGGCTTGAAGTTGAAAGACACCACTTACTGCAAATGATGGCTTGGGTGTGGCTTGATGTTGAAAGACACCACTTACTGCAAATGGTGGCATGAAGTTGAAAGCCACTACTTACTGCAAATGGTGGCTTGGGAGCTTTGGCTTGAAGTTGAAAGGCACTATTACTGCAAATGGTGGCTTAGTTGCTTTGGCTTGAAGTTGAAAGGCACTACTTACTGCAGATGGTGGCTTGGGTGCTTTGGCTTGAAGTTGAAAGGCACCTCTTACTGCAAATGGTGGCTTGAGTGTGGCTTGAAGTTGAAAGGCACTACTTACTACAGATGGTGGCTTCGGTGCAATGGCTTGAAGTTAAAATGCATTACTTACTGCAAATGGGGGGCGTGGTTGCATTGGCTTGAAGTTGAAAGGCACTACTTACTGCAAATTGTGGCTTGGTTGCTTTGGCTTGAAGTTGAAAGGCACTACTTACTGCAGATGGTGGCGGGTGCAATGGCTTGAAGTTAAAATGCATTACTTACTGCAAATGGGGGCGTGGGTGCATTGGCTTGAAGTTGAAAGGCACTACTTACTGCAAATGGTGGCGTGGTTGCTTTGGCTTGAAGTTGAAAGGCACTACTTACTGCAAATGGTGGCTTGGTTGGTTTGACTTGAAGTTGAAAGGCACCTGTTACTGCTAATGGTGGCTTGGGTGTGGCCTGGGTGTGGTTTGAAGTTGAAAGCCACTACTTACTGCAAATGGTGGCGTGAGTGCATTGGCTTGAAGTTGAAAGGCACTACTTACTGCAAATGGTGGCTTGGGTGCTTTGGCTTGAAATTAAAAGGCACTACCGTAAATGCACTTACTTCCTGTTTGCACTGTATATTGATTTTAGATAAAACACTACCACTTACGGCTGTGATTTCTGGCCATCTTACTCTGTCCCCCTCCGCTGAGCAGGTGCAGAGAATTCTTCCCATCAATGAAAAATAAAAGTGTTATTAGTTTTTTAAAAAATGTTGAGAATCTCTCTCCTGTCAATCACTCCATGAAAGCCACACCTTTTCCGTTGGGGGGGGTGGGGTGGGGTTCTAAAACCCGGAAATGTGGGTGTGGCTCAGTCTCTGCAAGATGGAGGAGATAGAGGTCACGACTCGCTGTCTTTAGTGGCTTTGTACTCTGCTTCAAATGGCATGAAACTGCACTTGAATTTGGTGGCCTTGCACCCTGCTAGAAGTGGTAAGAAACTGCACTTGAATTTGGTGGCCTTATACCCTGCTTGAAATAGAATTTCAAGGATTAGCCGTGAGTCAACTACCAGCCCACCAGCCGTGAGTGAGTGAGTGAGTTGCCAGCACAACAGGCTTGATTGACTGAGACGCCAGCCCAAGAATCCATTTGGCGCACAATGTGCATACTAGCCCTCTGGAAACCAGTCCCTTCAGCCCACAACACCCATACTAGCGCTCCAGAAAGCTCCCCCCGCCCCAACTGGCCACCAATATTAGAATTGGTGGAGAGGTGGAATATTGCGATGGATGACCAGCCCTCCTGTGTGATGCTGGGACCCAACGGGTCCCACTGAGTCTAGTAATCTTATATGTTTCAATAAGATGACCTCTCATCCTTCTAAATTCCAGAGTATAGAAGCCCAGCCGCTCCAATCTATCAACATATGACAGTCCTGCCATCCCGGGAATTAACCTCGTGAACCTATGCTGAACTCCCTCAATAGCAAGAATGTCCTTCCTCAAGTTTGAAGACCAAAACTGCACACAATACTCCAGATATGTTCTCACTAGGGCATTGTACAACTGAGGAGGTCTTTTTTGCTCCTATACTCAACTCCTCAAGAATAATCGTTAACCCATTGCATAGTGTGACATTGCCGCCTCCTTTGAATGCTGCTCTGATCCCTATCACTGGCCGACTGGCCAGGAGAGGCCAATCACCAACATTATTGGTAACAACTGGGTCCAATCTGTTTAGTTTAGGTTAGAGATACAGCATGGAAATGTAGCCTCAGTTCTCGACCCTCCAGAGGAACCAATCCAAATTTATCCAGCCTTTCCTTATAGCTAACCCCTCTAATTACAGCATACGTAAATCTCTTCTGCGCCCTATCCAAAGCCTCCACATCCTTTGTGGGATCTCATTACTAAACTAATGTCTTTTATGTTTCTACCATGTACCCTTGCACACAAATACTCTAAAAAACATGACATCTCTGTAATATTCACTGATTTTAAACCTCCCCTCTGCTAATTGTAGAGATTTGCTTTGCTTGACATTTTGCAAATAAAGGTGATCAAGTAAGTAAATATATAGGTTTCATTTGTAGTCTCTGGGCTTATTTTTTTCACATGAGCCTGCATGGGAAGTTTCCTGTTAAATGTAAAGGCTGTAAGCTTAACTGTAAATCAGGCAAGGTTTCTAACTAAAAAAAGCCCATAAGCAAATATTAACAATATTCTTTACACCTCTTTGAAGGTGACTCAGAATCTGTAAAGTGGTATAACCACCCAAACAACTTTAATTAAACATTATTATAACCCATTGCTCTAGAAGTTATTGATCCACTTAAGGTTATTACTCACACTAGTAATTTCCATACTTGGCAGGATTACCTGGGCAGAAGACTAGATCTCCAAGCTGCATTGAGTCTCCTCGCATGTGTCTAAATGTGGGAGAGGGGAATTAAGGGAGATAAAAACAGCGGGAACAAATTACACTTTGCCAGGAGTACAAAGCAAATTAATCAGCAAAGGAAACATGCAGAGAAACCAACAGAAGCTGCCCACAGAGTAAACCACGTCTCTTCTGGAGAAATACCATTTGTTCAAAAAGCTGCAGACCTAGAATTCCCATAGATTTGTGTAGCTACTACACATAAATCATGTCAAGTGGAGGTTTTGGTCAAATGCACAATTACAGCAAGGAGAAGGTACAATGACAATCTTGCTTGCAGCAGCATCACAGGCGCATAGACTCAGACACACATAAAAACATAGACTACACATAAATGACACATATAATACAATGAGTTCCACAAGAGAGTGAAAAGAAAAATATGCTGTGCTAAAAACAACACATTGGTATAAATGTGCATAATTAAAAAACAAGACTAGAGTAGTGCAAGAGATGGTCGGTCATGTTACGAAGCTAAATTAGAATTAGGATTGGAGCTTGTTGGTTAATGAATCTGAAAGCTGTAGGAAAATAGCTGTCCCTGAACTAGGTGTGTGGTACTTTAAGCCTCTGTACCTTCTGCCTGCCGGTTGCAGTGAGAAGAGGGTATGGCCTCATAGGTACTGACCTCTCCACCATCTAAGGAATCTATAGGAGATGCTGCCTCTAAAAGGCAGTCAGCATCATCAATGAACCACACCACCCTGACCATGCTCTCATTTCACTCCTGCCATCGGGAAGAAGGTACAGGAGTGTGAAAACTGTGACGTCCAGGTTCAGGAACAATAGACAATAGACAATAGGTGAAGGAGTAGGCCATTTGGCCCTTCGAGCCAGCACCGCCATTCAATGTGATCAGCATCTTCCCTACCACCATGCTCTTGTACAATACAAACACCAACTAAACTACGGACCACAAACTGTCTTGATTGAACTAAGAACTTTGGGCTTTTGCTTTACACTAATATATTGGGTTTTTTCAATTTATTGAAGTTTTTTTGTTTTTTATGTTATCTCAAAGTACTGTGTTTACAACCCAGTTATGTCGCTGCAAGAAGAAATGTCATTGTTCCATTAATGAATGGAATGGATGGAATTGAATGGAATGGAATACTTTATTGTCACATGTGACAAGGCACAGTGAAATTCTCTGCTTGCATACCCAAGGAATGCAAATAGTCGCCACATACGCTGCTGAAAAAGTTATAAAGTGTCCCCACTGGCTCCTCCATTGTTCATCCCCCTCCCACCCTCATGGTGGTTCCCCCACGCCCTCATCGACCACCGCACCACTGACTGCGGGTCGACCCACGAGGGTTCACCGCTGCTGTTGCAAGGCTCTGTCGGCCGCAAGGTCCCACCACCGCTGCCGAGATTCACCGCTGCCACCAAGGTGACGGTGTCAACTGCATTTACAATCCCAATAAATGTGAATCCTAAACCTATACATTGCTGTTTTCAAGAAAGTGAGTCTAACTTGTACGTCTATATTCATCGTATAATCATGATAAACATGACAATTAAACATTCTTGACTCATGATTCATGACCCAGATGGAGGGGATCCTTGATGATAGTTAATGATAGTTGACATCTTCTTGAGGCACGTGAGGCTGAGATCATACTCTCTGCAACCTCTTGCATTACAATGCGTTGGAATTTACCACTTCAACTTTAAATGCCCTCAATGATCTCGGTACTGTGACTCTCCAGGACAGAGAATGTCACCATCTTCTGCATCCTGGTTTTCAATGGACACCTCCTTATCTTGTAACTATGTGGCAACTCTTATATTAATAGAAACGTCTCAATATTTATCCAGCTATTATATATTAAAGACTGATTCTTGACTCACCAAAAAAGGGAAAATTGGGATCAGATCAGTGTTGGAAACACAGAAACAGAATTCAACCTGTTGCAGTCCAGTTCCCTATTTAATGAGAGCAGGATGAGAGCAGGGAATAATTTTAAGTGAAGAGGGTGGGATTAACAGTGAGTTTGTTTTTATTCCTATTTTTGATCTATCTGAATAGTCCTGGTATATCAAATGTGAAGGCATTTACTGCATTACTTCAGGGCCAGAAAGAGCAGGGATGTTTCCCCTGGTACAAGAGGCTATCGAGTAAAATCCACAACAGTCATACAAAACGTTTACCCCACACCTTGCTCCAGAATACTTGTCTGTTTCTCAGACTGATTATCACAGACTTACACAGACTTCCACATAGCACTGCCTCATGATCAAACCATCCCTTGAAATGATCCCTATCCTGATTGTGACACTGTACAATCAGACCCCAACCCTTGCAACTCTCTCGAGGAACCTTTAATAATATATCGGGTGTTGCTCAGGGATTAACCTTGATCCCGGGGTGGAAGATTGCAACCTTCACGTGGTCCGCCCTGTTTCGGCGAATGCAATCAACCTGGCGTGCACAATCAAATAAGATCAAATAGAACAAGTTGTCCTACAACTTTACGCTGTGCATGCCTATACGCAAGAAGAAGTAGAAGAAGAAGAATCTCGATCCCTATTGTTTAGACAATAGACAATAGACAATAGACAATAGGTGCAGGAGCAGGCCATTCGGCCCTTCGAGCCAGCACTGCCATTCAATGCGATCATGGCTGATCATCCCCAATCAGTACCCCGTTCCTGCCTTCTGCCCATATCCCCTGACTCCACTATTTTTAAGAACCCTATCTAGCTCTTTCTTGAAAGCATCCAGAGAACCTGCCCCCACCGCCCTCTGAGGCAGAGTATTCCACAGACTCACCACTCTCTGTGAGAAAAAGTGTTTCCTCATCTCCATTCTAAATGGCTTACTCCTTATTCTTAATGTTCTGTGGCCCCTGGTTCTGGACTCCCCCAACATCGGGAACATGTTTCCTGCCTCTAGCGTGTCCAAACCCATAACAATCTTATATGTTTCAATGAGATACCCTCTCATCCTTCTAAACTCCAGAGTGTACAAGCCCAGCTGCTCCATTCTCTCAGCATATGACAAGCCCCCCATCCCAGGAATTAACCTTGTAGACCTACGCTGCACCCTCAATAGCAAGAATGTCCTTCTTCAAATTAGGGGACCAAAACTGCACATAATACTCCAGGTGTGGTCTCACTGGGGCTCTGTACAACTGCAGAAGGACCTCTTTGCTCCTATATTCGATTCCTCTTGTTATAAAGGCTATATTCGATTCCTCTTGTTATAAAGGCATCTTGTTTAGTGAGGACCTGCTTAATTCAATGGCATCAACTGAAAATAAAGCTTTTATTTTCACCTGTTCTTTGACAGATTTCCAGCTCTATCCCAACAACAACTCTTCTGGTCCTTTCACTGTGTCTAAATTGTCAGATTGTTCATCATAAAAAGCCGGCATTGATGGTCAGATTTCTTGTGCTACCAGAACATATTGCTACCACTCTGAACTCAACAGTCCATGAAGACTCAATGCAAAATGTAAGCAGCACTCTTCTAACTCCTGGGACGGGTTGACATGGAATGAATACACAATACATTAACAGGAAGGAGTGATAAAGCTGAATTAAGTTACAAATATAAGAATATATTAAAATGATTCCTGGGCTAGCTTACACCTTATATTTAGTCCCGAATTAGGCTTTTCTCCAGTAGATTAATACAGAAAGGCATTTGTCTCCCAGGTGACAGAGAGGAACCAGAGAAGTAGCTAGATCTCTTTGCTCTTTGAAGTATGTGAAAAGTAAAATGTTGCAAACCAATGGTCCTATGTTTATGAGGGACGAGGTGACAGAGAGGAACCAGAGAAGTAGCTAGATCTCTTTGATGTATGTGAAAAGCAAAATGTCGTAAACCAATGGTCCTATGTTTATGAGGGACGAGGTGACAAGAGAGGAACCAGAGAGGTAGCTAGATCTCTGTGATGTATTTGAAAAATAAAATGTCGTAAACCGAATGGCCAATGTTTTTAATATATCTTGTACCATGTGACAAAATGCCTTTGATGTGATGCATTCTGTAGAAACCTTTATTATCCTGTACCTTTGACCATGACTAATGTCTGTGGAATGTGCTAAGGTGACAAAAAAACACTATATAATGCAATGTAATTCTGTTGTTCAGAGAAGTGGACTGAGGACAGTGAAGTGTCTACATTGGTCACTTGACTGGAGTTCTCCCTCCCTTCCATCGGCCGATAATAAGTAAAGTTTTGAACTGGTCTACCAAACAGTTTGTGTGTTGTCTGTTTATTAAGAAGCGAACCTGTTTAGTTGTTATAAAAGTAACTTTTTTAGGAGTTGGCAGACGTCCCAGGGAGCGGAATAACCTGCACAGGCTACTGAAGAACAGTGTGCCCTGCTGGCCTGGTGGCTTCTTTTGGCAGAGGTTTATTGTGCGAGGAGAAAGATTTAAAAAGGCCAAAGTTTTCACACAGAGGGTGGTGGATATATGGACCATCTGCCAGAGGAAGTGATAGAGGCAGTACAATTACAATGATTAAAAGACATTTAGTCAGGTATATGAATAGGAAATGGTCAGGATATAAGAATGCAGGCAAATGGGACTAGTTCAGGTAGACAACTTGGTCAGCATGCAGGAGTTGGGCAGAAGGGACTGTTTTTATGCTGTCTATTTCTCTGACTCGAAGGGCGCTTCACGCAGGATGGCTGCCTGGGAAGTGTGTCATAAGAAGAAGACATGATTTCAAAGGGGAAAATGCCCTCTCTGAATGTCTGTAATTTGGACAAACATGCATGTAGCAGAATGCCCTTGTCAGTTCTCCTTGTGAAGGTAACATTATCTATTATATTACTAAAACTCTCATCTTGACCACTTCCTGTCTGCGTTGTAATTAAATTTGCACAAAAACGATCCCAGATAGTAACCATATAATATAACCATATAACAATTACAGCACGGAAACAGGCCATCTCGACCCTTCTAGTCCGTGCCGTACTACGCTTTTTCATCACCTTATTCACCATTCTCATCTGCGGCAAATCATATAGGTTTTGTTCCGATCGGTGAAATAGTACAAAGTTATGAAGGTTTCGAAAGTTCCCCTTTCCCCCCCCCCCCCCCCCCCCCCCTCCCCCACAAAAGCTTTTGTTGCATGTTATCCAGTCAGCGGAAAGACAACACATGATTACAGTCGAGCCGGTTACAGTGTATAGAACATAGTTAAAGTAAGAAATGTTGCTATAGGAAGAGATTTAAAAGTGTGGAGCAATTGTAATATATGATTGTAGATCTGCTTCAGTGGCTAGCACGCAAATAGCCGCCTGGGTTGGGCGCCCTGAAATGTATAATGTTTCTCTTTCCACAAATGCGGACTGACAACTTGAGCATTAACAACATTTAGTTTTATTTCAGATTTCCAACATTTGCAGTTCCACTCTACACTGGTACCCTTGTCATTTGTTTCCTCAATATATATTTCTCCAATCTCCCTATGAAGGTCACAACAGAACCTGGTGCCATTACGTCAACAGGAAGTGCATTTAAATTCACTGGATAAAGATTGCTCTCCCTCATCTCACTCTTAATTCTTTGCCTGCATTCTCTAGTCCTCAACCCGTCCTTCAAAAGGTCGAATTTCCTGCTTTCCAGACCACAAAAATACTGTAACAGGAGCAAAGCCTTCTGTGAGCTGCATTGCACCCTTTCACTTATTTGTTGGTTTTGCTGTGAAATTGAAGGTTTATCATCATTATGTTGCTGGTGCTATTGTAGTCAATGTTAGTCTCTTGCTCCTTGTCTGAGATCCAATCTATCACAAGCAAGTCAACAGCACCATTCCTGTACCCAAATATTTTCCTCCAAGCTAGAACATACTGAAATAATTTCAAAGCTTCTTATACCCTTAACCCTTCTCAAATATCTATAACTTAATTCAGGTCCTCCCTGGGTGAGGAACACATGATTTATGGAATCCCCGAAAATACAAATGAGTGTTTGGAAGACCAGTGTAATGGATGATGATGAATTCGTTGGCTGTTGCCTGACTGCAGACATCTTCAGCTGGGTAGGAGTGGGGCAATTTCACATGGCTTCTCTCCCCACTTTTGAGCTGTTATAATCAGGGGCTAGATCGAGCCTAGCTATGAGGGGAACTCGGAGCAGACTCAGTCAGTGAGGCAGACTGATAATTACTCTTCCCGCGCCTACTCACTCTCCTATTACGGTTGTATACATGAGCTTCTTCCACACAATGTGATTTGTTTATTTCTGACTAACAAACTGTTCAAGTTACAAACAGTTCGCAGGAATGGAGCCATGCCATAACCTGGGGACTTCTTCTAACCATTATATTTGAAATCATGTCTTCTTCTTGTACCTTAAATGAGGCAGAAGATGGCTATTTCACATCAAGTATTTGCTAGCTCCCAGTGGAATAATCCATTTACCTTCTTCCGTCTCTCCTTTCCTCTCCATACACCTGCAACACTCCCACCTCTGCATGCCCATCACTTTTCCCTTTGATCCTTTTAACTTTTAACCTACAGAATAGATAGTTTTCAAGAGCCAATTAATGTACCAACACATGTTTGGGGTGTGAAAGGAAACCAGAGCTGCTGGAAGAATCCAACACGATTGCAGGAAGCATGTGCAAATTCCACGAAAGATGCATCTGCTGTCGGGATTGCATCCAGGTTCTTGGTGCTGTGAGGCAGCAACATTACTCCTGTGCCATTATTCCCAATACATTTGTATTCCAAACCCTGAAAAGAAGTCTATCTGATTTGCTTTAAAGTAATGAAATGGCATCATGGAGGCCTTTGGAAATTAATTATCAGCCCAAAAATGGCTGCAACTGTAATAAATTTATAATAGTATTATAAATCCAAAACATTTACAATCATAAATAAATTCACTGGGGATATTCTTGGGCAGAACAAATGTGTATTGCCTTTGGCTAGGCTAAAGGGGAGTGATGTCAATTGCCTGGCTAATTTCAGATGATTGCAGTTGTGAAATCTCCTTAACTCTGAAAATTCCTGGATTATTTTTTACCAATGATTGATAGCATTCAGCTGACATCGTTACTGAATCCTAGCACTTCTGGTCCATTATCTTGTTAATTTATATTAGGTGGTATATAAATTTATTTTCCGATTGTTCTTTGCACAGCTATTATATGATTCAGCAATATTCTTTCCGATTTTTCAGATTCAACCTGGGTTATACACAACCTAAGAACATGTTGTTATGAAATTCATGTATTTCTATAAGTAAGCAAAGTGAAAGAAAGAACAGGCCTGGAATTGCTTTTAGGTGGCTTACACTGAAGATAGACACAAGATGCTGGCGTAACTGAGCAGGACAGGCTGTCCGGCTCAGTTACTCTGGAATTTTGTGTCTATCTTCGGTGTAAACCAGCATCTGCAATCCCTTCTTACACATTTGGTGGCATAGACAGTCTGATCCTTCAAAGAGAAGCTCTTGGGATTGTTGAGGATGATTAATAGAATTGTAATGGAAAACTAATTACTGAAAACATTTTGTCCTCAAACATAGTTGAACATCTTCCAGGCTCTCCATGCTTTTGATAAGGTTGTGCATGGCAGTGCTTAGGTATGCATTGCAATGTTCAACAATGTTCTGCACCTTTTAATATTACTTTGAGAAAAGCCGGATGCAGACACAAAATGAAATTGAGACCCGCTCCTGAAAGCCTTAAAGAAGTCCTGCTTGATCAAGTCCAGGTTTATTGGGTCTCAGGTGCTTGGAACCAATCAAGTTCACTTTGAGCATTCTTTAAAACTCTATTTTCAGTCCTGATTCTAAAGCGCCCTTCTATCAGATCACATTGCTGACACCAACCCACACAACTGATGGTTAATCCCACTGATCTGACCACCGGAAGTCTCCCTCACCCCCAGGACTGAAGCACTAAAGGGGCTGTCCCACTGTGATGACCTAATTGACGAGTTTAGAAGAATTTGAAAAAATGTCATGTTGAAGACCTCCTTCGAATATGTAGAAGACCTCCTTCGACCTCCTTCGACTATGTTGAAGACTAGCTTCAACTAGCTTCGACTAGCTGCGGGAAAATTGGACACCGAATAGTGGAGTGTGAAGACGACCTCCTTCGATCACCTTCGACCTCCCTTCGACCATGTTGAAGACTATCTACGACTACCTTTGACTACCTTCGATTACCTCTGACTACCCTCGATTACCTACGAATAACATGCCGACCTACTACGACCTACTTCGACTAAACCTACGAATAAAAAAAGTATCGATTATTTCCATGGCGACCCTTTTTTACTCGCAGGCATTTTTCAACATGTTGAAAAAAACGCCGCGACCAAGCTGAGGCCTCGAGTACGCGGGGACTACTCTCGAGCATGAAGGAGAGTTACAAAGACCTCCTCGGACCTTGTGTGGACCATGCTGCGAGTATGAGTCGAGGGCAAACTCGCGGATTAGGTCGTCGCAGTGGGGCAGCCTCTTAACCTTCTTAATCTTTGATAGATTCACCACTTTTATCCTACATCACCGACCCAGTTCCTGCCGCAGGGACAATAGGCCTTTAAGGCCAAGATAGACTCGATATTTTCTTTTCTCTACAATCATTGCACTTTGTAATTTTATGTATGATTGTACGTATGTACAGTATGAATTTTCTGTATTTTACATACAACAATGCATTTCACTGTATCCAGACACATGTAACAATAAATTAACCATTTAATTATATTGAACTCAGCAGTCACAAAACAAAACTTGTGACTTATTTGAGCTAGTGCAGACAAAAGCCTTTTGCAGGCATTCCACAGTGTAGGCTCTGGTTTATTGCATGCAATACTTGGAACTTATGCATTATAAAACGATGCAGCAATTGGAATGAGTTACACACACTATATTACTGTGGCATGTCAATTTGGCAGTTAAGCATACCTCTGCCCTTGCTGTATAATTTTGAGGGCATTAACTCTTAATTAATTCATAATTTGTGCACAAGGAACCACCTAACCCTTTAAATACATGGAGTATTTCTAAAACATTGACAGTACCATAATTCTGCAATCATGTCATCTTCATATTTTGAACATGTCACAGCAGGTTGCATCTCATTACATGCAAGTGACTAGTTTTATCCTCTTGATCGGAAAGAGGGTCATGTTATCTTCTCATGAACACAGTGTGACTTTAGAGATCTCGGAAGAAGGCTGGAAAGAAGGACCTCCAGGGTGGTTATCTCCAGTTTGCTTCCAGTTCCTCGTGCTGGTGAGGGCAGGAACAGGGAGATAGGGTATCTGAATGAGTGGCTGAGGACCTGGTGCAGGGGGCAGAGATTTAGATTCTTAGACCGCATTGATCTGTTTTGGGGTAAGGGTGAATTGTACAAAAGGGAATGGTTGCTCCTTAACAGGCGGAGAACAGCATTCTGGCAGGCAGGTTTGCCACTGCTACACAGGTGGGTTTAAACTAAATAGTGGAGGTGGGGGAGGGGGGGGGGGGAGGGGGAGACAAATTGGAAATATAAGGATGTGGTTAAAGGGAAAGAGAGTATTGGAAAAGTTAAGAAAGACACTAGAATTAATGGGACAGAAAGCTAATGAAGGGATAGGAGACTATGGCCAAGTGAAATAGGAATCGATGTGAAAGATGAGGTGAGTAATGGATTAAAAGTATTATATATAAATGTGTGAAGTATAAGAAGTAAAGTGGATGAGCTTGAGGCTCAGTTAGAGATTGGTAGATATGACATTGTGGGGATTACAGAGACATGTCTGCAGGCGGATCGTGCCTGGGAACGGAATATTCAGGGTTATATGTCCCATAGAAAGGACAGGCAGGTGGGCAGAGGAGGTAGGGTAGGTCTGTTGGCGAGGGATAAAATTCAGTCCCTTGCGAGGAGTGACATAGGGTCTGACGAGGAAGAGTCGCTGTGGATAGAATAGAGGAATTGTAAAGGTAAGAAGACAATAATGGGAGTTATCTACAGGCCCCCAAACAGTAGCCTAGATATATGGTGCAGCATGTATAAGTTACAGCAGGTTAAAATTGGCATGTAACAAAGGTAATGTCACTGTGGTTATGGGAGATCTCAATATGCAGGTAGACTGGGAAAATCTGGTTGGTTCTGGACCCCAAGAAAGGAAATTTGTAGAGTGCCTCCGAGATGGATTCTGAGAGCAGCTTGTACTGGAGCCTATCAGAGAGAAGGCAATTCTGGATTTAGTGTTGTCTAATGAACCAGTTTTAGTAAGGGAACTCAAGGTAAAGGAACCGCTAGGAGGAAGTGACCATAATATGAAAAGTTTTAATCTGCAATTTGAGAGGGAGAAGGATAAATCAGAAGTGTCAGTGTTGCAGTTGAACATAGGGGACTATGAAGGCATGAGAGAGGAGCTGGACAAGGTCGACTGGAAAAGGATCCTAGCAGGAATGATGGTGGAACAGCAATGGCAGGAATTTCTGGGCATAATCCAGAAGAAGCAGGATCATTTCATTCCAAAGAGGAAGAAAGATTCTAAGGGGAGTCAGAGGCAACCGTGGCTGACAAGGGAAGTTAGGGATGGAATAAAACTAAAAGAAAAGGTGTACAGTATAAAATAGCAAAGAATAGCGAGACGCCAGAGGATTGGGAAACTTTCATAGGACAACAGAACGTAACAAAAAAGGAAATATGGGGTGAAAAGATAAAGTACGTGGGTAAGCTGGCAAAGAATATAAAAACGGATAGTAAAAGCTTCTTCAGGCATGTTAAGAGAAAAAAGATTAGTAATGACAAATGTGGGTCCTTTGAAGGCAGAAGCAGGTGAAATTATTATGGGGAACAAGAAAATGGCAGAAGAGTTGAACAGGTACCTTGGTTCTGTCTTCACTAAGGAAGACACAAACAATTGCCCAGATGTACTAGAGGGCAGAGGATCTAGGGTGACAGAGGAACTGAAAGAAATTTGCATTAGGCGAGAAATAGGCAATAGACAATAAACATAGAAACATAGAAAATAGGTGCAGGAGTAGGCCATTCGGCCCATCGAGCCTGCACCGTCATTCAATAGGATCATGGCTGATCATCCAACTCAGTATCCTGTACCTGCCTTCTCTCCATACCCCCGATCCCTTTAGTGACAAGGGCCACATCTAACTCCCTCTTAAATATAGCCAATGAACTGGCCTCAACTACGTTCTGTGGCAGAGAATTCCAGAGATTCACCACTCTCTCTGTAAAAAATGTTTTTCTCATCTCAGTCCTAAAAGATTTCCCCTTTATCCTTAAACTGTGACCCCTTGTTCTGGACTTCCCCAACATCGGGAACAATCTTCCTGCATCTAGCCTGCCCAACCCCTTAAGAATTTTGTAAGTTTCAATAAGATCCCTCCTCAATCTTCTAAATTCTAGCGAGTACAAGCCGAGTCTATCCAGTCTTTCTTCATATGAAAGTCCTGACATCCCAGGAATCAGTCTGGTGAACCTTCCCTGTACTCCCTCTATGGCAAGAATGTCCTTCCTCAGATTAGGAGGCCAAAACTGTATGCAATACTCCAGGTGTGGTCTCACCAAGACCCTGTACAACTGCAGTAGAACCTCCCTGCTCCTATACTCAAATCCTTTTGATATGAATGCTAACAGCCACTCCAATCTATCACCATATGACAGTCCTGCCATCCTGGGAATTAACCTTGTGAACATATACGCTGCACTCCCTCAATAGCAAGAATGTCCTTACTCAAGTTTGGAGACCAAAACTGCACACAATACCCCAGGTGTGGTCTCACTAGGGCCCTGTACAACTACAGGAGGGCCTTTTTGCTCCTATAGTAATGGGTAGACTGATAGGACTGAAGGCTGATAAATCCCCAGGGCCTGATGGTCTACATCCCAGGATACTCAAGGAGGTGGCTCTAGAAATCGTGGACACATTGATGATAATTTTCCAAAGTTTTATAGATTCAGGATCCGTTCCTGTGGATTGGAGGGTAGTTAATGGTATCCTATTTTTCAAGAAAGGAGCGAGAGAGAAAACGGGAAATTTTACTTCGGAGTCACGTGAGTGACTACGTTAAGAACCCTTCCAGCACGCAAGCGCAACATGAGCGTTCACGCAGTGCAACAGCGGCGAACGGGAATACAGGGCGCTCCCGCTACAGCTTAAAAAAGACGGACCGTTAGGTAAGTTTATTCTGAGGTTGTATTTTCGAAAAGAGTTGCTTTGTTTTGTCTCACCAGGTCAAGACAACTGTAACATGAGCAAAACAAGGCAAGCAAAGAAGACCGCCCCCCGTTCGACTCCAATAGAGGAGCGTCCCATCAGTGGGGGGCAGGAGGCGGTAGGACCGCACACCCTGTGGTCCGCCATCCCCGACACCGAGCAGAGCCCAGTCCCGCTAGCGCAGCATGAGCAGCGGGCTGGATGTAAATCAACGCGGAAGACAAACCGGCCGGTGGTATCCGACACTTCGGATGGGGACGTCTCACCACCCGAACGCGGCAGAGACAGCCGCCTGAGCCGCTTGGAGCAGCTCATGGAGCAAATGCTCCAGTGAGACTTGCTTCGGGAGCTGGAGAAGTCTCGACATGGGAGTTCAGGCACTCCCACACAGTGCCTCACAAGGCACTGGCCATCGCTTCCCCCTCAGCCGAGGGCAGTGTTGGCGACCAGGGCTGAGCTGGTCAAGAAGAGGGGTCACTGGCTGAAGATGTCGGGAGTACGCTTGGGGTACAGGACCAGGAAGAGCTGCTGGGTGTGGTAGACCGCTACGTGGCAGCTCCACGAGCAGGACGGCCATTAGAGCCAAATCTGGCAGCCAGCATTGATTACCCGTACTTCAAGCCCCTACAAGAGCAGGTTGTCAATGAGGCACTAGAGCTGTATTCAGCCCCAGAGAATTGCGCCTCGCTCAGCGTGCCGGCCGTCAACAGCCAAATCTGGGGGCACATTGGGCAGAACATCCGTAAACAAGAACTAAAATTACAGCGGATCCTCAGGCTCCTGACGTCAGCCATCACTTCCTATGCTCGTTCCGTGGATGGGGTGGAAATGACCACGAACCAGCAGGATACATTAGCACTGCTGTGTAACACCCAATTTGAGATCAACAACCTCGGTAAGGAGATAATAAGACCTGCCCTCAACCCGAAATTCGCAGGGTTGAGCAAAACACCGGCCTCAGAGCCACAAATCCTGCTCTTCGGCAAGGACCTCTCCAAAAAAGTGAAGGACCTGGAAGAGGAGTCCAAAACATTTGGCCTCATGAGGGCAGGCCCCGGGACGAGCAAAGCCACAAAACCCAAGCGGCAGTACCCCACCGCGTCCACCAGTCGACGTCAACCTCATGGGACTGGTGAAAGCTCGGGGTCTGCACATTACCCCCGCAAGCCTTATATAGGCCAGGGCCCAGAACGAACCCCATGGAAAACGCGCCACCCCCAACCAGCAGCACATCAGACAACACATCATCCGACGAAGAAACAGAAGAAACACCCGTAACCATGGAGGTAGGTGGGTCTGGTTCCTGCCAGCATATAAAAAGTGGGGGTTCTATACTAACAGGGGGGAGATCACACCTGTTTGTGGAAGCATGGAGATCTATCACGAATGATAAATATATACTCAATAGCATTCATGGATATAAAATAGAATTTGCTCAAGAAAACATGCCACCAGTTCAGCATACACCCCAACGGGTCTTTTCCCTCTCAGATAAAGAAAAACTAGAGGGCCAAGCAGAACTGGTGAGGCTACTCACAAAGGGTATCTTTGAAAAAACCAAACATGAACCCTTGGAATTTGTCTCAAATATATTCACTAAAACTAAAAAAGATGGTGGATGTCGCATCATCATTGACTTAACTTCACTAAATATGTTTGTTAAGTATATACATTTCAAAATAGAAACGTTTGTAACTGCCAAACAACTGATTTCCAAAGGACACTTCATGGCAAGCATCGACCTTAAAGATGCTTACTATTCAGTACCCATTCAAAAGGATCATCGCAGATACCTGAAATTTACCTGGATGGGGCAACAATGGCAGTTTAAAGCGTTGCCTAATGGGTAAACATCAGCCCCAAGATTATTCATCAAGATATTAAAACCAGCCTTGGCAATATTAAGAAAACAGAAACATATTGTCATGGCATAACTTGATGATATCTTAATAGTAGGCAAAACCATGGAATTGGCTATATCAGCTGTGTCAGCTACCAAACAATTGTTTGAAACCTTGGGATTTGTCTTACATCCAGATAAATCTAAGTTGACGTCATCCACAACCATGGACTATCTGGGATTCACAATTAACTCAGTCCACATGTCTGTAACCTTGCCAAAAGACTAAGCAGCAGAATTGGCACAAACATGTAACAATTTAATGGTCAACGATCAACCAACCATTCGTCAAGTGGCAAGAGTAATTGGAAAAATGGTAGCAGCATTTCCAGCTACACAATTTGGACCTCTGCACTATCAAAACTTACAAAGAGCAAAAGTGCAGGCGTTAAAATGACATGCAGGTCACTTTGACCGAGTCATGAAATTACCCACTGAAGCAATATCAGAGTTACAGTGGTGGGTAGGGAACATTTGGCATAGTTCCAGCCCTATCATCATCATTAACCCTACGTTAATTATTCAAACAGATGCCAGTGCTCAAGGCTGGGGAGCAACTAATACTATATCCAGCACAGGTGGTAGATGGACTAATCTAGAGTCATCTTTACTACAGACACTGGGCATAAATTATCTGGAAATGTTGGGTGCATTTTATGGCTTAAAGCATATTCAACAAATATGCATCACTTGCATGTTCATTTACAAATAGATAATACCACGGTGGTGGCCTATATTAACCATATGGGCAGTATAAAATCGATATCATGTGACAAATTGGTCAACACAATCTGGTAATGGTGTGTCAACAGACATATTTGGCTATCAGCAACTTACCTACCAGGTAAGCTAAATACAGTGGCAGACACCAGGTCACGCAAGTTCAATGATAACACCGAATGGATGTTAAATCCCAAAGCATTTGCCAGAATTACAAAGCAATATGGCACGCCAGATATCGATCTATTTGCATCCAGACTAAATCACCAGGTTCCAATGTATGTCGCTTGGGAACCAGACCCTGAGGCAGCAGCAATAGATGCGTTTGCGCTGGACTGGGGAAAATTCTTCTTTTATGCTTTTCCTCCCTTCTGCCTCATCAGTCGAGTACTAGGCAAAATACAGATGGACTCTGCTTCAGGTATTTTGGTAGTACCCGACTGACCTACACAGCCATGGTTCTCAGTGGTCCTCGACATGGTCGTCGAGACCCCGATGACTTTTCCCAGTAGCCCAGAATTGCTAACTCACTCAGTATCAGGCATAATACCATAATACTTAAGGAATAGCCCCAGAAATAGTGGATGCATTAGTGATAATTTTTCAAAACTCTTTAGATTCTGGAGTAGTTCCTGAGGATTGGAGGGTAGCTAATGTAACACCACTTTTTAAAAAGGGAGGGAGAGAGAAAACGGGGAATTGCAGACCAGTTAGTCTAACGTCGGTAGTGGGGAAACTGCTAGAATCAGTTATTAAAGATGGGATAGCAGCACATTTGGAAAGTGGTGAAATCATTGGACAAAATCAGCATGGATTTATGAAGGGTAAATCATGTCTGACGAATCTTATAGAATTTTTTGAGGATGTAACAAGTAGAGTGGATAAGGGAGAACCAGTGGATGTGTTATATCTGGACTTTCAGAAGGCTTTCGACAAGGTCCCACATAAGAGATTAGTATACAAACTTAAAGCACATGGTATTGGGGGTTCAGTATTGATGTGGATAGAGAACTGGCTGGCAGACAGGAAGCAAAGAGTAGGAGTAAACGGGTCCTTTTCACAATGGTAGGCAGTGACTAGTGGGGTACCGCAAGGCTCAGTTCTGGGACCCCATCTATTTACGATATATATTAATGATTTGGACGAGGGAATTGAATGCAACATCTCCAAGTTTGCGGATGACACGAAGCTAGGGGGCAGTGTTAGCTGTGAGGAGGATGCTAGGAGGCTGCAAGGTGACTTGGATAGGCTGGGTGAGTGGGCAAATGCATGGCAGATGCAGTATAATGTGGATAAATGTGAGGTTATCCACTTTGGTGGCAAAAACAGGAAAGTAGATTATTATCTGAATGGTGGCCGATTAGGAAAGGGGGAGATGCAACGAGACCTGGGTGTCATGGTACACCAGTCATTAAAAGTAGGCATGCAGGTGCAGCAGGCAGTGAAGAAGGCGAATGGTATGTTAGCATTCATAGCAAAAGGATTTGAGTATAGGAGCAGGGAGGTTCTACTGCAGTTGTACAGGGTCTTGGTGAGACCACACCTGGAGTATTGCGTACAATTTTGGTCTCCTAATCTGAGGAAAGACATTCTTGCCATAGAGGGAGTACAGAGAAGGTTCACCAGACTGATTCCTGGGATGTCAGGACTTTCATATGAAGAAATGACTGGATAGACTCGGTTTGTACTCGCTAGAATTTAGAAGATTGAGGGAGGATCTTATAGAAACTTACAAAATTCTTAAGGGGTTGGACAGGCTAGATGCAGGAAGATTGTTCCCGATGTTGGGGAAGTCCAGAACAAGGGGTCACAGTTTAAGGATAAGGGGGAAATCTTTTAGGACCGAGATGAGGAAAACTTTTTTCACACAGAGAATGGTGAATCTCTGGAATTCTCTCCCGCAGAAGGTAGTTGAGGCCAGTTCATTGGCTATATTTAAGAGGGAGTTAGATGTGGCCCTTGTGGCTAAAGGGATCAGGGGGTATGGAGAGAAGGCAGGTACAGGATACTGAGTTGGATGATCAGCCATGATCATATTGTCAAATGACAATAAATTGAATTGTATTGTATTGTATTGTATTGTATTGAATGGCGGTGCAGGCTCGAAGGGCCGAATGGCCTACTCCTGCACCTATTTTCTATGTTTCTATAAGCCACCCATGCCATGATAAAATTGAACTCCGGTGTTGCAGATTCTGAAAAGGCCTCTGCTGGGCCTGGGATTGTCAGAAAACACCATCAACACAATGACAGCATCCCACCGCGTATCCACAAGGAAACAATACTTGTCAAGCATCAAGAAGTGGGAAAGATACTGTTCGGACACAGGAACCACATACCCAACTACAACTGTAACCAATGTACTGGAGTTCCTGGCTGCCCTTCACCATAATGAAGGACTCAGCTACAGCGCCATTAATACAGCCAGAAGTGCTCTGTCATCCTATTTAATTCAGGCACCAGGACAACAGGCCATGGGATCCCACCCGCTGGTGATCAGGCTCATGAGAGGCATATTTAACTCCAATCCCCCCAGACCTAGGTACTCCCAAATCTGGGATGTCAGTGTGGTCCTGACATACCTTAGGGGATGGTCACCAGCCAGGTCCCTCACCCTGGAACAATTAACTCTGAAGATTGTCATGCTGATGGCACTTGTCTCAGCACAAAGAGTCCAGTCACTTCATCTATTACGATCGGACAACATGGTTGTAACACCAGACCGTGTCTCATTTACAATCCAGGGGCTGGTCAAACAAAGCAGGCCAGGAACATCAAGCCCAGTCATGGAATTCCGGGCTTACCCATCTGAACCACGGTTATGTGTCATGACCCACTTATTGAACTATATTGACACAACAAGAATTCCCCAAGGGAGAGAAAAAGCCTTATGGGTCAGCCACAACAAACCTCATGGTCGGGTGACGAGCCAAACTATTTCAAGATGGCTCAAGCAGGTGCTGAAATCCACTGGTGTAAATACTAACGTGTATAAATCTCACTCCACCAGGGCAGCATCCACATCGGCGGCTAAGAGAATGGATGTACCTATGGACCACATCCTGGCTACAGCGGGGTTGTCTGGGGAAAAAAACGTTTCAAACTTTTTATAATAAGCCGTTGGCAGAACCTGCATCATTTGCAGAAAAAATATTAGAATCTGCAAATATATAATTTAAGCCCAGAGGAGCAATTTGTTTTTGTTATTGTTTAATAAACACCATTATTGTTTTTACAAACAGATTCATGGTTGATTACGATAACATACTTCCTCCCTCGAATGACTTCGGCAGTGAGTGAAGTATGAACTGTTACACGGTTTGAAATCACAGAGCTTTAAAATCTTCACGGAGTCACTGACGTGACTCCGAAGTAAAATAGTAAGATTAAACTAGAACATACCAGTTCGAAGTTTGATCTGTATTTTATGAGGAATTACGATGAGGGATTACGTGCCCTCTGCTCCCACCCTCAATTATAGAAATCAACTGGTATTTAAGTTCTTTACTATGTTTATTTCAATTATTGTGTCTTTCTGTGATTCCACACCGCTGCTTTGAAGTATGTCGCGCATGCGTGCTGGATGGGTTCTTCACGTAATCCCTCATCGTAACTCCTCATAACAAATACAGATCAAACTTCGAACTGGTAAGTTCTCGTTTAATCTTACTATTATAGACCAGTTAGCCTGACATCGTTGGTGGGGAAGATGCTGGAGTCCATTATTAAAGAAGTAATAACAGCGCATTTGGATAGTAGTAAAAGGATTGGTCCAAGTCAGCATGGATTTATGAAGGGGAAATCCTCCTTGACTAATCTTCTGGAATTTTTTTTAGGATGTGATAAGTAAAATGGATGAAGGAGAGCCAGTGGATGTAGTGTATCTGGACTATCAGAAAGCCTTTGATAAGATCCCACACAGGAGATTAGTGGGCAAAATTAGGGCACATGGTATTGGGGGTAGGGAATTGACATGGATAGAGAATTGGTTATCAGACAGGAAACAAAGAGTAGGAATAAATGGGTCCCTGTCAGAATGGAAGGCAGTGGCGAATGGAGTGCCACAAGGCTCGGTGCTGGAGCCGCAACTATTTACAATATATATTAATGATTTAGTTGATGGAATTAAAAGTAACACTAGCAAATATGCAGATGACACAAACCTGATTTGCAGTGTGAACTGCGAAGAGGATGCTAGGCGATTGCGGGGTGACTTGGACAGGTTGAGTGAGTGGGCAGATGCGTGGCAGATGCAGTATAATATAGATAAATGTGACGTTATCCACTTCGGCAGCAAGAACAAAGAGGCAGATTATTATCTCAATGGTGTCAGATTAGAAAAAATGGAAGTGCAACGAGACCTGGGATTCCTTGTACACCAGTCACTTAAAGTAAATATGCAGGTACAGCAGGCAGTGAAGAAAGCTAATGGCATGTTGGCCTTCATAACGAGAGGATTTGAGTATAGGAGTAACAAGGTCCTTCTGCAGTTGTACAGGGTCCTGGTGAGACCACATCTGGAGTATTGTGTGTCGTGTCACCTCCAGTTTAAATTCCATTTGGAATATTTTGGAGGACCAAGAAACCAAGAACCAAGAACCAAGTGTGCGGACACGGCGCTGACAGACAAGAAGCCGAAGCAAAGAAGTCAAAGCCAAAGAACCGAATAGAAACGAGGCCGAAACGCGAATTAACCGAAAGAGTCTGAAGACGAAACGCCTACTAACCGTAGGGTATGTATATCATGCATTACATGTAGTAATCGTTCTTACATTCGGGAACATGGTTAATTAACTGATGGCATTATTTCCCTGTCCTAACGGCCTTTGTTTTAGCCAGTGATTACATCTATTCCATCCCTCACTCACAAAGATGTGGGATTTCAATTTGAGCGCACTTCGGTTCATAGGCGTTTAGGCGTCCCGCCCTTTCGGTTAGTTTGCATTTAGGCGTCCCATCCTTTCGGTTAGTAAGCATTTCATCTTCGGATTCTTTCGGTTCATTCGTGTTTCCGCCTCATTTCTATTCGGTTCTTTGGCTTTGGCTTCTTTGCTTCGGCCTCTTGTCTGTCGGCACCGCGTCCGGGTACCATTGTGTGTAGTTTTGGTCTGTTAATTTGAGGAAGGACATCCTTGCTATTGAGGCACTGCAGCATAGGTTCACGAGGTAATTCCCGGGATGGCGGGACTTTCATATGAGGAAAGATTGGAAAGAGTGGGCTTGTATTCACTGGAATTTAGGATGAGAAGGTATCTTATAGATACGTATATTATAAAAGGAATTGACAAGCTAGATGCAAGAAAAATGTTCCCAAATATGGGGGGGGGGGGGGGGGGGGGTCCAGAACCAGGGGCCACAGTCTAAGAATAAAGGGGAGATCATTTAAATCTGAGATGAGAAATACTTTTTCACCCAGAAAGGTGTGAATTTGTGGAATTCTCTGCCACAGTAGAGGCCAATTCACTGGATGAATTTAAAAGAGAGATAGATGGAGCTCTAGGGCAAGGGTTCCCAACCTGGAGTAAATTTACCGCCAGGGGGGAAATTTTGACTGCCCAGAGGTAAATTTGTTGATTCTGGATTTTTTACATATTTTTTTCTCATTGACTGACTGTGTTTGGTTCATCATTAGGTGTTCATAAATAAGTGAAATAACATTGTTATGTGTTATTAAAGTTGCCAGAGGTAAACAAACGAAAAAGGTTAGGAACCCCTGCACTCGGGGCTAACGGAATCAAAGGATATGGGGAGAAGGCAGGCACAGGTTACTGATTGTGGATGATCAGCCATGATCATAATGAATGGCGGTGCTGGCTCGATGGGCTAAATGGCTTCCCGCTATTTTCTATGTTTCTATCTTTCTATGTTAAGTGCTGGACTCAACAAGTCAGGCAGCATCTCTGGAGAACATGGATAGGTGACATTTCAGGTTGTGACATTTCTTCCGACAGATCTCAACCAAATGGGTTATCTTCTCATGATGTGCATAAAATTAACAGGACTGGTGGACATGTGGTCAACAATATAAGCTGATACCTAAATCTGAGACAATTACCAATAGTTGAACTAGCACAACAGTAAGTGCAGTTCCGCTGATGACTAGCACGTTGTTGCTGCTGTGCATAACTGCACAAAGGACTATATCATGGAGTCAAGAGTCGTCAAGAGTCAAGAGTATTTTTCTGTCATATGTCCCAGAACAATGAATTTCTTACTTGCTGCAGCACAACGGAATATGTAATCATAATAAATAATATAACAAAAACTCAGAAAAAAGAACAAACAATAACATAATAATAATAATAATAATAATAATAATAATAATAATAATAATAGTCTGTTGTAGTTCATAGATTGTGTTGTAGTGTTTAATAGCCTGATGGCTGTAGGGAAGGAGCTGTTCCTGAACCTGAACGTTACAGTTCTCAGGCTCCTGTACCTTCTTCCCGATGGCAATGGTGAGGTGAGTGTGTGGCCAGGATGGTGCAGGTCTCCTGTAGATGACAGGTTTGTTACAGTGCCTCCTTATACAGTGGGTTCCTCTACTGAGTAATTGATAGAAAGCAGGTAGCAGGAGAGAAGCATCTGTTGCCTTGGGCTGAAAATTGCAGGCTGCATCAACTCTGCGCTAACTCTACTGAACCTTGCAACAGGAAATAATTGAGGCTCTGAAAATGTCAAGTTTTTATCCTCTTGGAGAGCAAATAGGCTGTGAAGGACAAGCGCTTCTGTGTGATTGCAAGCACAAGGAAGGATGAGATTAGAGATCTGCAGAGAGAAATATAAAAACTCCAGCTGACTACTTACTTATAATTCAAAATGCCAGAGCAACTGCCACTTTAAATAAGCACGCTAAGATTGTGCTGAGCCACAGCAAATTTCCCCCAAATCCACATTTAATTTTGATACTTTCCTTTATAAATTTGGCTGCTTGTTTTTACTCATACTGAAAGTCTCATTTCAAACATTACAATTTTTTCTTGGCCTTGCACTCCCATCATCACAAGTTTTTGTAATTCCATGTCAGCTGACGGGACATGATTGTTTTTAATCTTATTGCAAGTTCAGTTGTCCCTATATTGACACGGGAGCAGATCCTCAGGCATTGTAATACATTGCTTTGACTTGGTATTCATCGCACTAGTTACATTTCTCATAATGTGTAAGACAGGTTAAGTATAGAAGAATATAACTTTTTTAATGATTAGTGAGAAAGGGGGGCTCTTTCTGAATGAATAATGCGAATGCTCAGCTTGCCGATATCACTGTACTTGTAAGACAGCTTCTACATTAGTTAATTAGGATGATTTCCTTACTGCATTATCATTAGAAAAGTGAAATCATGGCCAGGTCAATATCAATATTATTCAACATGCAACATTTTAACAAATATTAAAGGGCAAGAAGAGGCGAATATTGTAAATTTACTGTTTACGATTCTGTCAACTTGCATGATGAGAAAAGATGCAACTGTTTCAATCATGGGCGGAAATCCTGGGGGCACCTGTCCCCCCATGTTTTGAGAGGTGGGGGACAATCACCCCCCCATGTTTTGTGACCTGGGCACTACAGCCAGCCCCAGGTCGGCTCACTTGCCCCATGTCTGGCTGTAATGCCCAGGTCGCCTGCGTGCCCCGGGACTGTCTGTAGCGCCCAGGTCGGCTTGCCTGCCTCACACTCCAAAGATGTGCAGATTTGTAGGTTAAGTGCTTTGGTAAATTGTAAATTGTCCCTAATGTGTCGGATGGTGCCAGTGTATGGGGTGATTGCTGGTCGGCGCGGACATGGTGGGCCAAAAGACTTGCAGGTCCCAGGTCGCCTGCGCGCCCAGGTCGGCTCGTCTGCCCCAGGACTGGTTGTAGCACCCAGGTGGGCTCGCTTGCTCCAGGTCTGGCTTTAGCGCCCAGGTAGCCTGTGTGCCCTAGGACTGGCTGTAGCACCCAGGTCGGCTCGCCTGCCCCGGGACTGGCTGTAGCGCCCAGGTTGGCTGGCAGGTCTGGCTGTAGCTCCCAGGTCGCCCCGGGACTGGCTGCAGTTCCCAGATCAGCTCGTGTCTCCGGGACTGGCTGCAGTTCCCAGATCAGCTCACGTCTCCGGGATTGGCTGCAGTTCCCAGGTCGCGAAAACAAATTGAAAAAAAATACGCCTGCGGGCATGATGATTTCGGGTTATGGGCCGAAACCGGCCCGTGGGTCGTAGGTTGCCGCCCCCTGTCCTAGATGTCAGGTCTCATTGTGTTCCCCCCCCATGTTTTAAAAGCGATTTCCACCCATGTGTCTGCATTACAATATCCTTTCTTTCTTCAGGTGCTGGGAAATGTGTCATTCATTTTGATCAGTTTAGCATTGTTTTGCAAACAAGAAAAAAACACGAATAAGATTGTTCTTTGTGTTATTAGCCAGGGAACAAGCTAATGTTTTTGTGTTAAATTCCCCTTCTGTTATCTTGAAGAAAGGTAGTAATGCCTTCACTAACATTAGCACAAGAATTCACCATGAGGCTGTTAATACATGACTAGGTAAGACAATGATTGAGACTGATACATAAAACATAGATCAATGTTGCAGACTGGATGAAACGCAACCATGAGGGAATGGAGTAGGGATGGAACTGAACATGGTGCAATCAGCAGCAAATATCCCTGCCTCCGCCCTTATAGTGCAGGAAAGGCAATTGAAGAAGATATTTGGGCCCAGCCACTTAATGCAGCAACTGTGACTTCATACATTTTAATGGTGAGGAACAGCTGGAAAGGAACAAGTTAAGGATTAGGTCATCCGCATTTTTTTTGCCTTTGATGCATTTACTTACATGTTGCAAACTCTGTTCAAATGCTTTGACTTTAAATAATTTAAACATTTCTATTGCTCATTTTTTTCTATTGCTCAATTGTAAATTAATTTAAATTTTTGATGCTTGCAGAAACATTCACTTTTTTGACAGCATTTATTTCCCATTCCAAATTGTTCTTGAGAATATGTTGGTAGTCCTATATACCTGTGTTCCTTGCTTTCTTCAAACACCTCCCTCAAATTTGCACCAATGGCAGTGTATGATACACATTTTCTTCAAGGTTATTGCTTTCTCTCACAGAGAAAGTTGGACTTTCCATGGGATTAAATGGTTGCATCACCTTGTCCTATTCGGATCCTGTTCAGAACAACCTACATCTTTCAAGGCTGGTGAATCGTAAGGAGCCTTGTCAATGGAGCCAGACACAAAATGCTGGCGTAACTCAGCGGGTCGGGCAGTATCTCTGGAGGAAAGAAATAGGTGATGTTTCGAGTCGAGAACCTTCCTCAGACTCAGATCAGTCTGAAGAAGGGTCTCGTAACCTATTCCTTTTCTCCAGAGATGCTACCTGACCCGTGGAGTTACTCCAGCATTTGGTGTCTATCTTCGGTGTAAACCAGCATCTGCAGTTCCTTTCTACACACTTTGGATCATGCTGCAACACAGGAATTTATCTGTTTGTTCTAAAGTACTTTAATTTGTTTTTTAACTCGATCCTGCATTTTCTATACTATAATTCCTCGTATTTACAATTATTTGGACGCGAGCGGTACCATTCAGGGCAGTCGGCTGCGACATTGAGTCTCTACTATTGCAAAGCAGCTCAACTTCATTCACAATGGATAGATCCCCACATAAACATGAATGTTATTGATATGTAAATCCAGGATCTGAAACAATTACATAATTAAAATCTTATCTTTTGTCATTTAAATCCCTCCTGCCCTATCTGCAAGAATAATCCTCTGGTTCTCTTCTGGGACCTTCTCTGCTTTGGTCCCACTAATAATGTTGGCATGTTTAAGGCATACCACATGATTCCTCTGTTGTGTTGTCCAGCCTCCTGACTTGATGATGAGGTCCCAGAGGACAGGCAGGCACTTGAGTAGCTCCAGGGGCACTACGTTTTCAAGTATAGTCAGTGTGAATAAGATTTAGCCCCAATAAGTTTAACCTAATGTAAAAAAAAAATAATGAAAATCATGGAGAGACACTGCATGGGAACAGACTCTTCAGTCCACTGAATCCCTGCTGATCTTCAACCATTCATTTACACCAGTCCTACATTATTCCCATTTTGATTGTTTGCTAGATTCTGCCACTCACCTACACATTGGGGACAATATACAGATGCCAATTAAATGACTGACCCACATATATTGGTGGTGTGGGGGAAATCCAGAACACCCAGGGACAACCCCTGTGGTCACAAGGAGATGGTGCAAACTATACTCAGAAAACACCAGAGGTCAAATTTGACCAGGAATGTCTGGTGCTGTCTGAGTGTCTGGTGCTGTGAGGCAGTGGCTCGACTAGCTGTGCCACTGTGCAATATTTGAACATGAGGCAATGCAAGGGATAGTACAGTTTGCAATGTGATTCAAGAATACTTAAGTCATATTTCTTAATTTTCCTTTGCCATTATACTTTATTGCTTATATCGAATGGATATTTTAAAAACAGAGATAGATTTTTGATTAGTATGGGTGTCAAGGGTTATGGGGAGAAGGCAGGAGAATGGGGTTAGGAGGGAGAGATAGATCAACCATGATTGAATGGTGAAGTAGAGTGGATGGGCCGAATGGCCTAATTCTGCTCCTATTACATGAACTTCTGACCTTATTGTCTAAGGTTTTAAAATAATAAAGTTCAATCAAGAGTTCAATAGCAGTACAGAGTTGGAAACATTTTGCATTCTTTCAGGTCTTTGTCTTAATCAGGTACTATGACACATGCTGACTCCCATAGAAAGTGACTTGAAATATCTTATCCAGTCTTACTTCCACTGCAGGTTGAACCGTGATGCTGAATTAGGTTTCATTGCACAGCTACCACAGAATTAAATTAAGGCCACAGTGATGTGGAAATATATTCAAAGATTTCAATAACTCAAAGTAAATATTCAATTACATTATCAGCTTTGTAAAAAAAAAAAATATTGCTAAATTAGAACCTAATTAACCAGAGCAGTAATTAGTACAACAGAAACAGAAATGCACTATTGAGGCTGGATAAGATTCATTGTTACAATGCAAGCAAACTCCATTCTAGGCACATAATCTAGGCCATACTGAGAGAGTGCAGTAACCTGATTTATGATCTTGTGGTAGTGTCTGAGCTAAAAATAACAGTTAATTGTACCTGACATGGCAATAAATTATTATTTAAAGAAGCATAGAAAAAGGAATAAAATTTACCAATACACTTTTAAGTGGGCAATCCAGGCAACTTCCGAATTTTTTAATAGCCAATTATCTCCATGGTAAGGTAAGTTAACATAAATTATGTACATGCTGATGGTTTGTAAAATGTACAGAAATTCAAACAAACCTCTTAACTTTATATACTTATAACAATAAGTATTCAATGAAAGGAAGTGATAGCCTGAAAAGCTCTAAAAGCAAGTTCACAGACATTGATTTGGATCTATTTTTCTTAGATTATGAAATAAATATAGTAAGTACAACAAGTAAGTACAGGACTAAATGAATGCTTGAGAATTTCAGAGGATTGGCTGATCTTGGCTTATGATTTTTCCGGTCTTTTTAAAAAAAAGTGTATGCATTAATTTATGTGTATGCACCATCATCCCAAGAAAAGCAAACCCTCATGCCTAAATGACTATCGTCCAGTGGTCTTGACATCCACTATCATGAAATGTTATGAGAGGATAGTTATGAAGCACATTAAATCTAATCTACCCAGCATTAGATGCACTGCAGTTTGCCTACCTGCACAACTGGTTCATGGACAAGGCCATTGCCCCAGCCCTACACTCATCCCTAGAACTCCAGGATAAGAGAGCCACCTACATCAGATTCCTATTCATAGACTACAGCTCTGCCTTTAATATCATTATACCATCCAAGCTTATCACTGAACTCGCAGGACTGGGTGTTAGCACTCATTTCTGCAACTGTATCTTCCACTTCCTGACCAACAGACCCCAATCAGTGATGATAGGGAACAAATCATCCTCCACAATAATCCTAAACACAGGAGCTCTGCAAGGATACCTTCTCATGCCCCTTCTTTACTCCTTGTACACCCATGGCTGTGCAGCCATATACAAATCTAATTCACATGACACCACCCTTGTGGGCCAGATATCAAATAATGATAAGACGGAGCATAGGAAAGACATTGAGAATCTTTTGTCCTCGTGTCGAGACAATAACCTTTCTCTCAATGTCAGCAAGACTGTTGTTTGTCATATACATCAATGATCTGGATGATGGTGTGGTAAATTGGATTAGTAAGTATGCAGATGATACTAAGATAGGTGGTGTTGTGGATAATGAAGTAGATTTTCAAAGACTACAGAGAGATTTAGGCCATTTGGAGGAGTGGGCTGAAAGATGGCAGATGGAGTTTAAACGCTGATAAGTGTGAGGTGCTACATCTTGGCAGGACAAATCAAAATAGGACGTACATGGTAAATGGTAGCGAATTGAGGAATGCATTTGAACAGAGGGATCTAGGAATAACTGTGCATAGTTCCCTGAAGGTGGAATCTCATGTAGATAGGGTGGTAAAGAAAGCTTTTGGTTTGCTGGCCTTTATAAATCAGAGCATTGAGTATAGAGGTTGGGATGTAATGTTAAAATTGTACAAGGCATTGGTGAGGCCAATTCTGGAGTATGGTGTACAATTTTGGTCGCCAAATTATAGGAAAGATGTCAACAAAATAGAGAGAGTACAGAGGAGATTTACTAGAATGTTGCCTGGTTACCTTTCAGCACCTAAGTTACAGAGAAAGGTGGAACAAGTTAGGTCTTTATTCTTTGGAGCGCAGAAGGTTAAGGGGGGACTTGATAGAGGTCTTTAAAATGATGAGAGGGATAGACAGAGTTGATGTGGATAAGCTTTTTCCATTGAGAGTAGGGTAGATTCAAACAAGAGGACATGATTTGAGAATTAAGAGACAAAAGTTTAGGGGTAACATGAGGGGGAACTTCTTTACTCAGAGAGTGGTAGCTGTGTGGAATGAGCTTCCAGTGGAAGTGGTGGAGGCAGGTTCGATTTTATCATTTAAAAATAAATTGGATAGGTATATGGACGAGAAAGGAATGGAGGGTTGTGGTCTGAGTACAGGTAGATGGGACTAGGTGAGAGTAAGTGTTCGGCATGGACTAGAAGGGCCGAGATGGCCTGTTTCCGTGCTCTAATTGTTATATATGGTTATATGGTTAAGACAAAGGAGATAGTGATCAACTTCAGAAGTTGAAGTGGTAACATACCCCAGTTTGCATTGATGGTGCAGTAGAAATGGTTGAAAACTTCATATTCCTAGGAGTCAATATCACCAACAAATTCTGGACCACCTATATTGAAGCAATGATCAAGAAAGCATACCAACGCCTATACTTCCTTCGAAGGCTTAGGATGTTTGGCATGTCCCCTACAACTATCACCATCTTCTACAGATGCACCATAGAAAACATTTTATCAAGATGCATCATAGCTCGGTTTGGGAACAGCTCCATTCCAGACTGCAAGAAATTGCAGTGAATTGTGGATGCAGCCCAGACCATCACACAAACCAACCTCCCTTCTATTAACTCCATTTATACCTCACACTGCCTCGATAAGGCTAGCAGCATAATCAAGGATGTGTCATACCCTGGCCACTCCCTCTGCTCCCCTCTCCCATCAGGCAAAAGGTACAGAATTGTGAAAATGCACACCTACAGATTCAGGGACAGTTTCTACCCAGCTGTTATCAAGCAACTGAATCATCCTACCACAATCAGAGAGCAGTGCTGAACTTCTATCTACCTCTTTGGTAAGCCTCTGACTCTCCTTGATCCGGCTTTGCTGGCTTTACCTTGCACAAAACGTTATTTCCTTATCATGAATCTATATGTTGTATGGCTCGATTGTAATCATGTAATGTATTTCTGCTGACTGGATAGCATGCAAAAAAGGCTTTTCACTACGTTGGTACACGTGACAATAAACTAAACTAAACTAAACTTTAAGTTCACAAATTTTGACTTTGGATACTTACATGCTTGATTGAAAGATTGAAAGATACAGCATGAGAACAGGTCCTTCAGCTCACTGATTCCACGCAAACCATCGATTTCCCATTTGCAGTTATACCATTTTCGCGTCCACTTACTACACACTAACAATTTATAGAGGCCAATTAACCTACAACCTGCATGTCTTTGGGATGTGGGAGGAAACCGGAGCACCCGTAAGAACCCTCACATTATGCAGGGAACCTGCATACTCCACACAGACAATTCCTGAGGTCGGGATTGAACCTAGGTCTCTGGCTCTGTGGGGCAGCAGCTCGACCAATTGTGCCACTGTATTGCCCTGTGTCGTTACAATATTATTTTTTTCTGTTTAAAATCCTTATAGAACACAGCAATTTCTCAGTACATTCGTTCCATCTCACCATTTCTTCTTAGTCTCTCATCAACATATTGGAGGATAGTTGATTCTTT
The DNA here is from genome assembly GCF_010909765.2 of Amblyraja radiata. NCBI lineage: Eukaryota > Metazoa > Chordata > Chondrichthyes > Rajiformes > Rajidae > Amblyraja > Amblyraja radiata. The sequence continues at coordinate 70,647,643 of NC_045958.1, read as the reverse complement.
GAATTAACAAAGAAAGATATGTCATCCATCAAATAATTACATTTTGCAAAGTATTATTTCTCCCTTGTATGCCAACAACATAGGTAAGAAGAGCTCTTTCCAGAGGCACAGAGATAGTCTGAATGTTTAAGTTCAAACATTGTTGTCATGAGATCGTAAATGGTAGGAGGAGAATTAGGCCATCCAGCCTATAACCTCTGACACCCGTAATAATCAAGAATCTATTTATCTCTGCTTTAAAAATATCCATTGACTTAGACAATAGACAATAGACAATAGACAATAGACAATAGATGCAGGAGTAGGCCATTCGGCCCTTCAAGCCAGCACCGCCATTCAATGTGATCATGGCTTATCATCCCCAATTAGTACCCCATTCCTACCTTCTCCCCATATCCCCTGACTCTGCTATTTTTAAGAGCCCTATCTAGCTCTCTCTTGAAAGCATCCAGAGAACCTGCCTCCACTGCCCTCTGAGGCAGAGAATTCCACAGACTCACCAATCTCTATGAGAAAAAGTTTCCTTGTCTACGTTCTAAATGGCTTACTCCATATTCTTAAACTGTGGCCCCTGGTTCTGGACTCCCCCAACATCGGGAACATGTTTCCTGCCTCTAGCGTGTCCAAGCCCTTAACAATCTTATATGTTTCAATGAGATCCCCTCTCATGCTTCTATTTCGCGAGTGTACAAGCCCAGCTGCTCCATTCTCTCAGCATATGGCAGTCCCGCCACCCCGGGAATTAAACTTGTAAACCTACGCTGCACTCCCTCAATAGCAAGAATGTCCTTCCTCAAATTAGGGGACCAAAACTGCACACAATACTCCAGGTGTGGTCTCACTAGGGCTCTGTACAACTGCAGAAGGACCTCTTTGCTCCTATATTCGATTCCTCTTTGTTATAAAGGCCAACGTGCCATTCGCTTTCTTCACTGCCTGCTGTACCTGCATGCTTACTTTCATAGACTGATGTACAAAAACCCCCAGATCCCGTTGTACTTCCCCTTTTCCTAACTTGACACCATTTAGATAGTAATCTGCCTTCCTGTTTTTGCTACCAGTGGATAACCTCACATCTATCCGCATTAAACTTCATCTGCAATGTATCTGCCCACTCCCCCAACCCTGCATTCTTATAGCATCCTCCTCATAGTTCACACTGCCACCCAGCTTTGTGTCATCTGCAAATTTGCTAATGTTACATTGAATTCCTTCATCCAAATCATTGATGTATATTGTAAATAGCTGTGGTCCCAGCACCGAGCCTTGCGGTACCCCACTAGTCACTGCCTGCCATTCTGAAAGGGACCCGTTAATCCCTATTCTTTGTTTCCTATCTGCCAACCACTTCTCTATCCATGTCAGCACTCTACCCCCAATACCATGTGCCCTAATTTTGCCCACTAATCTCCCATGTGGGTCCTTATCAAATGCTTTCTGAAAGTTCAGGTACACTACATCCACTGGCTCTCCCTTGTCCATTTTCCTAGTTACATCTTCAAAAAATTTCCAGAAGATTAGTCAAGCATGATTTCCCCTTCGTAAATCCATGATGACTCGAACCGATCCTGTTACTGCTATCCAACTGTTCGGCTATCTCATCTTTTATAATTGACTCCAGCATCTTCCCCACCACTGATGTCAGGCTAACTGGTCTATAATTCCCTGTTTTCTCTCTCCAGCCTTTCTTAAAAAGTGGGATAACATTAGCTACCCTCCAATCCACAGGAACTCATCCTGAGTCTATAGAACATTGGAAAATTATCACCAATGCATCCACGATTTCTAGAGCCACTTCCTTAAGTACCCTGGGATACAGACCATCAGGCCCTGGGGATTCATCAGCCTTCAGTGCCATCAGTCTATCCAACACCATTTCCTGCCTAATGTGGATTTCCTTCAGTTCCTCTGTCACCCCAGATCTTCTGGCCACTACTATATCAGGACTTAGCTTCCACAGCCTTCTGTGACAAAGAATTCCACAGATTCACCTCCCTCTGACTAAAGAAAATCCTTCTCATCTTCTTCCTAAAGGAACGTCCTTTAATTCTGAGGCTATGACCTCTAGTCCTAGACTCTCCCACTAGTGGAAACATCCTTTCCACGTCCGCTCTATCCAAACCTTTCACTATTCGTAGCATTTCAATGAGGTCACCCCTCATTCTTCTAAACTCCAGTGAATACAGGCCCAGTGCCATCAAACGCTTATCATAAGTTAACCTACTCATTCCAGGGATCATTTCTGAAAACCTCCTCCAGACCCTCGACAGGGCCAGCACATCCATCCTCAGATATGGTGCACAAAATTGCTCACAATACTTCAAATGTGGCCTGACCAGTGCCTTATAGAGCCTCAGCATTACATCCCTGCTTTTGTATTCTAGGCCTCTTGAAATAAATGTTGGCATTGCGCTTGCCTTGTCATGCATAAGCTAATAGAAATTGATCCATGAAACATCTATTAAAGTGATTTGTACATTTATTACACCTTTAAATGATATTATTCATGTGCAGTACAATTAGCATCTAATAATTTGTTGCCAATTCCTGATGCCATTGGGTCCGAGGTAACCTATTAGTTAAATGTTTACACTTCCTGAAAGTGCTTTGTAATATTATGGTAACATCAGCATCTTTGCAATCTAAATTCAAAGACGAAGCACAATGTCTGGTTTCTTGTTTCAGATTAGGGGTGTGATCTTCAAATTAGAATTTACAAATCAGAAAAAAAATCTGACTAAATTATGAAAAATTAATGGATTCAAAATGATATTAATTTTGAGATAATGTTAATTGGATGCAGATGCAGCTTGATGGTAAACAATTGACTTTGAAGTAATTAACCAATATACTGTTAGTGTTGATTGGTGCAGTCATACAGCACAATCATAGCCATGATCATTCACCTAGCATAATCCCAACATTCTAGTTTATTGCTGGCAGTGGCAAAGAAGAAGCAATTGGATAGAGTCTAAGTAACAAAAAAGTGTATAAACATTGACTACAACTTGAATCTGGATGGGACAATTTTGCAGACATCTTTAACATCTACCTACTCCAATTTGAAGTTCCCACCTGATTTAAGAAGGCCACTATCATCCCAATGTAAAGGAGAAACAATGTAGCATGACTGAATGATGACTATCCAGTGGCTGTAACATCCGCCATTATGAAATGCTTTGAGAGGTTGGTCATGGCACAAATCAACACCAGCATCCCACAGCCTTGATCCACTGCAATTCGTCCCCACTATTTAAGGTCCATGGCAAACAAAATCTCCCTGGCCCTTACACTCATCCATAGAACATCTGGATAACAAGGACTACACCATTAGACTCCTATTTATCAACTATAGCTCCGCCTTCAACACCATAATCCCATCCAAAGTCATCTCCAAACTTCTGGGTCTCTACTATCTCCCAGCTCCCAATCATTGCCAGCTATTCATCAAGGACAGGCATATCGCCGGACACATTAGAAGACATTGAACAATTCAATATTTCCTCCTGTTGCTGTATAACATGGCAAATAATGATGCAACAACAGCCCAGCCGGGTCAAACATGGATCCACCTCCACAGTTGCGAGGATCCATGCTTTTTCGTGCCCATGCTTATCAGACTTTATCAACTTATCATCATTAAGTTGACCCTTTAGTCTACATCTGTCTTCAGGAGCAAGAACTTGAATGTGATTGCATCCTCTGGGTGGCTGGTGTTCAAATACCCTCTGACTGTGATGCAGCAACTTCAGATCTCACTCACAGTTTCCCTCAATGCTATGTGAGGTGACAGTATTTCATGAGTCTGAACTATCAAATCAAGGGAAGGAGTTCCCATTGTTGTTTTGTGGGTAGTTATCCACCGTCTGGTGGAAGCTTTGTAAAATAATAACCTACAAGAGTAAATGGACATGGTGAGGGTGAAGGAAGATGGATTGACAATGCATACTTTTGAGGCGGAGATTGATAGATTCTTGATTAGTATGGGTGTCAGGGGTTATGGGGAGAAGGCAGGAGAATGGGGTTGAGATGGATAGATAAATAAGCCACGAAAGACGGAGTAGACGATGGGTCGAATGGCCTAATTCTTCTCTTTTGAATTTACGAAGATATATGCTTGTATAAACAAGGTACTGCAGATGCTGGTTTACACAAAAGAACACAATGTCTGACCCGAAACATCATCTATCTATGTTCTCCAGAGATGCTGCCTTATGCCCCTGTCCCACTTAGGAAACCTGAACGGAAACCTTTGGAGACTTTGCGCCCCACCCAAGGTTTCCGTGCGGTTCCCGGAAGGTTTTGTTAGTCTCCCTACCTGCTTCCACTACCTGCAACTTCCGGCAACCACTTGCAACCTCCGGGAACCGCATGGAAACCTTAGGTGGGGCGCAAAGTCTCCAGAAGTTTCAGTTCAGGTTTCCTAAGTGGGACAGGGGCATTACCATTTGAGTTACTCTAGCACTTTGTGTTTTTTTTTTGAAGATGTATGCTTGCTCCAATTGCAGCTTTGGATGTGAGGAATAGAAAACAACCATAAGTGCAGTGTTACTATCAGTGATTCTATATTACAACTGCAAAATAGGTTCTCAAGCCAGTTGTTTTCATAATCATTCACACTCTGTCCTGCTGAATGCATGCTTTTGGATGTGCCTTTGTTCCCTTTGATCTGTTGCCAAAGAGAGAGATGTGCGTTAATCCGCATCATGTGCCTGCCATATATGAATAGCTGGTTGTGCATGGGAACTGAGTTGTGGGAGAGAAGCTTGAGGTGGAGGCAAATGTTTGAGGATATAGTGGAGCATATATTTTGAAGATCTGAAGACTGAAGAGGTTTCTTTGAAATGTGTAATGGAAAACTATACATTTGATTGCAAGGAGATCTGGTCCTTAGATGTTTAATTTCTGTGTAGCTCACCATAGCCTTAACAAGAACATGTTCAGATCCTCTCAGATTAGCACAGGGGAATGTCCACATGCTCTGTCAAATTGCAGTCCATTAAGGTATCCAACTGTTGACTGGTATCTAACTTGTAAAAGCTGCACTTATCTTTGAATCATTGAATAGAAATTAGTCACAAGTAAACCCAACATGGAAATCTTCTTACGAAGGGTTTCGACCCAAAACATCACCTATTCCTTTTCTCCAGAGATGCTGTCTGGCCCGCTGAGTTATTCCAGCTTTTTATGTCAGTCTTTAGTTTAAACAAGTTTCTGCATTTCCTCCTTACACATGGGAATCTTCTTCCTGTCAGTACCAAGAATGTGGAAATCATTGGTTAAAGAAAAGTAGTTAAAGTGACCTGCACAGTTGCTTTTAAATAAAACCATGTAAAAATGCGAGTGAAAAAGGAAGGTTATGTTGAAAGGTTGAACAGAGGCTCATGTGCAATTTAAACGCACACAGAGAGCCCAGTGGGTTGCTTCTGTAAGGATGTAATGTTATGATTTTTGTCTAAATGAATAACAAGCTGGAATTTCTAAAGTGAAATATTTTGTTTCCAGCTGCAAATGGCTTAGAGACACACACACTATATTTGACACAATATATCTGCCCTTCTGCATCTATGTATATGCATCTGCCCTTCTGACTGGTTGAACAATGCCAACAATCTTTTTAATGGTTACAAATGTTGCTGCACCATGGTAGAATTTTGATTAAAAAATTGCACTGGAAAGCTTGTATAATGATGAGGCAATTTGGAAAGTGGTCAAAAGTGCTAGCGTTTGGCTGCTACTCAAATGGGGGAAAACTGCCAAAAAAAAGTCTAAGCTCACAATTCTATTTCTGAATGTAGAATAGATTATTGAATATTTATTGAGTTCGCTTATTTTAATAATAAATTTTATTTATGGGCGCCTTTCAAGAGTCTCAAGGACACCTTACAAAAATTTAGCAAGTAGAGGAAAAAGCATGTAAGCGGAATGAAATAAATAGTAGAGACATGACTAGTACGCAAATTAAAGACAGAATTCAATTCAAAACACAATATGAGGCAATTCAAGCACAGATGAAAAGGGAGGGGGATGTGGGACTAAGGTTAGGCAGAGGTGAAGAGATGGGTCTTGAGGCGGGACTGGAAGATGGTGAGGGACACGGAATTGCGGATCAGTTGGGGGAGGGAGTTCCAGAGCCTGGGAGCTGCCCTGGAGAAGGCTCTGTCCCCAAAACTGCGGAGGTTGGACTTGTGGGTGGAGAGGAGACCGGCTGATGTGGATCTGAGGGACCGTGAGGGTTGGTAGGGGGAGAGGAGGTCAGTGAGATATGGGGGGGCCAGATGGTGGAGGGCTTTGTAGGTGAGGACCAGGATTTTGTAGGTGATCCGGTGGGAGATGGGAAGCCATCGTGCCATTTTGATAGCAGTGCCATCATGGAAGAGCGTATTTAGCATGTCATAAGCCACCATATGTCACATTATTTAAACACTTGATGGCTTGTGGTTTGAAAATTGCTTTTAAATCTTATTTGCAGACAGAATACGCAATAAATTAATTTTGAGCTGCTACCTCAACAAGATTAAAATGTTGTCAGACTATTCCAGCATTAAGTGACCAACTATTAATGGATAAACTAATGAAGGTTACTGTCGTCATATTGCTTTACACTGGCAACTATGTGGCAGTATTCTTTAACAAATTGTGAATAACAGTGTGTGTACCACGGGGAACAGGTGAGATTGTGGACCAAATTCTTTCCCAATGCTTGTTTCATAAATAATACTGTGTTAGTAGAGTGTGTAACTAATTGAATACAAAAATGGATTGCTGTCAAATCTAATAATTTAGTTCATGTTACTTCCCTCTTATCCAGATGAACCTAAGCAATGGTACTTTTTGACAGTGGAAAATGGAATTTGAGTCAAAATATCAGATGCTAAAGGACAGTGTACGGAGAAAGCTGGTCTTGATATAAAATTAAGGCAGTTCCATGTTTTTTGCTGCTTTTTGTTTTACTCATACTGGATTTGTATCAGCAACTTTGAACTTGGTAAATTAGGACCAACAAATGCGCTATGTGATGCTAGATGATGCATAAATACTATCACGGTGACCTCCAGTACTCGAGTACAGTTCATTAGCAATGAGAAGAGCCACATGCTTAGGGAGGCTTAGATTTGGAAGAAGGATATGCAAAAGCCACAATTTCACCAAGTCCTTTGATCAATTGTAACTTCAGTACCTTGTTGCCAATGGACAAAGTTAGCTTGGCCTTTGGGCTGCTTCCAGACAAATAATGTCACATATCTAATGATACATTTCTCTTGCAATTAGGGCTCAAATTAGAGGCACAAGAAAAATAAAATCAATACCACCTTTCTCTTCCATTCTGTGGTTTAATAATATGGTCCTCAACCAAGCGTATGAGAAGCACATCCCTACATTAATTAGACACAAGGAACTGCAGATGGTAGAACATTCTGCAGAGAAACCTACAAAGTGTTGGAGTAACACATATTATTAAATCACAGGTTTCATATGGAGCATAACAAGGTAGATGTCGAGATGTTTGCTTGTGGGAGAATCTCACATGGGTTGATACGTTTACAAGAAAAGAGGGTGCCCATTTAAAACTGAGGTGAGTAGGATTTTTTTCTTGCAGACTGGTGAATTTTTCGAAGTCTCTTCTATGGAGGATTTTGGAAACTTGGTCATTCGGGGTATTTAAAAGGAAAGTAGACACATCTTCAATAAGGTTGTGAGCGATGGGTAGACATAAATGCTGGAGAAACTCAGCAGGTGAGGCAGCATCTATGGAGTGAAGGAAATAGGCAACGTCTCAGGTTGAAACCTTTTTTCAGTGATGTGAGGGTGGGGGACGGGGGGGGGGGGGGGGGGAAGAAGAAAGGAAGAGGGCTGAGGGAGAGCTGAGAAGGGGAGGAGAAAGTAGGGACTACCTGAATTTAGAGGTCAATGTTTATACCGCTGGGGTGCAAAGTGCCCAAGCGAAATATGAGGTGCTGCTCCTCCAATTTACGGTGATCCTCCCTCTGGCCATGGAGGGGCCCAGGACAGAAAGGTCGGAGGGGAGGGGGAGTTGAAGTACTGAGCCACCGGGAGATCAGTTTGGTTATTGCGGCGAAGGAGCCCGAAATGTTGCCTATTTCCTTCGCCCCACAGATGCTGCCTCACCCGATGAGTTTCTCCAGCATTTTTGTCTACCATCAATTTTCCAGCATCTGCAGTTCCTTCTTCAACATGTGAGCTATGGGTAACTGGTACAGGAGGCCTGGGGGCAGATCTGCCATGATGATATTGAGAGGTGGAACAGGCTTCAGGGCCTGAGTGGCCTACCTCTGCTTCTATTTGCTTATGTGCTTACCTTATTCCTCTTGTTTGGAAAAAGCCATATAACACAATTAATTTATGGAGGCGTAGGAAGGAACTGCAGATGTTGGTTTAAACCAAAGTAAACCAGCATCTGCAGTTCCTTCCTACACATTTTGTCTGCTCCACTGCAAAATCTCCTCAAGGTATGTCTATTTTGAAGAAGTTCTCCTCCTCTCTCCGACAAAAGTTCTGCAACATCTTCTCTCACTGCTCCCCCTGTGTGCCTTTATCATCGTTACTTTTTTTGCAGCTCTTTACATCATTGTCTATATCTCTCATTTCCCTTTCCCCTGACTCTCAGTCTGAAGAAGGGTCTCGACCTATAAAGTCACCCATTCCTTCTCTCCAGAGAGCTGCCTGTCCTGCTGAGTTACTCCAGCTTTTTGTGTTTATCTTCTCTTAATTTGTGGAGGTGCTTGACTGAGTACGTTGCTACCTTTCGTTATCTAAAACCTTTACTCTCCCAGCCTGTCAGAGACACAGCAAGAGACTGCTTGGAGGGCTGCCAGTTTTCGTCTGCTGTATACCACCAAGGTCAGATTTGAGCAGCAATTTCAGCTCAGGGACTCCTTCTGCACCTGCAACCTAATTACCACTGCCCCCAGTGAGCTAGTGTTGACACCCTAACCCGAACACAAAGCCAAACCCAGAGTCTGTGTTTTGCTGGCTTCACAGTCATCGAATACTCATCCAAACGACCCAACATTTGAAACATCTGGATAATTTGCTCACCCAGAGCAGATTTAATTACGTTAGTGTGGCGTTGAAGTCACGACCTATATGTGGTCCGAACCTATTAGAATGCTGCTACCCGTGACCAGTGTAAGCTTGTTACATTCTGTTGGGAAGTAAGAAGATGCTCAGCAAATGGGGCGTATGTGTCTGTGGGGCACTGTATACTATCTAAATTGCTCAGCAAACACTAGGAGAGGTAAATTAGCTTTGCATAGCAAAGAAGGTTACTGTCCAGGGATGTTTCGGGTCAAAATAAACAGAGCTCTATGGTCACATAAAGAACGTGTTTGGGAATATTGGCAAGACATTTTATAAAATCAGATGCCACAGCTGCATAACAACCTCTCCATTAAAACCGAGGCCCCGTCAGCATCATTTCGGAGTAAGTGTCATGCAGCTGTATATAAAATGGGTGGCTTAGTGGCAGGTGCAGGCATCCACCCTCCATTGCCTTCTAACTGTCCCTGCTCACTCTTATGTTGCAATTGACAACGGTCTAATGCTGTGTAATAGCAGCAATTTGCTGACTGGGAAAGTCGGTTGACTATCAGTGGCTGGAGAGATAAAACCAACCCTAAAATAATATTGCACATTATGAAACTCATGCAGAATTCATCATTCAGCACATTGAATCTTAATAAGAGCATGGTACAATGACTTTTTCTGAGAGTTGCATGCAATAAATCCACTGAGAATAAGTTAACTGTACATATCTAATAACTGCTGCACTTCTAATTTTCTGTGATTCAGTGCATAAATTACTTTGAAGAAAGCAATTTCATCTTCAAAGGACTCTCAATTCTTCTGCTAACAATTAGAAGTGATTCTTAAATTGTTCCCTGCTGAGGCAAAGAACCCACTACATATATTACACGATGGAAAATAGAGCAGCAAGCTTGATTGCAAGAAGCCGGGTGGCCTCGAATATCAATCGTGCGAAAGGAAAGAATACTAGCTCATCAAGGGGATTGTTGTGTAACAATGCAACTTAATACATAGGAAATAGCATTTTTCATGTTTCTGTAGTGAAAAGTACCAAAGCCCAGACTGATTTAATGGACAATGTTCAATCGACAGATTGCACAAAATATGTAGAAGTTGAAAGGTTGCTCACCAGATTGCAAAACTTCAGTCAGCATAACTTACATGTTCATGTCTACAATTTAGTAAACACTTAGGTAATAATCATAATATTAATATGAATTTGACCTTTGTAGCATAGGTAGGAACTATCAATGTCTCTGGGCAGAAACAGAAAATTAATGCTGAATATTGTAACTTCATTTTCTGGAAACACTCAACAGGTTAAGGCAACATCTGTAGAAAGAGAAACAGAGTTAACATTTCAGGAGAAAAACCTTTTGTCCCATCCGAACCGTTAACTCTGCTTCTCCTTCCAAAGAAGTGCCCTAACCTTGAGTGTTCCCAGCATTTTCCATTCTTATTGATTTTTGTTTGTATTTTTATTTAATTCATTCATTTTGATCATTAGCTTTAATGACTGGGCAGCACGGTGACACAGCAGTAGAATTGCTGCCTTACATCGCCAGAGACACAGGTTTGATCCAGACTATTAGTGCTGTCTGTACGGAGTTTGTATGTTCTCGCCGTGACCTGAGTGGGTTTTCTCCGGGAGCTCTGGCTTCCTCCCACACTCGAAAGACTTACAGATTTGTAGGCTAATTGGCTTAGTAATATTGTCCCAAATGTGCGTAGGATAGTGTTTGTGTGTGGGAATCGCTGGGCTGAAGGGCCTATTCGATGGGCTGAAGGGCCTATTACCGCACTATATCTCAAAACTAAAAAATACTGGGAATGGTGGGTGCATTCCCACCATTCCCAGTATGATGAGGTCATGCAGGTTTCTCCTGGGTACTGTTTGAAACTGACTTTCTCTTCTGTTACATTTCCTCATTAAAGAGAAAAAAACCCCAATGCCAATGGTGACATTGATGAATTTACCCATAAGACCATAAGCTTCATCAATCAAAACCTCCATCAGTTCTATTCCCAAACGTATCTTTCTGCAAAATAATCTCTTGAAAAATTAGGTTGAGGAGCAGCGACAAATTGTGCGGTGAACAAAAAAAAACCTCAAATCACAACAGGTATTGGAAACTTGGAATAAAGGAAGTGAACACGAAACAGTCAATAGAACAGGTGGTATCTTCCTGGCCATTTACCCAAAATGGTGGTGAAAATCTCTATGTTGCATTTTCCACTATTCTCTTTGGTGAAATGGTAACCATTACTCTCTTTTTCAGTGACACCACCAGCCTCAGCATTGGCCAGAAACATTGTTGGATTCAGCTGTTGATATAATTCAGTTCTCTGCTAATAATTCCTGCCCTAAGGACTGCTTATTGCCAACTTTATGGCCCTAATGTTTGCTTATTCATCATGAAAACAATGAAATTGTGAAGCCTCAATTTTGCGCTAAGAAATACTTGGACTACTGCTGTGAAGCTCTCCCTGATCAATAAAGTAAAATAAATCTTTTACCCCCACCACTATCTCACCAGTATTACCTGTACCCTGTAACATTAAGGTACCAGTCCAGTCCCTCACTCAGCTATAACGTCCCAGTTGCACGTATCTATCCATGCCCTGAGTTCATTTGCCTAACTGTCAGGCCTCTCCCATTGTAATGAATACAGTTCAATTCATCCATCTCTCCTCATACCCTGCTGTGCTCCTACTTAGCTTGTCTACTGTTCTTGCTGCCATTGCTTTCTGTAACAACTTCCATGCTCCTTCCTACCACTTACCTCATTAATGCAGTAGATCTCGATGCCTGCTAATCTAGTTAAAGCCTTCCTGAATAGCACTAGCAAACCTGCCTGCCAGGAAATTGAAACAGAAAATGCTGGTGTCTTCTTCTTGCTTTTGAGGCAGCAGAAGTCTGCAGCAGGGTGATGCCATCCGGTTCGACATCCGTAGGTGCCCGCCCTAAAAAGGTCGGCGCCAAGCTGTGGTGCTACTGTTGTCTGTGTTTGTTGTCGTTTGCCTGACTGAGATCAGTTGACAGGGCTCACCACGGGGAGGTCAACAACATGAGCCCCAATGCTGATGTAACTCAGTGGGGCAGGCAGCATCTCTGGAGAGAAGGAATGGATATTGGTCCCTCTTCAATTCATATGCAATCCATCGAGGTGCAACAATATCAAACAGAGCAAATGGAACAAACATGTGGTTGTGATTAGTTAACAGAGGTGTCAACCCTGAACATGCTTTTACCAGCCTCTTTGTAATATTTTATTTGAAATACATATTTTACCATGAAGTGTATTTATGAATTTATTTTGTGAATACTCTTTCTGTCAAAATTGTTTATATTTTTGGCTACCTTTGATTTCCCTTTGTGTATTGTTTTGCATTTATTTTATTTTGTTGAGGCTGCAATAGTGACTTCCTCTATAAAGTTTTTTTCCCACATTCTTGCAGTGAATTGGAAGACTTCTATATGATTAGATCGAGGAAGCTACACAAGGAATGGCACCAAGGGAGGAGAAGATTTTAATCCAATGACTGGGGGGGGAATGCTTGATGTTTCATTTCAAACTCGTAAAGATCATCATTAACAAGCCAAATGCCTCATGCTTTGGGAAGATCACAAGACATTCCTGTTGCTATGCTCAGAATAATCACATTCAGTTGAGCTAAGCCAAGATTTGTAAAGATGGATTTCCATTTTATTGTCCGTGTAAGTGTGTCTTTGAATATAACATCTCACTCAGAAAAAATTAAAGACACGTTTCCATGACAACTTTCAAACAAATTAATTAAAATGCAGTTTCTCAATTTGAAAATCTATAATTTCCCCCTTCTCTGTACAGCGAATAACGTGTAAATACATTCCGCACGATGATCAGAGTAAGATGACATGATACTAAATGCAATGTGTCCAAATTTCTTAATTCCTGAAAATGAGCAAAGGGATCGTCAAGCAGGACTAACCACTGTTGTTATTAATCCTGTTTGTGTTGTTTGCACATTTGAATGTATCCAGCCAATCAATCCAGCATTAACCAATCTGTTAATTGGCTTTAGACAAAAATGCTGGAGAAACTCAGCGGGTGAGGCAGCATCTATGGAGCGAAGGAATAGGCGACGTCTCGGGTCGAGACCTTTCTTCAGACTGATGTGGGGGTGGGGGGGTGGGGGGGAAGAAAGGAAGAGGTGGAGACTGTATGATGTGGGAGAGCTGGGAAGGAGAGGAGAAGGAGGGAGAAAGCAGGGACAACCTGAAATTGGAGAAGTCAATGTTCATACCGCTGGGGTGTAAACTACCCAAGCGAAATATGAGGTGCTGCTCCTCCAATTTGCAGTTGGACTCACTCTGGCCATGGAGGAGGCCCAGGACAGAAAGGGCGGATTCAGAATGGGAGGGGGAGTTGAAGTGCTGAGCCACCGGGAGGGAGACCAGGTTTCTTAATGCGAACTGAGCAGAGGTGTTGGGCGAAGCGACAAGTGTAGCTTTTCCTGCGGTTGCATGGGAAAGTGTCAGGAGAGGGGGTGGTTTGGGTGGGAAGGGATGAATTGACCAGGGAGTTACGGAGAGAGCGGTCTCTGCGGAAAGCCGAAAGGGGAGGAGATGGGGAGATGTGGCCAGTGGTGGGATCCCGTTGGAGGTCGCGAAAATGTCGGAGGATTATCTGTTGTATGTGACGGCTGGTAGGGTGGAAGGTGAGGACAAGAGGGACTGTCCTTGTTACAAGTGGGGAGATGGGGAGTGAGAGCGGAGCTACGGGATATAGAGGAGACCCTGGTGAGAGACTCATCTATAGTCGAAGAGGGGGACCCCCGTTCCCTAAGGAATGAGGACATCTCCGATGCCCTGGTTTGGAACACCTCATCCTAGGTGCAGATCTAGCGTAGACGGAGGAATTGGGGGTAGGGGATAGAGTTCTTACAGGAAGCAGGGTGGGAAGAAGTGTAGTCCAGATAGCCATGGGAGTCAGTGGGTTTGTAGAGTTTTGTAGGTGTCCAAGATCATGAGTGGTTAGGAAGAGTTACATCCATCCTGTACTGCTAGAAGCTAGCCTGCACATCTTAAACATGAGACACCTTACTACTGGGCAGGGGCTAGCCAGCATTGTACAACATGTTATTCAACATTGTACAACAATTATTCACATGCCGGACAGAAGACCGGGATTCCAAGAGGGTCTTCTACTAGCATTTGACTTGCTGTCATGTTGATGGAATAAATACATTGTGCCTGTGATCAGGCTACTGAACATTGACCAGCGTGATTCATCAGGTCATAAGATTACAAGTGATAGGAGCAGAGTTCGGTCCATTCAGCCCATCAAGTCTACTCTGCCATTCAATCATGGCTGATCAAGAGCTGAACTCGCTATCAAAACATGGAGGGGACGGGGGACACAATTTTTTGCCGGCCGCGCGCGCATGCGCATGCGCACACTCACACACACGCGCGCGAGGCTTCGGAGGCTCAATCCAACGCTAAATGCAGCTCAACTCTGCCTGTCTCGCCAGGTTAACCAACAGCCCTGTCTGGACTGATGGGACACCAGCGCTGCTTCTCCGTGCTGGCCATATTTCCTGCAAGCCCAGGCAGGTTAACCTGGCGGGACAGGCAGAGTTGAACTGGGTTTAGCACTGTTTCTCTGCGCTGGCTGTGGGCCTGGGAGTACCGCTCCCGCCTGACTGCCGACGTCTCTGGCCACCCGTGGGGGGGGGGGGGGGGCACTCGGGTGGTGACGGGACAGCGGCGGAGACCCGGCCGGGATCGATCCTGGCTGCGGATGAGGTGCAGGTCTGTGCCACGTCTCCCTCCTCCAATCACCGCACTCTATCCTCAGTTCCCCCCACTCCTCCCTCCTCCAATCATCGCGCCCTCGATCAGCAGTCCCACCTTCACTGTCTTACTGTCTTGCGGAAAGTGGAGATTTAAAAATACGGATCACAAAAACTTGGGGGGGATGTCCCCCACCTCTCAAAACATGGGGGGGGGATGTGTCCCCTCTGCCACCCCCCCCCCCCCCCGGGTTTTCCGCCCCTGTGGCTGATCAATCTTTCCCTCTCAAACCCATTCTCCTGCCTTCTCCCCAGCATCATAGTAAACTTGATAACTTTTCCAATGCGATCATTCTTCTAAGTACCTTTACTTCTGAGCAAACATTTGACATGAAGTTCACCAAGGAGAATTGTTTCCCGAATGCCTTGGGCAGATTTTGCCCTCTGTTGAGAACCCTTTTCCCTTCCCTTCTTCATCCTCTTCCAACAGATTTTCTGATGCCTGCTCTCAATTCATGCCTTTTCAACAGAGGAACAGCTATTAATGCATCAAAGTCTGCAGGAAATAGATTTGCTAAACTATTTTCCATAGATTTCTGAAAATTAAACCAACCTTAGAAAACACCAACATTTGGAGAATTTGAACCAAAAAAGATCTCAGCAACTAACTTGTTAGTAGTACATTATCCCCCTTCAACAACAGTAGTAGCAGGGGAATAGGGGGTTCTTCCTGTTGCTGATTCAAGAAAACCTTCTTCCTTATTCAAGAAAATGGTCCATCTGCATTGCTAGTTTCAGAATGGTAGAATTGCACATTAAAGGGCGTCAGGCTCTGTCCAGTTTACATACTTCTAGTGGCATTTAGTTAACACATGCTAACTCTCTAATACTCCTCTCTGCTAATGAGGAGCAATCACCAACATATAGTCTTAGTGAAAGCCCTCCTGCAGATAAGTTTGTTGTTTTGATCGTGAGAACTCAGTTTCCCATTATCAGAAATGGAACAGGATTGTTTCCAATCAGTTGAACCAATAAAATTATGTTTCTTGTAGTTAAATGTACAATGATATAAGGAACAGTACTTGCCAGTATTTGTCTCCATTTCCTGCATTGAAATAAAAGCACAAATTGCACACGGTCAAATAGTTTTTTTTCATTTATCGGCTTTTACTGGTTCTTATTGAGCACTGGTGGTGTGATACCCACCATTATGGGAACTGGACACATGCTCCAGGAAGTTTGGCAACTCCAGTTATAGAGTCACAGTACGGAAGCAGCCCTCAGCCCAACTTGTCCATGCTGATTATGATTCCCCATAAAGCTAGACCCATTTGCCAGTGTTTGCCACTTGTTCCTCAAATCTCTCCAATTCATGTACATGCAAAAATGTGTTGTTTCAGTTCAGTTTAGTTCAGCTTAGTTTATTGCCACATGCACTGAGATACAGTGAAAAGCTTTTGTTGTGTGCTACCCAGCCAGCAGGAAGACAATACATGATTACAATTGAGCCATTCACAGTGTACAGATACATGACAAGAGAATAAAGTTTAGTGCAAGGTAAAGCCCAATCAAACATAGTCCAAGGGTCCCCAAATAGGTAGATAGTAGTTCAGGACAACTCTCTGGTTGAAATTGGATGGTTCATACCTGCCTCAACTAGACAGCTCATTACATATATCCATCACACTCCGAGAACCCAAATGTACCCCTTAGGTTGCTATTAAACCTTTACCTTCCCTCCTTGAACCTATGCCCTCTGTTTCTTGATTCCCCTACTGATACCCCCTGAGCAATCATCCTATCAATTTCAAACACAGTTGTTAAATGCACCATCATAGTCAGTTAGGGTGATAACAAACTTATTTTATATTAATGTAATACAATGATCTACGGTGTTTCACAGGAAGATTAACAAATAAGGTTTGATCCAAAGCCGGGGTCAAGGAAAGAGCATTCACGTCGCGGCCCTGCTTTCCACCACCACGCACAAGAAGCACAAGAAGGGCAAGACAGACACCATTGTATGCAGATGCCGAGATGTGTGTTCAGCTCTGGCTGAACAACTTCTAATCTTGTATGTGGACTTAATAATAAGAAGATGATCCCAAGCCAAATAAAGAAATATTAAGGCAGCTGACCACTACGCTGGAATATGTAAGTGACCAGAACTGGAAAATGCAGAAAGCCGATAAATTTGCATGAGGGGAGAAGCCATGGTGATAAGGAAGGAGGTGGCCATGGAGGGATTTATTTACAAGGATGGAAATGTTAATTGATGGATTTGAGGATATAGATGTAGTTTCTATACACAAACATGATCTTGATAATAAGTGGGCATCATAAATCTGGACTTGCGCAAGGCTGTTTCTATTCCTCTGTCTTGCTTGTCCGTTTGTCTAAAGTCTCTCCATCAGCAAGGATATGGATTCCATGAAGGGCAGCTGTGGAAGTGCTCAAAATGATAGAGTAAATTCTTACTCTTGTGTCAATACAAGTTCACAAGTTTATAGGAGTAGAAGTAGGCCATTCATCCCATCGAGTCTACTCCGCCATTCAATCAAAGCTGATCTCTGCCACCTAATCCCATTTCCCTGCCTCTCCCCATAACTCTTGACACCCGTTCTGATCAAGAACTTGTCTATCTCTGCCTTCAAAATATCCACTGACATAGCCTCCACAGCCCTCTGTGGCAATGAGTTCTACAGATTAACTACCCTCTGACTAAAGAAGTTCCTCTTCACCTCCTTTCTAATAGAGCACCCTTTAATTCTGAGGCTATGTCCTCTGGCCCTCGACTCTCTCATCAGTGCAACACCCTTTCCACATCCACTCTGTCTATGCCTTTCATTATTCTGTAAGATTCAATGAGGTCCCCCCTCAACCTTCGAAACACCAAGGAGTAGAGGCCCAGTGCTGTCAAACGCTCATCAAATGCTAACTCACTCATTCCTGGAATCATTCTTGTAAACCTCCTCTGGACCCCCTCCAGAGCCAACACACCCTTCCTCAGATGTGAGGCCCAGATTTGCTCACAGTACTCCAAATGCGGCCTGACCAGCTCCTTATAGAGGCTTAGCTCTACTGGAAATACGGTTCAGAGGGAGTGGAAAAAGTGGAAAAAAAATGGAAAATGCACATGGTCAAAATGAACCAAAAAAGGATTGAGGAGGTTCTTCCTCTAGAATGACAGAGACAACTGGGTCATCAGGTGCGAAGAGCTCACTGTGTTACTGTGCCTGGTGCAGTCGTGCAACAATACCTGGTCCTTCACTACCCACACCTGAGCTACCATCCATTATATGTGAATATTGAAATTTGATCATGTCTGAAGGAGCGTTCTAAAGAAAGGGAATATGTACCCAACATCGGCCTTATCACGATGACTACTCTGGGGTTGTTGGATCAGCTATGTGTGGACTCAGGGTCTGTAACACCAAGTGTCTTTGTAGTTATTGTACCTGATGCAAAATGTCACTGGAAAAATGATGTAACAGGTTTTGACTCAGTCAAACATATCTAGGAAGTTCACAATTTAGTTTTACTTTAGTTAATAATTTCAAATTTATGAATTTAATTACATTCGATGAGGTAATTTTTTTTTCAATCTAAGTGTCTGTGTTGAGAAACCTGCCGTTAGTCCGTGAACTGTGCAATTATCTTTGACAATTGGTAGGAGAGGATTGAACCAGGGTAATCAATTTTCCTTGGGTGTTGATGGAATTGCACAAAGGTCATATGAAATGATTCTGTCGTGCAAATACCGAAATTACTTGTGCATTGCAATTACTTGGAACCTGTACAACCAAAAATAAACCCAATAATGCAGAAAATGCTTCCCAAAATGGTATAGCCCCAAGGTGAGATCTGGACTCTCTCAACAAGGAGAGAGCTTCCCTCTACGTAATTTATTAAATTCTTGAAAAACATTAATTTGATTATGCCTTAATCGTTCATTTAGGTAAACAAAATTTCATTTTGACTTGCAAATGTATTATTGGTCCTTCTTGGACATTGAGTTCGAATGCTACCCTATAACACCATGGAACTACTTTCACCAGAAGGACAGCAGTAATTTAAGAAGGCAGCTCATTACTCGCTTTGAGGGCTATAGGAATTGGTGATTAATGCTGGTCATGCCACCCATGTACAGATGCTGGAAAAGTTTGAATAAACATAATCTGTTTTTATAATTTAATTATTTCAGTATTGTAGTTATATCTGGCACCAAGAATGGCATTCATTCCAAAGTCAACATACCTCTCCTGAGCTGCACTGCTCAGAACTGAACGTGGTGGTCCTGCAGGGTAATGGCACGTTTGGTGCATAGGGATAAGGATAGTTTCTTCCACTTCTACCTCCCAGTTTCTTTGCTTCTACCTGACTATTCGAAATAGACAAATGCAGATTGAGCTGTTGCCTCACAGCCACAGTAACCCGTTTAAACCTTTCTTCAATAAATTGAGGCATAAATGTTTAAATCAAGAAAAAATTACTTCCAGCACAAAATGAAAGCCAAAAACAGAAGGGAGAAATCTGAAATAAAAGTAGAAAATGCTGTGAAAAAAACAAGAAATTGTTTCACTATCTCTGGAAATAAATGCTCTATCAACTAAATGTATCTAGTCCCTGAAACGTTAAAATGCTGTTGAGGGCAGGTATGCTTCATGACATTAATGGGTGTGTGCAACTGCATGAAATCAAGACAGACCATAGGCTGCAGAATCTCTGACAGTGCAGGCATTAAATCAACTTTGCACTCTGGCAACATAATGTATCCACACAGGATACTGCCAGATGTTCCCAAACGCCTTCACCAAGTTAGCAGCTCCATTAAAATGGTGTGTTTTGCACATCCCAGAGGTCAGTTTTAAGTATTAGGACATGGGGTTAGGAGGGAGAATAGGAGCAATGGGGTTAGGAGGGGAGAGAGATCAGCCATGATTGAATGGTGGTGTAAACTTGATGGGCTGACGGGCCTAATTCTACTCCTATTCCTTATGGCCGTATGAGATGTAGAATCTCAAAATGACCCATTACAATGCTCAACTTCTGCCCATACATTACTGACAACCACATGACGAGCACTGACATTCCTTGTGCTCTGTCCTGAGAAACAACTTTTCATCTGCTTAAATTAACAAATAAGTTGGCAGGTCTGAATGATCATGTCGACTTTTCATTAGTAATAGTAAATAGGTCTATATTGTTTAGAGTTGCGAAGAATGAGAGGTGATTTTATTAAAGCGTATATGACACAATACTGTACATATTGAGATGTTTCCACTAGTGGAAGATATTTTGGCAACCTTTTAATGATCTGGTTTCCCTCGAATAAGTGATGATTTACTGTATATTTATTTGTTATGTTGCAGCATTTAGTTTAGTTTATTATTGTCATGAGTACTGAGGTACAGTGAAAAGTTTTTTTGTTGTGTGCTATCCAGTCAACGTTTAGAATCAAGCCATCAACAGCATATAGGATAAAGGGAATACCATTTAGTATAGGATAAGGTCCAGTTAAGTCTGATTAAAGATAGTCCAAGGGTCTTCATTGTGGTAGATGGTAGGTCAAGACTGCTCTCTAGTTGGTGATAGGTTGGTTCAGTTGCCTGATAAAAGCTGGGAAGAAACTGTTTGTCATCTACATCAATGATTTGGATCAAAATGCACATCATCATTAGCACATTTGCAGATGACACTAAAATGGCTCATAGAGTTTAATTTAGAGGTATGAGGTGTAGCATTTTGGGAAATCAAACCATGGCAGGATTTTCACAGTAAATGGTAGGACCCTGGTAAGTTTTGCAGAACAGACAGTTCCCTGATGTTATGTTACAGATGCACAAGACATTGGTGAGGCTACACTTGGCGTATTGTGTTCTGTTCTGGTCACCTTGCTATAAGAAGGATACCATTAATCTGGAAAAAGTGCAGATAAGGTTTATAAGGAGACTCAAGGCCCTGAGAGGTTAGGCAGGCGAGGAATTTATTCCCTTGTTCACAGGTAGCAGAGGGGTGATCTGAAAGAGATGTAAAATTTCAGGAAACAAATCAAAAGAGTAAATGCACAGAGCCTTATCGAGAGCTGGGGAAATTGAGAACTAGAGGGGAGAACCGAAGCGGAGAGAGGCGAGAACCGAAGCGGCAACTGATGGAACCGGAGTGTAGAGAGAAAGAGGATGAATCTAACTGAGGATGGGGCAAGATATTGAGACTGGGGTTTTACTTGACTCAGCAAACTAAAGCATGGTTAAATCAGCACAACTAATATCCAGTATTTATCTACATTTCATCAGAAGCCACACAAATTAAGTGGAAACAAATGCTCATTTTACATTGGCTAATTAAATCAAATTGAAAATATAACATAAATTAGCTCTTCAGTGCTCTCTGTACATGCGGACTCTTTCCATACAAAACAGAAATTAAGCCTTAATTTGTATCTAAAGTAATTAGCTTGAAATAACTGGATAATCCAATAAGAATAGTCAAGTGAGATTTAGTTAGTTATATTACAGAGATCATAATTCCGCAGATATTTTCCTCTATCCAATTTTGTTTCTCCATTTCAGATTTCAGATTGGAGTTCTATAATTTTCTTTCTGTATCTATCCAGTTACCTTTGTCAGTATAACAGTCAAGGTCCCTAGGTCGGAGATTTTAGAAGCAGTGATCTCAAGAGACCAAAGGCAGCCTGTGGACCAGTCTTATCAGAATAAAACATAAAGCACATCTTGTATTTGCTTCTTTTAATGTATTCTGACTAAATGGCTTTTATGGATTTCTAGTTAAGCAATGATACTTTGCAAACCACATTAAAAGATTGATCAGCACAGTTATAAGGACCAGTAAAATGTTGCCATGTAAAGAAAGCTAGCAAATTTTAAAAGCATATGATTAACTGCAAATTTCTACGATAAGCTTAAGAATGACTGTTGTTCCGTAAAGCTTAATGCCCCTGTCCCACTTAGGCGATTTTTTAGGCGAATACTGGCGACTAGGTTGTCGCCACATGGTCGCTGGGGTGTGGCCTGTATAAACTCCTCAGTCGCCCAAAGAATCGTAGCGTTTTTCTGGTCGCTGCTATACTTTGAAATGTTCAAAACTTTTGCGACAGTTGGCTTGACGCCAATCAGCATAGCCTGACGTAGGTGCTGTCGTAGGTTGTCGCCAGGATGACGTAGGTTGTTGCTGGTGCTGACTTCGGTGAATTCCATTGGCGACTACCTACGTCAACTGGCGACAGGTACCGGCGACTGAATTGTCTTACCTTGTCGTAGCTTGTCACGGGTGGACATAGGTTGCCGTATGTGGATGTCCTAATGGGTCACCGGTTGTCGGTAGCTTGCCGTAGCTTGATGTCGACTAAGTGGTGGGTTGTTGCAGACATTGTCGTCGGGGGTCCAGTCGCCGGTTTTTCGGTGATGCGCTACGACTATGACAGTCGCTGGCAGTCGCTGAAAAAATCGTTAAGTGGGACTGGTCGATAAGGTGAGAATATGGGGAGAATAACAGGTCACGGGGAAAATGTTCTTCCTACTCCTATCAGTCTGAAGAAGTGTCCCAATCTTAAATGTTGTCTGCCTACTTTCTCCACAGATGCTACCTGGTCCACTGTTCCTCCAGTACTTTGTGTTTTGATTCCAGCATGTGCAGTTTTCTTGTGCCTCCATATTACTACTTTTAGCAGACTGCAGGGTATTTTTTAAACCCTGTCGGGAAAATAATATCCACAAATTGGAAGAAAACAGGTGTTGGATGCAAATTGACGAAGTTGTCATAGAAATGTGGTGAATCAGAAACATACATATTAACACATAAGTCCTCTTGAAAGGCCAACCACTTAAAATGTTAACACTGTTTTTCAAATACTAGCCCGACCTGCTGTGCTTTCAAGTGGTTTTGGTTCTATTGCTCGTAAAAAATAAAAGCAATGAAAGTAGTACATTAATACACAATCAATCAAAATTAATAAATAAGTTACTGCACACACAGGTGCATGCAGGCTATTGAGTTCATATGGGCTCTGTACGAGAACAATGAATCCCAAAACTTATCTTACGTTGGAACAACACAAACCATTTTAGTTCAGATGTGTAAAGAGATATACAGTATGCATAGAAAAATGAATTTCTCCAGGGATGCAAAACCAGTTACTCATTGCTGTAGCCCATGATCAGTCCTGCTATTGGTATTGGTATAGGTTTATTATTGTCACATGTACTGAGATGCAGTGAAAAGTTTTTGTATGTATGCTATCTAGTTAAATCAGATCATACTATACATGAATATAATTAGGCCATACACAAGTATAACAGGTGGTGCAAAGAGAAAAATACCAGAGTGACAAATATAGTTTACAGCATTGTAGCAGTATAGAAACAGGCACTTCGGCCCACCGAGTCCACACTGACCAGCGATCCCTGAACTATCCTATGCACTCATGGGGCAATTTACATTTATACCAAGCCAATTGACTGACAAAGCTATACGTCTTTGGAGTGTGGGAGGAAACTGAAGATCTCGGAGAAAACCCACGCAGGTCACGGGGAGAATGTACAAACTCTGTACAGACAGCACCCGTAGTCAGGATCAAACACAAGTCTCTTATGCTGTAAGGCAGTAGCTCCAACGTGCTGCCCCAATAAAGTTGTCACACAACCAAATTCATACAAAACGTTTGTGCACATGAGCGGATCTGAAACTGGCACCAGATGCTTTAATGTCTCATAACACCTTTTGAAAACTGATCATTCAGTCGAGTATGTCAGGCTGACCTAATTCTGGAGTCTTTATTGGTTTTTGTATCTATCACAGATGAATTTCTAAATTAAAAAACACCTTTCAGTGCAGCCAAAATGATGGCCAAACTCCACAACTTTGACAGGCACTAAATGCTGAAGTAACTCAGCGGGTCAGTCTCTCAATCTGAAGAAGGGTCTTGACCCGAAACGTCACCTATTCCTTTTCTTCAGAAATTCTGCCTGATCAGCTAAGTTACTTCAGCATTTTATGTCTATCTTCAGTGTTATCCAGCATCTGCAGTTCCTTCCTACACATTTTGCCCAACTTCAAAGAAGCTGTAATTTTTATGACCTTAGCCATATAAGGTTTTGTAGTTTATACTGTTAACAATATAATTCATTTTGTAACATGAAGTAACTGGTTCAGTTCCTTCATTGCTTTGCTTAAGTTCCTTAAAAGGCACATTATTATCCTATCTCTGTTTCAAAGGACTATCATTCTTTTACTTAGAATGATATTCCTTGCATTCCCCTGCTCAACAATAAATTAAGGAATGGCAGCACAAATTCCTTTATGGACTTAAGTCAGTCAAGGAAGCTACTTATCCAAATACATGTTCTTGACACTAAGCTTATGTTTGCAGAGACTCAGATTGGTTCCCTGGATGCATGTTGATTGTTTTATATCATTTCTTTCCACCAGTTTGTGCTGCATAAAAACAAAGAATGTCTACCTATAAACAATTATAAAATTGCACCAAAGTTCCCACATCTGTCACATTAATTCCACATTATGCTCCACTAAGGTATATTATGTTAGATGTGTTTTTAAGTGTGATTAAAACTAATTGGACCAGAATCCCTCTTGCCTATTAATAGATCCGCTGAACATTAACTATGCATGGGGGAATTGTCTTGGAGCTTCAAGGAGGAAGAAGTAAGGCAACTAGAAGACAATTTGACAGATGATCAGAGGGCTGGTAGGGAATAGTAGAGACTATTAGAATTGCCAGCGCTATAAGGCAACAAATTATTGAGGAAGGAATCTCTTAAACAATCCCTCCAACTAGAAGCATATTTCCCTCCTTGCATCTGACCGACCCTGTTTGTGGCATGCACATTAAGAAAATGTTAAACTGGATTATTTCCCCTCGGTAAATATACTGAACCAACACACCGTTCTTGCTTCAACAAGTTTATTTGTCACCCCAGGGGACTTAAGCTAGTCCACAGCCTTTGACTCCGAAGGGGTCCGAAGTGTTTCCCCGAATAAGCGGTTTACAATCGTCATAAAACAAGTATATAAGCAGTAGCAAGCAGAAGCAAATTTGGCGCACTTTCTTGGTCCTCCAATCATATCAGGACATGGTATGTGTGTAAAGGCAAAGGTCAGGTTCCTCAAGACAAGTGACTCGCAAGTGCATGCTATCATTATCACCAGCGATCAGGTTAAATAACGCAAGCAATTGAATCGCAAGCGCATGATCTCATTATCGCAAACAGTCAGGTTCCTCAAAATGAGTGACTAACTTCGTTATCACAGCTGCAACAGATCCTAGTATTTTCTCAATCAACGCTGTAATTTTCCACTCATTTATACAGCAAAAACCAAACTCATCAAAAACACCCTCAAACCATACAGGTGTCTGCTATATTCACAAAAGAAGAAGGCAGTTATACTAAAACAAAGTTATACTTTTCTTTTCTAAAATACTTGATGACATGCCTCATATCTACCTATAAACTTTTCTTAAGTGAAATGCTTTGGGCTGTCTTGTATCCATGGCTAATTCCTCTGAAGCTCCCACACAAGCCAGTTCCCAGTGACTACATATTGGAAGGTGGAATAATGCTGAGCATTCTCAACTCATACAATTGAATTTGGTACATGAAAATATTAAAACATTTTAGACATTGTGGAACCTTAGAGATGAAAGAAGGCTGAAATATAGAATCATAGAATTGTTACTACACAAAAGGACATCAAATCCATTGAGTCCATGTTGGTTAAGCAATCAGTCAATCTCCTTATCACACTTTTCTTGTTATCTTTTCAAATAGGTTTCAAAATCCTTTTGAAATTCCAGACTGCTTCTTCCCACTCCTTTTGATGGCAGTAAGTTCAATTCACAACCATGCTCTGCTTGCAAATGTTAGCCCAACAATCCCCTCTGTAACATTGGCAGATCCCTTAAAACCCTGCCATCAAGTTTTCTTTCATTAGGCATGAATGTGGCAGCAAGATTGTTGAGAAGCTGCTATTTATCTTGGTGTGCCATCAATGGAGAGAGGATCCAAAGAACTCGGGTCAATTCAGATCAATACTCCCACTATTGCCGTTATTGTAGAATATCGGTACACCAGGACAATCTGAAAATCTCTGTACCCTTAATTGGGATTCATAACTAGATTTGAAAGCTATAATGGCAGCTTTCTGTTCTTCCTTCAAAGTTGTAAGTGCTGGAACTGAAGGCTTCATCACCATGCAGTCTCAACCAGAGTTTATTCTGTATATTTCCCCTTAGCAAAATCTACACCACAGACTCCACATGTACACTGGTGAAAATCCATATATAACAATACCTCTCTCCATGAGGTTTCAAACACATCGCCACTCCAATACCATATCTGTCCACTTGCACATCCATAACATCTTCAAACGACACATCAGACTCAACTCATCAATGACAAGTTGACGAAAAGTGCAACTTTCCCTGCCATATGACTATGCATTGCAAGTTCAAGTTTATTGTCATAGGTATGAGTACTGTGAGATAAAGGTATAATAAAAATTCTTGCGAGCAGCAGCTTCAGTTTGTCTCTGACAAACATACAGTGCAAATTATACATAAATTACGCATACAATTTGAAAAGAAGAGACTACAAACAAACAAGACATTAGTGTAAATCTTCTGGAATTTTTGAGGATGTAACTAGGAAAATGGACAAGGGAGAGACAGTGGATGTAGTGTACCTGGACTTTCAGAAAGAGTTTGATAAGGTCTCACATAGGAGATTAGTGGGCCAAATTAGAGCACATGGACCGCAACTATTTACAATGTACATTAATGATTTAGATGAAGGGATTCAAAGTAACATTAGCAAATTTGCAGATGACACAAAGCTGGGCGGCAGTGTGAACTGTGAGGAGGATGCTATGAGAATGCAGGGTGACTTGGACAGGTTGGGGGAGTGGGCAGATGCAGGGCAGATTAATTCTAATGTGGATAAATGTGATATAAAAAACAGGAAGGCAGATTACTATCCAAATGGCGTCAAGTTGGGAAAAGGAGAAGTACAACGGGATCTGGGGGTCCTTGATCATCAGTCTATGAAAGTAAGCATGCAGGTACAGCAGGTAGTGAAGAAAGCGAATGGCATGTTGGCCTTTATAACTAGAGGAGTCGAGTATAGGAGCAAAGAGTTGTAGTTGTACAGGGCCCTAGTGAGGCCACACCATATAATAACCATATAACAATTACAGCACGGAAACAGGCCATCTCAGCCCTACAAGTCCGTGCCGAACAATTATTTTCCCCTAGTCCCATCTACCTGCACTCAGACCATAACCCTCCATTCCTTTCCCATCCATATACCTATCCAATTTATTTTTAAATGATAAAATTGAACCTGCCTTCACCACTTCCACTGGAAGCTCATTCCACACAACTACCACTCTCTGAGTAAAGAACTTCCTCCTCATGTTACCCCTAAGCTTCTGTCCCTTAATTCTGAAGTCATGTCCTCTTGTTTGAATCTTCCCTACTCTCAATGGGAAACGCTTGTCCACGTCAACTCTGTCTATCCCTCTCATCATTTTAAAGACCTCTATCAAGTCCCCCCTTAACCTTCTGCGCTCCAGAGAATAAAGACCTAACTTATTCAACCTTTCTCTGTAACTTAGTTGCTGAAACCCAGGCAACATTCTAGTAAATCTCCTCTGTACTCTCTCTATTTTGTTGACATCCTTCCTATAATTGGGCGACCAAAATTGTACACCATACTCCAGAATTGGTCTCACTAATGCCTTGTACAATTTTAACATTACATCCCAACTTCTATACTCAATGCTCTGATTTATAAAGGATAGCATACCAAAAGCTTTCTTTACCACCCTATCTACATGACATTCCACCTTCAGGGAACTATGCACAGTTATTCCTAGATCCCTCTGTTCAACTGCATTCCTCAATTCGCTACCATTTACCATGTACGTCCTATTTTGAATTGCCCTGCCAAGATATAGCACCTCACACTTATCAGCATTAAACTCCATCTGCCATTTTTCAGCCCATTCTTCCAGATGGCCTATATCTCTCTGTAGTCTTTGGAAATCTACTTCATTATCCACAACCCCACCTATCTTAGTATCATCTGCATACTTACTAATCCAATTTACCACACCATCATCCAGATCATTGATGTACATGACAAACAACAGTGGACCCAACACAGATCCCTGTGGCACCCCACTTGTCACCTGCCTCCATCCTGACAAACAGCCATCCACCATTACTCTCTGGCGTCTCCCATTCAGCCACTGTTGAATCAATCTTGCTACTCCTGCATTTATACCCAACAATTGAACCTTCTTAACCAACCTTCCATGAGGAACCTTGTCAAAGGCCTTAATAAAGTCCATATAGACAACATCCACTGCTTTACCCTCATCAATTTCCCTAGTAACCTCTTCAAAAAATTCAAGAAGATTAGTCAAACATGACCTTCCAGGCACAAATCCATGTTGACTGTTCCTAATCAGACCCTGTTTATCCAGATGCTTATATATATTCTTTAAGTATCTTTTCCATTAATTTGCCCAAAACTGAAGTCAAACTAACAGGTCTAGAATTGCTAGGTTTACTCTTAGAACCCTTTTTAAACAATGGAAAAACAGTACGCCAATCCTCGGGCACTAATCCCGTTTCTAATAACATTTGAAATATTTCTGTCATAGCCCCTGCTATTTCTACACTAGCTTCCCTCAATGTCCTAGGGAATATCCTGTCAGGACCTGGAGACTTATCCACTTTTATATTTTTCAAAAGTGTCAGTACTTCTTTTTCTTTGAATCTCATAGTATCCATAGCTACTCTACTTGTTTCCCTTACCTCACATAATTCAATATCCTGTTCAAAAGGGAACTGCAGATGCTGGAATATCGAAGGTACACAAAATTGCTGGGGAAACTCAGCGGGTGCAGCAGCACCTATGGAGCGAAGGAAATAGGCGACGTTTCGGGCCGGTCTGAAGAAGGGTTTCGGCCCGAAACGTCGCCTATTTCCTTCGCTCCATAGATGCTGCTGCACCCGTTGAGTTTCCCCAGCAATTTTGTGTACCTAATTCAATATCCTTCTCCTTGGTGAATACCGAAGAAAATAAATTGTTCAATATCTCCCCCATCTCTTTTGGCTCTGCAGATAGCTGTCCACTCTGTCTCTCTAATGGCCCAATTTTATTCCTCGTTATCCTTTTGCTACTAATATAGCTGTAGAAACCCTTTGGATTTACTTTCACCTTACTTGCCAAAGCAACCTCATACCTTCTTTTAGCTTTTCTAATTTCTTTCTTAAAATTCTTTTTACATTCTTTATACTCCTCAAGCACCTCATTTACTCCATGCTGCCTATAATTATTGTAGATCTCCCTCTTTTTCCAAACCAAGTGTCCAATTTCCCTTGAAAACCATGGCTCTTTCCAATTTTTACTATTTCCTTTCAACCGAACAGGGACATACAGATTCTATACTCTTAAAATTTCCCCTTTAAATGTCCTCCATTTCTCTTCTACATCCTTCCCATAAAACAAAATGTCCCAATTCACTCCTTTTAAATCCTTTCGCATGCTTACTTCCATAGACTGATGTACAAGGACCCCGCAGATCCCGTTGTACTTCCCGTTTTCCCAACTTGACGCCATTTAGATAGTAATCTGCCTTCCTGTTTTTGTTACCAAAGTGGATAACCTCACATTTATCCACATTAAACTTCATCTGCCGTGCATCTGCCCACTCCCCCAACCTCTCCATCCTGCATTCTCATAGGCATTTCACCTGGTTGGTTTAGATATTTAGATCTATAAAAGATAAAATTAACAATGATAACTGACAATTTCCCCATTGTCAAAAAGCTGTAAGTATCCAGAGAACCTTCCTCTTGTTATGAAGGCCAACATACCATTTGCTTTATTTACAGCCTGCTGTGCCTGCATGCTTACTTTCATTGACAAACTAACCAGTTCCACCAATTTCCTTCAGTTGATACTACCAACTATTTGCTTTGATTAAACTATTTTGGTGTCCCTTCATTCGCTCTATCCTTTCCCCTTAATCTGCAATGCTTTATACCCAACTTTGCTCAATTCTGATGAGATCATTGTCCTCAAACATGAATCCTGTTCTTATCACAGAGGCTGCCTGGCTGGCTGAGTAATTCCCACATTTTCTGTTTCTATCATGGAGTATTTGTGTTTCAACAGCTGATCCTCCTTATATATTTCTGGAATATTACTGATGTATAATCAACTATTTCAATGGAGTTTCAATCCCTTTCTCTTCAATCCCAGCAAAAACTTTCTTGGTGTATTGACCTGGAAAGCATCAAACATTCTTCAACATCAAACTTATGTTTTTCCCTGGTGTTTTAATAACCCAATTCTAACAAATCATATGAAAGCCTTAATATAGTCTACCATGACAGAAAGTAAATTTATGCAACTGATGTTCATGTCACATTTTATGTAAATCAATGCCATGTAAAATAACAACCATCAGTGTCAAGCATTTGGTGTGAACAGCTGCCAAAGTGGTACATTTAAAAAAACCTGACAACAATCTGTCAGGTATTAAATGCAGTTAGGGTTTATTAGTACATAAGACATTTTTTCTGATAAATAAATGACCTCAATTATCATATCCAAATTAATCTTAAAGGGTTGTCTTGTGATGAAATCTGCTTGCGGTCCATTCAAACCTATTGTAATACTGAAGTTTTGTACGTAGACACTAGCCAAGCCTCTAACAAGCTGTTCCAGTATAATTACAACACTGGCATCAAACTGACGATGTGGAAAATTGCCCGGGTATGTTTTGTCTACAAAAGGCGGAGTAAATCCAATCATGTTAATTACCATCCAATCAGTTTGCTCTCAATCATCTGCAATGTGAAAGAAGATGTTGTCAACAGTGCTATCAGGAGTTGTCGGAGAGTAAATGCTCTGGAGAGGAAAAACTCAATTTTTTTTTATAAAAGGATGGTGGAATAGTACAGTGGGGCCAAATGGGTAAAGATAACGGGCAAAGATGACAGGTAAAGATAAGGGCCAAATCGGTAAAGATGATGACCAGAGTCAGTGTGTCCAAACAGAAGCGAGCACCTTGAGTTAGGGTCAGAGACGTAAAAAATGGTAAAAATACAGGACAAAAAAATCTTTCTTTACCTGCATGCTGTATTTGTAATAGAGTAGGCTAATTAAGGTGACTTAAATTGAAATAAATGGGTCAAATCAATTTGTGGAGACATGGTTGTAAGGTTGCGATCAAGGTTAGGAATCAAATATTGCACGGTATTAAAGGAGTGAGAAAAATTGGAAAAGGAGGTAGATTTAGAGGAATTGGTCAAAGCAGTAGATAAGAAAAATTGAGAATTGTAATCTGCATTACAGGGAGGTCTGGAGGCTTGAGGGTACAGAAGAGGTTAATCAGGATAGACAAAAATGCTGGAGAAACTCAGCGGGTGATGCTGCCTCACCCGCTAAGTTTCTCCAGCATTTTTGTCTACCTTAGATTTTCCAGCATCTGCAATTCCTTCTTAAACAGGTTAATCAGGATGTTGCTTGAATCTGAAATACACTGCCTGACCTGCTGAGTGTTTCTGCATTTCTTGTTTGTATTTCAGACTTCCAACATATAGACACAAAAGACTACAGATACTGGAATCCGATGCAAAAATCCTGGCTCTCTTCCCACTACGCTCTCAGGCCTGATGCAGGGTATCGATCTGAAACATAAAGTATAAAGTAAAGTATAAAGTATCCTTTATTGTCCTTCAAACTGTCTCCAGTTTGAACGAAATTGCATACCTTGTAGTCATAACAAAAAAATAAATTAACAGAACACACAATGAACACAGTTTAACATCCATCATAGTGAGTCTACCAAGCACCTCCTCACTGTCATGGAAGGCAAAAGTCTTAAAGTCCTTGTCTCTTCCTTCCTTGTTCTCCCTCTGCATTGAGACAATCCAGGGTTTCGATGTTGTGCCCCCCGCCGGGTGGTAATGGTAAGTCCCGCGGCCGAATCCAAGCTCGGCGAACGGGCCGGTTCAAATTCCGTGGCCCGGGGCAGACGAAGCTGCCACCCTCCAGTCCAGCGGAAGAAGCTGTTGTTGCGGGAGCTCCGGAGAATCAGTCACCAACCTGGGACCTGCGAGCTCCCGACGTTGTCCTCCACTGTGAAGGACAACAGCGCCGCAGCACCACCACAGCCCCGAAATCGGCCAGCTTTGCGATGGTAAGTCCTGGCTCTGCCTCCAGAGTCTCGAGGTTGGTCCCAGTTGGAGGCCGCCAGGTCCGCGATTAGGCCTCAGCGCAGACGGAGACGGAGACAGGGGATACGACAAAGAAAAGGTCTCATTCCCCAGAACGAAGAGACTAAAAACAAGTTTCCCCCACCCCCCACACATGCACAACTAAAAATATACTACACATACATCTAACAAGACCAAAGAAAATGAAAAAAAAGGAAAAGACAGACAGACTGCAGGCGAGCCGCAGCTGCTTAGGCAGCGCCACCAATTCCTTTCCCACAGAGATGCTGCTCAACCTGCTCAACTCCAGAAGTTTGATATTTGTTTCTGATTCTTGTTTGATTTTCATTTTCTTAAGGAGAAGTCGCATCCATGAACATTGAGAAATTAACAACAGCATTAGATCAAAAGAAAAGACTAATACTGCCCTAAAAGTCATAGTAGGTGTTATTGTGCAAAGAGAGGGGGAAGTATAATACAATTTTGCACTTGTGATAAATATAAAAAGAGACTGTAAAAATATCCACTGATATGTTAGAAGGAAATGATAAAATGAACTTAATAAGGGTCACATACAGACTGAGGCAGGAAAATGATACCTAGGAATAAGGAAATGGCAGAAAAATGAGACAAATATTTTGAGTCCATCTTAGAATCATGCAGCGTAGAAACAGGCCAATTGGCCCAACTTGCCCAGTCGACCAACATGCCCCATCTACACGAGTCCCACCTGCCTGCTTTTGACCCATATCCCTCTAGACCCATCCTATCCATGATCATGTCTAAATGTTTCTTAAACGTTGTGATAGTACTCGCCTCAACTACCTCTTCCGGCAACTCGTTCCATATACCTACCACCCTGCCCCTCAGGTTCTTATTAAATCGTTATCCTCTAATCTTAAATCTATCCTTATAAATCTGTTCTGCACCATTTCCAGCTTAACAACATATTTCTTATAACAGGGTGACCAAAACTAAACACAATACTCTACATGTGGCCACCCCAATTTCTTGTACAACCGAAACATGTCCTCACAACTTCTATACTCAATACTCTGATTGATGAAGGCCGAAATCCTTATTGACCTTTTTGTGATGTCCCTTTCAAGGAACTATGTACCTGCACCCCTAGATCCCTCTGGCCTACAACACTCTCCATGGCCCTGTCATTCTCTGTGTAGGCCCTCCCAGGTTTGACTTTCCAAAAAGCAACACCTTGCAATTCTCTGTATTAAACTCCATTAACCATTTCTCAGCCCACCTGCCCAACCGATCAAGATCCTGATGCAATTTTTGACAATCTTCACTATCTACAATACCACCCTCTTTAGTGTCATCTGTAAACTTACTAATCATGCCTTGCAATGGGCCCAGTATCGAAGGTGGAGGCTTATCACTAGTCGCAGGTCTCCAGTCTAAATGAACACCCCCACCTCCATCACTCTCTGTTGCCTTCCGTGAAGTCAAATTTCTATCCAGTCAGCTATCTCTCCTTGGAACCCACGCAATCTAACCGTCCAGAGCAGCTTACCACGCGAACCTTGTCAAATGCCTTGCTGAAATCCATATATAGAACGCCTACACCTCTGCCCTCATAAAGCTTTTTGGTCACTTATTCAAAACCAATCAGATTTGTGAGACGCAATCTATCACATATAAAACCATGCTGACTATCTCGAATCTGCCCCCTGTCCATCTAAATGCATTTATATCTTATCCCTCATAATACTCACTGACCTGTAGTTCCCAGGCGTTTCCCTGTAGCCCTTTTTAAACTGAGGCACAACATTTGCCACATTACGGTCTTCTGGCACCTCATCCATTTTTAATGATGACTCACAAATCTTAGCCAGGGCACCTGCAATCTCCTCTCTAGCTTTCCACAGTGTCCTCTGATATACCTGATCTGGCCCAGGAGATGTCTACCTTCGTACGCATTAGGATCTTCGGCATATCCTCAACCACAATCCTGACTGCCATCAGGACGCTTCCATTGGCTGCTTCAAGTTCCCCAGTCCTTATGTCTTACTCCACAGTAGAAATAGAGAATAAATAATAATCAAGGACCCTACCTATCTCCTGTGGCTCCACATAGAGTTGCCCCTTTTTGATCCCTGAGATGTCCCATTCACTCTCTGGTTACCCTTTCTCCCCTTAATGTATTTAGGTTACATTTCTTACATTTTGATTATCCTTAATATTATCTGCTTATCCCTATTATTATCAATAATATTATCTCATGAAAAGCAAACTTTCTGGGAATGGTGGAGGACAGCAGGGACACAAAGTCATTAAGATCAGTAAATAACGAGTATTGGAGAAATTAAAGGTACTGAATGTAATCACAAACTTAATGATGTAGTTTTGGGGATGTGGAGATGGTTGTGGATGCACTGCTTGCCATCTTCCAAAGTTCCATACATCCAAAAGATGCTGCAGTTTGGAAAACAAAAATAACCCCACTAAAACAATTGAGAGAGCAAACAGGGAATGTGTGACAAGTTAACATGATGTTAATACAAGGATAACTCCTGGAATATATTACTAAGGAATAGGTGGCAAGGTGCTTGCAAAATTAAACTAACTTTGACCACAATCATCATGGATTTATAATGGGAAACCATGTTGAACAAATCAGTTGGAACTCTGTGGCTGTAACTAACAGAATAGATAAGGATGAACCAGCTCAGTTAGTGTATTTTAGTTCTCAGACGATTTTTGATAATATGCCAAACAAAAGATCATTAAAGAAAATTCGAGCTCAGTGTATCGAGTAATAAATTGTTATAGACTGCAGGCTGATTGATAGACAGAAAACAGGAATAGATTGGGCAAGTTTCAGACTAAGGTGTTATGGGTGCCACAGAGAATAGTGATAGTCCCCAGTTATCCACAATCTCTCGCAATGATTCAAATATAATGATGTTTACCTATGATCAAATGTCAGTAGCACTGTGCCTTGGATGGAATGCAGAGATAGGCTTCAGTGAGACAGACAGGCTAACAGCATTGAAGATAAAATAAATTGTAGAAAGATGCAAGGTCGTCCATTTAATTAGAAAGAAAATAGAAATGAAGGTTTTTTATTGTGAGTGACTGAAAGGTTTCAATGTTCAAGGAAATATAGAGTCATAAAGTGGTACACCATGGAAATAGGCCCTTTGGCCCAATATGTCTATGCCAACCACGTGCCCATCTGAGCTGGTTCCATTCGCTCATGTTTGGCCCATATGTCTCTAACTCTTCCCATCCATGTACCAATCCAAATGTCCTTCAAATTATGTTATACATTCCTCAGTCACTTTCCACATATGTATCATTTTTTGTGATATGGGTGTCCATTTTCATGAATCACTGCAAGTTAACATGCAATTTCAGCAAGCACTGAGGGAGGCAAACCATATGCTGGCATCTGCCTTGAGAGGATTTGGCGTCAAATGTAGAAACATCTTGCTCAAATCACATTGAACCGGGTATCAATGAGCAGAATAGATCGGGTAGATGCACAGTCTTTTGCCCAGAGTAGGGGAATCGAGGATTAGAGGACATAGGTTCAAGGTTAAGGGGAAAACATTTAACAGGAATACGAGGGGTATCTTTTTCACACAAAGGCTGGTGGGTGTATGGAACATGCTGCCAGAGGAGGTAGTTGAGGCTGGGACTATCCCATCGTTTAAGAAACAGTTAGACAGGTACATGGATAGAACAGGTTTGGAGGGATATGGACCAAGCACAGGCAAGTGGGACTAGTGTAGCTTCGACATTGTTGGCCGGTGTGACCGAGTTGGGCCGAAGGGCCTGTTTCCACACTGTATCAATCTATGACTATATGTTTCTAGGTGCTCTCATTGAAGCATGCAGAATTCTTAGAGGGTTTGTTGGGATAGATTTGAAGTTCCTGTTTCCCTTGGCTGGGCTGTCTAGAACCAAGGATCACTTCCTCAAAATAAAGGGATTACCCATTTAGGACTAAGATGAGAAAAAATGTCTTCATCCTGTGGATAAGAAAGGTGTGGAGACTCAGCTGATAATACATTCAATGGAAACTGATAGGCTTTGTGATATAATAGAATGAAGGGCATAGAGTTAATGCAGATTTGAGGGGAAAAAATCAGCTACAACCTTATTGAAAGGTAGACCAGGCCAAGCAGCCTACTTTTACTTCTAGTTTTCAACATAATTCAGAATGTCCAATAAATTGTCCAATAAGCAATGCGTTCCTCCCCAAAAAATGAATAAATATAAACATGTCCTTGGGGCTTTCTGACCAGACTTTTTTATATATATATCTGTAAACAACCGACAAACTTGATACATGAGATTACACAAAAATAAATCTTATTTGAAATAATATCTCAATAATACACTGTTGTGCAAATATTGCCGTATGAAACATTACAATTATGTAAAGGACCATAATGTTCATAATTGACAATTTCTATTGTTTGTCTCTTCTGATGCTTTGTACTGACATTCACAATTAAAAGTAAGGTAGTGAGTCCATGTTGGTCCAGAATTTGCTATCAAGGCGATGGTAAGACTGATAGCAATTACATTGCAAATATTCTACATTTGTCACTAAGTTGATGAGGATCTAGATATACTACCCTTGGATAACAGTCACAAATACCTTCATGTTTTTCTGTTTAGTTTTAATCAATGCTAGGTTCTTACGAGCTGCTATCAAAATTAGATGATGAACATAATAAATATTTGTGCTTATGCTGACCCTGTGATTCTCAAGCAGAAGCATCTTCACTGGCTTGGACATGTACACAGGATGGAAAATGATCACTTCCCCAAAGATGTGATATACGGGGAGGCTGCCAGTGCATGGATGCCAAGGGGAAGGCCAAAGGTTCGCTACAAGGATAAGATTAAAAGAGGACTGAAAATGTTTAAGATTCACACTGACAACTGGGAAGTGGCTGCTTAGGACCGGGGGAGGTGGAAAAAGGACCTCCAGGCAGGTACAGCAGCATATGGTTGAAGATCCTGGAGGCCAGGTGCCACAGCAACAGCAACAAACCCCAATCAAACGGCTAGCCAACAACTTCACCTGTGGAAGTTGAGGGAGGTTCTGCCTGTCAAGAATAGGCCTAGTCAGCCACAGCACAAAATCAACCACAGATTAAACATTTCCCTTTCCAAATAGGACAACATCAAAGCTGCACCATCATCTCTCACAGATGGGCAGATGCTAACTTAGTTATACAGGTACAAAGTTGCTGTTGTGTTTATATGAACCATGTCAACTTAGAAAGGGGGTTCATCACAATCTTGGATCCCTGCACATATTTCCTAGTCTCTAGAATTTTTATTTCCATATCAATCCATTTAAATAATTGAGCTTCCCATTGATGTGTACATGGCAAAGTTTGCAATTTGGCCTCAGTGGATTTCCAAATCATGCATGGCCCATTCTCAAGTAATGGAAATGTCACATGTGTTGCTTGGTCTCCCTCTCACTGGCGTCACAGGTCTCGGGTATTTCAACATGACCCCATTTCACCTTGTCAGCAATTGCCCCTCACACTTGTGTGCCAGGTCCGGTTGAGGGGATTTTGGTGAAGGTCCATTTCTCTTCGCATCCCCACAGGAAAGTGCTCAGTTGCCACAATGTCCTGGCTGGCTGTAGTCAAGGACTGTGAGTTATGCCTGGCAACATTCATTGTCCTGGACTAGAGCAGTAGTGTTAAGGGCCTGTTCCACGAGCATGCGATCTGCATGCGGCAAGCGCGACCAAACCGGAAGCGGGGGCCGCGCGGAGGTCGAGTGATCCCCGTACAGGGCCGGTCCCACCAGCATGCGCCTGCATGCGGCGAGCGCGACCAAACCGGAAGCGGGGGCCGCGCGGAGGTCGAGTGAGTGACGTGAAGTTCGAGCGAAGTCCGCGGGAAGTTCGCGCGTGACGTACGGCGTCGAGACGTTGCGCATGCCCGTCGAGGCGGTGCGTATGGTGTTGAGGCGGCTGCGGGCCGGCAGGCCGTTGCCGTGCCGAATTTTTGAACACGGTCAGATTTTCGGAGCCCCGCGCGATGTCGGGACCAGCTCCGCACAACTCCATACGGCTCCGGCGATCGAAGTGGGACCGGCGCCGCGAGGTCGTACGGCTCAAGCGACCACGTTAGGTCGCGCTTGCCGCATGGAGTCGCATGCTTGTGGGACAGGCCCTTTATTCACCTGTGTTGCCTCGAGGAGACCTCCTGAATAACCAGCTGTTCCTCTGCAGTAGTGCGACTTGCAGTGGATGTTTGTTCTTTCCTTTCTTCTTTGCGGGTTAAAGCTTCCCAGATATTTGGTTGAGTTATTCCAGCAAAGAATTAAGACTGCTAATGTTTGTTGGATTAAGGCAGCTACAGATGATTCAACAGCAGACATTCACCACAGTTCTCATACTGAACAAATGTATTCAACACTGGGCTAACTGTGGAACATATAAGCTTCCTGATGATGTGTTTCTGCTTTGATTTGCTCAACGTTGATAATACAAAAAAAAAAATTGCATTGATATTAATATGAAATGTGGAATTTGAGTTGGAAAATTACCGAGCAGTTCATCGGATGTGGATATTGTTCATGTGTATTGTTCTTCCTTACCCCAGTAAAGAGTAAAACATTTGGAGGCCCTTGACTCACATATACTCCAGACAAGGTACAGATGAAGGATTTTATTTCCTGAAGGAAAATTAGTGAACCAGATGGGTTTTATTCTGGCAACCATAAGTTTTATCACAACTGAGGCCAGTTTTTATTTCAGTTCCATTTAATTACTTAATTCTAAATACTCTAGCTGCTATGGTTTGGTCAATGGTTCTGGTGTCTGGACACTCTTTCAATAACATATCCACAATGATGCCCATATAGACTTATATACCTAATCATCCTAAGATTGTCTAAAATGTTGGCAGTATTACAGTAGCAGTTTACTTGTTCCAGAAATGCATTTTAAATAAGCCCTGCTCTAAACAATTAATGCATGTTTATTGCAGAGTGAGCAATAGCGGAAATTGGAGGAACAGCACCTCATATTCCGTCTGGGGACCTTGCGTCCGTATGGCATTAACATTGAATTCTCACATTTTTGCTAGCCCTTGCTGTCTCCTCCCCTTCCTTAACCATCTAGCTGTCTCCTCCCACCCTCCCATCCGCCCGCCCTCGGGCTCCTCCTCCTCCTCCCCTTTTCCTTCTTTCTCCCCCCCCCACCCCCCATCAGTCTGAAGAAGGGTTTCGGCCCGAAACGTCGCCTATTTCCTTCGCTCCATAGATGCTGCTGCACCTGCTGAGTTTCCCCAGCAATTTTGTGTACCTGCAGAAAAACATTGCCTGGACATCTGAGACATGAGCACACACTTTTCACCAGGAAATTACACAAAAACAATTTAACCCAGGTTAGTTTCTGCTAACAATCAATTCCAGACAAAATCCCATCAACTAGGAAATTAGACTTCCAATTCACCATTGTATGCACCAAGTTTCACTGGTATTGATTGGGTCCCTGATGTTACCAGTTCACACCATGCATTTTCTCCTTTGTTGGCAGAATTTGGAGGCAACTTACAACTCCTATTGATCACGCGCAAACAAAGTAGGGCAAAGCTTATGGAGGTTGTCCATGAGATATCAGTTAAAAGTTCTCCATACTGACATTGTTGTCTTGATGCACACAGCATTTACCAGCCTCCGTTTTCAATACTTCAAGCATTTGAAACCTCATCACTGCTTGCTTCAGCATTGCCATTTTATTTTATATACATCAGATCTTCTATATCTACCTTTTTAAATACTATTAGACTTTGTCATAAAGTAATCTTTATTGATTTTTATCTGTTTCTCTATCTTGGAAATTCCTTGCTTACAATTGCTTTGGCAAAACACCATTCCTTTGCAAACATCAAAACAAACTAACAATTTTGAGCTTCAGACACACAACCAATGAATATCCATTCTGGTCTCCAATTGTCCTACTCCACCTCTAACCATCCATTTATTTATTTGGATTCTATTTCCATTCCAGCACCATTTCCATTCCATTCATACACCTCTGCCTTATTTTCTCACTTCTCCTCTCTTCTTTTTAATAATCAGTCCTTAATCTTCCCACATCTTTTTGTGACACTGGTTATTTTTTGACACAGGATGTAAAGAGAGAAGATTTTAATTTAAGGGTGGTGGATGGACACACTCACACAGAAGATCACCAGCTCTCTCCTCCTCAGTGTTGAGTCTTACCACCATGACAATCTTCAGTGTTGCTGCCACCTCACTCCTTTCCCATGGCAAAAGTTTCTTCAAAATGTCTCCCCGTTCCAGGCAATTAGCATGGCAAATGTCAAGAGTGTTTTATTGTCATGTGTCCCAGATAGAACAATTTAATTCTTACTTACTGTAACACAACATAATATGTAAACATAGCACACTGTAAACAATATGATAAACGAGAAAAAGTTCAGTGCGTATATTGTATATACACATACTCAAAAAACAAACAATAGTACTGCAATAATAATAAGTCTGTTGAAGTTCAGAACTTATTTGAGGTTGTAGTGTTTAATAGCCTGATGGCTGTAGGGAAGAAGCTGTTCCTGAACCTGGATGTGAGAGTTTTCAGGCTCCTGTACACTCTACCCGATGGCAGGCGTGAAATGAGTGTGTGGCCAGGATGATGTGGATCTCTGACGATGCTGGCTACCTTTTGTGGCAGCGATCACGATAAATCCCTTTGATGGTGGGGAGGTCAGAGCCGATGATGGACTGGGGAGTGTTCACAACTTTTGCAGTCTTTTCCGCTCCCAGGCGTTCAAGTTGCCGAACCAGGCCATGATGCAACCAGTCAATGTGCTCTCTACTGTACACCTGTAGATGGTCAAAATAATTCTCTCTGACTAACTGAATCTCTGTAATCTTCTCAGGAAGTAGTGGCATTGATGTGCTTTATTTATAATTGCATCAGTGTGCTGGGTCCTGGAAAGATCTTCGGAAACATTCACACCCAGGAATTTTTGATTCTCTCCTCCATCTTCCCGTTCATATAAAGAGGATTGTGGGTCCTCATCTTTCCTCTTTCAAAGTCCACAATCTATTCATTGGTTTACTGATATTCAGACCCAGGTTGTTGTGCTGGCACCATTTGGTCAAACGGTCGATCTTACTTCTATACTCTGACTCATCTCCATTTGTAATATGTCCAACAACAGTGGTGTCATTGGTGAACTTGAAGATGGAGTTCGCACTATGTTTGGCTACACAGCCATGGTATAGAGTGAGTAGAGAAGGGGGCTGAGCATGCCGCCTTCAGATGCTCCCATACTGATTGTTAATGAGGAAGAAGTATTTATGCCAATTTGGACAGACTGTGGTCTGCGGATGAGGAAGTCGAGGATCCAATTGCAGAGGGATGCTCAGAGACCCAATTCCATGAGCTTGGTAATGTGCAGCAGTGGAGAGCTTCTCATGCAACTCCTGATGCAATCCACCCATTTTAGTCCATGATTTTATTTAAGTACCACCCTAATGCACTTTACAATATATTTTTGGTTAATTTTGAAATGTTCTCTCGAGAGCATCTGATTGGATGTTTGTGCTTCATGTGGCAAAGGTTTAGCAAATAAAGAAAGATAAATACTAGACCAATATTTCTTACAATGAAAAATGGAAGAGAAAAGCATTTTAGTGAACTTTCAGCATTAATGCATAATTGTTCAATGATGTGCAGCTGTTTCGATGTTTAAAACTAACACAGATCTGCAAGAGGAGTTTTAAGTCAAGGCAAGTACCATAAGAGCACAAGACCATAAGACATAGAAGCAGAATTAGGCCATTCGGCCCATCAAGTCTGCTCCAGCTTCGATCATGGCCGATCTATTTTTTCTTCTCAACCCCTTTATCCTGCCTTCTCCCTGTGACCTTTGACACCCCTACTAATCAAGAACAGCTTTCAAAATACCCAATGACTTGGCATTCACTGCCATCAGTGGCAATGAATTACACAGATTCACCACCGTCTGGCCAACAGCTCACCAATCAAAATAAAACTAACTGGAAAATAAGATTTTCACAATAATCTATTCAACAATCATCAGCGAGTGCACACAAAGATATTTATTTTATTTTAAATTTAATGAGCTATGCAATTATGAAATATTGTTATGATTACTGTGCCTAGCCAAATTAATTTTCCAATGGCATTTCATAACAGCTAATCCAATGAAAGTGTGAAACACAATCATTAGATTGTGAGACTTTATTTGTTATTATACACAATCATTTCAATCTGATTTTTACTAGGTTACACCAGCAGTTCCACACAGTTATACTATGCGTGCTGACTGGTAAATTTCAGTTATTTCCCTTGTTATTGAGTTTGTATTATCTCATCTTTCATTAAAAAATCTTCACACATATTACGTGTAGGGTCTTTACGCTTCATTTATTGGGTGCAAACTGCCAATTATTCCATTCGCAGCAGCCAGTAACACCTGCTTGTTCTGCCAAGCCCTTGTGGTGAGTACAATCCCTCTTGACTGTTTGCAGTTATCTATTTTAACATTTTGCCCTGTTGCTCCCCAAGTTTGTACAACAGCAGGCTCAGAAGAAAATGCTTTACAACATTCACAAGTCATTGCATCGGTGCCAATCTAATGAATGATGGTCCAATCACAGGCAAATGGGACTGGATTTGATGGGGCATCTTGGTTGGCATGGGCTGACTGGCCTGTTTCCATGTTGCATAATTCTACAACTCTATGGCCCTTCCACACAGGCTTGGTTTGTATCTTCTTGAAATGATACACATCTCAGAAACTGGGGGATTGGAATGTGTCCAAGTTCCAACTCAGTAAGACATTGCAAAAAAAAATAGCATTGGCATTGTACATATTCTGTTAAGCCTCCAACACACGTATAATCTTTCCAGCCACCTGCTCCTTAAGAAATTCAAAATATGCAAACTCAGTAGCATTGCTACTAATTCACCATCTGTTAAATCTTCAAAACCTTTCAAGACATTTGTTAAACTTGACCTGCTTCTCATCATTTTAAGTTCACTTGGAATTGCCTCTTTAGTTTGATTGGATAGATTTGAATTGTTCCCTCTGTAACAAATCCTATTATCTTATTGTCATTTCAAACCTGCAAGGCCATATAGTCTAAGAATATATTTTTTTACAATAAAAGGAACCTAGTTGTTTTCTAATCTTCCAATAGTATAACTCAATTCAGAAAGCACAAATAAAATTCCGCATGTTCTATCTACAATTGTTTTCAATTGTCTCTGTGGTTTTCAATGCATCTCTGTGGTTCCTTCACCTTATCAATATTCAACAGTTCATTACTAATTTACATTTTCTCCTTGAATGTGGACATTTTTTAACTCTCTAATTTGAATAAACACATCATTAACATTTTCTTTAGTGATTGCTCTGGTAAAAGTTAATTAAAAAAACTTACTATGCAGGATATTGTTTTTCTATTTTTACAAATGGAAGTATTTGTTTCCAGCAAAGAGAAAAAATATTAATAAAATTTGAGAAACACAATGCCAGAAAATAAGTCTATGAATATTGATATTTTTAATTGTGCACTTCAACAGGTGTCCTCCAGTGTTCCCTGATCAATTAAAGTAAAACAGAAAATGCTGATGATACTCAACGGATCAAACAGAATCTCAGGTAAAAGCCCTGTCCCACTGTGCGAGTTCACCCAAGAGCTCTCCTGAGTTTAAAAAAAAATCTAACTCGTGGTAAGCACGTAGAATGAACCTAGCGGGTACGTCGGAGCTCGGGACGTCTCTTAGCGCTAACGGCAGGTACTCAGGAAACATGGTAACTCGTGAAGATTTTTCAACATGTTGAAAAATGTTCACGAGTAAAATATACTCGGGATGGAAAAATGTGATACTTTCTAGCTCCTAGTTATACCGTAGTAGCTCGTGAGTTTACCGTAGTAGGACCTGGTGTCCTATATCACTATTGTATGTTCATGATGGAAATAAGAATATTCAGTATATTCATTACCTTTGAATTGTAGTTTTATTTAATCCTCCCATAATTTCTGAGTTCCATTTCACAATATCTATCAGACATACAGAATGTTGCAAGGTAATATTTTGCCCAAACTCAGTTGTATCTTTCTATCTCAATAAATATCACAAAATATGCCATTGTTTCAGCCACATTATGACAAAATATAGAATGTAGGTTATTTGTAATCAGTCACCCCATCCCAGACACAACAGTGCCTAAAGAAGAACATTTATCGCACAGTGGGACAATTGTAGAGACGTCCCGAGCTCCGACGTACCCGCTATGTTCATTCTATGTGATTACCACTAGTTTGATTTTTTTTTTAACTCGGAAGACCTCATGGGTGAACTCGTACAGTGGTACAGGGCTTTAAGGGTTTACAACTTGTGGCAAGCTACTGAACTGTAAGAATTATTGAATGGTTTGCTAAGAAATTATTGTGCAGTTGTTTGAGTAAATGCGAGACAAACAAGAAATAAAAATCCATTTTATAGATGAAAATAAATGAATTTTAGTAGCAACAGCATGTTTTGAATGGGTAA
This sequence comes from Amblyraja radiata, assembly GCF_010909765.2. NCBI lineage: Eukaryota > Metazoa > Chordata > Chondrichthyes > Rajiformes > Rajidae > Amblyraja > Amblyraja radiata. The sequence continues at coordinate 70,602,983 of NC_045958.1, read as the reverse complement.
TGCAATTTTGTGTTTTGAAGGGTGGATATAAGCAAAATAATATGTAAGCGACATTAGGCTCTACATATGAGGAGCCAGACCTGTCAAAATTGGTTACTTCTGAAGTGGAATGCAATTGTGACCATTTCTTGGTTGATCTGTGGCATAATAGAAACACAATTGAGTGCTTCAAGCATAAATTATGCTGGTGCAAATAATGTGATGTTCATATTAGCCACGCACGGAATCCTATCATAGCCCAGGTAATGTTCCTTCAGACTGCTGCTTGAAAAATCAGGTCACATCTTTTTGAGGTGCACCTGCCACTCGGCACTATCATAACAAACCAGAAAGTGGCTGAGAGGTGACCTTATTAAAGTACAAAAAATCATGAGGGCAAGGATAAAATGAACACACCCAAATTTCCCTAGAATAGAAGCTTCTAAAACTTGAGAATAGAGGTTTAAGAAAAGAGGGACCACAAGTGCAATTTCTTATCTGAAACTTATCAACTTCCGTATGTGGAATGAGCAGCCAGAGGAAGCTATAGAAGCAGATACTTTCAAAAAGCATTTGGACAGATATGTATAGGAATGGTTGGTTCGAGGTATGAGCCAAATGCCGGCAAATGGAACTTGCCCAGAATGCCAACTAGATTGGCACGAACAATTTGCGCTGAAGGGTCAGTTTCAATACTGTATGACTCTTCAGCGTTATAATTACTTTACGAGGATGTTGCTAGGGCTTGAGGGGCAGGCTATAAGCAGAGGTTAGGGAGACAGGACTTTATTCCTTGGAGCACAGGAGGTTGATTAGTGATCTTATAGAGATCTATAAAATCATGAGGGGAATAAATAGTGTAAATCCACAGAGTTCTTTACCCAGGATAGGGGAATCAAAAGCAAGAGGATAAATTTTTATGGTGAGAGGGACAATTTTTAATACAAACATGAGGGGCAGCTTTTTCACTCAGAGGGTTGAGGGTACATATGGAACAAGCTGCCAGAGGAGGTAGTTGAAGCAGACATTATAACAGCATTATAACAGCATTTAAAAAACTGTTGAGCAGGTGCATGGGTAGGAAAATTGTAAACGCAAGCAAATGGGACTATGCTAGATGGGGCATGTTGGTCAGCACAGACAAGTTCAGCAGAGGGCCTGTTTCTATGCTGTATGACTATGATTCTATAATAGGAGACAGCATTTGGACAGGTACTGTACATGGATCGGAATGGTTTTGTCATGGTTAGTGTGAATGAGTTGAGCTGAAGGACCTGTTTCCATCTGTACTCCTGTAAGTCTGTGACAGGATAACAGAATTCATGAAGAAACAATGCAGGGATGGAATTAATTCAAGTAACTTTGAGTAATTCTTGCAGTCTGGGATTCTTCCATTATGCCAAAAACAATGGAGGGGGGGGGGGGGGAAGCTGTTAAACTTTCTCTGTGATTTTCCACGTGCAAGCCAGCACATTGTGAAGAAGTGTGCAGCAAGAGAGAAGAGGGGAGCAGGAAGAGAATGACCCAAAATGTCATCTATTCCTTTTCTCCAGAGATCCTGCCTGACTCGTTGAGTTTGTGTGTCTATCATTGGTTTAAACCAGCATCAGCAGTTCCTTTCTACGCGTGGATGGGTGTTTTTTGATCGGATAGTACTTCACGAGTTTCAATCCATTGATGGTAGCTGTCGGCACGAATGAATCAAATATATCCTTTGTGGCTATTTTGTAGTATTCTTCACTCCAAAGGAGCAAATTGTCTGACCTGTTTCTGTAACCACTTTAATTAAATTCAGGCTCCAGGCCATTTTCTGGACCACATTGATCCCCAGCTGTTGCCGCTGGGGGAGTAGCAAAGCCATTGAATGTCATCATGAAATGGTGAGATATCATTTGATGCAAGTGATCATTGGCAGACACTACTTTGGCACAATGATAACATGCCATTCGTTACTCTAATTGATGCACAGTCCAGTTGCAAAATGCCTCACTTTTTGTGCTCTCAGTAATTAGAGTGGAGACTCCATATGAACAACACATGGCAATATCTCTGGAGAAAGCTCTGCATCATCGCTACCTTTTGACTCAATGCTCCTGTGCTGTCTCCATCTGCTGCTGGATGCAGGCAAAGCCCTGGTCCTGATGGATGTCACAGTGCTGGCATGCAGCATATAATGACAAGCTGCGGGGATTTCTCAGAGGGGCACACCAGGTACTGCCCAGCGTTCTAGGCAATAGAAAGATTTCATAAACCCCGACAGCAATCTCCACTCTGTTCCTCTTTGCCCTGAGGCTGGAGTTTTAATTGTGCTCTCCAAAGTGACTGGAGTGTGGACTGGAGTAAGACGTCATAGAACATAGAATAGTCCAACACAAGAACAGACCTTTCGGACATCGAACTTGTCTGTCTGCACATAATCCATATCCCTCCATATCCATATGCCTATCCATGTTATGATGATGATCAGCCATGATCATATTGAATGGCGGTGCAGGCTCGAAGGGCCGAATGGCCTACTCCTGCACCTATTTTCTATGTATCTATGTATCTATGATTGTATCTTTCTCAACCACCATCCCTGACCAACCTTTCCCTATAGCCAATACCAGCTAATATTGGCATCATTATGGTAAACATCCTCTGCACCCTTTCCAAAGCCTCCACATCCTGTATTGGGCAACCAGAACTGCATACAATAACGCAGAAGCGACCTAACAAAATTCCTATGAAGCTACGTCATGATTTCCTGACTCTTATACTAAATTACTTGACCTATGAAGACAAGCATACTGTATGTCGTCAAAGATGGAGCAGATAACTTTTGCTCCCCAAACACTATTTGTCTCTCCAGTGCAATGACTGAACTATCTCAGGATACGAGATTCCCGGATGCGTGGCAAAATAGGGAAATATAATCAAAGAGTCAACACAGAATCGAGCCCGGCGATTCATCAAGTTTCACACTGATCATCAAGCCCTTATTTACACTAATTCTGCTTTCATCCATTTTTTAAATTCTCTTCACACTTCACACTGGGGGTAATTTTCACTGGCCTATTAATCTACCAACCCGCATGTTTTTAAGAATGTGGGAGGAAACCGGAGCACATGGTGGAAACCCCAGTGGTCACAGGGAAAATGTGCAAACTCCACATAGACAGCACCCCATGCCAGTTTCGAACCCAGGTTTCTAACGCTACATGGCAGCAGCTCCATGAGCTGCAGCACTGTGCTACTCTAAAGCTTCTGTTGCTTAATTATCGTACACAATCCAGACAAGCAGGGAATATAGATTGTCCAATTGCGCTGAAACTACAGTTGACCTGCAGAGTCTGAAGTCACCACAAGCCACTTACTAAGTCTTGAGGTAATTCACAAAGAAGAAAGAGAGGGGATCTGAGAAAGTGTACTGGTTAATAACTGGTTTAAACAGGGTAAATTAGGGGAAACTATTCCTCTTTATGAATGGTTCAAGAATCAGGGGATGCACAATTAATATTTGGGCAAAAAATATAAATTTGACATAAGGACACTTGTATATTAACTCAATAAATGGCTAACATTTGAATTTAGCATATTCCAATACTGAAAACAGATAATAAACATGCCTTTAATTCATCCAGATGTTCTTTTATAATCAATTCAAAATGATGTCTATTAAACTGACAGGAGAAAATGTATATAATACCATAAGCAATTGCTCTCTGCTGTATAATAAGGTCCAAATGATTAAATTCGGTAACATTTCACCATATACTCAAATCAGCTGACACAGAGCTGATAATTTAACGAGTGTTATTGATTAGAAAAAAAAATCAACCAGCTTCTGTGAGAATCCTGAAATTACCTACACAATTCTGGTCAGTACCAAACTAAATACTCAGAGGGAAGATGAAAGGAACTGCTTTTATCACTGAACCAAATAACAAAATGCAAGCACTAACATACTTGCAAGTCAAAAAATCACAACAGGATAGATCAGTCATTCACTTGCAGGGATCAAATACATTTCATGTACGAACGCCATAATCATTAACGGGCCGAGCATTGCTGAGGTCATTGCCTGCGGTGGGAGTAAAACCATAGAAGGTGATAATATCCCATACCTAGTCCTCCTCCTCGTATACCCACTTGCCAATCATACCAAATATGAATATAAACCATACTTCAGTAAAACAGTTAGTGCGAGAAGAGAGGTGAAACCAAGTGGAAGAACTAAAAGAGGTGAAACGAAGTGCAAGAACAAAAACAGAGGTGAAACAAGGCAACGGAATCATCCTAGCACAACCAGAGAGCAGTGCTGAACTGCTATCTACCTCTCTGATGACCCTGGGAAGAAGGGTCTCAACCCGAAACATCGCCTATACCTTTCTCCATAGATGCTGCCTCACCCGCTGAGTTTCTCCAGCATTTTTTGTCTACCTTTGGCTATCCTTGATCAGACTTTGCTGACTTTACCTTGCACTAAACTTTATTCCCTTATTATGGATTTAAACACCATAAATTGATTGATTGTAATCATGTATTGTCTTTCGGATGACTGGTTAGCGCACAAAAGGTTTTCACAGTACTTCGGTACACATGACAATAAACTAAAGTGCAGAATATGGCAATACAGCTACAGGGAAAGTGCAGACAAAAAAGTGGAAGCACCACAATCAGGTGATTGTGTTATCAGGACTAAAATGTTGGCATATAGGAGGTGTGTTCAAGAGTTTGGTAACAGTGTGGAAGAAGCTGATCTTGAATCTGGCGGGACATGCTTTCACTCTTATATTTTACCCAACAAGAGAGGGGAGAGGAGAGAATGACAGGGATGATTTTACTTCGGAGTCACGTGAGTGACTACGTGAAGAAGGGCCGTCCGTCTGCGTGCGCGTCATTACGTCTGAACGCAACACGCACGATGGACTGGCAGGCACTGAGACCTCCCAGGCCGTCGGGATGAGCAGGTAAGGAAAGTTGAATCACTTACCTGCGTTCTTTCGGGCTTGAAGTTTTTTTCAGAGCCCAGATGTCGAGGAGACGGCCCGCGGGGATGTCGGCTGCCGAAGACCGCAGCTTTCCAAATAGAGGGCGACGGTCTTCTTCCCGACATTAGCGCTGACAGCAGAATCGGCAGGAGACTTTGCGCGGGAGCAGGAGCTCCATGGTTGTCCTGCGGGGCGTAATGCCACCCGCAAGTCTAACAAACCCATTGACTATGATGAGTCCGGGGAAGAGGGATACCCTCCCTCAACGGAGAATGTCTGAGGACGACTTCTCCCACATGGAGCAACTTATGGGGAAGTTGCTCCAACACAGCAGGAAACTTTGCGCTGGAGCAGGAGCTCCGTGGTTGTCCTGCGGGGCGTAATGCCACCCGCAAGTCTAAACTAACCCGTTGACTCAGGTGAGTCCGGGAAAGAGGGATACCCTCCCTCAACGGAGAGCGTCTGAGGACGACTTCCCCCACATGGAGCAACGCTTCCCGACATTAGCGCCGACAGCAAAATCGGCAGGAGAAGTTGCTCCAACAATGATCTGCTCCAAGGGAGGGAGCAGTATCAGCACGGCCTACAGCAGTGCCGGTGCTGGGAGCCTCGCACATGGGGCAGCCCAATGTCTTCCCCATTGGAGGGGGAACTACATGTTGAAGAAACCACTCTGAATCAGAGTACAAAGAAGAGGGGGGGGGGGAACCTTCCCAGGGACAAGCAGAAGAAAGGAAGTAAGTAAGTAAGTTTTACTTATATTGCACTGTTTAAGTCAACACCAAAATGCTTTACATAAAAGGAATAATAAGCTTCCATACAAACAAACAGAAAGTAAGTGCTTCTGCAATCATCCAGGTTCCACTGGGTGCTCCCTGGATGGAATCTAGCTCTTGACAGCCCGGGTATTATGGAGAACCCGCAGGCAGCAGCACCTGTTTTCAGGGCTGCACAAATGTCTCCTGCTCTGAGGAGAGGAACATTCATGGTCCATTTAAGTCTGACTAAAGCTAGAATCTCATTTAGGTCCATGGAAGGGCCATGTCAGCACAGGTATCCTCAGGGGCCTGCAGCAGCACCTGTTTTCAGGGCTGCCTACGAACCTCACTCTCAGTGGAGGGGAGTGTGAATGATCAGTAGGTAACTGATCTCGAATTTAAAGTATGAACATACTGAAGCATGCATATGGCTTCAAGAGCCAGCAGTTGGCAGAATATCCGCATAGGCGACAACACACCCCACACCTCCATAGGGGTTAAGCGGTTCACTGAATCCGGTGGTAGCTTGAAAGCTGAGCACGGAAATACGATCAGAGTCGTCTTTCAAGGCAGACTCAAAATAATGGCCAGAATTGTCCTACAAGGCAGGCTCAGTATGATGAGGTTTTCAGACCAGACCCAAGCAGAGGTTGAGAGAAACATGGAATCCACACTCCTTACCAGTCCTACTCCCAATCAAGGAGAGAAAAGGAATCCACATCAGGGGCCTTTGGGCTTACCACAAGACCACCGGTAGCCATGGAGGTAGGTGGGTCTGGGTTTACTGAAACAAGGGATTGTGGACCAGTTACATGTTGGTAATTTACTCTTGTGTTCTTGATCAAAATGATATAACATGAAATTTCAGAACTGGTTTTAAAACAGTAATAACATGTGATTATTTTTACTGCACAACATACACAGGTTCCAAGCAGACTTGGAACTTGGACTGGAATTGTCCAGTATTGGGCAGGCCCAGTATTTTTGGGCAGGACTGCCATTCCGGACATGTGACATGGAGGATGTCACTTCATCCAGGTTTAACTCATTTGTGCAGTACAGACTTTTAGAAACAGTAATTTTGTTACGGTTTAACTACTGTTTTATAGGAACTTCCTATAAAATGGTCACATGGCATGCATCGACCTCAAAGATGCATACTATTCAGTGTTTATTCACTAAGAACTGGAGATATTTGAAGTTTAACTGGATGGTATGGATCTGCCGAATGGGTTGACATCAGCTCCTAGACTATTGACAAAACTACGGAAACCAATTCTGGGTCTACAAAGGTCTCAGAACCACATAGTAATGGCATATTTGGACAATTTCATTTTGGAGTCACCAAGAATTGGCAGAAGCATCAGTCAAAGCAAACCAAAACCCTGTTTGATAGAATTGGTTACCTCATCCATCCAGTTAAATCAAAATTGACACCTACAAGGGTAATTGATTACCTAGAATTTACTATCAAAAACAGTAAATATGTTGGTGACTTTGCCTAGGCTATGCTATGACCTGATAGTCAAATACTAGCCATCTATCAGGCAAACAGCGAGTGTAATTGGCAAATAGCAGCTGCATTTCCAGCAGTACGTACGGGCCTTTGCATTACCAGAATTTACAGCGAGCAAAGGAACAAACACTCAGATTCCATGTAGGCCAAATTGGCAAAATTATGGATTGCCAGCAGAAGCCATTGTTGAATAACAATGGTGGATAACGAACGTGAGAAAGCTCAACGTAAAATTTGCTTGAAAGCCATCGAGGGTTCCTCAGACCTATGCAAGCGGCTAAGGATGGGGAGCCACCAACACAGTCTAGAGCTGTGGGGGCAGATGGAATGAGCAGGAGTCTGTAATTCCCCAACACATGGAATCAATTACCCAGAATTGTTGGGGGCACAATTTGGACTCAATGGTTTCTGTAGCAACATGCAACCGGTGCTTGTTCAAATTCAGATTGATAACACTACTGCGGTGGCACGTATCCATTAAATAGGGTGGTGTAAAATCTGTATCTTACGACAGATTGTCGAACCTCATTTGGCACTGGTGTATCAAGAGGAATATTTGGGAAATCTACGAGGTAGATATAACACGGTGACAGATGCTGGATCACGAATGTTTAATAACAACACAGAATGGATGTTGAATCAGGCAGTATTTAACTACACGATTTGGCATACCAGATATTGATCTATTTGCATCTAGACTAAACCATCAGTTACCCAGATATGTGTCCTGCAAGCAGGATCCAGGAGCAAAGGCAGTGGATGCTTTCTCCCTCAATTGGGCAGGATTGTTTATGCATGCTTTCCGCAAAATTGTCTCACAAACCGGTGCTTGACCAAAATCAAGCAAGACTAAGCCACAGGCATATTGGTAGTGCCAGATTGGCCTACTCAAGCCTAGTCCCCAAAAATTTTGGGAACTATAGTCCAGCCAGTTATGGCTGCACCCAAGAGCAGGGACCTCCTAGTGAACCCAGTTACAGGGAGTAATCATCCACTACACGAACGTATTAACTTATTGGTCTGCAGATCCTGAGAAGGCCATTTCAAGGCATAGGACTGTCCGAACAAATACAACACAGTTCGGATGACAGATGTCTTGGAGTTTCCTATCAACTCTGTACTATAACTATAAACAAAGTTATAGTGCAATCAATAGTGCCAGAGGCGCACTTTCCTCCTATCTGATGCTGCAAGCAGGGCACAGGTCGATAGGAACGCACCCCTTTACAACAAAATTCATGAAGAGTATTTACAATCAAATACCTCTAAGACCAAAGTACACGGACATGGGATGTGAGCATGGTACTAACCCTACTTTGACAGTGGGGACCGCCTATAACTAACCCTGAAGGTGGTATGCTGACAAAGAGTCCAGACACTGCAAAGGCAACGGTTGGACCACATGACCACCAATATAACATTTGTAATCAGGAACCTGATATAAACATAGCAGGCCAGGAATGCCAGGGATGGAGATCCAGTTCTTGGCATATCCAGAGGACCTACGGTTGTGTGTGTGGTAACATACTAACACCACTATCTGAGAGTTACGGACAACCACAGAGGCTCAGAACAGACCAGAAGGTGTCAACACAAACCATCTCCAGATGGTCAAAGGGGGTAATGGCGGTAACAGAGTGAACGTTCATATGGTTAAATCTCACTCCACCAGGGCTGCATCTACGGCGGCAGCAAGAGCAATGGACGAATGAAGTGACTGCAGGATGGACGAATGAAATAACTGCAGGATGAAGTGCCTGCGGCTTTGCGGATGAGCGATTACATGCCCACCGCTCCCACCCTCATACTATCAAGGTCACATGGAAGTTCTAGTTTCTTCAATCTTACTATTCTCAGGTCTTCTTTTTATCTGTGATTTAACACCGCTGCTTTGAAGATTGACGCGCACGCAGACGGACGGCCCTTCTTCACGTAATCGCTCATCGTAACTCCTCATAAAATCAAGATCAAACTTCAAACTGGTAAGTTCTCGTTTAATCTTACTATTTTATTGCCGACTTTCCTGAGGCAGCATGAAGTGCAGTGGGAGTTGATGGGAAGGAAGCGGCTTTGCATGATGCTCACAATTCTTTACAATTGATTCATTCCAAACGGAATGTTTGCTTTGATCACCAACATCACTCCATCTTGTGGCAAAATGTGGACACTTCAAAGGCTTGTATTCTCTCAGGATGATGACATACTTGATTCTAGTCCTGTCACTCCATCGATGCCTCAGCTGCTGCCTCCCAGGTGGACAGCCTGCACTGCTGCACCTATATTGAGGGGGGGGGGGGCGCTGTCTCCAGCCAGTCCTTTGGGCTCAGTACAAGAAACAAATAGCAGGAGGAACTCAATGGGTTGGGGAGCATCTGTGAAGGGACATGAACAGTTGTCATTTGGGTATATCTGGGCTGAAAGAGCAGTGGAGATATCCAACAAATACTTTGAAGAAGAGGGTGGAGATATCCACCAACAGGTGAGTCCAGGAAATGAGGGGTTGATTAGCAATGAAAATTTTAAATGAAAATGTCAACAGAGGGTAAAAGGCCAGCAAGTGGTGACCAAGAGGAAGAGGAACGTTGGAGACAGGAGAAAGGATCTGCAGTGGGGGTTAAGGGCTTCTTGCCAAGGAATTGTTTTTTGCCCTCGATTCCAACATCTGCAGCTCCCTGTTTCCCTTCTGGGCTTAGAGCTTTACCAGGGAAAACCATAGATCAGCCACTTTAAGCTCATTTTACAAAAGTTCATCAAGGTTAACTGATAAAAACTGGCCCCTTCCGAAAGCAATTTTAGATATTTTGCTGGAAGGATGTAAGACTTCAGTCTTTTTCTATGGATTAAGGAATATAATGGTTTATTGGTTCATAAAGGTATGACAGGCAGTACATTTTTGTCATACAATTTATAACCCGGTGGCAAATCAACAGTGGGAAGTTAGATTTTCATGGAGGTTGCCGATGGTTTTATTCTTAGTCATTTCCCCATTCTAGTTAAGATGTTAAATCAAGGCTTCTATAGATTCACCTCAAAAAACTCTCTCCACTAATTTCTTCGTCTAGATTCTGTTCTCTGCTGCTTACTTATATTGTTAAGTTTAGTGAAAGTAAAGACCCACAAATCAATTATATTCCAAAGTACACCGATCCAATTATAAGAAAGGGGTAAAAAGATGGGGCTCTCTCGTTCTACAATGTTCATCTCATTGCTTAGGGCTGTGACTAATTCCTAAAGGGCAGTTAATGAAATGATAATTACATTGACACAAGTCCCAACCCTTTTATATATTCTACTGTGCTCCATCAAAGCTTGTTTTCTGGTCTGCATCTGTTTCATTAATAACTTCCTAAACCAAGACCGTGCAGATATCATTAACATTACAAATAGTTTGCAGCTCATTGTATAAAAGGGAACCGGCCTCCTCACAAACCAGGAGCTTTTAAAATGTTTTTGCAAGTTTTGTTGTATATAAATGTATCTAGGAGGAAATATGTGTGGCAGTGTTGCATAGCAAGTGAATATATTGGGTTAATGAAACAATTAATCTAGAGCCAGGTGTGTACCCATTATACCTATTGTGTATATATATCATGAATAACGTATTCTTTTAACAAAAAAACTATTCACCCTTACTTGCTATAAATCTATTCCTTACCAGAAGTAAAATAGAAGAATTTAGTGAAACTTTGGATCAAGGAGAATCCACCTTTATGATTCTCTGCAGGAGGAGCAAAAATATTTCCTGCAGATGAGTAGCAAAATTTAGCTTTAAGATTAAGGGGCAAGGTTTTAAAGGAGATGTGCGGGGCGAGTTTTTTTACACAGTGGATAGTGAGTGCCTGGAAGCCAGAAAAGAATTGGTCTTGACATTATGTTCAGCACACACATTGTGGGCCAATGAGCCTGTTCTTGTCCTGTACTGCTCTATGTTCTAGTTTTATGAAAATTAAAAAGTAGTCGTTAGACTGAAAAGGGTAACAAAGTAAAATAGTCCATAATTTGACAACTTTGACAAAGTATAAATACTCCATGCACTCAGCAATGACCCACATGCAACATTAGCAATAGAGCATGAAATGTACTGGAGTAATACTTCAGATCGTGTGGCCCCAATTCTCGTGTCCGTGTGCTTAAGCTTGCAATTTCCTGCTGGCACAGAGAAAAGCTTTTAATGTCACAGATAGTTGTTTCATTTTGTGCATTCAAGGCAAAATACCACCTGAACATGCATGGATCTGACAGATTCACACAGGGGGAAGGCAGGTTGACTGACACCTCATAGAATTTTAAAATACTGCTGGCACATTTGGTTTTATCTGCATTTAAAAGAGAAAAATGAAAGCAGCAGGAAAGCTTTTCCAAACTCCAGATATTTTGGCACGCCCTCCAAATAACTGGGGCAATTGAGGGTGAGATGCTGCAGGACAACAATACAAATATGATACTGTGAATACTAGAAATAAAATAGTTCTCCTGTCAGCACATTCCAGCCATTAAAATTGAATCTGAATCTGGTGGCTGATGGAAATCAACAAGACAAATATTATTTTAATATTAAAACCTAGAATATAGAACAGTGCAACACAAGAAACACACCCTTCTACCCACAATGTCTGTGTTGAACATGACGTCAAGGCCAACTCTTACCGACCTGCAAATAATCCATATCCGTTCATTCATTCCCTGCTTATCGATGTGACTATCCAAAAGTTTTTAAATGCCACTATTATATCTGCCTTCACCACCACTCCTGTCAGCACATTCCAGCCACTAAATTCTGCCATCATGCAAAATTAAAGAGACGGAGTACAGAAGTTGGGAGGTTATGTTGCAGTTGTACTAGAAGTTGATGAGGCCGCATTTAGAGTATTGTGTTCAGTTCTGAGCATCATGTTATAGGAAAGATGTTGTCAAGCTGGAAATGGTACAGTGAAGATTTACGAGAATTGTGCCAGGACTGAAGGGTCTGAGCTATCGGGAGAGGTTGAGTAGGCTGGTACTCGATCCAATGGAGCGCAGGAGGATGAGGGGTGATCTTATAGAGGTGTACTAAATCAAGAGAGGAATAGATCAGGTGGATTCACAGAGTCTCTTGCCAAGAGTAGTGGAATCTAGGTTTAAAGTTAAGGGGAAAAGATTCAATAGGAATCTGAGTGGTAACTTATTCCACACTGCACGTAATCGCCAGAATGTAAACTTGTTTGATTTGTCATAAAATGTTTTTTCTTATCTTCTTTTTCCAAGATCACTCCATTGAATGTTACTCAGTAAAGGGGATTAAGAAGACCAAAAGTCAACATTAAAACAGACTGTTCTGACATTGTGAGGGAGCAGTTATTCTTGTCTTGAAATAAAATGAAGTTGCTACAAAGCAGTGGGGGCGCTGCGAGATGGCTGCCTGCCAGCCGCGTGATAGTCTGTTTGTTTTAGTGTCTCTCGGTGTGACTTATGTGGGGGGAGGTGGGGGGGGGGGGTTTAAGGGGTAAACTGCTTTTGGTCGAGTCCTCCACGGAGAGGCGACTTTTTCCATGTCACCTCCCTCGCGGCCTCTCCCAGAGTCGGGCCCAGAGCTTCAGCAGCGGGCGCATCGTGGACTTTTTCCCGATCGCTGGCCCGCAGACTGTTCAGCCTGAAGCCGCGAACTGCGGAGCTTCTAGCCGCAGGTGCGGTGTCTGGACTTACTTACAGGAGCGGGATCCCTCGCCGTGGATCCCTGGAGAAGAGCTCCGACCGCCGGCCTGTGACCTACATCATCTTGAAGCCGCGGTCTCCGGTAGGGAAGCACTGATTCGGGACTTACCTTCCAGAAGAGAGGGCCTATACCGGCGGCAACTGTGGAGGTTTATGGCCCTGACCACGGGGGAACAATAGAGGAGGACTGACTGTACTTTGTGCCTTCCACCACAGTGAAGAATGCTGTGGTGGATGTTTGTGTTAAATTTTATTGCGTATTGGGTGTTTTTTTATTGTACCGCTGCTGGCAAGTTCATTTCACTGCACTTTATTATGTATGTGATTAATAAATCTGATTGATTGATTGACATCTTGACAGTGTTGACACATTTCAAACTCAAGAGAAGCCTGTGACAAACTTGCAGCAGCATGCTCCCCAGGTTGCTCAGTGCTGCTAATTATATTTCAGCCCAGCACTGTCTCTCAAGGTACAGTATATGACAGAAAATAGAAGGCAAAAAACAGGTCTTATCTTGCTGCACATGCCAAGTACAGTTGCTGCTCCTCTGTTGTGTCAGCTTTTGAAGTTAGCATTTCATACATTGCAATTTTACGGCTCCATAAGACTTCAAAACCTAAAAATTAGATTAAGTAGTGCCTGTTCATTTTTGGGTGCCACACGTTCAGGTTCTGATTTTACCCAAAGCAGATTATGCTGGAGATTGTTTTCAGGAGAAATTATATCAGATGTGAAATTGGACCGAGTGCTTCTATTTTTTATTCATATCAGTACAACTGATGTTTCCTTGATCTCATGCGTGATACAAAATTATATGATTTGCTTAATGCATACTTCCATTGGAGATGTAAACTCCAAATTATGGCCATTGTGGTACAATCTCATTAGACATTGGAGCACATTGCACACATTAGGAGACTTTATTGGGATTTTCGGAAGAGGCAGTTAGCTTCCAATGAATGTGTAGCTAAAGATGGGATGCAAGGCTTTGGGAGTGCATTCTAACTAGAAAGAGATGCTTGGAACAGAACAGAGAGCAAAATGAAGAAAAGCTCTGTGGTCAGTATCAGTGTACAATAATTGAGATGCGTCCACATTGAGCTGACCCTGGGCACAGAGCAAATAAGTTACACAGGAGTGTGAATAAGTAAGAATGTTACGGGAAGATTCAATTTGTGACATGACCTCAATGCGTATTGATCTCCGACTTTTAATAAACCAAACCTTTTACAGATGAAATACTTTGAATTACTCAACATTTTCAGATGAAGTGCAATGCACAAGCACCCTTACAACTAAAGAACTCTCTGGTCTGATAAATGAGAAAAAAAGATGTGTCCCATTTACACCATCCTGGAATATCAACTTTGCCCAAGTTTAAGTTAAAGGGGAAAGGAAATAGATGCATCTTGGATGAATGTACACTTGAGTAACTGACTTCAGAGTCAGGAGGGTTCTGGACAGGGCTAAAAGCAACAAAAGCTTTCAGAAGTTTAGAGGAAAATTCATAGGGCATAGTTGGTAGACAATTACCCAGGAACAACCTTTGCAAGGTGGAGGGACCCAAATCTGAAGCTCAGTGTGGACGACCACCCCTATGGAGAGAGCCTGGCCACTTCAACTCTCACAAGCAGTATTTCAGTCCAAGCAGTAAGTCTTGTGATTTATTATGAGAAGTAATGAGTTGGAACAGTAAATCAAATGTGAGCTTATTAGAAAGTCAGTGGTCTGTATGCCTGTTTAAATAATTCAAGTTTGAATAACCATTAAGATGTGCTAAACTTTGGTTTAGAGTCCCTCAGTTGGCATCCTATTGAGGTCAACAAGTGCGTCATCTATCCATGCTCTCTGGAGATGCTGCCTGACCTGTTGAGTAACTCCAGCACTTTGTGTCTTTTTGTTGTTGACCAGCAGAGAACAATGTGCATTGAGGTCAAGTCACAAAATGAATCTTCCCATAACATTCTTACTTATTCACACTCCTGTGACATATGTGCTCTGTATCCAGGGTCAGCTCAATGTGGACGCATCACAATTGTACACTGATACTGACCAGCTGTTGACCACATAGCTTTTCTTCATTGTACTGTCTGTTCTGTCATTCCCAGCATCTCTTTCCAGAGTGCTCTCCCAAAGCCTTGCATCTCGTCTGCAGTTCCTTGTGACTCAATGGTGATATTGCGTGCAGCACACAATTACTTATGGCGATTTTTGAATGCTGTTATCACTAAAATGTCATATTTCTCATGTCTGGAAAGGTCTTTCTCTGTGAAATCTAGGTCATGTCGATAATCACATTCCTAATCCCAAATGTTTCCAATTGGCTACAGCAGATCTCCTTTGCACCTTCTAATATGCTGCTCACCATTGTGTCAGCAAGATTGCAGATTCTCTAGATCTGTGAAAAAATAATTTCATTTACTTTGAATTCTGTGATGGATTGGTGGGATCCCAGTCAAAGGTATAGTCCGGCATTGTAGCTTGCGCAGAATCGTAAGCAAATGTTGAGCGTGCTCCTCTGAATAAACCAAAACTTTTACAGATGAAAAATGTTGAACCACTCATACTGTTCATTGTGGATTTAGACACTAGACTTTAGAGATACAGCGCGGAAACAGGTCCTTCGGCCCACTGAGCCCGCACCAACCAGCGATCACCCCACACATTAGCACTATCTTATACACTAGGAATAATTTACAATTTTACGGAAGCCAATTATCCTACAAACCTGTATGTCTTTGGAGTGTAGGAGAAGACCGGAGCACCCGGTGAAAATCCAAACGGTCACAGGGAGAACATACAAACTCCGAACAGACATCACCTGTAGTCAAGATCAAACCCGGGTCCCTGACGCAGTAAAGCAGTAACTCTACAGCTGCGCCATTGTGCCACCCTCTCTGAGTTACAAGAAGAAATTCCTTATCGAAAATTCACATGCAGCTCTTTCAAACTGAATTACCGACACTTGCTCATTCAGTGGCCAGCACTATCTGGAGGGGTGGCTCCTTGTGGACAAGGGCTATTCACTACTTCCCTGGCCCCAACACCACTGTGTTGTCCTATAGCAGCAATTGAGCAGACACAAAGAGAGCCAACAAGTACAAATCAGGTAGGTAGCGCTGCGGAAAAAGCCAAAGTTCTCCTCTTGATAAGATTATGTTGCCTGCATCAGTCTGCAGACAGTCTACCCCATGAAACAGAGCAAAGCTTGTGGAGGAAGAATGGCAAGGCTTTCCAGAGTCCAAGGAACATGTGGTGGAGCCAGGAGAGAAATACAAACAAGAGGAAGAGGAAAGTTGCCAGGAATGCCCTCCCACAACCCCTTCTCCGAACCAATTTTAGGAGGTGGGTATGAATTACACTGGATACAAGGTTCATTAAGAGAAACATTTTTTTGTGAGGAACCTGTCAAAATAATAAATAGCAATACATCTTCTCTCTCTTTTTCACCAACATTGTGCAACATAATCAGGTCTGAAGGCCAAAGGTTGTACATGAATCCATCATCTACCATCCTCCTACCCTTTCCTTCTACTCCCCAAGGGTGCAAGACCTTCCTCCTGGCATGTACCACAATGATTAATGTGGCTGCTGTCTCCCTCTCTCCCTTAACTACACCATGGCAGTTAACATATAGGTTGGTGATTTTTGGCTGTTACTAGAACTGTGTCATCATCCTTTTGTGGTTGCTAGGCAACAAGGGATATGCACAAAATTGGGTGGTCCCATTGGGAAATTGAGCAAAAACTGTTTCCCAGCCCGTTTCTGGATACAAACTGTTTCAACCTGCGATTTAGCCAACTTCATGATATTTTGTGGGGAACACAATTCAGCATCATCACTGAAGGCAGCCATATTTTAGCACACCAAAAATGGGTCCGAACCAATTTCCAGGCATATAACTTTAATTATAAATTATATGCTGGTGCAATATTTTATATCTCTGCTCAAGCAGTTGCTAATTTGGCTTTGATTTGCATTACTCTTGCTGCCTGCAGGATGTAGATTAATAGCCAGAGCATCATTTTGTTAGTGCCATTAGTCTGACTTTGAAATAATTTATGTTTCTGTATCTGAAGCATAAAAAGGAAATATATTTAATGTGCGTGCAGCATACATTAGGAAATGGTGACAAGATAATGTGTGGTGTCATATAGCTGTGTCTAAATTAGAATTGTCAGTCAGGCTGTAGAGTCACCTTTTAAAATATTGTGACAAATCTTCACCTAGCCTCCAAAAACCCAGGTGGTACGTTTTACTTCAGAAAAGGCGGTTATTAAATACAAAAACAGAAAGAAATGGCATTTTCAGTGTTTCGAAAATTCCTTGTCTCCCTGCCAGACAGAGGTCATCGAGCTGCTGCTCCAGGTTCCTAACACGGTCCATTAGGAGCCCCATCTCGACGCACCTGGCGCAGATGTGGACGTCTGGAGGGCACTCAGACTCCATGACCTCCCACATCTGACATCCAGAACAGTAAACTGCCCTGGCCCTCATTCTTCCCCCCCTTATCCTGGATACAATACAAAGCCGCTCGGACATCGCTCCTCCCTCACCAACGGCTCCTGGGCCTCTGTTGAAACAAGCCCCGTGCTGGGTTTTTACACTCACCGCTCGGACGTCGCTCCTCCCTCACCATCTGATGACATTTTCTCACTCCCAATTAGTTCCAACCTATGAAACCCTCAATGTTGTGTCACTTTAATTTCATATTTGAGGTGAGAAGCTGACCAACAGGACATCAATTGGCTCAGCCCTTAAATCAATGCTGTCGGATGGAGAGATTGGAATTGCTGTATGTCCTGCAGCCTCCTTCCTTAGAACCCCCACCCAGTTAATACATTGTTTGCTCCTCAAGATATCCCAGGATACTTCACAGTCAAAGGTGTCCCACAACCATGACATGGATCATTGACCATTTATTGTTCTCAGTTGCATTGGTGGAAGGAAAGACAGGGATTAGAAACCACAAAACCTCCCCGCTCTTTTAAGGTGAGAGGGGAAAGTTAGAAATCTGAGGGACACTATTTTCACACAAAAGGTGGGGGATATATGGAATGAGGTGCCAGAGAAAATAATTGAGGCCAGTACCACAATAATGTTTTTAAAACTTTTGGACAGGTATATGGATAGGAAAGGTTTAGAGGGATGTTAGACAAAAGCGGGCAGGTGGGACAAATGTAGATGGGACACCTTGGTCGGCTTGGGCATTTGGGTTGAAGGACTTGTTTCCATGCTGCATGATTCTGTGACTATAACTTTTAATGAAAAGTTTCAAATGAGATCAAAGTCAAGTTTATTGTCAAACAAAATCTTACTTGTAGCAGCACATACTCAGATAAAACACCGGTAAATTAGACATGAACTATACGTGAATTCTATAAGGCAGTGAAAAGAAAAAGTCTGCAAAATAAAAGCAACCACACATTAGTGCAAAATCAATCAAAAAACAAATCCATGATTGTGCAAGAGGTGGACCACAGTGATCCACTACTAACATGAAAGATATATTTTACATCCAACTGCACAGTCAAAGTAAGGTTTAGTTTATCATTTAATTTGAAAGATGGTGACTTTAATGGCAATTAATCAATATACAAAAAGCTTTCAGTGTCTTTGGTCTCATCTATCATTAATGCACAATCAAATAAACCGTGGGGAAAAATACTACTGGCTTTGGCCTCTGGTCTAAAATCAGCAGCATGATTCAGTCATTGAATAATTTCTACACTACTATAAACATTGATATCTTCAACTCAAGTTGAAAGATGCAATTTAATTCATGTCACAGAGATGCCAAAAGTACGAAGAAAAAATAATTATCATTTTGATATAATGAATGCTCCAGTTTTTAATTCATCAGAGCACTTTAATAGAATTCATATATTTCTTCTAAACAATGGCTTCAATCTGCCCGACAATTGCCAATGTTTCTGACTTTGCCTGCATTTTTCCACATGCATAACAAGAAGTTCGGGAAAACAATAACATTCCCAACTTCCAAAAATGCCCTCACTAACAATTGGCCACTCTGACAATGACCTGGTCATTGAATCAGTTGCAGAACACCAACCTCTTGTAATATACTACGATTTACATAGGGAAGTCTACCTGTTGAGTCTGTGCTGACATTAACCTGTCTGTACTTCAGCCTCTCTATTCATTTAAAATGCCAGTAAACAAATATTTTCTAATTAATTAGATGGCCATCCTATTTTTGCGGCTAATCAGTGGTTTGCATCTTGCAGTATAGGCTCTGTATTTCTGTTCATGAAGTCTTCTGCAGACAGTGGTCATTGACAAATCCACACATGACTCCTGAAGAGTGTTTGGGGATTTTTCGGACAGGTGTTTGGGGATTTTTCTTTATTATAGAGAGAATTCTTCTGTCATCAGCTGTGGATGTCTTCCTTGGCCCATCAGTCCCTTTGCGATTCATAAGCTCACCAGTGCTCTCTTTCTCCTTAACGATGTTCCAAACAGTTGATTTTGGTAAACCCAAGGTTTAGCTGATGTTTTTAACAGTTGTATTCTTGTTTCTCAGTCTCATAATGGCTTATTTGACTTTCATTGGCACAACTTTAGTCTTCATGTTGATAAACAGCAAATAAAGCTTCCATAGGTGATGGAAGGACTGGAGGAAAACTAAGTGCTGAGAGCTCTCTTATTACCTGCATTAAGCAGGCATTAAACACACCTGAGCAATTACAAATGCCTGTGAAGCCAAGTATCCCAAACATTATGATGCCCTGAAATGGGGGGATTATGTATAAACACAGCTGTAATTTCTACATGGTGAAACGAAAATGTGTAAAAATGGCCTTTAATAAAATCTGACTATTTGCATGCATTTTAACCACATGTGATTTTTTTTCTATTACAACTCTCAAATTGTGGAGTACAGAGACAAATAAATAAATGATGGGTATTTGTCTCAAACATTATGGAAAGGGTGAGAGGGATACGAGTCAAATGCAAACAAATGCAACTAACTTTGATGGGCATCTTGATCAGAATGGACAAGTTGGGCCAATGGAATGTTTCATACATTATAATTTTATGACTCTACTGAAGGCCTGCAATGGGTAATGAAAGGTGCAAGTAAATTCATTTACATGATATAAAACTGCAGGTGATGTCAAGACATGCTGCAGCAAAATATCAAAACCTTTATTTTTGATGATTTAACTTAAAATTTGCCAAATAAAATGTTACTACAGGTATGTACAGTGGCGCAGGGTGGTAAAGCCACTGTCTCGCAGCACCAGAGACTGGTTCGATCCTGACCTCGGGTGTGTGGAATCTGCATGTTCTCCCTGTGACCACGTGGAATACCTTTGGGTGCTCTGGTTTCCTCCCACATCCCGAATACATGTGGGTTTGTGAATTAGTTGATCTCTAATTTGCTACACTCTGCACACATCAAGTGTGAATGGCTGATCAATGGTTGGTGTGTACTTGGTTGGTCGAAAGGCCTGATTCCATGCTATATCTCTAAAGTAAAATAAATTAAACTAAAACTAGAGATAGATTAGAGACAAAGAACTGCAGATACTGGTTTATAAAACAAATGACACAAAATGCTGGAGTAATTCAACTGTCAGACAGCATCTCTGAAGAATATGGATAGGTGACGTTTGAGGTCGGGACTCTTCTTTTGGCTGAAGGGTCGTAACCTGAAAATGTCACTTATCCATGTTCTCCAGAGATGCTGCCTGACCCTATAAGTTACTCCAACATTGTCATTTAAAAAAAACTATAAATAGAAACCACCAAAGTCTAAAGGTCTCCAAAGGGTAAATACAAAATTCATAGTATCTGAAAGTTTACTACTTAGAAAAGAATAACAGTTATTTTATCCTAATGGGGATTCTTCTCAAGATCACACTGAAGTATTCAGCTAATTGAAATATGCACACAAAATAAAGGCAACGTGGCCTACATTAATGATGAGGTTGGAAAAGATATATTATAGCATCACCATTTATAAATGTATAAGTGACACTGACAATACTCTCAAATGGATTCCATGCTACTGATTGAAATAGGTTAGGGCAGATCCCTGCTATGTCCAGGCTAACTGTTATCCCCCAGCAACATTACTGAAACTGTATAATTGGTCAAGGACCTCATTGACATTCATGGAGCCTCGCAAACTGCTTGCCACATTTCCCAACACAACAGATCACATTGAAACCGGAATTCTGCGGCCGCACAGCATTACCAGACATCCCGAGGTCATGCAAGTCCCAGTAGAAAGACAAGTTATTTTTGAGTTCCTTTAAATCATTTTGGTCAAATGGAAATTATTATTGTTTCAATATACGATTAATCTATTTATTGTACCTAATGCATCTATCTCTTTCTCTCTCTCTCTCTCTCCCCCACCGCCCCCCCCCCCCCCCAGCTGTGTATCACTGGCAGAGTACAATCCTAAACACAAATCCACAAACTCTTTAACTGCTGATAGTTTGTGATTTGGTGCTTAATAAGGAGATAATTTAAATTTAAATTGGGAAAAGTGGGAGAATGCTACTACTTTATAGCTCTGCCCTGTGACAAATGTCTTCTGCTAACACCCAGGCTTTTTATATGGTTTGAAAGAGTGTATTTTTGTTCACTATTTACTTTAGAAAAGATAAATTGTCAAAGTATCAGTGAAGCAGCGGAAGCGAAGATTATTGACCATTATTTCTTGCCCTAAAGAGATGCTGGTGGGCCTGTCTCTGAACTCCTACAATCTTTACTGTAATGACAATGCCATAATGTTTGAGAAAGAAACACTGGCGTTTTGACCAATTTTACAGGGCAGATCTGATGATAAATCTCCTTCGGTCAGAAAATAAAGTGGACAGGATGAAAGAAAAATCAATATACCAAGTTCCATTGTGTTTACAGACAAGTTACTGTTTCAGAATATATTATTCTTTCCTGCCCTCTGTTAGCAAAGATGCTGGTTCCCAAAGCATGTGGGTCAGCAGGTCTTGGATCAAGTGCTCATTTTTCACCTGCCATACAATTGCAATGAAGCTAAATCTTGTTTAAATTGAGCATCGACAGATCAATGGGCTATTTATTTTTATTTACCTACGACAAGAGACCTCCACTAATTGTACAGCTTGTAATGATCGTTAATGTGCATGAGGCAAAAGAAGGGTTGGTGGGACCCCAAGAGCTGCGGCCACACCATCAGCTGTGTATCACTGGCAGAGTACAATCCTAAACACAAATCCACAAACTCTTCTACTCCCATGATCTGGAGCAGCTACTCTTTTATTGGCACTTCACACAGTGGACACCAACAGTTACACTTAGCCAGGCCGACCATGCAAAAGTTGCCACGACAACATGCTGTCATAGCAAGGTCAAGAACCCTGCACTTACAAACTGGGACTTAAAAATGGCTCCAAAGCTGGTGACTCTGTATACTGTTGCAGTGTACTACTGCTGTACGCTTGTACTGGATCTAAGTCCTTATGTATAGTGATACAGTTCTCGCCATCATAAACAGTAGCTTGTGTTCTGGGGTTGTCCCCATAAATTTTAAACATGCTGTAGTGCAACCACTACTTAAGAAACCAGGCCTGGATCAAACTGATCTGGCCAATTTTAGGCCGATCTCCAAGTTGCCTTTTATCTCTAAGATCATGGAGAAGGTAGTTTATGCGCAGCTGAAACTCTTCCTGGATGAGCACAATATTCGGGAGGTTTTCCAGTCTGGATTCAAGGCTATGCATAGCACAGAGTCGGCTCTGCTAAGGGTCTTCAACGACATCCTCCTGGCAAACGACTCAGGTAATTATGTGGTTCTTGTCTTGCTGGACCTATCTGCCGCCTTCGATACAGTGGACCATGGAATTTTAATTTCCCGATTACAGCACCAAGTGGGCATTTGTGGCAGTGCCCTGGGATGGTTCAGGTCCTATCTGGCAGACAGAACCATGCGTGTAAGCCTTGCTGGCTTTGAATCCTCCTCCACTCCCTTGGTATATGGGGTTCCACAGGGCTCAATTTTAGGGCCCCTGCTCTTCTCTTTATACCTACTTCCTCTGGGCTCAATTTTAAGAAGGCATGGCATCTCCTTTCACTTTTATGCAGATGATAGCCAGTTATATATGCCACTCAGGAAAGAAGACAACTATTCTCTAAAATCACTTCTGTCTTGTCTTGAGGACATGAAGTCCTGGATGGCCTTAAACTTTCTGGGACTTAATGAAGAGAAGACAGAGATGATTTTGTTTGGCCCCAATGGCTGCCGTGAACCTCCCTTTGTTGACTTGGGTCCACTGGCATTGTCTGTAAAGCCAACCGTCTTGAACCTGGGTTTTAGGATGGACGGTGATTTTAAACTAGATAAACAAATAGGCGCAGTGGTTAAGTCCAGCTTCTTTCACATAAGGAAGCTGGCAAAGGTGAAGCCCATCCTCGAGCGGCAGCATTTTGAAACAGTAATCCATGCCTTTATTACATCTAGGCTGGATTACTGTAACGCACTCTACTCTGGAGTCGCACGAGCTTCATTGGCTCGTCTCCAGCTTGTTCAAAATGCTGCCGCTCGCCTTTTGACTGGAACTCGAAAGAGGGAGCACATTACGCCAATTTTTGCCTCCCTTCACTGGCTCCCAGTGCACTTTCGAGTTCATTTCAAAATTATTTTATTTGTTTTTAAATCGTTGAATGGGCTCGCCCCGCCTTACCTCTCTGAGCTGCTCCACCTATATGCTCCTGCCCGGTGCCTCAGGTCAGCTGATCAGCTGCTCCTTGAGGTACCAAGGTCTAAGCGGAAGCTCAGAGGGGATAGAGCCTTTTCTGTTGCTGCTCCGGCACTCTGGAACACCATGCCGCTGCACATCAGACAGGCCCCCTCACTGTCCATCTTCAAATCCTCCCTAAAAACACATTTTTATTCTTTGGCTTTCGACACTGGCTGAGGCATTGCTCCTGTTTTTAGTGCTTTTAATGTCTTTTAATTTTTAGTGTGTTTTTTATAGTCCTTCGTTTTATGGTTTTTAATGGTTTTTAATTGTTTGTAATAGCTTTTTGTTCATGAGTTCTCATGTACAGCACTTTGTGGCAACTGCAGTTGTTTAAAGTGCTTTATAAATAAAGTTATTATTATTATTATTATTATACTTGTACTGAACTGTATACAAAAATGAATTTCACTGTACCTTAGCACATGTGACAGATTCAGTACCATTGAACCCAAGATGTACAAGGAGCAGTGGATAAGATGAAAGGTTACTGAATTCATATTAATAGCCATATAGTAGGTATGTTGCAAAGCCTACCTGAAGCGTCGTTGAAAATCTGTCGCTGCGGGTGTGCGCGATTTTGGCGCCGTTTAGAGGGGGCGGGTTTAAAACGCGATTTTCTCTAGGCTGTTCAAATCGAAGATGTTCAGCCTAGTTAATTATTAACGAAAAATCGCTGGAAGACCCCGTCGCAAAAGCTATTATTAGTTTTAAAGGCCTCGTATAATAGTTATAGTAGTTTAAAAATCAATCTCTAAACCCGCGACCGCCAGCAACCGCAGGGTCCCATAGAGCAAACCACAGAAGGTATGTAGCTTATTTTTACATTAAAAAGGGCTTCTAAAGATCCCTTTATACAAAGTTTAATATTGCGAGTAGCTCATTTTGGGCCCATTATATCCCGCAGTATTTTTCTGGGCATTTGGGGCACAAATCTACCGCAATGTGAACGTTCTAAACCAGCGCGTTCCACAGGGACCCACTGGAAAGCTGATTTAAATGGGCATTTATTTACAGCAATTGAACACAAAATTCCTTCCATTTGGTCTATAAATTAATGTAAATGAGATTTAAAAATCATGTTTTATTGTGAATTATTTGTGAATATTATTTGGACATTTAGGCTATTTAAAAATGTTAAGAAATGGATAGATGTTTAGATCTAGTAATTGAAGTCTGAAATTAGCTACAATTAGGTAACTAACTAATTATATGCTTTAATTTCAGGTCATCCAAGTAAGATTATTTTATATTTGTTTCAGAATGCTTCACTCTATGATAACTGAAAATTTCATTCAGTTCTCTTAATTTTTAAGAAAGTTATGGGCTTTTGACTGTTCACGATCACAGCTTTTTTGTTATGTCCATAGAAAATCAATAGGGAACAAGATGCTCATTTCCGAGTATGAAAATGGCCATAACTTTTTAAATACTTGAGATATGAAAGTGAATTAGGTGTCAAATTAAACTTATTTTTATGCTTTATCTGATGGGATAAATTACAGACTTGATTTTAAAAATCTCAAAATTTTGTAACATTGCTACATATAGTGCTTACTAAAAATGCATGTATTCTTTGAGTTTTGCACCAATTAGGAAACCTAGGTTTAAAGTCTGAATGAAAATGGGGTGAACATTTGAGCCACACACAACCAGAAGTTCACAGTCATAGAATCACTAAACATGTTTAGGCAAAATGATTAACCATTTTGTGGGGGGGGGGGGGGGGGGAAGAAGATACCTCATTGTGCCTCAACTGGAGCAACCGTAGAAAACCCAAGCGGTCACAGGGAGAACATGCAATATCCACACAGGCTGGCTCCCAAGCTCAGGAGAAAACCAGTGCCTCTGGCTCTGTGACACAGCAGATCAACAAGCTGCCCCATTGTACTCCCCTTCCCAGAAGGGTTCAGTACAATAGTAGAACAGCATGCTTTCTCCTTGTAGTTTTAACTCTGTAACGCTGCAGTTCTCCAACATGCCTGACAGTTGCAATTTCCTTGGTCCACCTGCAGACTTCTGTCTCACACTTTTATAACAGCTATTTCCCCCTCACCACTCCCAGTCCTGATTCAGGGTCTTGACCCAAAACGTCAACAATTCCTTTACACCATTCCCCCCATGCTGCTCCACCCACCGAGTTCCTTCACCAGTTTGTTTTTGCTCCAGATTTCAGCATCTGCAGTCCCTTACATCTCCCTTGTCTTCAGTTGCAGTTTCTTGTCATTCTGCAAGCTCATTCTGGGATAAACATCCCTCGTTTAACCTGCTATTGGTAAAGTCCTTCCTGTATGAAATAAATGTATTTGAAATATTCACAACACAGTGAGATTAAACTATAGTGATTCCAGGATGCACTCCAGCCATGGCAGAACCCATTCCTCAATACCGGATATACTTAATTTCATTTGGGTTTGCATTCACATCCAGCATCACAAGTCTAACACCACAATAAATTCCATAACAATCTTCTAAAACCATTGAAGAGCAAATTTAAAACAACTCTACCTTTCGGTACATAAAGTGACTGCAAGCAGTTGCTAGTTTAATGAAAATATATCAGCTCAGGACATATGAAAACATTAACTGCGTCTGGAAGCTCAGACAAAGAAACAAAATGTGTATTCCTTTGAAGAGAAGAATCCAATATAAATGAGTTTTGTGAAATATGTTAGAAGTTCAATGAAAGGAAACTCTTCTGCCCTCCCTTCCAGACGGCGAGGTTAGAGAGGGTAATATTGCATCAAAACATCATCTATCAATGTCATTTGCAAAAAAAACCATATTGGCAGGATTATGCTGTGTCAGCTCTGTCTCAGTTCTGCCCCGGAGGGCAAGAGCAAAAGTATTAAAAATAATATGTGCTGAATCGGAATCTTCATTACCAGTCCAAGCCTTTCCATTGCACATTATTACTTCTGGATGTTAGGAACACCAGCAAATTTACACACTCTTTTTTTTTTGCTTCTTTTGCACCTACTCCTGAGCTTTTAAAGTAAAAATAAAGAAACAGAAATATGGAAATCAAATTACATTCTGATTACAGATTTCTCATAAAATTAATGTTAATATGGCACTTTGAGTTGGCTAGGTAATAGTAGCAGCTTGAAAGTTGACTGGATAATGTTTTAACATTAAAACAAATTTAACATATCACCATTACATTTGCTACTATTGCTAGTTTCACCCATGAGGCCAATAGATTCATAATCAGGATGATGAATGGCTTTGTGGTCTCTCTCCATGAATAGTGAGGTAATCATTGTGGAGCAAAGAAAAATAGGTTGCTGCCTAAATAGGAAATACCTTTCAAGTGTGGTAAATGTAAAGATTAAATTATTTCTTAGTTCATCATCTGAATTATGAAATCATAATGCTTTATGAAATCAGATCATTGTCATAGCACACAAACAGGCCCGTTGGCCCCATTCATCCATGTTGACAAAGATGCCCTATCAAAGCTCATTCTATTTGCTCATGTTTGGCCCATATCCCTCTAATGCTTGTGTAGAAAGGAACTGCAGACACTGGTATATACCAAAGATAGGCACAAAGTGCAGGTGTAACTCAGTGGATCGGTGATGTATTGTGTCGGGACCCTTCTTCAGACTGAAAGCTTTGACTGACAGACCCGCTGAGTTACTCCAGCACATTGTGTCTATCTTCCCTCTAATTCGTTCCTATCCATGTAGCTGTCCAAGTGTCTTTTACATGCTGTATAGTTCCTGCCTCAACTCCCTCTTCTGGCAGCTTGTTCTATATACCCACCACCTTCTGTGTGAAAAGGTTGCCCTCAGGTTCCCATTGTCTCTTTCTTCACACCTTAAACCTATACCCTCTAGTTCTCGAAACCCTACCCTGGTTAAACAACTCTGTGTATTCACCCTATCCACCCCCCACATGGTTTTATACATCTTATACATCTCTATATGATCACCTCCTCAGCTTTCTGCCCTCCAATGAATAAAGTCCTAGCCTGCCCAACTTTTCCCAACAGCTCAGGCCCTTGGGTCCTTGCAACGTCCAAATAAATCTATAGCAGAGTGACCAAAACTGAACACAATAATCCAAACATGGCCTCCAAATAATCAATGCCATAAATAGCCAGAATTGGACCAACCACCCATTAATCACAACATTAATTCCAGTTCAATCAACCCACGTTCTAAAGACAAATGATTGTCAATAACATTTTACATAATTAATATTAACAATCAAAATTAATTTCTCTAGTTGCTGACTGATATATAGTTTACGACTTTTCAAAAACTAAACAAAATGGAACATTGCTTACATTTGTACATTTTTCCCTCTGACTTTTGTGCCCAAGTGTATGATCTCCCTAATCTGATTTATATCATTTAGATCAGCCGATTTGACTGCTAACCTACAGGATCCTCTATTGTCAGCCAATTGAATGTGATTGCATGGTTATCAACTGAAACAGGAGGAGGAATTCCAGGATTGGTGGTTTCTGCTGTGGATGGAGTGCATCCTGGACAGTGACAGTCATCTAACCCTTTTGTGAATATTTCAATTAAATTTATTTCATACAGGAAGGACCTGACCAATAGCAGGTTAAACAAAGCTCCTACTTACCGGATAAAAATCACTATGATCAAACAGACCTCCAGATGATAAGAAACAAGTTTCTGAAATAAAGAAATGCAGTATTTAAAAAGAAAACCAGAACATTTTGGGCTCAGCATTTCAACTTGATTTGTTGTATGGCTGTCGGTTACAATAAATCACAACCACAATTGATGATTCCTCATTTCAGCCATTTTTCTCCAGTATGGAAACTTGCCAAAAATGTTTGGAAATCTAAATCAAAAAATAATTATATATTTCTGGAAAACTGATGCATTATTCTTTTTAATCTTTTAGTCCACAGATTCACAGAGGCATGGAAATGTACAGAGTGAAAACAGGCCCACCTTGTCTTTGCCAACCAATTTGGTATTATGGGCTCGTCCCAATTGTTGCACGGCCATATTTCCCGACCTTTTCCTGTTTATACATCTGACCAACTCTGTTAACTCTGATTTTCTTATATTTAATTGTTCAACAAGTCACTAAATTTATTTTAAAATCCTTGTGGAACAAGTGTTAAACACTGCTCTGAAACATTTAAAAACATCTGTTGCCAAAAATATGCTAAAACTAACAAAATATGTAAAATGTTGATTAATAATAATCAAATCACTTAATCCACATGAGAAATAATCAGCAATGAAATAAATTTGATGATGTAAAAGAGTTATTGACAATCAGTTATGCTTCGTCTGTTCATTGACAGAACTGAAATTATGTATCATCTGTTGTGGTGAACAGATGTTGGTGCAATTCGCTCTACAGCACAGAAACAGGCCCTTTGGCCCAACATGTCCATACCTTCTGAACAAACTTGAAACATTCCACATCATCCAAGTCCTTAGCACTAAGCAGTCCCAGTGTGTATTGGGAAACTTTAAGATCCACTACTATAACACTATTAGTCTTGCAGCTGTCAGTAAACTCCCAGCAAATTCATTCTTCTAATTCCAGTTGATTATTTGGGGGCCAATAGTACAATGTCAACAAGGTGATCCTCCTTTTTTTTTTAAATTTCTGAGCTCCACTCATATAACCTCACTGGATATTTCAGTTGGTATATTGGACAACTGTTTATGATGGTCTCCTTAATCAGTGAAACATCACCTCCTCTTTTATCCCCACCTCTTTTATACCCACCTCTATCTCACCTGTAGCACATGTACATGGAACATTAAGCAGTCAGTCCCGTCCCTCCATTAATGGTTACTACATTCTAGTCACACGTACCTATTCACACCCTAGGTTCATCCACCTTATCCACCAGGCCTCGAGCATTGAAATAATTGGAACTTAGTCCAACCTCTTTCCTTATTGCCTTCCATCAATAAGTATAACCAGTGATTAACTCTTTCCTCATTGTCTTTGAACACTACAATTCAATAGACAATAGGTGCAGGAGTAGGCCATTTGGCCCTTCGAGCCAGCACCGCCATTTAATGTGATCATGGCTGATCATCCCAAATCAGTACCCTGTTCCTGCCTCCTCACCATATCCCCTGACTCCGCTATTTTTAAGAGCTCCTGGATGCTCTCTCTTGAAAGCATCCAGAGAACCTGCCTCCACCGCCCTCTGAGGCAGAGAATTCCACAGACTCACCACTCTCTGTGACAAAAAGTGTTTCCTCATCTCTGTTCTAAATGGCTTATTCCTTATTCTTAAACTGTGACCCCTGGTTCTGGACTCCCCCAACATCAGGAACATGTTTCCTCCCTCTAGTGTTTCCAATCCCTTAACAATCTTATGTGTTTCAATGAGATACCCTCTCATCCTTCTAAACTCCAGAGTGTAAAAGCCCAGCTGCTCCATTCTCTCAGCATATGACAGTCCCGCCATCCCGGGAATTAACCTTGTAAACCTACGCTGCACTCCCTCAATAGCAAGAATGTCTCTCCTCAAATTAGGGGACCAAAACTGCACACAATACTCCAGGTGTGGTCTCACTAGGGCTCTGTACGACTGCAGAAGGACCTCTTTGCTCCTATATTCGATTCCTCTTGTTATAAAGGCCAACATGCCATTCGCTTTCTTCACTGCCTGCTGTACCTGCATGCTTACTTCCATAGACTGATGTACAAGAACCCCCAGATCCCATTGTACTTCCCCTTTTCCCAACGACGCCATTTATATAATAATCTGCCTTCCTGTTTTTGCTACCAAAGTGGATAACCTCACATTTATCCGCATTAAACTTCATCTGCAATGCATCTGCCCACTCCCCCAACCTGTCCAAGTCACCCTGTATTCTGATAGGCATTTCACCTGGTTGTTTTAGATATTTAGATCTATAAAAGATAAAATTAACAATGATAACTGACAATTTCCCCATTGTCAAAAAGCTGTAAGAGAGTGTAGGAAAGAACTGCAGATGCTTTAAATCAAAGATTGAGAAGGAATAGAGAAGGAATAGATGACGTTTCAACCCGAAACATCACCCATTCCTCTCCAGAAATATGGCTTGTCCCGCTGAGTTATTCCAGCATTTTGTGTCTATCTTAGCTGTAATAGAGTTCCTGTCTAGTTCCATGTGCTGAAAAGCAGACGATTTTGTCCAATGATACTGACCAGCCTGCTGTGCATTTCATCACATCTACTTCTGACTTCTGAACTACTTCCAGCATTTTCATTGAATGTCAATTCTTCTTTTTCCAAAGATAATTCCAAAGTGATGGCCTACAATTGTGTTGGTTCATGCTTGCTTGTTAGGCTCATACCTACCTGGAACAAATCGTCCAGCAGCACTTCTAGAATGAAGCCATTTCCAGCATATCTGATGACCAGCATAGTGCTTTCTACTCATGAATTAAATGTCAGGCCAAATGAAGGCCAAAAAAAGCCCCACCCATAGTCTTCTTCTACTTCTTCTTCTTGTAGGATTCCGGCAGTGTAGACGCTGCTAAGCGTATTACTGCCCTCCACAGGTCAAAGTTTGAACTAAATCCTTACATACAGTCCTGTAACTTGCAGGAATTGAAGAACAGCCCTGGATATCAGTTGATGTTTCTCACTGTGTCCAAACAAAGATGAAACAGAAAAAGCCTCAACTCCAAGTCCTGTCAGTCTAACAAACAATACTTCTCTTTCTACCCTGTACTTTTTACATTCTAGGAAAACATGCTTAACTGTCTCATTACTCCCACATTCACACAAGCCAGAAACATGTTTCCCTACAATGCACAAATAGTAATTTAACCCACAGTGTCCCAACCTCAATCTACACAGTTTAACTGAGTCCCTACGGGACAAAGATGTACAGAAACATATTTTCCTAACTTCAGATTGTATAGAAAAGTAGTGTCTACCCTTGACTTCCATTTCCCATCGTCTCTGCCATTCTTTTGTTAAGCCCTCTTTAATTATTTCTCTCAGTTCCACTCTCCCCAATAATACATGGATATCTATTTCTCTTCTTAAACTCTCCTTTGCTATGAGGTCCACCTGCTCATTCCCCCTCACCCCAGCATGCCCGGGAACCCAGCAAAAAGTGATGTTACACGCAAACCCAATTCTAAAAAACACACTCATGATTTCATTTAGAATGTCAGGACGTGCTTTAGATTTCCCTACTCTTAAAGTTTCAAGAGCAGCTGCAGAATCAGAACAGATAATGACTTCACTAAAACTGGCTTCCTCAATCCACCATAGAGCCCATTGAATTGCCATTAATTCAGTCGTGAGAACAGAGCTTCCATCAGAAATGCGCCGGCCAATCTTCAACCCAAGCTGCTCCACATACACTCCAAACCCAGCTCTCCCACTAACTGGATCTTTAGATCCATCTGTAAAAACAATCAAAGTGCTCTCACTGATTGAATTAAGATATTCCACTATACACACACCCATAGTCTAATGTTTCACCCCAGGTTAAAGCTATCAAAGGTTGAATGTTTACAAAAGCCTTTTATTGCTGTTAACCATTAGTTAATATTATCTACATTATTTAAATGTTTAATGATTTAAGTAATGTTTAATTTAATAATAACTTTTAATTATGTAACAAGTGTTAAAATAAAGGGTTACTTGTTTGAGACTACTTAACAAATAAATACTTTTAAATGGCTTCTGTTGATTAGAGTGATATAACTTAGTTGAAACTTTTCTCTGAACAGCTGTTCCCCTCGTTTGTTAGCAGCAACCTGGGATCAATGGGCAGATTACACAGTTTAACTGAGGACTCCCTTATCAGAGTGCAATTGGGAAAGTATTGTGAACTGCAGGCCTTTCTCAGGACTATGAAGACAATTATTAATGTGGTCTGCCAGTCTGTATGGTGTATTCGAATAACTTGGAGGAATAAATAAACATCAATCTTATATATTACATCTGGCCAACAACAAAGAATCATATTCAATAGCAGCCTCAGGAACAGTTTCTTCCCCTCTTTATACAGCCTTTTAGACTTTAGACATACAGCGTGGAGACAGGCCCTTAGATCCACTGAGTGCATGCTGACCACCGACACTACTTCTATCCTACACAGTAGGAACAACTTACAGAGCCGAATTACCTACAAACCTGCCCATCGTTGTGATATGGGAGTGTTAATCCTGGCTAAATTGGAGGAGCTATGGTATTAAAATTGAATACGGGCTGATGTACTGCTAGGCCAGTTTGGTCAAGTTAAATGTGCCTTTGCAGAACTGAGACAAGCTGCTGACTGTTGCCAGTTTGTCTGTGGCCAAGATAAGAGCTGCAGAGAAAGAATGGGACCTCTACATGTTCTTACAATGTGGTGTAAAATGCATGGAACTTATTGGGTCAATGCAAACCAGATATACATAGTTTAAATAATGTTGCAAACCCGTATTTGGATAGTTCTTGATTGGTTGAAATATTAAGCTTTGTCTGAGTCGCCTGAATCTCAGGGCACATGTTGCATTATTCATCTGTGTTAGCTTCTTTCTAGAAGCTCCTTTCGAATAAAATGTATTGGTTACTATGTTATTGGGTTGGGGAACTGTCCATCATGTACTGTTGTAATCGATATGTGTTATTGGACTGTACAGAGACCACCCCCATTGGGTTCGGCCCCTCAAGATTCAGGGACCTATAAAAGGTAGCTCCCATGGGGTCCGATGTTGATCTTCGGGAAGAGCGCTTGGGACTTCGTGACCTTTTGGAGTGTCTCTGCTTGCACAAGGCTGGAAGGGCTTGGTCAAGCAGCCACAAGGATTGATTAGGTATTGTATAGGGGAATTTGTGTTCTGTTATCCAAAATAAAGTGTAGCTGCTCAAGTGCTTGATTCAGTAATTTATTGACTGAAACTAGACTGGGGGGGAGTTTAGAACGAGGTATTTACATTGGGGGCTCATTCGGGATCTCAACGGGTCCCCAACCACAAGTTTGCGATTAAGGGTGTTGAGCTGTCCCGATCGCGAGTGCAGAAATCGGCACTAGTCGGAGCAGATCGATCATTCGCGGGCTTGGGAAAGGGTCCCAACGAGATCGTACAACAGAGTGGAGCAAGCACGGGGGGTGATGGCATTCCTTTGGGTTAGATGCCCATAAAACTAAGGTGGGGTTATAGACCCCACTACTTGGTCGTAGTTGGTAGCTGCAGCTGCTGGCAAAGCCAAATTCCGTGTCAGATTTGGGTTAGAAGCCCTACCCAAAATTGGTATCCGATTGGCGGGATATTGAAAACAAGTCTGGTTTACATGCTAAGCGGTGAAGGGTGCTCGGGTGGAGTCAGCGACATCTTCGACTCCACCCACTAAATTTAAATCCATAGCAGGGAAATCGGGATACGACTCTCTAGTTCCGACGATTGCTTCACCAGCAGAGGATAGTGTGGAGGATCAGGGAGCTAGAAAGAAAGTTCCTCAGAAGTGGGTGCCAAAATTAATTAAAAGACCAACTGGAGAAGTAAAGGAATCATTCCTAAAGTATAGAGATTCCGCTAGCAGAAAGAGCAATTCCTCTGAGGGTGAGACAGTAGGGGGCTGTGAAATAGCTAATCCTGATATTGCTGTGATTATAAAATCAGAACAAATCCCCAATATTATGGAAATGGAGCGAATTCCCCATAGACAATTTCCTAGTAGGAAGGTGCGTACTCCGCCTTTAGAATTTGATACTGCAGTAGGTGCAGACTATCCCCAGGCTACGGACGTCCCTGCTCCACTGCAACCTGGTTCGATGACAACTAAATCCCTCCAGTGACTAGTAAAAATAACACTGAAACGGGAAGTAACATCGAAGGAAGAGGAAGAATTTAAGGCATGGATCCCTCCTGACTACCTTAAGGACATGCCTATTCGGGAGCCTACTTTCCCTCAATTTAATTGGAGAGGTTATCGAAATATGAGACCCGACCAATGCTATGTTTGTGGAGAAACAGGACACTGGAGCAGAGCTTGCCCTATGAGGGAACATAGAGGAGGAAGGGGTCAAAGAAGAGGGCCACGGGGTCTAAGAAGTCAGTGTATCCGTAGAAGATATAGGGATACTTGTGACCCTGAAGATAGAGGAAGAGAACACTGGGCAGATGATCAGGGGGCAGGGAACCAAGCATTCTGGCTGCCAAATCCATTCCAGTAGTCTTGATCTGCCAGCTTTGAGGCAAAGATGATCTTTGCCTCAAAGCCTAAAAGATGAAATCTGAGGGTATCCTCATGACATTAAGACAGCCCAAGGAAAAATAATAATAAATTATCCAAACAAGAAAGAACACAGCCCTTTTCAAATCCCAGGAAGAGAGTTACAAAGAATCTGATTGGGATTGAGGAACTTCACCAAAAGGAAGGAATACGAAAATAGAGACAAAGTAGCTGGTGTCAAAAAGGATAAGAACGGAAGGGAACTAAACTGGCACAACGGAAAGAAGAAATTAATTTATTGCGCAGGAGATATGGGAGTAAGGATAGGAGCCATTGTACTAACTTGTTACAAAGTTGTTGTGCCTGCAGTATAGTGTTACTTACAATGCCACTATCTGGGGAGTGAGGTAAAGAGTATGTGGACCGGGCAGAAGACACAGCACAGGTAGGATGTGTAGCCATTATCTCCATCCAGGTAGCTCCCCAGTGCCAAAGACCAACAATGAAGAATAAATGATACTGTCCTGTTCCTTTAATATACCATCAGGGAAAAGTCAACAAATAAAAAAGGTTGCTCCTCGGTATTCCTACTCCTTTGGAACTAACATCGAGGAGGAAGAAGAAGACATCTACCATAATGCCCAACTTTAACATACCGTATATTTGACACCAGTGAAGGGAAAAGAAAAGAACAACATCCAACATTTTCAAAAAAATATAAACAACCTCTGAAGACTAATGGGGCAAGCAAGAACAAATTAGATTTGAAAATGAATACTCCTCTGTGGTTCGGGGACACCTACTTTGCGCCTAAATTCTAGTCATTAGAAATAAATTGCCTACATTCTGAATTTGATCTCTAAATTGTATAGTGATGAATTGGAAGGACTTTAAAGCTTGAGATTTGGCACT
The DNA here is from genome assembly GCF_010909765.2 of Amblyraja radiata. NCBI lineage: Eukaryota > Metazoa > Chordata > Chondrichthyes > Rajiformes > Rajidae > Amblyraja > Amblyraja radiata. Next base: position 70,567,265 of record NC_045958.1, on the reverse strand, counting down.
GACATGAGATCTGACTTAGGAGTATTTAAAATCTGATTATTAACTTTGTATTTTTATTGTCTCATCCCCAGACAAGGATGGAACTTGGGGAGATCTGGTAAAATGGAGGAATATTCAGGGAACATGAGAGATGGCATTGAAATAGTAAGAAAGAGGAAATGTGAATAGTAGAACCCCCCTTCGGGAAACCAAAGTTAACTGCCTAAGAATGAGTTACTGGAGGAGAAGTCGTATTAAATTAGAAGAAATAATAGGGGAATGGGTACTTGCATCAGAGTGGATGTATTTGACCGGTGGATCTAAATTTGTCTAACCCTTAATGGTAAAGCGGCTCCTATTATCAAGGTGTAAAGAAATTGTCCCTAGATTTGGCATTCTTAATTGGCTTTACAATAAAATTGACAACGTATGGAAATTAATTGATTAAATTTGAACAGCTGGGAATTTCACAGGAATTGGACTGAGTTGTGTTATCGACCACAAGCTGTGGAATGAAGAGGGTGAGATGAACCCCAAGACTTAAAATATTAAATTGAAGGCAGAGACTGAATTTGGTTGAATTGAAACATTCCTCATGGTTTGCCTTGGATAAGAGTCACACCTGTAGAATAATCTGGACTGAACCCAGCTGATATTTATATGAGAAACCATCATCAGATGAACATTGAAGAACATTGTGTGAATACGGAGAGAGCTGATTAGTGTTGATCCTAGGATAGGAAAGATTAATAGAATAACGATAGTAAATAGAAAAAGGACTTGTGAATGACAGAATAGTAATGTATGGGAAAGCATTAGTGCATGAATGGTAACTTGCTTTGTCCCAAGTTTTTCAGGAATTATAGGTTATAGGTTCAACCCTGGATGGAGTACAGAGGGATTGACAACGCAGATGGATAGGATTCGCACCCACGAAAACTCGGGTGGTGAAGACTCATCAGATGGAAATTGTGAAGCTACCCCCATGAAAAACACAATACAAATAACAACAAAAGACAAAAAAACAGACAGACTGTTGGCGAGCTTGCCAATCGTACTGCGCCCCTGGTGGTATGTCCGTGCTCTTCCACAACGTGACAATGGACTATATATCTGGAACTATTGCACTACAATGCTGAAAACAATCTTCTGTGTATTTTTACTTTTGCTACTTATACATATACAACTTTATACATGAATTTGGCATGATTGTATTTATGCATAATATTATCTGACTTGAATGGAAAAACCTTCCAAAGAAAACTTTTCACTATACCTCGGTATATTTAACAATAATAAATCTTAACCTAAACCTACCACGAGCAGTAATGGAACAGGAATCTCCTGTGTTTGACATAGCTGACCTACAATAACCACAACCATCTACCTTTATGTGAGGTGTGACTCCAGCTAGTGGGGAGTTTTCCAGCCGTAGGGCTTGAGTTCCTTCAAGACAATATGTGGTGTAATATCGTGAAGCTGCACCGAACCACACCTCTGCATTTCAGTCCCACAGACCTTATGGTAGGTGAGGTAGTGAGCCAACTTGGTGAAACTTGAGCAAAGTATAAATGAGCAGATTATCAAAACTAATGCCACCTGAGAGAACTGCGAATGATACCATTCATTACCTCAGTGTTGAATTTTGGGTAGATTGATGAAGCGGTAACTGACTGTTGGAAATGTTTCTGCTTTAGGTGAACAGCAAATACCCGTACAATTTTCTGCCTTATTAGGTATTTATGCTGTCAGGATATAAAGCACTATTCAGTTTATGTTATATAAATGGACCAGAAATAGGAGCCATTTAAGTCGGCATTACCAGCCTTGTGTTATAAAATGAGATTCTGCTATCACAATATTCATGTCATGTCTTCCATCAGTATACACCAGATGGAGTTTGTGCATTTTCATGCAAACCAGTTGGTGGTATCAGCTCACCTCTATGTGTTCAGTTAACCCTTGCACCTGAGCCCTTGGCAGCAGCTGATAACAATTGTCATTACTGCTTAATGTGAAATGTTACACAGAAGAAAATGTTCCAGTGATCATACAGGGCTTTAGTGCAGACAAATTTCATTGCAATCTAGAAATAACTGTGCTATAAACAGGAACCAAATGTTACTGTAACATCATCAGCAACAATATTTTATTAACAATATTTTCAGTATATATAAAGTGTAAGGGCAAAAGTGAGAGTTATGGAATAAAGATTAGGCGAGATCATGTTATCACCAGTGTTAGCAGTATCAGGTCAAATACAGTTTGCAAATCAGATTTTTATAACTTTGTAATCCTATCCAAAAAACCTGGAATAAATTGTTTGCATTGCACTATAGCACAATTTTAATCATTTGTAATCAAGTTTTGGAAATGAAAATAATCTAGGTGTAACACAATAAACTGACTGAGGTGACAGGACATCGGAAGCAAAAGCATGCTTTCAATCTGAAAAAGTATCCCAACCTGAACAATTGTCTGAAAATCACCTACCTCCAGCAGTTTTGTTTATGGCTCACAATTTCATCATCTGCAATCTCCTGTGTCCCCATAATACAGATGTTGGAAATCTATAAGGGCAAATGGAAATCCATCCCTATACCTGGAGTGAGGAGAAAGGATAAGTGAATAAAGTGCAAGAAACGGAATGGATGCAATGGTGGTGGGGGCTGTACTGGAGGAGAAAAAAATACACATCAACATAACAAATCTGCAAATCCATTACACCAAGACCAATAACAGGAAAGCATTGAGTTATGAGGCCAAACATTAGCAAAATTAATAGTTCTTAAGTCACATTGTACTGCAACAATATAATAGATCTGCATAGAACAAGAAGACCAAACACCAGCTAAGGCATATTTGTTGAGGATAGTGTCCAACACATTTAAAAGCTGGGCATGCTGTTGGAGCTTTGTAATGAGCACACTTTACAAAGTAATTTGTCCTTGGTCTAAGATGACTCAACTTACTGTATGTTGTTCTAAAGTAAACATTAGGTATTATGCATGACTGATAATATTCACACTGGGCTCTAATATGCTATCACCTTCTGGAAGCTACACAGTCCTGCAGTGAGCTTTGCTACTGCTTTCCCACAGTGAAATAAATGTCATGGATCTAAGAATTAATGTAACCATTCACACAAGCTGCAGGAGTCCTCACCTCCTCCAATTTGGGAATGCACACTCACAGTGGGTGAAGCTGTACACTTGGAAGAAGTAACAAAATTATGTTTAACTTTGGAACCTTCATCATTGGTCTTCAAAAGATGGTACAGTGGCAGGCAAAATGGGGCTGTGGCCAAATTTTTATATGTGGGGGGAGTAAGATTTTCACAATCATTCACACACAAAAGTCTTTCCCCCGTTATCTCCCAATATTGTAGAGAGGAGTACTGAGGTTTTCATAGCGGGGGCAGAAAAGAGATGATTAACGGAGTATGAAGGGAACGTTGAGTGTGACGGGGGAAGATTATGGGGGCTGAGACATTTCAAGGACTGAGGAGAAAATGGGCGACATGTGCAGAGCTATTGACAAGATGATTGGATGAGCCAATTGACTGATATATTGGGGCCGTGTAGAGGGTTGCCAAAGTGACCATTGGGATGATGGAGGAAGTGGTAAATGATTGTTGAGGGAAATTAGATCATCAGATTGAGGTGGAGGTTTAGTGGTGATGGGGATCATCACTAATGACATGACAAGAAAGAAGCATAACCTAAAGAGGTGCGATCTCCTGGACTCTGTCGGATTCTCTGGCTTTCCAGTCAGCTTATGTCTATAAACCTCCTATACACAATGAATTTGGGAGAAGTGTAGTAAGGGTCACTTTACACTGCTCCCTGCTGGAGTCACATACATTCTCTGTCCCCTCCTTGCATTAGACATTTATGTGCCTGATGCACTGAATATTTAGAATGCATTCCCTTATATACGGCACCCACACATAAAATACCTATTCAAACTGCGCATCAAGATTATTTGTTTTATGAGAGAATTTCTAGGCCTGTATCTTATTTTCCAGAATTATTAACTAAGATAGTTTCAGTACATTTGTTGAGTGCTGGTGGATCCTCTGAATTTAAAAAATGGATCAAGCTATCTACTATTCCGGTGAATTACGAGAAACACAGGTGCATAACTCTTTCGGAACTCAAAATAAATTGTGCACACAATCTAGCCTTCTTTACAATCTTAGTTGTGAAGATTACAAGCATTTTAGATGTCATTTGAAGTGATGTTGGCATCATGGATACTATTCCTCACTGGAAGCGTTGCACCTGAATCACAACAAATGAACAAGATGGGGCAGAATCAGTTAACAACCTTGCTGATAGCATTGGATTTTACTATAAAGCATCAACTGTCCCTTATCAGGGACCGCGAGCTTCACGGTGTTAAATTATGCAGCACCCGCAGGTTGGAGCACCAAAGGCCGACCCCAGGCAAAGGGATCGCCCGCTCCAAGGTGTCAAAGTCCGCAGGCTCCGTGTTTTGGAGCTCTAGTAGTCCCAGCAATAGTCCGCCAACTCCACGATGTTAGGCTGCAGGGCATACGTAGATACGACACGGAAAAAGTTGCATTTCCATCGTGGAAAGAGATAAAAAAAGTTTCTCCCACCACCACCCACAAATACAAAAACTAAAGATAAGCTTAAACATACATTTTACAATAAACTAAAAACATAAAGAATGAAAAAGACGAAGACAGACCGTTGGCGAGGCAGCCATCGTGTGGTTCCCCCTGGTCTCCAGGTTCTCCAGAGATGGTGCCTGATTTGCTGCATTAGTCCAGCACTTTATGCCCTTTTGTCTATTGACCAGCATATGTCAGGCTGTTATTCATAGATTACAGCTCGGCATTTAACACAATCATCCCCTCCAAGCTGGTTACCAAACTCGCAGAACTGGGTCTCTGCGCATCCCTCTGCAATTGGATCCTCGACTTCCTCATTCACAGACCACAGTCTGTTCGTATTGGTGGAAATGTGTCAGCCTCGATAACAATCAGCACGGGAGCACCTCAAGGCTGCGTGCTCAGCCCCCTGCTGTACTCACTCTATACTCATGACTGCTTAGCCGGTCACAGTGCGAACTCCATCATCAAGTTCGCTGACGACACCACTGTTGTGGGACGTATCACCGATGGGGATGAGTCAGAGTACAGAAGAGAGATCGAGCAACTGTCCATATGGTGCCACAACAATAACCTGGCCCTCAACACCAGCAAAACCAAGGAACTGATTGTGGACTTTGGAAGGAGTAGGATGGGGACCCACAGTCCCGTTTATATCAACGGGTCGATGGTTGAAAGGGTCAAGAGCTTCAAATTCCTGTGCGTGCACATCTCTGAAGATCTTTCCTGGTCCGAGAACACTAATGCAATTATCAAGAAAGCTCATCAGCGCCTCTACTTCCTGAGAAGATTACGGAGCGTCGGTTGGTCAAGGAAGACTTTCTCTAACTTCTACAGGTGCACAGTAGAGAGCATGCTGACCGGTTGCATCGTGGCTTGGTTCGGCAACTTGAATGCCCTGGAGAGGAAAAGACTACAAAAAGTAGTAAACACTGCCCAGTCCATCATCGGCTCTGACCTTCCTTCCATCGAGGGGATTTATCGCAGTCGCTGCCTCAAAAAGGCTGGCAGTATCATCAGAGACCCACACCATCCTGGCCACACACTCATCTCCCTGCTACCTTCAGGTAGAAGGTATAGAAGCCTGAAGACTGCAACAACCAGGTTCAGGAATAGCTACTTCCCCACAGCCATCAGACTATTAAACCTGGCTTGGACGAAACTCTGATTATTGGTGGCCCATTATCTGCTATTTGCACTTAATCAGTTTATTTGTTTATGTGTGTATATATTTATATTGTTGTATATGGACACACTGATCTGTTTTGTAGTAAATACCTACTATGTTCTGTGTGCTAAGCAAAGCAAGAATGTCATTGTCCTATCAGGGTCACATGACAATAAACTCACTTGAACTTGAACTTGAGCATCTGCAATTCCTTGTTTCTACTCAATGTATTTAAACCTTGCCCAATTACATTTCCCAAGTACACATATTTACAAAGGCAAAACTTCAGTGCTTTCCTTACAATGAGTTATTGATGCAAATATCTCTGCCAGCAAAAATTCAATATGCATCTGCTTCAACTGAAGACACCAAATTGCATCTCAATTAATTGTTAATGCATTTATTCCACCACAGGGAATTTCAATGCAAATAATTAAATAACTAGTTAAGACTAACAGTATTTTCATCGGTTCATTTTTCTATAGATTTTGATATTTTAAATATCTGTAAGTTTTATAGAAGAAGTCAAAAGTTAATCCTTTCCTTGGATGTATCTGCACCCAAATTTTAGTTGAAAGGCAAATCCTCCAGGATTTTGGGGCAGAGGAAATTTCAATTACGACAGTGTTAAAAGATGAAAAAATGTGCATCTTACAGGTAAGTGAAGGACATTGTTTCAGCAATTTAATGTAAGATCTTTTCAGATGATAGTTCTCTGTTTCACTGGAGGAGCTTGCACATTTTTCTCCAGTGGGCTTTTACCCTGTGGCCATTTAATAACAATATTTATTCCTTTGAGAAAAACCATTGCGATTAAGGGCCATACAAAATGTTCTATGAAACTTGATAAAGAATATGATAATTGCTGCAATGTTATTATTTTAGATTTTTTTTGTAGATGTGAGATATTCCCATATGTATGCCCATAGCTGAAAATAAGATTTTTATAGCAACTATATTTGAAATGCTTGCTCTGGTTATTTGATTTTTTTTGCTTCTTGAACAAACTTATAGCTGCACGGATAGATTTAATATATTGGAGATTATTACTAGGCACCCTTCAGTGTCTGTACATCCTATGGCTGTGTGGAGTGAAAAAAATGTTGTTCATAAATATGAGCAATAAAATGAAACACACTAGATTAGGAAGTTGAGGTCATTGGAAAGGAGATGGAAGTCTTAATATTGCAGATAATATTATGGTTATTATTTCTGTCAGGTACCCCAGTGACACAAACACAATTATTTACCACAGAAGAAATAGCTATCATTGTAAAATTAAAACTTGGACATAATTCTAATTCACAAAATTGGCAAGATATTAATTGAGTTATCTGAAGGCTCCACTGAGGATGCTATTTTAAGTCAGTGCTTAGTTTTCTCTTTGATCTGTGCATCTGTGTTTGTATATGAAATAAAAGCTAATTGACCAATAGTTAGAAAGTGCAATGGGAAGTTTTCACCAAGCTTACTAGTAGAACAGTGGGATGACAAATAAATAACTCAGGAAATGATCTTTCAGGTGAGTAAGTAGACAAAAATACTGGAGAAACTCAGCGGGTGAGGCAGCATCTATGAGCGAAGGAAATAGGCGACATTTCGGGTCGAGACCCTTCTTCAGACTGCTTCTTGACCAGTCTGAAGAAGGGTCTCGACCCGAAACATCGCCTATTTCCTTCGCTCCACAGATGCTGCCTCACCCGCTGAGTTTTTCCAGCATTTTTGTCTACCTTCGATTTTCCAGCGTCTGCAGTTCCTTCTTAAAAATATCAGGTGAGTAGTGCCCTTAACATTTATAGAGTCATGGAGTGATACAGTGTGGAAACAGGCCCTTCAGCCCAACGTGCCCACACTGTCCAAAATGTCCCAGCTACACAAGTTCCACCTGCCTGCTATTGGTCCATATCCCTCCAAATTTGTCCTATCCATGTACCTGTCTAACTGTTTCTTAAACGTTAGGATAGTCCCAGCTTCAATTCCCTCCTCTTGCAGCTTGTCCCACACACCCTCCACCCTTTTTTGGGAAAAGGTTACCCCTCAGATTCCTATTAAATCTTTTCCCCTTGACCTGAACTTATGTCCTCTGGTTCTCGATTCCCCTACTCTGGGCAACAAATTCTGTGCATTTACCTGTTTTATTCCTCTCATGATTTTATACACCTCTCTAAGATCACCCCTCATCCTCCTGCACACCAAAGAATAGAGACCCAGCCAACACAACCTCTCCCTATAGCTCACACCCTCTAGTCCTGGCAACATCCTCGTAAATCCTCTCTGAACCCTTTCAAGCTTGACAATATCTTTCCTATAATATGGTGCCCAGAAGTGAACACAATATTCTAAATGTGGTCTCACCAACGTCTTATACAACTGCAACATGACCTCCCAACTTCTACACTCAATAGTCAGACTGATGAAGGCCAATGTGCCAAAAGCCTTTTTTACCGCCTTATCTACCTGCAACTTGACCTTCAAGGAACCATGCACTTGCACTCCTAGATCTTTCTGCTCTATAACACTCCCCAGAGACCTACCATTTAGTATAGGTCCTGCCCTTGTTAGACATCCCAAAATGCAACACTTCACACTTCTCTGTATTAAATTCCATCAGTCATTCCTCAGCCCACCTGTCAAATCGATCAAGGTCCTGCTGCAATCTTTCACAACCATCTTCACTATCTGCAAAACCACCCATTTTTGTATCATCAGCAAACTTGCTGATCTTGCCCTGTATGTTCTCATCCAAATCATTGATGTAGATGACAAACAGTAACTGGCCCAGCACCGAACCCTGAGGTACACCACTAGTCACAGGCCTCCAATCTGAGAAGCAACCTTCCACTATCAGCCTCTGCTTCCTTCCATGAAGCCAACTTGCTATCCATTCAGTTATCTCTCCTTGGATCCCATGTGATCTAACCTTCCAGAGCAGCCTACCATTCGGAACCTTGTCAAATGCCTTACTAAAATCCACATATACAACATCTACAGCTCTGCCCTCATCAACCTTTTTGGTCACGTCTTCAAAAAAACAATCAGATTTGTGAGACACCACCTCCCATGTACAAAACCATGCTGACTATCCCTAATCAGTCCTTGTCCATCCAAATGCCTGTATAACTTATCCCTCAGAATACTCTCCATTAACTTTCCAACTACAGATGTTAAGCTCACCGGCCTACAGTTCCCAGCATTTTCTCTGCATCCCTTCTTGAATAGAGGCACAACATTTGCCACCCTCCAGTCTTCCGGCACCTCCCCTGTATTTAAGGATGGCTCGTAAATTTCAACCAGGGCTCCTGCAATTTCCTCTCTAGTTTCTCGCAATGTCCTTGGATATATCTGATCAGGCCCTGGATATTTGTCTACCTTCATACACATTAGTACCTTCATTACTTTTTCGATGGTAACACTGAATGCACACAAAATAGTTCCATCAACTGCCCTATGTTCCTCCGCCCTACTGTCTTTCTCCTCGGTAAATTCAGAGAAAAAATACTCATTGAGGCCCTTTCCCATCTCCTGTGGCTCCACACAGAAGTGATCACTTTCATTCCTGAGATGTCCCACTGTCTCTCTAGTTAACCTTTTCCCCATTATGTATTTATAAAATCTTTGCTATCTGTTGAAGAGCTGTATTAGCACTTTTATTTTTTCCTTTTACTCCATTTCCTATGCTTGAGAAGCAGTTGGCAATTTAAATAATTGTGGGCTCCTTGGGGCCAATGTGGGCTCATTGGCTATCAGTGCCGGATCTGATTTGTTCTTTGCCTTTTCATACCTCTAATTTCTTTATCCTTTGACTCTCAGTTTGAAAAAAGGTCTAAACTCAAAATGTCACCCATTCCTATTCTCCAGAGATGCTGTCTGACCTGTTGAGTTACTCCAGCATTTTATGTCTATTTTCAAATAATTAAACCCTTTCTTACATTGGTTATTTCCTATAGGGGTTGTCCCACTGCGGTGACCTAATCCGCGAGTTAAGAAGAGTGTCTTCGACCTTCAAGCTCGAGGGAACTTGCCTGGAAAACCTCGAGCTGGATCGACCATCAGCGTTGAAACTGCGAGCTTGAAGCGCGAGCACTCACACATAAACACATCGAAAAGGCGGGGGCCAGGGAAAGTGGAGGAGCGCGGACTGAAATTCAGACCCGCGATGAAGAGGAAGGAAAGATGGCTGCACAGTGTACGGTAAGTCCTTTAGAGAGCATGGGGGAGGGGGGGGGGGAGAGAAGGGGAGAGAAGGGGAGAGAAGTGGTGGAGAAGAGGGGTAGAAGGAGTGGAGAAACTTTTAAGAAGTATAATAAAGTTTAGTGGGCATTTTACCTACCGGTCAGTTTTCCTGGGTACTGAAAACTCCAATGAGCCAATCAAAATGCCCGGTCAGCGAAGGAGATTGCCTACGGCTGCCCTCGACTGCCTGAAACTACGTAGCAACCCCACTCACTCCACTGCACTACGAGTTAAAAAGTGCCATGCCGACCAATTTTTACTTGCGGAAAAATTTTCAACATGCTGACCCTCGAGCATGAAGGAGAGTTCTAGTGACCTCATAGGACCTCCTAGGACCACATGTTGACCATGCTGTGAGCCTGAGTCGAGGGCAAACTCGTCTAAACTCGCAGATTAGGTCGCCGCTGTGGGACAGCCCCTTTTGGCTCAGTTATACAACCGTCATTTGCTTTACTGCACTGATTATAGATTGCATTTGCCGAAATAAAAAGGGCTTCCGTCATGCTAATTATTCATAACCTATCTATCTCAACCCATCCATTGAGGAAGTCTTAGAGATGCTGTTAGTGCCTCTGGGACAAAGCATTATCAAAGATTTTTCATCAGACCTTTCAACCATAATGCTGTACAATTATCAGCCTCAACCAAATAACTGATGCCCATATTGTACCTTGCATTATTTCCCATTTACCTATCAACCTGTCCTTGTCAATTCACCTCTGCTCCAGTGTTTACTCTTTTTGCACTTTTATCCCACCGGTAATTGCAGCGGGATTCCTACTTCTGGAATTTCTTAATTAAATGACTGCATTTTCTCATCCCATTCCTCTTTCCTTCATTCAAAACTTTCCCCATAACCTTCCATTTTATTTCTTTTCTTGGCTTGACAAGCATTCCTTTCCTGATTATGCCTCTCTGTCTGTTATCTTGGGACTGCTTTCTAATTCAAGGTCACCATGCAAATGATCATTTCTGCATTTTTAACACAGTAAGTAGAGTAGGGATTAGGTCCATCAAAAGGATGACATTAAATTCCAGGACAAATCATTTTTCATTGCGTCAGCTTTGCATTGCTTCAGTTCACACTGGATTCAAAGACTTAATTCTACTTTCACATTGATAATTAAGTGCAGTCTGGCTTTTGTGCAAGTATATCGGGTGGCGCCGCACAATTGCAGCCTCGCTAACAGTCTGTCTCGACCTTTACTTCTTTTTTTGTATTTAGTTTGTTGTTGAATGTATGTTTTAGTGTATCTTTAGTTTTGTAATATGTGGGGGTTGGGTGAAACTTTTTTTATTTCTTTCCTCGACGGAGATGCAACTTTTTCGATGTCGTATCTCCATCCGCACTGTGGCCGAACATCGTGGAGCTAACGGTCCCTTTGCTGGGGATCGACTTTTGGGAGCTCCAACCTTGGGAACTTTGACCGCCCCGATTGCAAGAGCTTCTATTGGCCCGATGCGGGTGCTTCGATCGCCAGCTGCGGATAGTTCGACTACCAATGGCCGTGGGAGAAAGGAAGGGAAGAAGATAATACGTTATTGCCTTCCATCACACTGCGCTGTGGTGAATGCTAATGTTAATTTTGATGTAGTTGTGTGTCTTGCTGTGTTTTTGGTATGACTGTATGGCAAATCAAATTTCTTGTTTGTTCTTACATACTTGGCTAATAAATTATTTATATCTGGTCTGGTAGAATATAAAAAACCTTTGCTCACTAGTTGCCTATCTATGAGAACTGCAGCCTTTTGTTCTGCACTCATCACCTCTCATCCTCTGTTGATATCTCCACCTTTCCTTTCCCTACCTGACTTCTTCTCTGCCAATCTCCAGTGTGAATACCCTCTCACCTGCATCCACCAATCAGTTGCTAGCCCTTGCCCCACCCCTGTCCCGACCCCTTTATACTAGCTACTTCCTCTCTTTAATCGGTCTTATCAGTCTTCAATGTTATTTCTTGCACTAAATGTTGTACCCTTTATCTACGCACTGTGGATGGTCTGATTGTATTCATGTATATTATTTTCTTTGAGTGGATAGCATGCAAACAAATGCTTTTCACTGTTCCACAGTACACATGACAATAATAAACTAAACTAAACTATCTACTGTATCAATCCATAAGAAAAGTCAAGACCTGAAATGTGGACTGCCCATTTCCCTCCACCGAAGCTGCCCGACTTGCTAAGTTCCACCGGTAGTTCTTCTGTTTTGCACCAAATTCTCGCATCTGCAGTCTTTAGTGTCTCTTGCCTAACTATAGATCCTCTGAAGCAGGAATCTGTGTAATGTAATGGATGTCTGAGAGGACCATGCTCACCTAACTCGTGAGTCTAATCAATAGGGCATTCAAAGCATCCAGCTATCAGAATCAAACTACTATTGAATAACTGCGAGAGTTCCTATCAGGAGGATACAGTTAGCTTGAGCAGATATGAATGAGTTTGCTCCTGGGTAATCAATTTATTGAGTGTCAGTGATCTTTCAGTGAAATGATGCACTAAATATTTGACTGGAAAGAAATAATTATTTGATAAATCATTTAAGCTTTGAAGTGGAGGAGTATATTACCTGCAGCACAAATGAATTCCTTTGATGAGAGCGGGGACAGATTATGGCAGCACAATTGATGAGACAGGCTAGTTTTCCTCTACTAGCTGACAATATTTATATATAAAGAAGTGTCTGGCTGCCTACAATAAATCCCCACAAAAGGAATCTGTATTTTAAATCATGCCACTTCAATCTGTGCATTAAAAAAATCTAGAAACAAAAAAGAATAATAAAATGACATGGCTTCACGGTGCAGGTGATATTTTACTGAAGAAAGAGCGATTTAAATATTCAATAGGATTTTGGAAAACAAAGGTGAAATTATATCCCTTTCCATCCTTCAAATTAATAGTATCTATTAAGATGTCCAAAGCATATTTCAAGTTCAAGTTCAAGTTACATTTATTATCACATGTACCAATTGGTACAGTGACATTTGAATTACCATAGAGCCATACGAATAAAAATAACACAATACACAATAGAAATTTAACGTGAACATCCTCACACAGCAGAGTCAACGTTTCCCACTGTGAGGGAAGGCAATAAAGTTCAGTCAACTTCCTCTTTGTTCACCCGTGGTCGGGGCCTTTAAGCCCTCTGCAGTCGCCACTACGGCGACCCGATGTTTCTGGCCCTCTTGCCGGGATGATCGGAACTCCGACGTCGGAACGGAAGAACATACTCAGCGGCTTGGAGTTTCTAATCGCTTCCTACCAGAGAACACGGCTCCCGTATTCCACCGGCCGATCTGGACGGAGATTCAACGCTGGCGACCCTTGGCAAAATATCCCAGGACTCCGCAATGTTAAAGTCAGCTCCGCAAACCACAGCTCCACGGTGTTAAAGCAGCAGGCTCAACACTCCAGAGTTCCACCACAGGCAATCCCCTGCTCTGCTCCGGAGTAAGGCATCGCCCTGCTCCGTGATGGAATTCAGTGCTGCGCCACTGCTGAAGCTCTGGCCGGTCTCCGGCAGGAAAGGCCGCACAAATCCAGTTGGTAGGCTGCGAGGGGGGGGGGGGGAGGGGGGTAGCGAAGATGCAACTCAGAGAAAAGACGCATCCTTGATCAGGAAGTGACTGAGAAAACGGTTTCCCCCTCCCCCTCCCAACCTCCAACATTAAAAAGACTGAAACCTCCAAAACCACACTTTTGAAACACTAAAAATAACAAAAAGGGTGAAATGACAGACAAACTGCTGGTGAGGCTGCCGTACGCGGCGCCACCCAGTGAATATTTAATTAATAGTTTAAATGAAAACAAAAAGGAAATCTTGGAAAATTTTGACAACTCACTTCACATAACTTTTTAATTATGGTAAATCAAAACCAAGGAACAACAGATGTTGGAAATCTAAAAATAAAAGCCTAGTCTGCTGGGCAGGTACCTCAACCTCACCATTAACAACAGATTGCACAGTTTGTGAAGCTTAATGTGCTGCTAATAATGGAGCCAGTTTGATGAATTTTAATGCATCCCATCAAATACAATCCTATCATTCAATATGCAATCCTCCACCTTAGCTTCTCCTGAAAACTAGCCTGCATCTCTCCCTTTCCCAATTCTGACATGATCTCAGGCCCTAAACAATAAATGTTTCTCTTTCCATCGATCCTGCACGACTGCTGAGTTTTTCCAGCATTTTTAGCTTCTATATCTTAATTATATTTGCGTAATTTGGCTTGCACAGTCAAGCTTATCTTATTTCATACGAAACTTGAATGAAGAAACCTCTCATTTTCATACATCTCATCTGAAACAGTTTAGGATCAGGGAACATGGATGAGGATTTAATTAACCATGATCTTATTGAATGACACCAAAGGTGTGCGGAACCCCTTAGACTATCATGCTCTTTGTTCTTATGTAATTATGTTCATAGAAAAGGCCAATGAAATTTTGTTACATATCTATGAATTGGAGTTGAGAATTACTGAGTTACTGAGAAAGATAGAGAAGGGAAAAAGAGGGAGGATAAGATGGAGCGCGAGGGAGAATGAGGTGGAGGAGCGAGGGAAGGAAATAAATGAAAAAGTACCAGATAGATGATATAATTTGGGTGCCTCCTGAGATCTCCACCAGAAAAGAAGCACGTGTGATAATCAGTTTTATTTGCCCTAAGCGATATTAAGCAAAGCTAAGATCACTGGATATAACATCAAAGAATCTGGTGAAAGTAAATTATTTGTTGATAAGAGGGAATACATTGCTATGGTTATGTTTTTGGTGGAAAATTCTCTCAGCACCAGGGCATCATTGCGGGAGTTACTCGGGGTTACATAGTGTGTTAGTTCAGAAGTGGGGATGACTTCTGATGTACATTTTTAATTACAACTTTCCAGCAGATGAACCAGCCCGTGCCTTCAAGCAGCAATACCAAGGTAACATTCAGGCATGGACTGATATGTGGCAAGTAATATTTCCATAGGAAAACTGTTGAGTAATGACATCTCTAATAAAAAGTGTCTAAACAACAACCCTTGACGTTTCTGGGCCCAAACACCAATAAGAACAATGGCCGCAAGGACTAGTCAGTGGTTGAGTATGTTGGAGTAAGTGTGTCCCTTCCTGAAAACCCGAAAACTTAGCACTATTTACGAGGCATGTTCAGACTGTAATGAAATAATCTCACTTGCCTGGATAAATGCAGCTCTGGCAACTCTTATGATGCTCAACACCTCAGAAAAAACAGTTCCTCAATCACTCAAAAACTATTATCCTCCTTCATCTGTGGGTAATTAACAATAAAGGGTTAATTTAAAAGTTACTGCCTACCCTTCACAAAGTGTACCGCAGTGACCTGCCTCGGGCACTTTGACATAACCTTCTAAACCTGTGATCTCTTCACCAAGAAAAACGAGGACACAAGGCACATAGCCACCCAACCGCATTCGTGTTACCCTCTGGGCTACACACCAAATTGAGTTGTAAATATTTATCTGGTTGTTCATTGTCACTCAGTGGAAATCGTCAAACTCCCCACCTGAAACCAATGTGGGAGAATCTTCATCAGAAGACTACATTTCAAGAAGGTGGCTCACCACAACTTTTTTCAAAGAAAATCGAGGAAGGTATTACAATTAATGTTGAATTAGTTAGTGATACCTCTATCCCAAATATTTAATAAACAGAAAGAAAAATGTTCATTGGACCATGCAAATTTAAAGATCATTTTTTTTATTTGAATAATTCAAAATGATGAGTTAACTTGTTAGAAGGAACTGCAGATACTGGTTTACATCGAAGATAGACACAAAATGCTGGAGTAACTAAGCAGGACAGGCAGCATCTCTGAAAAGAAGGAATGAGTAGCGTTTCAAGTCGAGACCTTTTGTCAAAATGAGGGTTAGACTCTCAGAATGTAATTACCGTATTTTTTTCATATCTCATAATTAATAGTGATTAATTATTTTCTCACTCACAGCATTTGAACATATATATACAGTGGGTTAAATATGAATTTTGAAGCAAACTGCAGTCAATTTTTATATGCTTGGAAAGATTCAGGGACATGCATTATTAAGTAGAATATTTCTGACCTTAGTGATTTTCAACTACAGTTCCTATGTATTTACTACTTCCTGAACAATATATGCTGGTTAGCATTTCACATGATGAAATAATATTGTTTTTGATTTAAAACTATTTTTCTTCTGCATCACAATTATCATATCTTCCAAATGAAATTTGGAATGTTTCTAACATTAACATAAATTTCTAATTATAACTTCATAGAAACCTTTGGAAAATAATATTAATGTATTGTCGAGTAATTAACAATAAAGCAATAATTTTCAAGTTATAGGCTCCTGCCTTCATACATTTGGAAATAACATTAAGTCAGCCTTCTTATGATAGAACTTTAGTTTCGCATAGATTTGGTAACTGAATTATTTATTGCTACCTCTGTAAAAGCCTAAAAGAAATGTCACTAAAATCATTGTGTATTCTTTATACCTGCTTGTTACCACACTTGCTGATATTGTTTTAAATGAGGCTGCCATCTACTGTATCTACTTTGTAACGTTGCTGCTAACAGTCTGCCAACCTGTGCATTTACAGGCAAAAGTAATTTGCTTAGAATGGGTAATGTGAAATAGCTGGTAATGCGAAAAAGTGCAGTTGTCATTAATATTTCAGTTGAATGGAAAAGGATAAGGAAATTCAAAGGTGACTCCCTTTTTGCAGCAAGCATTCAAACTTCACATTCATAATTTGTTTGGTTTTAAGACTGACCTTGGTCCAGGCCTTGGTTCTCTGGTTATCTGGAATTGTGGGGATATATTAGAGAAAAGGATAAGGAAACTAAAGAGACCCTCTACGTGAGATCAGTGCCATATGGAGTGAAGTAAGGGGACAATTCAAATAATCAAACACTAACTGCATCATCCCCAGTATTCAGGGTACAATGCATTCAACAAACAGCTCTAATATATGTAGCTATTCAAAATTTACAATTGTATTTCAGGGATTGAAGAATATTGTTCAGATAATACTTGCTAAAAATACACCAATGGTTGAGTGTGCAATATGCAATAGAGCATCTGCATTATCTGCTTCGCATCAGAATTTTGATTTTATTGAATTGAAATATTGGAGGAAGAATAGACAATAGACAACAGGCAATAGGCAATAGGTGCAGGAGTAAGCCATTTGGCCCTTCGAGCCAGCACTGCCATTCACTGTGATCATGGCTGATCATCCACAATCAGTACCCCGTTCCTGCCTTCTCCCCATATACCCTGACTCTGCTATCTTTAAGAGCTCTATCTAACTCTTTCTTGACAGCATCCAGATAATTGGCCTCCACTGCCTTCTGAGGCAGAGAATTCCTCCAGATGCAACCAGTCAATGTACTCTCTACTGTACACCTGTAAACAGGTTTTAAACAACCTGTAGAAACCACAAAGTCAATGCCAATTTCTTGATGCAACAACAGTCGTTACCAATAGTTTTTCTGTACCTGGGACACCGATAACACGTGCACTGACATATATTTGTTTTTGCACATTTGGTGGACATAGAAGTCCACCAAAAGTCCACATTTGGTGGACATAGAAGTCCACCAAATGTGGACTTCCGGAAGCTTCCGGAAGTGGCGGCGCTGCCTTGCAGCTGCGGCTCGCCTGCAGTCCGTTTGTCTTTTCTGTTTTTTGTTTTCTCTTGTCCCGTTTTTATTTCGGTTTATTTAGTTGTGTATGTGTGTGGGGGGGGAGGGTGTAACATGTTTTATGACTCTTCCTTCGGGGGGATGTGACCTTTCCTGCCGTATCCCCCATCTCCGTGTCCGTCTGCGCTGGAGCTGGCGGCCTCCAACTGCGACCGACCTCGAGGCTGCGGAGGCAGAGCCAGGACTTACCAACGAGGCTGGTCGACTTCGGGGCTGTGGTTGCGGTGCGACCCAACTTCCGACCCGACTTTGGAGCCTCGGAGGCTCGGCCGCGGGCCAGTGGACGACATCATCGTGAGCTCGAGTTCTGTTTTCCAGAGCTCCCGCAACTACAGCTGCCTCCGCTGGACTGGAGGGCGGCAGCTTCAACAGCTTCGACCGCCCCGGGCCGCGGAGTTTGAACCGGCCCGTTTGCGGAGCACGGATTCAGCCGCGGGACTGACTTACCATCACCCGGCGGGGTCACAACATCGGAGGCTTGGATTGCTTCAGCGCAGAGGGAGAGGGAGAGCAAGGAGGGAAGAGACAATGACTTTGGGACTTTAAACTGTGTTGAGTGTTTGTTATTTATTCTATGTTATGACTGCAGGCTAAACCATTTCGTTGCACTGAAAAGTGCAATGACAATAAATTGAATCAAATCAATCAAAGTCACTGCAAGCCAGCAATTTTTGCACATCCCTTTTTGCCATTAAAATAGTGGGGTGAGATGCATTTTTTGGAATCACTGCAGTCTTTCAAGTGAAAGTGCTTGGATAATGCACTTTCCAGGAAGAAGAAAACTGCAAAAGGGGAAAGGCTGGGCAGAGCGTGGTAGGTAATAGGTTGACATAGGTGAGGGCGGAGTTTGATAGGCAGTTGGTTGGAACAAAGGCCAGAGTTAAGAAGAAGTGTAGTTATGTTTGAAGATTTGTGGATTTTAAAGCCAGAGAGAAGAAAGTGGCAGGAAATGAGGGGGGAAGTAGGTGGGAGAGGGAGGAAGGGAAGGGAAAGTACAGAGTGAAGGGGGAGGGGGGGTTTGTGGGGGAGAAAGGATGGGGGGGGGGGGGGTAATGAGAAGTTACCTAAAATTGGATAAATCAATGCTTGCACTATTGGGTTGTAAGCTACCCACCTAAAACATCACCTATCCATGGTTTCCAGAGATGCTGCCTGACCTGTTGAGTTACTCTAGCATCTTGTGTTTTTTTTTACCAAATTCAATATAATAGATTGGAAGACATGGAAAACTGGTAACATTGTGGATAGTGAGGAAGGTTGCCACGAGGGCCTGTCCCACTGTACGAGGTAATTCAAGAGTTCTCCCAAGTTTTCCCCTGATTCGAACTCGGAGAATGTCCGTAGCAGGTCCGTAGGAGTTTGTGGATGTCTCGTAGCGGCTCGTAATGCTAACGGTAGGTACTCGGGAAATCCGGTAAACTCGTTACGTTTTATCAACACTGTAAAAAATGTCCACGAGTAAAGAAATACTCGTGATGACAAAATTGGTACTTTTTACCCGTACGAGCCGCTATGAGACATTCACAAACTCCTACGGACATTCTACGAGTTCGAATCAGGGAAAAACTCGGGAGAACTCTTGAATTATCTCGTACCGTGGGACAGGCCCTTAAGGCTACAGCAGGATATAGACCAGTTAGAAATCTGGGTAGATTGATGACAAATGGAATATAATCCAGATAAGTGCAAGGTGATGTGTTGCAGTGGGACAAATAAGACATGGATATGCACAGTAATGTGTGGAGCTGGGTAGGTTGGGTTAGTATTACCAGTAGTGGAGAAAGCTGAGAGGTTACAAATCAAATATACTTGGCGTTTCAAGTTATGAGCGAATATATGGTTAAATAATAAACATGTTTTGCAACTAAAAACAAGCTGCTTGAGGAACAGCAGGTTGTGTAGCATCTGTTTTCCAGGAGGGGGGTTGGGGGTGGGAGAGAAATTGTCAAAGTTTCAGGTTGGATTATGGAATGCAATGCCTGACCTGATATTAAAAGTTCATATTTTAAAAATATATTTTTGAGTCATAAATTGGGTTCCATGTGAGAAACAGACCTCTGCGTTTTTATGTTTCTGTATTGTACACTTTCCCCATCTAGAAAAAGTGAATGGCATTGAAGGGAGAGTTGAAGGGAGATTTGTTTAATGAGAGGACTGTTTCACACTGACAAATAACCATGTTGATGGAGGGTATCTTGTTAAGCACCTGCCCAAAAAATAAAGAGATTATGCTAGTGTGATCTGAACGTGTAGGAGAATGATAGTCCATGATGGAGATGAACAGATAGGGACAAGGGAATTAGGAACTGTCAAAATGATTGAGGGTGTTTGAAGAGTCACAGATGTAAATAGGAAAGGACCTCTCCACGGGAGAAAGGGTAGAGTCAGGATAGAAAGAAAAAGATAGAATGATGGTCTGAAGAAGGGTCTTAACCAAAAGTCAACCATTCCTTCTCTCCAGAGATGCTGCCTGTCCCACTGTGTTACTCAAGCATTTTGTGTCTATCTTCGATTTAAACCAGCATCTGCAGTTCTTTCTTACACATAGAAAGAAATATGTTTGATGGGACAAAAGCAAGCTAAAATAATGGCTTTGCCCAGTCCTGCTTGTGGATCTTGAGCAGAAGGTAGAAGCAGTCTATATGGAGCAAGGGCAATATAAGGTTGGAACCTGGGAGTTATGAATCAGAGAAAAGTATAAGGATGTTTCTGTGAGCCGATGTTCGGTCTCAGCGGCATAGAGATCCGTTTGCCAGACTACTACAGTATATCCCTTGTTGGCAGGCTTGATAAAAATAACAGGATTAGTTCTTAGTGAGCAGAGTACTGAATGGGGGTAGCTTGCAGTGAGTGAAGGGAGGGGACTAAATCAAGAGTGTCACCGTCCCATTGGCAGTTAGCAATTAATAGATCAAGAGAAGGTAAGAAGCTAAAAGCTGGGGACCAGGTAGATTAAGAATTCTGGAGATGGGAGAAAGGGTCTGCAGTCTGGGCTGAGGATGCCTGCCCAAAGGAATTGGGATATTCCTGTTGGTAAAGCTGTGTGTTCCATTGATAAAGAGCTGGGTGGCAGTGTGAACTGTGAGGAGGATGCTATTCTAGGTTCAGGAGCAGCTTCTTTACAACAACCATCAGGCTATTAAACACTATAACCTCCAACAAATCTCTGAACCACATGGACTTGTGAGGCATTGATTTGGTCTTTGCTTAATATGGTGTTTACAGAGTATTATGTTTACATATCTGTATACTATGCAAGTAAGAATTTAATTGTTCCATTCCAAGACATACAGTATGACATAAAAAAAACACCATTGCCTCTTGATTCTTGAGTCCCAAAGTTGCTGTCTGGACCTCACCGTCTCCATCACAGGAAACAGACTATTGACCAACATCTACTACAAACCTATTGACTCCCATAGCTATCTTGACCACACTTCTTCCCACCCTGCTTCTTGTAAAGATTCCATCCCCTAATCCCCTGACATGGATAGAGAAGTGGTTGGCAGATAGGAAACAAAGAGTAGGGATTAACGGGTCACTTTCAGAATGGCAGGTAGTGACTAGTGGGGTACCGCAAGGCTCGGTGCTGGGACCGCAGCTATTTACAATATACATCAATGATTTGGATGAAGGGATTCAAAGTAACATTAGCAAATTTGCAGATGACGCAAAGCAGGGTGGCAGTGTGAACTGTGAGGAGGATGCTATGAGAATGCAGGGTGACTTTGACAGGTTGGGTGAGTGGGCAGATGCATGGCAGATGAAGTTTAATACGGATGAATGTGAGGTTATCCACTTTGGTAGCAAAAACAGGATGGCAGATTACTAATACGTCTGTGGAATTCTCTGCCTCAGAGGGCAGTGGAGGCAGGTTCTCTGGATGCTTTGAAGAGAGAGCTAGATAAGGCTCTTAAAAATAGCGGGGTCAGGGGATATGGGGAGAAGGCAGGAACAGGGTACTGATTGGGGATGATCAGCCATGATCACATTGAATGGTGGTGCTGGCTCGAAGGGCTGAATGGCCTAATCCAACACCTATTGTCTATTGTCTATTGTCTATTGTCCCAATTCCTCCGTCTACGCCGCATCTGCACCCAGGATGAGATGTTCCATGCAAGGGCATCGGAGTGTCCTCATTCTTTAGGGAACGGGGGTTCCTCTCTTCCATTATAGATGAGGCTCTCACTCGGGTCTCCTCGATATCCCACAGCTCTGCTCTTACTCCCCCTCCTCCCATTCGTAAAAAGGACAGAGTCTCCTTTGTCCTCACCTTCCACCCCATCAGCCGTCGTATGCAGCATATATTCCTCCAACACTTTCACCACCTCCAACGGGATCCCACCACTGGCCACATCTTCCCATCTCCACCCCTTTCTGCTATCTGCAGAGACCGTTCCTTCTGTAACTCCCTGGTCAACTCGTCCCTTCCCACCCAAACCACCCCTTCCCCAGGTACTTTCCCCTACAACCCCAGGAGATGCTACACCTGTCCATTTACCTCCCCCCTCGACTCCATCCAAGGACCTAAACAGTCTTTCCAGGTGAGGCAGAGGTTCACTTACACCTCCTTCAACCTCATCTACTGTATCCACTGTTCCAGGTGACAACTTCTCTACATCGGCGAGACCAAGCGCAGGCTCGGCGATCATTTCGCTGAACACCTCCATTCAGTCCGTTTTAACCTACCTGATCTCCCGGTGGCTCAGCACTTCAACTCCCCCTCCCATTCCCAATCTGACCTTTCTGTCCTGGGCCTCCTCCATTGTCAGGGTGAGACCCAGCCAGGGCCGGCCTTAAGCCGATTGGACCAATTTCTCCCAATTGGGCCATGCGCCTAAGGGGGGCCCCGCGTTAATTTTCCATATTTCGTACGGAGTACAAATTCGCTTTGTTAAATAAAGAATTTTTTTTAAACATTCGCCATACTGATTTTTTTTACAAAATGCACATGGATAACTACTGCTGCATAGCCATCAGACACAAACAATTTGTTAACTATTACTGTAGCACTTGTTAACAGCCAGTAGTTAACAAGTAGTTATACAATGTGTCATCATTGATCCACATTCCTTAGTAAATATAATTGTGTTTTGAACAAGTAATACGCTGCTGCTAGCTGGCGCCCTGTCAGCAGCGTGTCCGGTTTTTTTCAACTTTTTTTGTTTTTTTAGTATGTTTTAAAGTGTGTTTTTGATGTTTCTCGGTGTGTTTTGTGTGGGGGGTGGTGTGGGGGGGTGAGGGGGAAACCGCTTCGGTCGCCTCCTCCACGGAGAGGCGACTTTTTCCAGGTCGCCTCCCCCGTGGCCTAACAGCAAGGATCGGCGCGGCCTTTCCCGGAGACGCGCCCGGGGCTTCAGCGGCGGGCGCAGCGTGGACTCTTGGCATGGAGCGGGCGAGTCCTCGCTGGGGCTCGCCGGAGGGGAACGCTCCGATTCCCTGGCCCGCGGCTGCCGGCAGCCTGAAGCCGCGGTCTGCACAGCTCCAGCTGGCGCGGCGTCCGCATCCCGGGATCCCTTGTGGGGGACCCGGGGGAAGAAGAAGCTTCCACCGCCAGCCCGCGGCCAACTTCTACCGCGGACCCGGCATGGACTTACCATCACCGGGGATCCCTGGAGGGGAGCTTCGACCGCCGGCCCTGCAGTCTGCAGGGCTTCTGGCTGCGGCGCGGCGAGGACTTTAAATCTTCGACCGCCGGCCTGCGGCCTACACCATCCTGAAGCCGCGGTCTCCGGTGGGGAAGAGCCGACTATGGACTGGCTCTGGACTCTGGTCCCGACCACGGGGGGAAATGGAGGAGGACTGGCCAAATTTTTGTGCCTTCCACCACAGTGATGAATGCTGTGGTGGATGTTTGTGTTAAATTTTTATTGTGTATTGTGTGTACTTTCTCATTGTATCGCTGCTGACATATTCATTTCACTTGCACTTTATGTGCAATGTGACGAATAAACCCGTATTGTATTGTATTGTAATAATGACGCTGCGTTCCTTTGAATCCAATTCACGCGGCATCATTAATACTTGTTCAAAACACAATTACATTTACTGAGGAATGTAGATCGATGCATTGATGACACATTTAGAATTTCTGAAAACTCACCATCATGATTGAGGGCTTCTTCTTGGTGAGCTTCTTGGTGCGCAGGCTCACGAGGCTGAAAGCTGCCATAGCCAAGCGTTGTCCATTCCTTCTCTCCGGCAATGCTGCCTGTCCCGTTGAGTTACTCCAGCTTTTTGTGTCTATCTGTAGCCTAGCGTTATTCAGCTGAGTGACCTTTGGACCCTTCCTTGTATGTTGTTTCCACGTTTATAATAAATGTTTTGGTGAACATTACCACCGCTGTTGGACACCCTGCCTCAGACGTGGTGGGTTGTGTATCACTGGCACTGCTAGTTACTTCATCAAACGGTCCCTGGAAACTACGTTTAGAAATGCTCGCGAAAATAAGTGATATGTTCCCTCCGCGGATGCTGCCTTGCCCGCTGAGTTTCTCCAGCACTCTGTGTTTATTGTTTGGCTCTGAAGTGGAAGGTGGACCCCCTTGTGTCTACCTTCAATTCCCTGTTTGTGGTGCCTCAGTGGGACGGGCAGGGGCTCTGGGGAGAGGGTTGCATTTCTGGTTGAGACAATCACAAGTACTCTCTGACGAGAGTTTAGTTCAGTCTGAAGAAGGGTCTTCTCTCCAGAGTCACTGCACTGCCTGTCCGGCTGAGCTACTCCAGCTTTTGTCTATATTCAATTTCAGAGTTAGATACAATTTCTCATGGGGGACTTATAGCGTCTACCCCCACCCCCTTCCTTCCCAACCTCAGCCTCATGGATCATAGCGTACCCCTAGTTGCTAAAACCCATTTCCATCACTGATCTGGCATATAAATTCATGACAGTGAGATTTAAAATTCATGTTATATTCTTGTTAGAATGGGATTAGTTTGTTATTTGGATACTTAGGCTATTTAAAAAAAAAATCATTTTCTTAAGAAATGGAATCTACAGGACATTCTTAATGGGAAAGTAGTGGGCAGAAAGGCTTGTCATGCGTGTTTTGAAGAGCAAAAACTTGTAGTTTACAATGCCAAAATTGAAAAGTTGAGGAAAAACAAGGTGTACAGAGTTATTTATTGGTTACAATCTGAGGAGTATGATGATGCTACTGATTATGGCATGCCAATGTACCAGCTAGCAACTGATCTTCTCCATAAAGACCTGGTCTATTGCTAGAAATTGTGATTTATTTACGTATCTGTTATGGACACAGCTTATAATACAATAATATTAAAGTTCTGATCTTGAGAATATCACATTTTTGAATTTTCAAGGCAGTCTGGGTGTTTATTACTATTTCCGTCACAACGGACAATTTTGTAATTAGCTACAATTAGGTCATTAACTAGTTATATGATTTAATTTCAGGTCATCCAAGGAAGATGTTTTATATTTGTTTCAGAATGCTTCAATTTATAATAACTGAAATTTTCATTCAGTTCTCATAATTTTTAAGAAAGTTATGGGCTTTTAACTGTCCTCGATCACAGCTTTTGTGTTAAGTCAATGGAATCGCAATAGGGAACGATGCTAATTCCCGAGTATGAAAATGGCCATAACCTTTTTAATACTGAAGATATGAATGTGAATTAGGTGTCAAATTAAACTTATTTTTATGCTTTACCTGATGGGATAAATTACAGACTTGATTTTTAAAATCTCAAAATTTTACATTGCTAGAGAATGTACCTGCATCTTGGAGGCCGAAGGTTAGGTTGTTAGCCACGAAAGATAGACTTCGTTATCCCTCAGTCCAGCAACATGAAGAACGATGTTGCTATACTGAGGGATAGCCAAGTCCCCCATTGCTAGCAGCTGATGGGAAGCGGCTGTAAAGTGGAAAGCGGTTGTAAAGGGATAGCGCTGCTGGAGGGGGGGGGGGGGGGGGGGGTGGGGAGAGATTTCCTTTCACAGCATGTGGATAGTCGGGCCAGACGTAAAGTTGCAGGGAGGGCAGGAGCGTTGAGAAGGAGGGGGTCGGGGATCATGTCAGCATCCAGCTCAAGAGCGGGTCAGTGGGCGATGGATAACAGGACAGCGGGCGGTGGAGCTTACTCCATGTGTCAGTGCGAGTAACGGCAATTGATCCCTTGTTCGCGCTGACACAGGAGTAAGCTCCACCGCCTGCTGTGATGTTATCCATCACCCGCTGACCCACTCCGCTCTATGACCTTTGCTGTTGAGCTGGTCCCCTCACTGTTCAGCTGGAGAGCACTGCCAGAGGTGAGTGGGCTGGCCGAAGGCGCTGAGATAGCAGTCGGTTCCGCTATCCGGTGATGGCGGCCGCTCTTAGCCACGCAAGCTGCTTCCCTCCCCGGCCGCAATGCGGTGGCTCCGTTCCCGGAGCGCCGCGGGAGCGGTGAGTGGGTTACTGGCATGAACCCGACCCCCTCCTTCTCAACGCTCCCGCCCTCCCCGCAACTTTATCCCTGGCTAGACTCCCCACACGCTGTGAAAGGAACTCTCTCAATAAAGGAAGTCATTCAATAAAATGACAACTGATTCAACTTGTCCCGGTGTGTTCCCGTTTTTCCCATCATCTTTCTACCTGCCGTCACCCTCCACCCCCCACCCATTCAGTAATTCAGAAGGAGATTTGGAAGCCTTGGGCAAATTGAATTGTTACTTTATTTATTTTTATTTTTTATTTTTACGGAGAGGAGAACAATCTGCGCATGCACGGTTTAAGATTTTTTAAAGCCGACTGATTGTGATATTACTCACGACACGTGCCTGAATATGACTCATTTATAATTATATATTTATATTTCTATGAAAATTGTTCCCAATTGGGCCCCGCACCTCCTAAGGCCGGCCCTGGACCCAGCACAAATTGGAGGAACAGCACCTCATATTTCGCTTGGGTAGTTTACACCCCAGCGGTATGAACATTGACATTACTCCAGCATTTTGTGTCTACCTGGCTGTCACTAATACAGCCACTCTCCACAGGCTCTGTTGCATTTCCAATTGGAATCAGGTGCCGAACATTTTGCATCTTAAATCTGTGACTATTTTATGCTTGTTACTTAAGTTCTTGAAGAGTATTTAATGGTGAAGTAAACAGCCATTACAGCTTGGAAATCCCTCCTGATCTAAACATTAATTCATACTCATGGATTCTAATTCCCTTGCCTAAATATCTCAATATGGATTACATTTTTCTGTGAAATAAAAATATATTTTGAGTAATTATTTTAATTTAAGGTACTATTCATTTCAATCTTTATTTAGTGCTCTGGAGAATAATTGGGAAGTTAATTAACAGTTATGTTTCTTAGTATTAGTTTGCTGTGCATGGCAATATTTAATGTGATCTTCCCGCTTGTTGTCAGCACAGCTGCTGAATGGGAGGGGCCCATTGAACTAAAGACTGACACCTACTATCATGACATGGAAAGTTAATGCTACTGAGATCAATATATTTTTGGGAGCAGGTTTTATCAAGGTTAGTGCTCACTTTGCTGCTGATAACAAGTTTACAAGAATGATCTCAGGAATTAGTAGGTTAGCCTATGATGAGCGTTTGTCGGCACTGGGCCTATAGTCGCTGGAGTTTAGAAGAATGAGGAGGGATCGCATTGAAATATACAGAATAGTGAAAGGCTTGGAGAGAGTGGATGTGGAGAGGAGGTTTCCACTAGTGGAAGAGTCTAGGACTAGAAGTCATAGCCTCAGAATTAAAGGGCGTTCTTTTAGGAAGGAGATGAGGAGACATTTCCTCGTCAGAGGGTGGTGGATCTGTGGAATTCTTTGCCTCAGAAGGCCAAGTGGATATTTTAAAGACAGAGATATATAGACTAATTGATTAGTACAGGTGTCGGAGGTTATGGGGTGAAGGCAGGAGAATGTGGTTAGGAGAAAGAGAGGAAATTAGACCAAATTATGCTTGAATGGCAGAATAGACGATGTGCTGATTGACCTAATTCTACGCCTATTCTTTATGACCTTATGACAAATTATTTGTTTTTTTAATTAGAATCTACCGCTAGTTGCTTGTACCTTTGCTGGGATTTTTACTTGTAAATCACTTATGATATGAATGTTCAGTAGTATTCCCATTAAAAAAGAAAACAAGTTGTTGACAACAAGAAAAAGTCCTGAATTGATTCAGCAAGTTTCTTCACTGATTGGCTCTTGCATGAGGCCCAACAACATCCAGCCTCATAAAACCATCAGTTGAAATGCTCATCTCTGCAAATTTGACAGATCCCAGTCACAGTCACAATGGACTGCGACTCCAGCTATAATTTTCACCAACACTGGCTCAGCTCCCTGAGTTCACAAAATAAATATCATCAGAATTATGAATCCTTATCCTTGCTGCAGATGCTCTTGGTGGATATTGGAGTGGATTTAGCATTAATATTCCCAGTAATCAAATTTCCCAAAACTCATAGATATTGCCCCTAGAGGAATAAAGAAAGGGGACAAAATAAATGTGAATACAGTTTATCAAATAACAAAGAAGATAAATAAGGTTGCATTTTATTGTATTTGATAAATACTGTGAACCCTAAAGTAAAAGCACAATTGCAAAAGCATTGGTGTATTTCCAAATGAAAATCAATGAAAACTGTACTTGTTGGAAATCGTAAATAAAACAAAATTGCTGGAAACCCTCAGCACCTGCAAAAAGAGAAGCAATCAATGTTTCTGATTCAGGGGTCTTCATCACAACTTGGAAAGGGAGAAAACAAAGATACAAGAAACTGCAGATGCAGGAATCTAGAGTAGAACACAAAGTGCTGCAGGAACTCAGGCGGCGCTTTGGGTCAGGACACTTCTTCAGTCTGCAAGCAATCAAACAATCTGAAGGAGGGTCCCGACCCAAAACACTGTCGACCCAAAATTCCCTCCCCAGATGCTGCCTGACCCGCTGAGTTCCACCTACAGTTTGTGATTTACTCAAGAGAGAAAACAAATTAGTTTTGAGTAGTAGAGAAGGTGGGAGGTGAAAACGGTAGAACAAGAGAATAACTTTGATGGGGTGACACCAAATGACTTAATGTGATAATTAAAGAGCAATTAAGATCAGATAATGCCAATTTGTCTGTGTAATGTGATGCTAATGGTAAGGCTGTGGGACATGCCTAACAGGCCATACTATCCATGTAGAAAAGGAAAATCTGAGCCAAAATGATGATAGGCAGAAATGGCCAGTTCTGATAGAAACAGAGTGTGGGTGGCAATTGCATATTTGGTCCTAAAAGCTGTAACATGTGCAGGTAGAAGATGAGGTATTGTTCCTCAACCATGCATTGGATCTCGTTTTACAGTGCAGCAGGTCAGCGTGGGGTGAGGTGGCAGGCAACTGAAAGCTCAGGAATACTCTTGCAGGCAGGCTCTTCAAAAAGTGATCACCCAGTCTGCATAGGAAAGAACTGCAGATGTTGGTTTAAATCGAAGGTAGACACAAAATGCTGGTATAACTCAGCGGACAGGCAGCATCTCTGGAGAGAAGGAATGGGTGACGTTTCGGGTCGAAAAGAAGGGTCTCGACCCGAAACATCACCCATTCCTTCTCTCCAGAGATGCTGCCTGTCCCGCTGAGTTACTCCAGCACTTTGTGTCTACCACCCAGTCTGCGTTTGGTTTCTTCCATGTAGAGGAGGCTATATTGTGAATGTTGAATGTAATATGTAGAACAAGGAACTGCAGATGCAAGGTTGAGGCAGTATCTGTGGAGAACATGGATCGGCAACACTTCAGATTGGGACCCTTCTTCAGACTGTGAAGAAAAGTCCCAACCTGATGCGAACATAAAGTCCTGGAGTAACTCAGTGAACATAAAGTCCTGGAGGCAACATTCTTGGAGAACATGGATAGGTGACCTATCCATGTTGGTCTCCTAATTTTTGGAAGGACATTCTTGCTATTGAGGGAGTGCAGTGTAGGTTCACCAGGTTAGTTCTCAGGATGGCGGGACTGACATATGATGAAAGAATGGGCCGACTGGGCTTGTATTCACTGGAATTTAGAAGTATGAGAGGGGATCTTATATAAACATATATATTTCTTAAGGGGTTGGACAGGCTAGATGCAAGAAAAATGTTCCCCATTTTGGGGGTCCAGAACCAGGGGTCACATTTTATGAATAAGGGGTAGGTCATTTAGGACTGAGATGAGGAAAAACTTTTTCATCCAGAGAGTTGTGAATCTGTGGAATTTGTGTAACAGAAGGCAGTGGAGGTCAATTCGCTGGATGTTTTCAACAGAAAGTTAGATATAGCTCGTAGGGCGAGTGGAATCAAGGGATACGGGGAAAAAGCAGGGATGGGGTACTGATTTTGGATGATCAGCCATGATCATATTGAATGGCGTTGCTGGCTCGAAGGGTCAAATGGCCTGCTCCTGTACCTATTTCCTATGTTTCTGTGTTCCAAATATGATTGTTGCCTCAGTATTTATTGGGGTGTCCAGCTGAGTTTCTGGTCAAGGATGATCGAAAAGGATATTGATGATGGTGTTGACACCATTGAATGTTAAGTGGAGGTATTACATGACTAACATGCAAGTGTTAGACAATGGCCATGTCTATTTATACACTTCTGATCAATTGCATTTATATTTCTGTCAAGTCTCAACCAAATTCCTTTCGTAAAGATTTAGTTTCGAAATTCCTCAACATATGTAAAATAATCAATAATTATTGGTAGCAATATGGTATGTGAACACATTTGATGAAAACTTATCCTTCATCTATTGTTCACAAAATCTAATATTTATGAGGAATAGTGGGCGTGCAAAGAAAGAGGAGATGGTGTGAGATTGCAGTATGTTGTAATTAATGGTTCATGCATGTATACAAGATCAGTTGGTTGTAGTTTAGAGCTGATGAGACACTGAATGTAAAAATGGTGCTGTAGATCTTATTAAAACAAAATTACAAATGAGAGTTCCTCTGGGAAGTTCCTTTATTGTTGAAGTCTCTGTATTTATTTGAACAGTATCTCCAAGGTGTTGGATAATTACTCCAAAGAATATCAAGGAAAGGTCACCTACATAAATGCATACACAAACAGCAATAAGGATAATGTCTATAGCTCAAGATGCAAATTATTGACTGCTACTGCTGCATGCTCTAATGTTCGTCAACCTTTAACAGAATTCAAATAATAGAAGAAATTTGGCCGATAGCCACTTGATTGATGAGTGTGCTTTGAAATGTACGGAGAGGCGATGTTGGAACGATGGGCCACTGGACATAAAATAGTCAGCAATCTGTGGACTCTGAGATCAGAGCCCCAAAGGCAAGGAGATCGGGAGAATGATCAGTGGCAGAGGATGGACCTTGAAGGTCAGGGTCCCATGGCAAGAAGGTCAGTGACCAGCAATCTCAGACCAGAGCCTGGAGGTTAATAGATACAGTTCTCAGAAGCCTCAGTGGCCTACACGGTGTTTCACAAATGAGTAAAGTCCTTCTTATTTGCGGGCAGTGATTATATTTGATATTCTGTCTCAAGTCAGACTAGTGTTGCAGCAGGCACTTCAAACAAACATTAGACTAAAACAGACGAAAAGAATCTAAAGAAATTGCTCCAGAGGATGGAAATCTGGAGCAAAACCAGAAAGTGCTAGAAACACCCGGCAGGTCAGGCAGCACCTGTGGAAAGAGAAACAGAGTTGACGTTTCAGGCCAAAGACCTTTATGAAAGGTTCATATGGGTCCAAAACCCATATGTCATAGAGTCATGGAGTGAAACAGTGTGGAAACAGGCCCTTCAGCCCAACTTGCCCACACCGGCCAACATGTCCCAGCTACACTAGTCCCACCTGCCAGAATTTGTCCATATACCCCCAAACCTGTCCTATCCATGTACCTGTCTAACCGCTTCTTAAATGTTGGCATAGTCCCTGCCTCAACTACCTCCTCTGGCAGCTTTTTCCATACATCTACCACCCTTTGTGTGAAAAAGAAAAGTTACCCCTCAGATTTCTATTAAATCTTTTCCCCTTCACCTTAAACCTATGTCCTCTGGTCCTTAATTCCCCTACTCTTGCAAGAGACTCTGATCTACGCAATCTATTCCTCTCATGATATAATACACCTCTATAAGATCACCCCTCATCCTCCTGCACTCCAGGGAATAAAGTCGCAGCCTACTCATCCTCTGCCTACAGCTCAGACCCTCTAGTCCTGGCAACATCTTTCATCAGAACTCTGCAGAATGAAGGTGTCTTACTTGCCCTCAATTGCTGGGAGTTCGGAATTTCAATGAAGAAACATATTTATGCTTCCTGGCTGCTATTTTGGACATGCAGGCTTCACAGCTGCTGAATAGTGGGTGCTGCGCAACATCATTTGGTGCAGGTAAGGGGCCATTAACGAATGTTCAAATTTGTCCAGGTTATTGGTGAGACATTGTAGCTTTAAATTCAAGCAGCACCCCCTTGACATCTTCTTGTTGCAGGATGCCAGCCTCCAGGGATAGCACTAATGGAACTGCCAGGTTGTGTTCTCAAGATGCTGTGACTTTTATAGAAGCTGTTTTTCATAAAAAGACTTGGCAAGTTTCTATGGGCCATATGCTCAGAAGCAACCATGAATTTTCCAGGATCTGTGTGAGGAAATACATTAAATTTCACGTGCTGTATAATGTTTTAAAAGAAAAATGCAAACGTTAATATGTAATCTATTTTTTATTGTTGATGCCTCTTCGCATCTGACATAATACAATTTTCTTTGGGACAGTTGCCCCACAATCAATCATTAATGTGCTACAATAAATAACAAGCCTTGGGATTTTTCAAGAAATGTTAGTACAAGTATTATTAATTTTTTCACATTGCAACACAATTGCCATTTAAAACACTAATAATAAACCTATTGGTACCACATAACAAAAGACACTGATGCAATGATATAAAACATTTAGGAGAAAATCTGTGTGTCCTTACATCAACAGCAACTGGTCAGGGAGAATAATATGCGATTACCATCATTCCAAACATTGTTTTCATCAGACACTCATGGCTGGGCTTTTTGACAGCTAAGGGATTCATCCTGGGCCTGTGAGACAGATTTAAGTAACTCGTGCTGGAGGCTCTTGCATTTGGCTTCTCCTCTAGTCAAGCTTAAATCAGTTGTGACCTTAGATGAAGCATTGATGGCTTGGCCGTGATCTAAATTCAAATCTAAAACACCAGTGCTCCGTTAGCAAATGGTATCAGCTTAGTTATATACTTGGCGCCACAATCTTGCTTTCAGAATTTAAAATCAATTTAATTTTTCAGAAACGTCATCGAACCCTGTGATCTCTCAATTAAATGAAACACCCATGTTGCACAGTGGGGGATGTAAATACAGTGCAGCTCCTGGAGATTTGCAGTCATTAGATACTAAGTTGAAGTCTTCATAAAGTCAGAGAGATAGGCATTGCATGTGCTTGTGTCAGTTGTCTGGAAATGCTTCCAGTTGCAGATCTGTGTTGAGGCAAGAAGGCAGGAGATGAGCTCCCCACCAAGAGTGATATGCATCTGTCACATTTGTCCAGGATGATTCCCTGAGCTGTCATAGGCCCAAACAGTCCATGCTGGCTTTAATTCCACTCCATGCCAGTCCAACCAGTCCATGCTGGCTTTAATGCAAGTCCATGCCAGTCCAGCCATCCATGCTGGCTTTAATGCAAGTCCATGCCAGTCCAACCATCCATGCTGGCTTTAATGCAAGTCCATGCCAGTCCAACCATCCATGCTGGCTTTAGTGCCAATCCATGCCAGTCCAACCATCCATGCTGGCTTTAATGCCAGTCCATGCCAGTCCAACCATCCATGCTGGCTTTAATGCCAATCCATGCCAGTCCAACCAGTCCATGCTGGCTTTAATGCCAGTCCATGTCAGTCCATGCCAGTCCAACCAGTACATGCTGGTTTTAATGCAAGTCCATGCCAGTCCAACCATCCATGCTGGCTTTAGTGCCAGTCCATGCCAGTCCAACCATCCATGCTGGCTTTAATGCCAGTCCATGCCAGTCCAACCAGTCCTTGCGGGCTTTAATGCTCTACTCAAGCCTGCTCCCATTTCTCCTCATTGATATCTATCAATGTGACCATCTATTCCTACATTCCTCATTTGCTTTCACAGCCTCTTCTTAAATATACACATACATAGATCACTCGCTCTCTGTGGGGGAAGCTCCACATTCACATCACCCTTTGGGTAAAGACGTTTCAGCTGAATTCTATATTGGATTTTGTACGGGCCAAGATTCTCTGAAACTGATACCTCCAGTCATGCTCTTCCTCAATAGTGGAAACATTCTCTATGTAGCCAGTCTATCAAATCTTTCATTATTAAATATCTATAAGGAGCTTTATATTCAGAACAGATAAGGACAGAATGCCACAGGAGATCCTTCTTCCCTGTGGCTATCAAGCTTTACAACTCCTCCCCCTACTGTCGTGGGGTAGACTGAGTCTGACTGACTCCCCACACCCCCTATACCCCCCAACCTCCTCAATCTTTGCACATCCGCAAACCCTTTCCACTCATCACTTTCATTTATTTTGTGTTTTTATGACTGTTGGCAAATTAATTTCCCTCCTGGGATAAATAAAATTCAATCATATCATATCAAATTTTCCTCTATCCTCTGAAATATTTCCTTTTCAAGTCACAATCTGATTCCATTTTCGAAACTGTTTCCATCATCATTACATTTAAGGCATTTCAGTTTAAGATAAATGACTGAATTTATGTAGATTTATCATGCCTTCCCCGTGGCTTTGGGCCACCAATTGTTACCTCGATCCTTTGGTTTTACAAAGTCTTGTGCTTCCTGGTATTCTATAATTGAAGGTTACATAGTTCACTCTCACTGAACACATCAAATAAAAATGACATCTGTTCACAACAATCAGGTTTCAGTTGAACAACAAACACAAACACTTGCAGAATGTAACCGGGAGTCACAAACTCCTCTGGTGGAAACAATCCACTTGGTCTTAGGTAGTACTTATCATTGTAGCTATTGATCCACATCATGAATGAAACAGTATTTTTTCCCCATCTAGTCCATCAAAATCCTCTCAGGAGGTTTATTAAATCGCTTACCTCATCTGTCACAAGCTTCTCTGATCTCTAAACATATCAAAGCCCTGAAACCATTCCAGGAAGTCTCCTCTACAACCTTTCTAAAACTATCAATCTCCTCCTATTATATGGAGCTCAGCACTAAACACAATCATTGAGGTCTATCCAGTAATTTATAAACATTTAACACAACATACATTCTTTAAGAAGCTATGCTTCTAAAGTTATGGAACCAAACTTCCTGTTCACAGTTTGTCCCGCATCCTTCCAAGAATTCTCAACAAGGATATTGAGGGCTGAAAATCTCACACTTAGCACAAAGATTCTAGTGCATGACGCAAATTACCTTTTTTTCATTTACTTGATAAACATAATTGGATTGTCAATGTGCGGCTTACACATTTCTTGAAAATGGTCTTTCTGTGGATGCCATGGGACTGCATGGTGGTATGTCCAGTTATGACTACATGGCCTACAAATGTTGCCTCATTGTCATCTCTGCAAACTTTATTTTAGAGTCACGAGGCTTATGAAACACAGGATGCTCAGGAAAGCAGTCCTTGACTTGAGATCAAGAATCTTTCAGCATTGGTTGAAGTATGGTCTGTATCTGGACCACTGCATGACAGTGTGACACTTCAATCTTACATATACATTTTCCATTAAGTATTTTGTTTCATGTTACCATAAACTGCTCATCTCTAATGATGTCCTTGATGTCCCAGTTTGTCTGTCTCCACATCCATAACCCCCCCAACTTATTTTATCCAATGATGGGTCTGCTTTCCTTCAGGATCCAGGGGCTAATCACATGCCTGTCTACTTCTTTGCACCCATAACCCTGGCACTAGACTCCCCAACCCATAGCCATCTGTTTGATTATATTTCAAGCCCCTCACTATAATCAAATGCTTGACCCACAATGCCAATATACCATCCATTGATTTGTAGTATCCTGATATATCTCAATGTCTCCAATTGTACCCGTCTCAGCTCAATCCTCTCTCATGATCGCCCAGTGACCAAAGGTCTGCTTGCCTTAATGATTTTGCTCCCCACTGGTGAAATGAGCAGAGGTAAGCCCTTCTTGTAAGTTTATGTATGTAAAGCCTTTCCCATTGCATATGATGTCTTGGTAGAGTATTAAGCCAAGATCCACACCACCCTGGCCATGCTCTCAGCTTGCTGCTACCATCGGGACTAATGTACAGTGGAGCCTGAGAATTGTTACTTCCAGGTCAAGGACTGTTTCTTTCTCTCAACCATCAGGCTCTTGAACCCCAGGGCACAACCCCAACCATAACCCTACCTCACCACAAAAGTACTACGGACTTTGTACAAATTGCACTATGTAATTCAGCTTGCACTATTGTCATCTAGTTATGTGGTTTGACTGTTAATTTATTGTAGTATTGATTATTGTATATTTATTTATTGTGTTGTGCTAATGTATCTACAAAGCTACAGCAAGTAAGAATTTAATTGATCAGCTCCTAGTGCATCTGACGAGTAAACACTCACTCTTTATATTTCAATCCGAATGCATCAATTCTCCGCACTACTCTGCATTAAATTTCCTCCAGTGTGTGTTTCCATGGAACCAAACTACTCCTCTCACTGTACAAAATAATGAACTGTAGATGCTGGTTTACACAAAAGGACACAAAGTGCTGGAGTAGCTCAGCGGGTCAGTCAGCATCTCTGGAGAACATGGACAGGTGACGTTTCGGGTCGGGACCTTTCTTCACATTATAAGTCAGTTGCTATTCACATCATGGTTTCCTGTATTTCAAAACACCATATCAATTCCAAAGTATGGAATTATGTCAGCTGTCCAAAATCCAAGTTGTATGTATTAAAGAGAGCAATTAGCTAAATATTGCCACTGGGGCACACAATCATATTTTCTCTCCAGTATCAAAACCTGACAAATCACTGCTGATCTTTGCACCTGTCTTGCAATCAATTTCAAATCCATACTCGTACTATTAGCTGTGTTGGTAAGAGGTCTTTTATCTGACATTTTATTCATATACCCTTTGAAAATCCATATACAACCACATCACTTGCATCAATTCTCTGTGTGGTTTAATTAGCAAATTCAATCAAATCCATGTTGCCGGTCATTTATTAACTCATTTTTCTAAGCGACAGCAAAAAGAGAAATAGAGTTAAAATTCGACAATCATATTATCGTTGGAGTACATCTAATATTGATCACAAGCAGTTGTTGTTGTTTTAAGTTTGACATCCCTATAATGAAAATGTTGTGTGGCTAGAGTCATAGAGTCACCCAGCAATGAAACAGGCCAAAAAGGCCACTTCATTAACACCAACCATCCATATTAATTCCATCTTCCAACACTTACCTCATGATCCTCTATTAATAGGTATCTCAAGCATTTGTCCAGACAAGTCTAACTGCTGTCAACAATTCTACTACCATCACTGTCTTAATGAGTGGGTACTAAATACTCACCGCTCCCTGGGCAACATAGGTCCCCCTCGGAATCCCTCCAAATCTCTTAACGCTACCATTTGTTGGTCTCTGGCATCAATGTTTATGGAAACTGCCAAAGACAAATCATGATGACCCTTTGAAAAAAACTACATATGCATTGATTTTGTATCTCAGCTGCGTACATATATACACTTGTTTAATGTCAATAACCTATTTTACTTTGGCGATGAGACAACAGGATGTCAGGCGCTACTGACAATATGATCGAGGATGTTGACAACTGGTTGGTGTGGGCGGCGTGAGCCGGCAGCCCTGCCAGCAGCGTGTTAGTTTTTTTCTACTTTTTCTGTTTTTTTAGTGTGTCGCAATGTGTGTTTTTAATGTTTCTCTGTGTGTCTTGTGTGAGGGGTGGTGTGGGGGGGTAAGGGGGAAACCGCTTTGGTCGCCTCCTCCATGGAGAGGCGACTTTTTCCATGTTGCCTCCCTTGTGGCCTAACATAGAGTATCGGTGCGGCCTTTCCCGGAGACACGCCCGGGGCTTCAGCAGCGGGCACAGCGAGGACTCTTTCGTCGCAGAGAAGGCGAGCCCTTGCCGGGGATTGCTGGAGGGGAGCGCTCTGTTCGCTGGCCCACGGAAGCCTGAAGCCGCGGTTTGCGGAGCTCCAGCTGGCGCGGCGTCCGGAGCCTAGGATCCCTTGTTGGGGACCGCGGTGAAGAAGAGCTCCGACCGCCGGCCCGCAGCCTACTTCTACCGTGGGCGCGGCGGTGACTTACCATCAAGAGCAGGATCCCTCGCCGGGGTTCCCTGGAGAGGAGCTCCGACCGCGGTCTGCGATGCTTCAGGCTGCGGCACGGTGGGGACTTTAGATCTTCGGCTGCCGGCCTGCGGCCTACACCATCTTGAAGTAGTGGTCTCCGGTGGGGAAGCATCGATTCAGGATTTACCTGGACTTACTTTGTCTGCACATCTGGATGCCCGCAGCAGCGAATGCGGAGGGTTGTGGTCCCGACCACGGGGGAAAATGCAGGGGGACTGGCCAAATTTTGTGCCTTCCACCACAGTGATGAATGCTGTGGTGGATGTTTGTGTTAAATTTTTATTGTGTATTGTATGTTCTTTTTTTATTGTACCGCTGCTGGCAAGTTCATTTCACTGCACTTTATGTGCACGTGACGAATATAACTAACTTGACTTGACTTGACTTGAACTGTATGACTATGCTAGTGGAGTTGACTTGTGAAGCTCACAATTAATTGAGGCTAGTCTTCGGTGTAGGCTTGAGTGTGAAGGGAAAAGGCAGCATCTATGAATAAAAACACAAGTCTGGTAATTGGCAAAGTGGAAGGCAGTAGAAGACAATGGTCCACTCCAAGGCTGGTTCATGAGAAATGTTGTTGGTTCTGTACAAGTTATGTACAAATTCACCATTTGTGGAGATGGTATTCAGGGTAAATAAAACACTGAAGTAAAATGTGTTGAGAGAAGTGCTTGAATGTGAAGATGTATGAATACATAAAGAAAGCCAGATTTAGGTTTAGGTTTATCATCCTTACATGTACCAAGGTACAGTGAAAACCTTTGCTTTACATGCTATCCCAGCAGATCAGATACACCATACACAGACACAAACTCAACTACAAGTTCAAACTCAAGTACAAGTTCAAACTCAAGTACAATAGATAGAGCAAAGGGGAAGATACAAAGTACAAAATATACTCAGCGCATCAGTTCCTTAAACAAAGTCCAATATCCTCAGTGGGATAAAAGTGAATTGAACAGTACCCTAGCTTCTGGAAGGACCATTCAGGAGCCTGATACTGGAGATGAAGAAGCTGTTCCACAATCTAGTGGTGCGGACTTTCAAGTTTCTGTACATTTTGATGATGCCATAGCGTGGCAAGTCTACCTGCTCTTCCCATAGAAGGATATACTACCATCCAATGCCAGATAATCAGGTGCAACAGTTAGAACCAGCTTCAGCGACCATACTGTATAACATTTGCACTTTTTCCTCTAGTGACCACATGAGAGCCAGCATGATCCAGTTCCCTCCCACATGCCAAAGGTGTGCTGGTCGATTAATTGATTGTTGCAAATGACTGTAAATTATAAAAACTCCACACAGACAGTACTTGAGGTCTGAATTGAACCTGGGGTTACAATTGAATCTGACAACTGCATTGGTGTTACCTCCTGCACCCACACACAACTCATTGACTTCATCCATTTCACCCCTAACTTCCATCCTGCACTCAAATACACCTGGACCATTCCCGACATTTCCCTGCCATTTCTAGACCTCACTATTTCCATCGAAGGGGATAGACTACTGACCGACATCAACTATAAACCCAAGCAGTCTTTCCAGGTGCGGCAGAGGTTCACCTGCACCTCCTCCAACGTCATCTATTGCATCCGCTGTTCTAGGTGTCAGCTGCTCTACATCAGTGTGACCAAGCGTAGGCTTGGCGATCGCTTCTCCCAACACCTCCGTTCAGTTCGCGATAACCAACCTGATCTCCCGGTGGCTCAGCATTTCAACTCCCCCTCCCATTCCGAATCCGACCTTTCTGTCCTGGACCTCCTCCATGGCCAGTGTGAGGCCCACCATAAATTGGAGGAGCAGCACCTCATATTTTGCTTGGGCAGTTTGCACCCCAGCATTGACTTCTCCAATTTCAGGTAGTCCAGGCTTTCTCCTCCCTTTCCCAGCTCTCCCTAAGCCCACTGTCTCCACCTCTTCCTTTCTTCTTCCCAACCCCCTCACCCCCACCCTCACATCAGTCTGAAGAATGGTCTCGACCCGAAAAGTTGCCTATTTCCTTCACTCCATAGATGCTGCCTCAACCGCTGAGTTTCTCCAGCATTTTTGTCTACCTGGGGTTACTGGAGATGTGAGACTGTACCTTTACTAGCTGGATCACTATAATGTTTTAATGAATGGGACAGCACAAAATGCACTAAATGGCATGAAGCTGTTGGGCCGACTATGTGGTGTCTCCAGCCCCTTGTTCACTAAAACCATTACTAAGTGGTATGTCTGCAGAGGCCATTCAAATACCTTTCATACCACTGTTTTGTAGAGCATAGGCACTAGTCAATAAGCCAGCAAACATATTGGTGTTGGCTGAAAATGATGTAGCGTGAGTTAGGATATAGGAAGCAAATGGCTTCAGATTTACTGAGCACTGGATGATGAAAGACTACCAGGATCATGGTTTCATGAAGGAATGGATGAGGGTTCATCTATATTACTAAAAGTCTGATCTTGACTGCTTTTGGCCCACTGTGCTGCGATTTCCGAGAGAACACTGCCACCTATGGCCGTCATTTATGGTCATCTCGCTCAGAGCCCCCCTCCGCCTTCCTGGACCGGAGGATTTTTCCCATCGATGACAAATCAGAGATATTAATGTTTTAAAAAAATCACCATTCTCTCTGCTGCCCATGCTGGAGGGAGGGGGAGGGACTATAAAACCAGGAAGTGGTGTGCCTCACTCAGTCTCTGCAAGATGGATGAAGCCAAAGGGTCACATCTCTCTGAGCTCTGAATAACACTGAACAAATTTCTACTCAAATGTGAGTCCCCTTAATGTGGTTTGAAAATGAAAATATGGTTTGTTTGAAATAAAAAGGCACTGCCTGCAAATGGTTGTTTGGGTGCTTTGACTTGAAGTTAAAAGGCACTACTTACTGCAAATGGTGGCTTGGGTACTTTGGCTTGAAGTTGAAAGGCACTACTTACTGCAAATGGTGGCTTGGGTACTTTAGCTTGAAGTTGAAAGGCACTACTTACTGCAAATGGTGACTTGGGTGCTTTGGCTTGGTTGAAAGGCACTACTTACTGCAAATGGTGGTTTGGGTGCTTTGGCTTGAAGTTGAAAGGCACGACTGCAAATGCACTTACTTCCTGTTTGCACTGTATATTGATTTTAGATAAAACGCTACCACTTACGGCTGTGATTTTTGGCCATCTTACTCGGTCCCCCTCCGCTGAGCAGGTGCAGAGAATTGTTCTCATCAATGAAAAATAAAAGTGTTATTAGTGTTTAAAAAATGTTGAGAATCTCTCTCCTATCAATCACACCATGAAGGCCACACCTTTTCTGGTTGGAGGGGGAGGGGTTATAAAACACGGAAGTGTGGGTGTTGTTCAGTCTCTGCATGATGGGAGAGGGAGAGGTCACAACTCTGTCTGAGCTGTGAATCAACTGAACACACTGAATGTCTACTGAACTGTGAGTTTGGTGTTTCGTGTGGTTTTATGGTGGTTTCACCCTGCATGAAATGGTATGAAACTGCATTTGAATTTGGTGTCCTTGCATCCTGCTTGAAATGGAATGAAACTGCACTTGAATTTGGTGGCCTTGCACCCTGCTTGAAGTGGAATGAAACTGTACTTGAATTTGGCGGCCTTGCATCCTGCTTGAAGTGGTATGAAACTGCACTGAATTTGGTGGCCTTGCACCCTGCTGAAAGTGGTATGAAACTGCACTTGAATTTGGTGGCCTTGGATCCAGCTTGAAGTGGTATGAAACTGCACTTGAATTTGGTGGCCTTGCACCCTGCTTGAAGTGGTATGAAACTGCACTTGAATTCAGTGGCCTTGCACCCTGCTTGAAGTGGTTGGAAACTGCACTTGAATTTGGTGGCCTTGCACCCTGCCTGAAGTGGTAGGAAACTGCACTTGAATTTGGTGGCCTTGCACCCTGCTTGAAATGGTAGGAAAATGGATTTGAATTAGGTGGCTTTGCACCCTGCTTGAAATGGAATTTCAAGGAATAGCCATGAGTC
Organism: Amblyraja radiata; assembly: GCF_010909765.2. Classification (NCBI taxonomy): domain Eukaryota; kingdom Metazoa; phylum Chordata; class Chondrichthyes; order Rajiformes; family Rajidae; genus Amblyraja; species Amblyraja radiata. Next base: position 70,525,180 of record NC_045958.1, on the reverse strand, counting down.
AGCTGCCAGCCCACCAGCCATGAGTGAGCTGCCAGCAGATCAGGCTTGAGGGACTGAGCTGCCACCCCAGCGCTCCAGAAAGCCCCCCCACTGGCCACCAATATTGGAATTGGTGGAGACGTGGAATATTGCGTCGGGGGACCAGCCCTCCCGTGTGAACATGGGACCCAACGGGTCCCACTTAGTCTAGTATAATATATATGGATGAACGGCCCAGTGTGAGAGTGGGTTTATGAAATCAGGTGATGCTTTACAGAGAAAGTGAATAGTTTGAAAAATAGTATGGATCTCCGGCCCGAAGTCCATCAAACATGCGCCTTAGATGCAAATGCAATGTTCAGTTCCACCTGGTTGCCAGGAAGAGGAGAGAAATTGATCAATTGTAGTTGACGCTTGCGGAAAATAAGACAGGACACTTGAGTAGTGGTTGATCTTACACAAAGTCATTAATGACTTTGACCAAGCTGGGTTCAGGCTTGTTGCCAGGGAAATCCAAATGGGATGTCAAGATTAATAATTCTCAGGTTTGGGACAATCATACTTTCAAATATTTGTTGCAGGTTTGAAGTGGGATTTGTAGCCAGCCACATCAATTTTAAATCAGTAACTTGATCTGATCTTGGATCAAAAATATACAAAACAAACAAACGTGACATGACATTTTCAAACCCGAGGCAAGCAGTAATTGAAATTGAAGAAAGGGGCTGATTGCACAGGCAATGGAGAAACTCATGAGATTCAGATTTGGATTGGAGATGGCCCTGATTTTCTGGTCATGTCATGCAGAAAAATGTATCCCTTGAGAACTATCCCATACTATCAAGTGACCCGAGGATCAGGATGTCTGTTTTCTTACATATATACTTCTAGGTAGCATTTGATTAAACCTTGTGAAAATAACTTGGCTAAAGATGAAGCTTGCAGATATAGAGGCAAATTTATTGTCTTTGTTTAAGGAAACATCTGTGCAACATGAGCAATTGAGATAATACTCAAAAAGCCTATTGGACTATTGACTGTTTTATGTACATCTTATCAGCAATATATAAATATTTATTTAATTCTCAACAAGTTGGGTAACCAACTCTCGTGTCAGAAAGACTACTGCAGTGAGAAGTTAGTGAACACACTTAATTGTATGCAAAACTATCGCGGCACTGTGGTCATTCCAAAAATATCAAATGTACCATGTGTTACTTAACTTTATTGGAAAACGGTTATTCTTATTGCCAATTTTTATCTCCAAAATATTTACCAGATTACAGCATCATCTTTCAATTCTTTGCTCATTCTGCAGGGAAAGAATGTTCACCTTAATTTACTATTTTCTTGTATCAATTGGACTGAATCTAAAAACTCACCATTTGCAACTAGAATGTGGTAACCCCTGTCTTATTTACGAAAATGTCAGAGTTCACATTGTGCAGATGTATCACTTGAGACTGTTACTGCGTTAAGTGCAGGGGTTGGCTCCTTCTGTTCACAGCCATGAGCTTCTATTCTTGGCAAGGGAAACAATGATAGTTACACCGCAAAGCACATATGGTTGAACAAATACATAGTTTGGAATCAATTAACAAAAATAAGATTCCAGATTAAAGTAATTTCAGTTCATTGTAATAGTTCCTTAAAAGTGATGTCACAGGTAGATAGGGTGGTCAAAAAGGCTTTTGGCACATTGGCCTTCATCGGTCATAGTAGTGAGTATAGAAGTTGGTGGTCATGTTGCAGTTATATAAGATGTTGGTGAGGCCACATTTCGAGTATAAACACACGAATGCCCAGAGGAGAGGAATCAAGAATTATGGGACATAAGTTTAAGATGAAGGGGAAAAGATTCAGTTGGAACCTGAGGGATAATTTTTTTACACAAAGGATAGTGGGTGTATGGAATGAGCTGTCAGAGGATGTAGTTGAGGAGGCAGGGACATCGCAACATTTAAGAACCATTTAGTCAGGTACATGGGTAGGACAGGTTTAGAGAGATATGCACCAAACGCAGCCAGGTGGAACTAGTATAAATGGGACATGTTGGTCGGTGTGGGGAAATTGGGCCGATGGTTCGGTCTACCACGCTGGCAGTTCGACCACCTCCATGTGGACATTGTGGGGCCTTACCGCTGGCCGATACTTCGACAGCTACGTGAGCTCATGCGTTGTCCGCTCACTGGATTGCTCGCTTTGGGGTGCCGGTGGACATCTCCTCAGACCGGGGGCCACAGTTCACCTCTGAGCTGTGGTCGGCCATGGCTCACCTGTTGAGTGTGCAACTGCACCACACCAAAGCCTTTCACCCGCAGGCAAACGGCCTGGTGGAGAGGTTCCACCGGCAGCTCAAGGCAGCGCTGAAGGCGCCACTCTCCATCCCGGACTGGATGGACGCACTGCCGTGGGTCTTGCTGGACATCCGAACTACGCCGATGGAGGACTTGACCTCATCTTCAGTGGAGCTCGTTTACAGGTCGCTGCTCACGGTGCCCGGGGAGTTCGTGCCTTCGGCGCCTGGGCAGCAGGGACCGCCCTCATCCATCCTACAGCACCTTCACGAGTGAGTTGGCAGGCTCACGCCCGTGCCGACATCCTGCCATGGGACATTCAGCCCGTATGTGCCATTAGCCCTCCGAGACTGCCCCTATGTTTTCATGTGCCGTGACGCCCACCGGACACTGCTCCAGAGGCCGTATGAAGTCCTGTTCTGAGTGCTGGAGCACGGACAGACAACCTTTCTGTTGGACATGGGGGGCTAGCCGGAGGCCGTGTCGATTGACTGGTTAAAGCCGGCACATTTGGGCATTGACCAGCTGATGCTGGTTGCCCAGCCTCGGCCGCAAGGTCGCCCCCCTTCGCGGCTACCTCCACCTGTCCGTCCACCAGTGCCTCCGTCGGCCTACTTCCGTACGCGGTCCGGTCAGGTTGTACGCCCGCCGGTGCGTTTCGTGCCTCCTGTTCTGGGGGGGTGGGGGGTTCTGTGGTGGCTCCCAAAGGTGGTGGACTAGCCCGGGGGCGGCCCTTAGCTACAGGGACATAGGGCAGGGGTTTAGGTGTGATTGTTCTCTTGCAGATCCGACTGGACAAGCGAACAACAGCTAATAAAATTCCTCCCGAAATACCTGGCTCTTCGCCTTCGTTTCGGGCTTATCGTCGCGCCACACTACAAATATTCTACTGAGATTTTCTTCATTAGCACAGATATAAAGCTTAATATTACACATAAAAGCATTGGAATTGCAGAAATTATAACCAGTCAATAAATGGTTTAAAGTTTCCGCAAATTGATTTGCTGTCATTTAAACGTTATTTAAAAATCTTTGCTTCACAGGTCAGACTTAATATTACCCAATATATCATCCCAAACTGTTTTAGGAACATCAAGCATCCAATTAAACTCAACACAACCTTTCTCTTTAACATTGTTTATTCTCCAGGTTGAGAATAAATTAGGAATCATGCTTCTGATAGTTTACTTCTTCATTTAATTTGCTGGTCAGTGCTGTGCAGTTGTTCAATTATCCTGGTTACCAGACATTTTAAGCAACCCTTCCAATTTCCCTCAGTGTGCAAGGATGAGATTAAATCACGAAGCAATTAGAACTGTTCAGCAAAGGCTTGGCTTTTAAGGAGAGATATTACTTTTTATTTTTAACATTTCATATTCTGAAAAATTACCTGCATAATTGACTCTAATTTGTTAGTACAATTTAATATATTGTATCATGACAAGACAGTTCTGGTTCTAGCCATTTAAAAAAAATTACTAATATCAAGAAGCAGAATGGAATAACTTGCACAAGCTGTATAGTGTAAATCATATTTAGAATAGGCACAGTAACACAATGTTGCAGCAGTTAGTGTCACTGCTTCACATCTCCAGGGACCAAGTGCTGTTCCTGACTTTGGGTCCTGTCTATTTGGTGTTTGCATATTGCCTCTGTAAACCTGTGGGGGGTTTTTTCCCAGATGTTCTGGATTTCTCTCACATCCCAAAGGTAGATTAATAGGCCACTGTAAATTACCTCTTGGAGCAGGTCAGTGGTAAAAAGAATCAGAAGGGGGTTGATGTTCTCCTTCACAGATGGCCGTGCATGACGGGGACTGAGTTACAAGGAAATAAGGAGTCAGGAAATGGGACCAATAAGATAGCTCCCCAAGAGCCAGAATGGACCAAATTAGCCCAATAGCCTGTGTTATTATAAATACATCAGTATAAGATTTGTTACTATATTTAGAGAATGGACATATTTATTTGTTTTGATACTAAACTACAGAAACTGACAGTCATGTTTCTAACCGCCATATTTGATTGATAGTGAAATACAGTGCAGAAATAGACCCTTCAGCCCATCGAGTTTGTCCCTGCCATCAACCACCTATTTACACTAATTTAGATTTATCCGCCCCACATTCTCATCAACTCCATGCCGATCAGCGTTGTTACAGGAAATGTGTCAATATTTTTAATTTCTCTTCATTTCTCTCCATCTACACTTGATGCTGCATCGAAACACCAACCAAAGCAATCAAAGACTTGTTCCACCTCAGTATTCCTTTTTCTCCCTGTTCCTGTTGGCAGAAGATATAGGAGCTTGAAAACGTGCAGCGCTAGACTCAGGAACAGCTTCTTCCCCATTGTTATCAGGCTTCTGAATGGTCCTTCCATAAGCTAAGGTACCATTCAATTCATCTGTACACCACTGAGGACATTGAACTATTTATAAGGAACTGATGTGCTACAATGCTGAGAACTATGTTCTGCACTCTGTATCTTCCCATTTGTTCTATATTTTGGCCTTGAGTTTGAACTGATTGTATCTAAGTATGGTATATCTGATTTGTTTGAATTGCATGCAAAACAATGCTTTTCACCGTACCTCAGTACGTGACAAATCTATATGACTAAAAGTCTGAACTTGACCACTTCCTGTTGTTCTGTATATTGATTTTAGAAAAAATGCTGCCGCTTACGCCTGTGATTGTTGGCCGTCTTACTCAGTCCCCCTCCGCTGCGCAGGACAAGAGGATTTTTCCCATCGATTAAAAATAAAAGAGATATTAGTGTTTAAAAAATGTTGAGATTCTCTCTCCTGAAGGCCACGCCCCCTCCGGAGGGATTATAAAACTCGGAAGTGTTGAGTGCCTCAGTCAGTCTCTGCAAGTTGGGGGGGAGTGAGAGGGTCACGTCTCTCAGTCTGAGCTGTGAATAACATTGAACACATGTCTACTAAACTGTGAGTGGTTTTACAGACTCATGGCTTTTGGACTCACAGTTCATTCACTCACAGTTTCTGGGCTCACAGTTAACTCACTAACGGCTTCTGGACTCACAGTTCACTGACTCACGGCTTCTGGACTCACAGTTCACTCAGTTACGACTTCTGGACTCACAATTCACTCACACACGGCTTCTGGACTCACAGTTCACTCACTCACGGCTTGTCGACTAACAGTTCACTCAGTCACGGCTACTGGATTCACAGTTCACAGTCACGGCTTATGGACACAGTTCACTCACTCATGGCTTTTGGACACACAGTTCATTCACTCACGGCTTTTGGACACACAGTTCATTCACTCACCGTTTCTGGACACACAGTTCACTCACTCGTGGCTTCTGGACTCACAGTTCACTCATTCATGGCTTCTGGACACAGTTCACTCACTCACGGCTTCTGGACTAACAGTTCACTCAGTCACGGCTTCTGGACTCACGGTTCACTCAGTCACTGCTTCAGGACACAGTTCACTCACTCACTCACGGATTCTGGACACAGTTCACTCACTCATGGCTTCTGGACACACAGTTCACTCACTCACGGCTTCTGGACACAGTTCACTCACTCATGGCTTCTGGACTCACAGTTCACTCACTCATGGCTTCTGGACTCATAGTTCACTCACTCACGGCTTGTGGACTGAGTTCACTCACTCATGGCTTCTGGACACAGTTCGCTCGCTCATGGCTTCTGGACACAGTTCACTCAATCACGGCTTCTGGACTCACAGTTCACCCAATCACAACTTGTAGACTCACAGTTCACTCACTCACAGCTTGTGGATTCACAGTTCACTCACTCACGGCTTGTGGTCTCACAGTTCACTCATTCATGGCTACTGGACACAGTTCACTCACTCACGGCTTCTGGACTCACAGTTCTCTCACTCATGGCTTCTGGACTCACAGTTCACTCACTCACGGTTTCTGGACACACAGTTACTCATTCACGGCTTCTGGTCTCACAGTTCACTGTCTCACATTTCACTCACTCACGGCTTCTGGACTCATGGCTTGTGGACACGGTTCACTCACTCACAGCTTCTGGACTCACAGTTCACTCACTCGCGGCTTCTGGAGTCACAATTCACTCATAAGGCTTCTGGAGGCACAATTCACCAACTCACGGCTTCTGGACTCACAGTTCACTCACTAACAGCTTCTGGACTCAGAGTTCACTCATGGCTTCTGGGCTCACAGTTCACTCATTCACCGCCTTGGTCTCACAGTTCACTCACTCACGGCTTCTGGACTCACAGTTCACTCACTCACGGCTTCTGGACACAGTTCACTCAATCACGGCTTCTGGACTCACAGTTAACCCATTCACGACTTGTAGACTCACAGTTCACTCACACAGCTTGTGGATTCACAGTTCACTCACTCACGGCTTGTGGTCTCACAATTTACTCACTCATGGCTTCTGGACTCACAGTTCACTCACTCATGGCTTCTGGACTCACAGTTCACTCACTCACGGCTTCTGGACACACAGTTACTCATTCACGGCTTCTGGTCTCACAGTTCACTCACGCGGCTTCTGGACTCATGGCTTGTGGACACGGTTCACTCACTGACAGCTTCTGGACTCACAGTTCACTCACTCGCGGCTTCTGGACTCACAGTTCTCTCACAAGGCTTCTGGAGGCACAATTCACCCACTCACGGCTTCTGGACTCAGAGTTCACTCACTAACAGCTTCTGGACTTAGTGTTCACTCAATCATGGCTTCTGGACTCACTGTTCACTCAATCACGGCTTCTGGACTCACAGTTCACTCACTCATGGCTTCTGGACACAGTTCACTCACTCACGGCTTCTGGACTCACAGTTCACTCACTCACGGCTTCTGGACAGTTCACTCATTCACGGCCTTGGTCTCACAGTTCACTCACTCACGGCTTCTGGACTCACTGTTCACTCATGGCTTCTGGGCACAGTTCACTCTCTCATGGCTTCTGGACTCACAGTTCACTCACGGCTTCTGGACTCACAGTCCCTCACTAACGGCTTGTAGACTCACAGTTCACTCACTCACGGCTTGTGGACACAGTTCACTCACTCACGGCTTCTCGACTCAAAGTTCGCTCACTCACCGCTTCTGGACTCACAGTTCGCTCACTCACGGTTTCTGGACTCACAGTTCCCTCACTCATGGCTTCTGGACTCAAAGTTCGTTCACTCATGGCTTATGTACTCACAGTTCACTCACTCACGACTTCTGGACTAACAGTTCCCTCACTCACGGCTTCTGGACTCACAGTTCGCTCACTCACGGTTTCTGGACTCACAGTTCCCGCACTGACGGCTTCTGGACTCAAAGTTCGCTCACTCACGGCTTCTGGACTCACAGTATGCTTACTCACGGCTTCTGGACTCACAGTTTGCTCACTCACGGCCTCTGGACACCGTTCGCTCACTCGCGGCTTCTGGACTCACAGTTCCCTCACTCACGGCATCTGGACTCACAGTTCGCTCACTCACGGCTTCTGGATTCTTAGTTCACTCACTCACGGCTGCTGGACTCGACTTTCACTCACGGCTTCTGGGCTTCCGGGCGTTCGGGCATCCAGGCATCTGGTCTTCTTGACTTCCGGCCTCCGGGCTTCCAGGCTGACTAAATTACTCCCGAATTCTGGACTCAGGCCCGGCCTCCGGGTCTTTATTCTCCTCACCCCCGTGATTGACAGCCGGTGCCGAAAGCGGCGTTACCTTCCTGGCGACAGATAAGCGAGAAGACTAATCTGCTGATCTCACAATTTTTAAAACTTTATAACTTTTGTAATATGCACCGATTGGAACAAAATTTGGTGCGCTTGGAGCAGAGGCGAATGGTGAGTAAAGTAGCGGGAAAAATCCTAGCGACATAGGGTACCGTTTTTGTGCGAATTTAAAAACAAAGCAAACAGGAAGGGGACAAATTTAGAGTTTTAGTAATAGTATAGAAGAAGATAGATAGATAGAAGATAGAAGATAGATAGAGACATAGAAACATAGAAAATAGGTGCAGTAGGCCATTCGGCCCTTCGGGCCTGCACCGCCATTCAATATGATCATGGCTGATCATCCAACTCAGTATCCTGTACCTGCCTTCTCTCCATACCCCCTGATCCCTTTAGCCACAAGGGCCACATCTAACTCCCTCTTAAATATAGCCAATGAACTGGCCTCAACTACCTTCTGTGGCAGAGAATTCCACAGATTCACTACTCTCTGTGTGAAAAATGTTTTTCTCATCTCGGTCCTAAAAGACTTCCACCCTTATCCTTAAACTGTGACCCCTTGTTCTGGACTTCCCCAACATCGTGAACAATCTTACTGCATCTAGCCTGTCCAACCCCTTAAGAATTTTATAAGTTTCTATAAGATCCCCCCCCTATAGTTCACTCACTCACGGCTTCTGGACTCACTGTTCAATCATGGCTTCTGGACACAGTTCACTCTCTCACGGCTTCTGGACTCACAGTTCACTCACTCCAGGCTTCTGGACTCAGTTCACTCACTCAAGGCTTCTGGACTCACAGTTTACTCACGGTTTCTGGACTCACGCTTGTGGACACGGTTCACTCACTCACAGCTTCTGGACTCACAGTTCACTCACTCACGGCTTCTGGAATCACAGTCCCTCACTCACGGCTTGTAGACTCACAGTTCACTCACTCACGGCTTGTGGACACAGTTTGCTCACTCACGGCTTCTCGACTCAAAGTTCGCTCACTCACCGCTTCTGGACTCACAGTTCACTCACTCACGGCTTCTGGATTCACATTCCCTGACTCACGGCTTGTCGACTCACAGTTCACTCACTCACGGCTTCTCGACTCAAAGTTCGCTCACTCACCGCTTCTGGACTCACAGTTCGCTCACTCACGGTTTCTGGACTCACAGTTCCCTCACTCACGGCTTCTGGACTCAAAGTTCGTTCACTCATGGCTTCTGTACTCACAGTTCACTCACTCACGACTTCTGGACTAACAGTTCCCTCACTCACGGCTTCTGGACTCACAGTTCGCTCACTCACGGTTTCTGGACTCACAGTTCACTCACTCCAGGCTTCTGGACTCAGTTCACTCACTCAAGGCTTCTGGACTCACAGTTTACTCACGGTTTCTGGACTCACGCTTGTGGACACGGTTCACTCACTCACAGCTTCTGGACTCACAGTTCACTCACTCACGGCTTCTGGAATCACAGTCCCTCACTCACGGCTTGTAGACTCACAGTTCACTCACTCACGGCTTGTGGACACAGTTTGCTCACTCACGGCTTCTCGACTCAAAGTTCGCTCACTCACCGCTTCTGGACTCACAGTTCACTCACTCACGGCTTCTGGATTCACATTCCCTGACTCACGGCTTGTCGACTCACAGTTCACTCACTCACGGCTTCTCGACTCAAAGTTCGCTCACTCACCGCTTCTGGACTCACAGTTCGCTCACTCACGGTTTCTGGACTCACAGTTCCCTCACTCACGGCTTCTGGACTCAAAGTTCGTTCACTCATGGCTTCTGTACTCACAGTTCACTCACTCATGACTTCTGGACTAACAGTTCCCTCACTCACGGCTTCTGGACTCACAGTTCGCTCACTCACGGTTTCTGGACTCACAGTTCCCGCACTCACGGCTTCTGGACTCAAAGTTCGCTCACTCATGGCTTCTGTACTCGCAGTTCACTCACTCACGGCTTCTGGACTAACAGTTTCCTCACTCACGGCTTCTGGACTCAAAGTTCGCTCACTCGTGGCTTCTGGACTTACAGTATGCTTACTCACGGCTTCTGGACTCACAGTTTGCTCACTCATGGCCTCTGGACACCGTTCGCTCACTCGTGGCTTCTGGACTCACAGTCCCCTCACTCACGGCATCTGGACTCACAGTTCGCTCACTCACGGCTTCTGGACTCACAGTATGCTTATTCACGGCTTCTGGACTCACAGTTTGCTCACTCACGGCCTCTGGACACCGTTCGCTCACTCGCGGCTTCTGGACTCACAGTTCCCTCACTCACGGCATCTGGACTCACAGTTCGCTCACTCACGGCTTCTGGACTCATAGTTCACTCACTCACGGCTGCTGGACTCGACTTTCACTCACGGCTTCTGGGCTTCCGGGCGTTCGGGCATCCAGGCATCCAGTCTTCTTGACTTCCGGCCTCCGGGCTTCCAGGCTGACTAAATTACTCCCGAATTCTGGACTCAGGCCCGGCCTCCGGGTCTTTATTCTCCTCGCCCCCATGATTGACAGCCGGTGCCGAAAGAGTCCGATGCCGAAAGGCCCAATGAACTGGCCTCAACTTCCTTCTGTGGCAGAGAATTCCACAGATTCACCACTCTCTGTGTGAAAAATGTTTTTCTCATCTCGGTCCTAAAAGACTTCCCCCCTTATCCTTAAACTGTGACCCCTTGTTCTGGACTTCCCCAACATCGTGAACAATCTTACTGCATCTAGCCTGTCCAACCCCTTAAGAATTTTATAAGTTTCTATAAGATTCCCCCTCAATCGTCTAAGATTCCCCCTCAATCTTCTAAATTCTAGTGAGTACAAGCTGAGTCTATCCAGTCTTTCTTCATATGAAAGTCCTGACATCCCGGAAATCAGTCTGGTGAACCTTCTCTGTACTCCCTCTGTGGCAAGAATGTCTTTCCTCAGATTAGGAGACCAAAACTGTACGCAATACTCCAGGTGTGGTCTCACCAAGACCCTGTACAACTGCAGTAGAACCTCCCTGCTCCTATACTCAAATCCTTTTGGTATGAATGCTTACATACCATTCGCTTTCGTCACTGCCTGCTGCACCTGCATGCCTACTTTCAATGACTGGTGTACCATTACACCCAGGTCTCATTTCACCTCCCCTTTTCCTAATCTGCCACCATTCAGATAATAGTCTACTTTCCTGTTTTTGCCACCAAAGTGGATAACCTCACATTTATCCACATTAAACTGCATCTGCCATGCATTTGCCCACTCACCCAACCTATCCAAATCACCTTGCAGCCTCCCAGCATCCTCCTCACAGCTAACACAGCCCCCCAGCTTCATGTCATCTGCAAACTTGGAGATGTTGCATTCAATTCCCTCGTCGAGATCATTAATATATATTGTAAATAGCTGGGGTCCCAGCCCGGGCCTTGCGGTACCTCACTAGTCACTGCCTACCATTCTGAAAAGGACCCGTTTACTCCTACTTTGCTTCCTGTCTGCCAGCCAGTTCTCTATCCACATCAATACTGAACCCCCAATACCGTGTGCTTTAAGTTTGCATACTAATCTCTTATGTGAGACCTTGTCGAAAGCATTCTGAAAGTCCAGATATAACACATCCACTGGTTCTCCCTTATCCACTTTACTAGTTACATCCTCGAAAGATTCTATAAGATTCTTCAGACATGATTTATCTTTCATAAATCCATGCTGACTTTGTCGATTGATTTCACCACTTTCCAAATGTGCTGCTATCCCATCTTTAATAACTGACTCTAGCATTTTCCCCACTACCGATGTTAGACTAACTGGTCTGTAAATCCCCGTTTTCTCTCTCCCTCCCTTTTTAAAAAGTGGGGTTACATTAGCTACCCTCCAATCCTCAGGAACTACTCCAGAATCTAAAGAGTTTTGAAAAATTATCTCTAATGCAGCCACTATTTCTGGGGCTACTTCCTTAAGTACTCTGGGTACTCTGGATAGATTACAGGTTTGGCATACATGCGAGCTTGGTACATTGTTGCTGTAATTGTTGCTGCTGTTGAGCGAGGTTGTTGACTCGCGATCTCTAGCTAAGTTTCTGCTGTTGTTGTGGGACACACCCCTTAACTGACGTTCTCTTCCCGCCAAACGCAGCCACGTGACCGTTCCAGTTCTGGTGACAAGCGTTTAATCAGTAAGTGACTTGACCACCAGGTGGCGCCACAAAATGTTGATTGTTTTCTCTGGAGTGCCGGAAGCTGAGGGGAGACCTGATGGAACTATATAAAATTATGTGAGGCGTAGATAGGGTAGGCGTGGAAACTGACATTGACATTTAATGAGGGTATAACTTTAAATTGAAAGGGGCAAAATTTTATAAAAGATGTGCAGGGCAAGTTTATTACACAGAAAGTGGTGGGTTCCTGGAATGTGCTGCCACGGATGGTAGTTGTGGCAAATATGGTATTTAAAGGCTTTAAGATGGGCACATGGATATACACAAAATGGATGGATATGGATCATGTGCAGGCAGATGATATTAGTTTAACCTGGCATCATGCTCAGTAAGACATTGTAGGCCAAAGTGCTTGTTCCTGTGCTACATTGGTCTATGTTGTACAAAATATTATTGAACTGTTTGTAAAAATAAAATGATTTATTTATATCCTGGTCACGAAGATACAGTTTTCACATGATTTATAGAGGGATTGAAAGGGTGAGGCAAAATAATATCTTCACACAGAGGATGGTGGAAATTTGGAAACTGCCTCAAATCATATCTGAGAATAGAACCCTGAATTACTTTTTAAATAGGCACTTGGTATTGAAAATGTATAGGATTTGATGGGACCACATCAGAAAACAATGCAAAAGCGTAGGATTTGGTGGGATCACACCAGAAAACAATTCAAAAATATGTACTCCTTACTGAAGAAGGGTTTCGGCCTGAAAAGTTGCCTATTTCCTTCGCTCCATAGATGCTGCTGCACCCGCTGAGTTTCTCCAGCATTTTTGTGTACCTGAGGAAGGACATGCTTTCCAAAAAAGAATACGACAAAATTTTGCTGGAACATTATCTAGGATGAGAAGTTTGGAATGAGAAGAAATGCATTCTCTTGAGTTTTGAAGAGTAAAGGATTAAATTATCTAAACATATAAATCTTTCACAAAAACATAAACAAGGGATGAAGCATCCCATACCCAAAGCTTTATCTGCTTTACCTGCCACAAATGCTGGCTGACCTGCTGCCTAACGATTCCACCATTTTCTGATTTTTTGTTCGGATTTCCAGCATCTGCAGTTTTTTTAAATTTTCATATTGAATTCTTGGATTGTATTACTTGGTCGATACCAAGAGTTTATTTCCCCTGGTTGGAGGGGGAAGGGTTACAGCCTCAGGGTAAGTGATCAGCCATGTAGGGAAAAGGAAAAACGTCTTCCTTTAAAGAACATGCACATTCATCCTAGAGTGCTGTTGTGGCACCATTTACAAGTGTAATCCAGACTGAGATCAATAGATTTGGGGGTATTAATGGAATCATATATTAATATAATATAGGAAAAAAACAGTTTTGTTCATTAAAATCAAAAAATGCTGGACTGGTAACAACAGTTTTCTAATATTTTGTTAGTTTTACTTTGTTTGTCCAGCACTGTTAGTTTCTTGATTTTTATATACATTTCACTGTGGTCTTACTGACTATTTAGTGTGGTTTAGTTTAGTTTAGAGATACAGCGTGGAAGGAGCCTCTTCGGCCCACTGAGTCCACACTGATCATCAATTACCCATAATGCACACTCAGTAGATCCTGACCTATGCTTCTACATCTTGTTCTTAAGTGTTGGCAGAGTTCCAACCATTAGAAGTAAGCAAATTACAAATCCAAATGGATACACTATAAAACATTTAGCAAGTGACTCATCAGCTACAAATATTTAAATATCAACTATTACAAAATCACGAAGAAAAAGCTGGTAGATATTTTTTTGTAAAGCCCAGCAAGTTTGAGGAAACAAATGGAAAGACCTAACGGCACTAGACAAAAAAAACAGCTAGTAAAAGTAAATATAAAGTACAGCGTCTCATTGTGCAATGAGACCCCTTCCCTAGGCCTGTTATGCAGGAGGAAAACATGAGCTACAAAAACAAATTGGAAATCTGAATGCAAAGGAAGCTGACTCTAAAAGATCTCTAAAGCAACATACATATTTCTCCCCATAATCTAGCATTGGGAACACATTATTAAAGACACTTAGACCCTGGAGTTTCTTCCATTCTCTCTTATCTCAGAGCTCAAAACGATAATATATATATATCTACCTTGCTTCAATTTATAAATAATAAAAAAACAGAATAAGGAGCTCAGCATTTGAACACAAAAGACAAAGCTAAACTATTTGCAACCATTTTCAACCAAAAATGCTGACCTGATGATCTAATTCAGAATTTTCCTGAGATCACCACCATCAAAGCCTTCAGTTTAATAATGTCACTGTATACAGTATTGTGAACAGGTGAGTACAGTGGTTTTAGCAAAGAGGCTGGGATTAAATGCAGGATTGGTGTCATGGAGGCCTGATAAATCAGAAGTTGGCAGAAATCTCCATTGGCTGGAGTTGAACTTGGCACAAATGAAATGATCTTTGAAGACCAATCATCTCAATATCAGGGCATCACTGCAGGAGCTCCTCAGCTGATGTCGTGACCACACTCAGCTATGTCATCATTGATCTTCCATCCACCTTGAGCTCAGAAAAGAGGATGCACACTCACAAGCACCTGATAAGAAAGGGAGGGTGGGAAATTAATCAGCTCCTCTGGACACCCATTTCCAGAATCAAGTCAAAATGGTTTCAGAGAGATGTGGAATGTGAACAGAACAGGGGCACAGCTGATGCCTCACAGCAACAGATACCCAGGATCAATTATGACCTTGGGTGCTGTCTGTGTAGAGTTTACATGTTCTCTCTTTACATGTTCTGACTGCATGGGTTTCTGGTGATCTGGTTTCCTCCCACATCACAAATGCGTGTACATTTGTTGGTTAATTAACCACTGTATCACCACTGGTGCCACACCAGTGTGGGTTACTGGTCATCTCCAGGAAGAAAGATGATAACCACCTTTCCTTGCATACAGCAACATTTACACTGTCAAATCATGTCTCCATATTTTCTTTATTGCCTTTTTGTGACTGATTTTAGATGGTGTAATCATCCCTTTAATTTACTTCTTGCATTTCCCAGTTCACCGTTTTATTTTTGACTTTGCACCAAACATAAATCCATTATTCATCAAGTCTGGTGTTTCTTTCTCTTATCAATTGCAATATCTATAATGATCTAATATAGCAACACAAAGATAAGGTGTAAAAGAGCTGATTTTCACTGCGTGAAATAGGATGGTAGAACTCTGATAGTTGTCATGCTAAATGTATTTAGTAGCACTAGAATCCATGTTTCTTGGCCAGGATAGTTTGTGTTTGTGAAGACCTTCAATAGTACCGTCTCGGATTTGGGTGTTCTGAAGAACTCCCACACTCACTATCTGTGAGGTCCCTGTTAATACAATGCATTGCAGCTTGTTAACTAGAATGAAAAAAGTTACTAACATGGTAAAGTGTTGCATCCTTTACTGAGGAAATGTATTTGTGTGACCAATTGCCTGACAATAATCTGCTGAATGTAAAAAGCAGCCTTGCAACATCTGGACACCTCTAACACTATTAAAGCAGTGCATTACTCAGAGAGGATTCAAAGCTCCCCCATAGTCATTTGGAGTGTAGTGGATTTAATGATATCAATATAAATTACAGGATTGAATTCAACTACTTATACTCACTTAAAAATATTTGGCACTCTAACAATCTGCTCTCACTGATGGCCATTTTGGCTTAAGATTTTCTGTTTTGTCCATTACAAATCCAAAGCAAACACTTCATAATAATGAAATATTTCTTAACTCCTGAAACTGGCAAGCAGACAAAGTCTAAATGATGAATTTAATTCAGCTATAAATGTGACTAGCTGATGCATAATTAATTTGTTATATCAAAAGGGCACATACTTTTCAGATATTTTGGACACATTAGCATAGTAACATATAAACAATCTGTAATATTTCAATATTCTGCTTGATCATAGAGTGGGGAAATTTTAAATAAAATTAAATAAAGACTAAAATTTAAACTTCACTATGTTTAGAGCAAATGGAAAATAAAATACAATTTACGATGATGTTGGAGTTTTGATCTAATCTTGGTGTGCGATCAGACTTGTGAATGGTTCATGCTGTCCTTCACTTGTCATCTATCATATTTCTGGTTGTTGAAGGGATATTTCAAAAACACATGTCATCTTTGTCCCATTAGGCTCAAGAAACGTAGATTTAAGGCGGTGTTATATATTGAGTACTGTAATTTACAACACGGTTGTGTTGCTGCTGCAAGTAAGAATTCCCCTGTTCTGTTTCAGTTCATATGACAATAATACACTCTTGACTCTCTTGGCTTGGATCACCAGTCGCTGTGAATTACCCTGGTACATGGAGAGTTGTAGAATCTGTGGGAAATTGATGGGAATGTAGGAGAATAAAATGGGATTGCTGCAGGATTGAATGTAAATGGGTGCTTGATGGCTGGTACCAAGAGTTCGAAAGAGTTCAAGAATGTTTTATTGTCATGTGTCCCTGATAGGACAATTACATTCTTGCTTTACTTTAGCACACCAGAACATAGTAGGCATGAATACTGAACACATCAGTGTGTCCATATACCATTGCATAAATATATACACACATGAATGATTAAATTGATAAAGTGCAAATATACAGATTATTGGCTATTAATGTTCAGAGTTTTGTCCGAGCCGAGTTTAATAGCCTCATGGCTGTGGGGAAGTAGCTGTTCCTGAACCTGGTTGTTGCAGTCTTCAGGCTCGTGTACCTTCTACCTGAAGGTAGTGGGGAGATGAGTGTATGGCCCAGATGGTGTGTGTCCCTGATGATGCTGCCAGCCTTTTTTGAGGCAGCGACTGTGTAGATCCCCTCGATGGACGGGAGTTCAGAGCCGATGATGCTGGACAGTGTTTACCACTTTTTGTAGTCTTTTCTGCTCCAGGGCGCTCAAGTTTCTGAACCAAACCACGATGCAACCAGTCAGCATGCTCTCTACCGTGCACCTGTAGAGGTTAGAGAGAGTCCTCCTTGACATACCGACTCTCCGTAATCTTCTCAGGAAGCAGAGGCGCTGATGTGCTTTCTTTATGATTGCATCAGTGTTCTTGGACCAGGAAAGATCTTCAGAGATATGCATGTCCAGGAATTTGAAGCTCTTGACCCTTTCCACCATCGACCCGTTGATATAAACGGGACTGTGGGTCCCCATCCTCCTCCATCCAAAGTCCGCAATCAATTCCTTGGTTTTGCTGGTGTTGAGGGCTAGGTTATTGTGCTGACACCATTTGGTCAGTCGGTCGATCTCTCTTCTGTACTCTGACTCGTCCCCATCAGTGATACGTCCCATACCAGTGGTATCGTCAGCGAACTTGATGATGGAGTTCGCACTATAACTGGCTACGCAGTCATGAATACAGAGTGAGTACAGCAGGAGGCTAGGCACGCAGCCTTGAGGTGCTCCCATGCTGATTGTTATCGAGGATGACATATTTCCACCAATACGAACTGACTTTGGTCTGTGAATGAGGAAGTCGAGGATCCAATTGCAGAGGGATGCGCAGAGACCTAGTTCTGCGAGTTTGGTAACCAGCTTGGAGGGGATGATTGTATTAAATGCCGAGCTGTAATCAATGAATAACAGCCTGACATATGAGTTTTTGTTGTCCAAGTGGTCCAGAGCGGAGTGGAGAGCCAGCGAGATCGCATCCACCGTTGATCTGTTGTGGCAGTAAGCGAACTGCAGTGGGTCCAGGTTTTTGTCAAGGTAGGAGTTGATTTGCGCCATGATCAGCCTCTCAAAGCACTTCATCACCACAGACGTTAGTGCCACTGGTCGATAGTCATTGAGGCACGTCACCTTGCTTTTCTTGGGCACCGGTATAATTGATGTCCTTTTAAAGCAGGTGGGGACCTCAGACCTCAGAAGTGAGAGGTTGAATGGCTCAAGATTCTGTTTCTTTATTGCATGGACCCTATGGCAATTTTACTCAATCTAAACACAAAGGTATTAGAAGTATTAATTCATGTTCAGAGCTCCTTTTATGCTCTCACCCTGCAAAGGTTTTTAATTTATGTGAAGGAACATTTCTCTCCCACTGTACGATGTAATTCAAGAGCTCTCCCGAGTTTAAAAAAAATTAAACTCGTGGTAAGTATGTAGAATGCACGTAGCGGCTATGTCGGAGCACGTGGATGTCTCGTAGCGGCTCGTAATGCTAATGGCAGGTACTCGGGAAATGCGGCAACTCGTGAAGTTTTTTCAGCACTGTGAAAAATTTCCACGAGAGCCCCGAGTACCTACGAACGGCTATTACCATAATTATCCGAGTTCGAATCAGGGGAAACTCGTACAGTGGGACAGGCCCTATAATGCAATGGAGATCCTAGCACACATTTGTTTAGACTTCAGGTGATTCATTGACTTTTTCATTGTTAAATAGAAATAGACAGAAATAGCATGGAAATAGACCTTTTCGCCCACTGAATCTGAGCTAACCAATGATTACCCTTTTAAAGTAGTTCTATGTTATTCCACTTTCTCATCCACTCTGTACACACTAGGGACAATTTAAAGAGGCCAATTAACATACAAACCCGCATATCTTTGAGATGTGGGGAGAAACCGGATCACCCAGAGGAAACCCACGCGGTTACAGTGAGAATGTGCAAACCACCCAGACAGCATCCGAGGTCAAGGTTGAACCCGGGTCTCTGGCACTGCAAGGCAGTGGCTCTATCAGCTGCGACACTCTGCCACCTTCATGAAGGTTGACAGGCAGTAATCACAATGAGCTCTCCAGCAGAGAACAGCAGGGTTATTTCAAGCGGAAGAGATTTAATTATAGTTTTTATTAACAATGGTTATTTACCACTTATTTTGTTATGAATGCAAACACTTTTACTTTTTTAGGCACAGTCTTACAGCTGCCATTCTGGGCAAGCACACAGATATTAAAACCAATTTTCCACCTTTTGCTTGTTGTTCATAAATGTTTTTAATACTTCAATTAATTTACTGCTCAGTAAGCTACCACAGAGTTACTGATGTCAAAGTGATCCTAACTCATGTTCGGTTTACTGCTGGATAATGACAACTTTGGAAAACACCTCCAGTTTGAATCTTTTATATGACAAGATGCTTCCTGACTGGCCATGGCCAACACTGATTTAATTTCATTTCATGATGAAGAAATAGTGAGACATAAAGTACTTATTGACATATATTTCCAACAAGCAATATTAAAAATTAAGACTGCATTTACATTCTATAAATAATAATAAGGCCCAGTACACCATGTGATTGAAATATTGAGGCCAAATCATACGCCTCAAACAACTGCACCATTGTTTTGTTCCATTTGCACGGCACAATACTGGAGAAATGAAATGATGGAAATATTGTTCTAATTAAATTAAAATTTTCACAGAATAAGTAAAGGAATAACTGCAGTCAGAATACAGGGTCAATGTCATCACAGAAATGTTACGATGATTAACTGCAGCTAAATAAAATATCTGTGCTCTTTCCAAACACCTCCCACTGATTTTAGCTCCACTTGGCATCAGTCACTGTGGTTGTATGCCACCCAACGGTAAATGTTGCAGCCCTTACTGTGACAGCTGGCAATAGCAAACAACACCCCCTTTGGTATCTGATTAACAATCTGTCAGCTCAACATAATGCACATTAAAATAACATCGTTTTTAACATTTTTAAAAATAAGTTGATCTAATGGGTGAAAAATAAGTTGTGCACGTGAAGTTCTCATGCTGCTTGCCACGACTTACTTCGCAAATACTCACTCTTGCCCAGGATACGTCCTGCCCTACAGAATTCCCGGAGCAATGGTTGTTGTAGGAGCAATATGTTGAAGAGGATGACAATAGACAATAGACAATAGACAATAGACAATAGACAATAGACAATAGGTGCAGGAGTAGGCCATTCGACTCTTCCAGCCAGCACCGCCATTCAATGTGATCATGGCTGATCATCCCCAATCAGTACCCCGTTCCTGCCTTCTCCCTATTTCTCCTGACTCCACTATTTTTAAGAGCCCTATCTAGCTCTCTCTTGAAAGCATCCAGAGAGCCTGCCTCCACCACCCTCTGAGGCAGAGAATTCCTCAGACTCACCACTCTCTGTGAGAAAAAGTGTTTCCTCGTCTCCATTTTAAATGGCTTACTCCTTATTCTTAAACTGTGGCCCCTGGTTCTGGACTCCCCCAACATAGGGAACATGTTTCCTGCCTCTAGCGTGTCCAAACTCTTAACAATCTTATATGTTTCAATGAGATGCCCACTCATCCTTCTAAACTCCAGAGTGTACAAGCCCAGCTGCTCCATTCTCTCAGCATATGACAGTCCCGCCATTCCAGGAAACAACCTTGTAAACCTACGCTACACTCCCTCAATAGCAAGAATATCCTTCCTCAAATTAGGGGACCAAAACTGCACACAATACTCCAGGTGTGGTCTCACTAGGGCTCTTAGAAGGACCTCTTTGCTCCTATATTCGATTCTTCTTGTTATAAAGGCCAACATGCCATTCGTTTTCTTCACTGCCTGCTGTACCTGCATGCTTACTTTCATAGACGTACAAGGACACCCAGATGTACAAGGACCCCCAGATCCCGTTGTACTTCCCCTTTTCCCAACTTGATGCCATTTAGATAATAATCTGCCTTCCTGTTATTGCTACCAAAGTGGATAACCTCACATTTATCTGCATTAAACTTCATCTGCCATGCATCTGCCCACTCCCCCAACCTGTCCAATTCACCCTGCATTCTCATAGCATCCTCCTCACAGTTCACACTGCCACCCAGCTTTGTGTCATCTGTAAATTTGCTAATGTTACTAAGAATCCCTTCATCCAAATCATTGATGTATATTGTAAATAGCTGCAGTCCCAGCACCGAGCCTTGCGGCACCCCACTAGTCACTGCCTGCCATTCTGAAAGGGACCCGTTAATCCCTACTCTTTGTTTCCTCTCTGCCAACCACTTCTCTATCCATGTCAGCACTCTACCCCCAATACCATGTGCCCTAATTTTGCCCACTAATCTCCTATGTAGGACCTTAGCAAATGCGTTCTGAAAATCCAGGTACACTGCATCCACTGGCTTTCCTTTGTCCATTTTCCATGTTACATGTTCAAAAAATTCCAGAAGATGATAAAGGTCAAGAATCTGATGCTGGATACTGCATGCCATCTCTCGGCACACCAACACAAGGATGGTAGCATGCCTCAGCTAATGAAGCTGCTGCCTAGAAATCCCAGAGATCGTGCCCCGTAGTTGTGTCTGCATGGAGTTTGTACATTGTT
Source organism: Amblyraja radiata (assembly GCF_010909765.2). Classification (NCBI taxonomy): domain Eukaryota; kingdom Metazoa; phylum Chordata; class Chondrichthyes; order Rajiformes; family Rajidae; genus Amblyraja; species Amblyraja radiata. Next base: position 70,503,719 of record NC_045958.1, on the reverse strand, counting down.
ACTGTAACCACAAAGGTTTTCTCCTCTGTCCCAAAGACTTACAGGTCGGCAGGTTAATTGGCCGCTATAAATTGATGCAACTGTGTAAGTGAGTGGTATAATCTGTGTGGTGTTGATGAGAATATAGGGAGAATACAAACTGAGATAGGTGTTAATGGGTGGCTGTTGGTCGGTATGGAATTGCGGGACCAAAGGGTAATTTTCCAAGCTGTACAATGCTATGACTACATCTGTTTCTGACCAACCGCCCCTCAGCCTTGCATTAATACTTTTCTGGGAATTGGCATCAAGCTATTTCGGAGCATGCCAATGTGATTTGTGACCCTTGGGTCTCTGTGCAGCACAAAGACGATCAGCTCAAGCAATCTTGGCAAAGTGGTACATTGAAGGAGCATCGTAATGAATGACGGAAATATTAATACCCAGAGAAAGCACAATGTTCTGAAAGGATAACAATATTTGTGTTTAAACTTCATAATTATTTACTTCACTTACATTTTCTTGTGCTGATTTATTCACTTAGATCATGAATGTTTATTTAAAGACAAGGAGAACCAATGCCTTAGTGTCTTGCCTGACTAGTTCATTGAGGAAATGTCCCTTTACCTGCATATGGCAGATGGAGATCACCGTGGAGTGTCATGAGTGTTAATTAAAAGTGAAAACATAAAATGTTCTTTGCAGGAGTCATTGTGGACACCCTTAAATATCGGTCAATACAATAGTTTGATCCAAGGAGTTGTAGTCTCAGGATCACTCTCTAAGATTTTTTAAAAAACAGCAGTCTTCTAACTGTTACTTTCTACACAGAGGCTTCCAGACTCTTTGGCACATTCCTCTCTAAATAATGTTGCAATATCATAAAAAGATCAGATATCACTATTCTTCATGGTACAAAGCAATATGAAAAAATCCTCAATATATTGTATTCCTTCTGTAATAATGATAAAATGGATAAGAATTCATCATGCAATTTTTATGTGCCGTATTTTGCCACAGTGTTTTTCAGATACTTGGGTTGAAAGGCTGACCTCCCAGACCTTAACCTAACCAGTTGCACTTCTGGTGGGCGTTGCTGCTTACCTGCATTGCCCTCACTCAAGGATCGGTTGCTCTGTGTATCTTAACATGTGCTTTTGCCAAGCCAGTTTTCCTAAGAAAGTTTCTGTTTCTCTGACAGGGGATGGCCCTGCGTACCACACCATCTATCTATGGTGTGGTACGTGTTGAGTCACCATTGTTTTCCATCCCGTCTGGTGTCATTATGATGTGAGTTTCACATTCTGTCCTCAATTTGTGGTAGCACTTCCAGGAAACCTCTGTATTTACCTTCTTTTGGTTACCTCCAGTTTCCTTCCTACACTTTTTTTGCACTTTTGATTACCAACTTTTTAGTGGGGGTTCAAAGGCTGGAAACAAGAGATTGGGATGGGACATAGCATGGCAAGATATAGGTGGATATGTGTGAGGGGGGGCTGGAAATAGTGTTTTAACTAATCTACTCATATTCTCTGTACAGGACACCTTGGTTGGGATATTGTGGAAGACTACACCTTTAAAGCCTTCTGTACTTTTCTGTGGGAAATGAGGTGATGTTGTCTGGGGATCAAATGACCATTCTCTGAAAAAACCATAAAGTGTGAACCGTGACACTTTATCTGCTATCAGCTCCTAAGGAGCACCACTATTTGCAACTGTCTTCTAAACTTGTGAATGGTGGTCACTGCAGGGATATTTACTAATAACTCCTGACAATTTGTGAAATAATTAAGGTCTGACCCAACTTTATCTGCTTTTTGTCTGGAAACAGTTGAAAGAGATATGTTTTCCTTGGCTAATTCCTAATTTAGGTTTACACTCCCTGATCTCCATATGAATTCCTGAGGTATAGATACTTCATCGTGTTTTGAGAATGCAACCTTTTACTACCAGGTGTGAGGAGTCAAGTTTGTAATGATCCTGTCATGGTAATCATTTTGTTCCTTCACAGATTACACTTTCTCCCCTGAAGATCAGAAGACCTTGAGGAACCAGTTTATCTCAGGCAGAGGGATGTCTGAGAACTGGTTCAACTTCACATTATGCTTCTTTCTATCCAGTCTGAATCAGTCACTCAGGATCTGAATTGTCTCATCGTGGCTGGATAGTCTCTTCAATTTACCGCATCATGACTGAAAAACTAGGATATCTCCCACCGGATTGATTGTCTCAAACTCGATGCCCTCAAAATCTTGTGTGCCCTTAAGGCAAGCTTAGCTAAGTCCTTTGGTTACGTCCAAGCCTTTGCAAGACAATGTTGATCCTTTGTGGCACCAAATACTTTGTCTTTAACTGATACTCCAATTATTATTCTATCTCTGTCCCTATACATTTCATCTCATCCACCCCATGAAATGTGATGGCCTTTTTATGCTGTACCTCTGCAGAAATGAGTTGACAATCCACATCAATTACATCACGTACACTTTTAGCACCACAGTGGCCTTTACTACCTCAGCCATTTATGTTGTCATCTATCATACCACATTTTTTTTTTTTAAACTTAGAATAAAGAGTTTTGATCTTGTGCCTTTTGTTTTGAGCTTCACTTCAAGTACCATCTGCTGCTGGACATCCATTGACACCAGCCTGGCTTCTTAGTGCTCTGGAATCTTTCTTCTCCTTTTGCACTTTTCTCACAATAACTTTGTCTCATGTGGCAGTCATTCTCTCGATGAACTCGCAGATTTCCTTAACTAATCCAGCCACTGATGAGCAAATTCTTCAAAACTGCGTGAATATCATTTCATATTCACAGTCTTGGCTCTGTTATAATAAAGTATGAAGTGATTCTTCTTAATCCTGGTTTTACCTTCACTTCAGGATGGCAGGTTGGCAGAAGCATTTCAGTGAAATTTATATCCCCGGCTGAGAAAATTCTCTGCACCAGTCTACACTGCAGCATTAGAACACTAAGCCTCTCTAATTTTATTCCGTACATAGATCAATTCACCTACAATACCCCTAATTCACAGAGGTGTTCTGGTGCTCCAATTCTCCCACTCTTTCATCAGCACAGGTTAAAGAGATGCATCAGACTCTACTTTCCTCCATCTGGTATTCACTCCAATTCACTGTTTGCACATCATAATTTCTTCCTGATGTTCTCATGAGTCATGCTATACAACATGGTAGTCAAGTGATTACTCTAATTGGCATATTGTCACCACAAGAAAGGGAAATATTATTCTCTCTTTGTATGTATACTCTTGTTATCTATAGGCTTTTACATAATCAGCGAGTAAGAAATGGTGGTTGGTATATGGAATGAACTGCTGGAGGAGGTAGTTGAGGCAGGTACTGTAACAACATTTAAAATACATTTGGACGGGTACATGGAGAGGAAAGGTTTAGAAGGACTCTTATACATCGGCGAGACCAAACGCAGACTGGGCGATCTTTTCGCAGAACACCTTCGCTCAGCCCGCGTGAACCAATCTGATCTCCTGGTTGCTGGACATTTTAATTCTCCTTACCGTTCCTACACAGACCTTTCTGTCCTCTCTCCTCCATCGCCAGAGTAATGGGCCTGATCCACTTAGGCGATTTTTTCGGCGACTGCCAATGACTGTCATCGTTGTAGCAGGTCGCCGAAAAAACGGCGACTGGACCCCCCCCTACAACAATGTCAACGACAATGTCTACAACAACCTACCACCTAGTCGAAGTCAAGCTACAGCAAACTACCGACAACCGGCGACCCATTAGGACGTCCACCTACGACCACACCTATGACAACCTACATTCACCCGCAACAAGCTACGACAAGGTAGGACAATTCAGTCACCGGTACCTGTCGCCGGATGACTTAGTTTGACGTAGGTAGTCGCCAATGGAATTCACTGAAGTCAGCACCGGCTAAAACCTACGTCTTCCTGGCGACAACCTACGATAGCACCTACGTCAGGAGAAGTCAAGCTACACTCATTGGCGTCAAGCCAACTGTCACCGACTGTCGCCAAAAAGTTTTGACCATTTCAAAATCCAGTGGCGACCAGAAAAACGGTACGATTCTTTGGGCGACTGAGGAGACTACTCACAACCGTACAGGCGACACCCCGGTGACCATGTGGCGACACCCTAGTCACCTGTAGTTGCCTAAAAAATCACCTAAATGGGACAGGAGCATAAGGCTAAATGCAATTTGGAGGAACAGCATCTCATATATTGCTTGGGCAGCTTACAGCTCAGTGGTATGAATATTGATTTCTCTCACTTCAGGTAGCCCCGGCAATCCCTCTCTCTCTATCCCTCCCCCACCCATCACACTGGCTTCTCATTTCCACCCTACGAACATCTTATAATGGCCTGTTTCCTTTATCATCCTTACTTTTTTACATATCTTTCATTCATTGTTCTTTATCTCTCCACATCGCCATCTATATCTCTCGTTTCCCGTATCCCTAACCAGTCTGAAGGGTCTCGACCCGAAACGTCACCCATTCCTTCTCTCCAGAGGTACTCCAGCTTTTTGTGTCTATCCAAGGTTTAGCCGGATATGGGCAAACGTGAGCAGGTGGGACTAGAGTATATGGGGCATCTTGATAAGCATGGGAAAGTTGGGACACCGGGCCTATTTCCATGGTGTATGACTCCATGACACTATTAATCCATAGAGGAAAGGTGGGAGGAGGATGGGGGGTTGTTCAGTGGGACATTTAACTTTGTGTAATAGGATAAGATGAGTAATAGGAAGCCAGAAGCCACTCGTCTCATTTTTATTTCACTTGCAGTCAAATCTGCATCATTTGCATTTGCCTATCATGTACAAAGTCAAAATGAGTCACGGAATATTTTGCTGAAATTACAGCTCTCTGTTACAAACAAGCCGGGTGGAAGAGAAGTTATGAATAAAGATCTGATATAGCAATAGCTATGTGGGTAAATGGGCTGCCATTCTTTGAAACACTAAAATGTATTTCTACTACAATGTTTTATCATGCTTTAAACATGATATAAAATATGTGAAATCCCAAATTGCCATGTACTTGGTAATTAGTTACAGTAACAAGAGATACTTCAAATGAAATGTCCCAAGATTGCATCATTAAATAAAAAACAATGACATTCACTTATTTTACAGAATTTGAAAATGAATACATATGCAGATAAATATGAAGGATGATGCTGCCAAATACAGCACACATATTGGCCTTATCACAATCTTTTTGTCACAATCCACATTACAAAAGTCTTGCTGAGAGTTTTATATTCCACACCTCATTAGATGGCTGTTAGTTGTAAAACAATGAAGATGCTAGCATATTTTGTTTTCTACAGGCATCAACACATATACAGAATTGATAATGTTATCAACATATCCTTTTTGTTTGATCCTTCATGTGATGAATCAAGAACAAAGTTATGGCTCTTGCCTTGCATTAGGCATGCTACATTGGATATTAATGAAGTAGAACTTCTCAGAAGATATTTTGATAAATTAAATAGATGCCATGTCAAATCTATATTTATTTCATCACTGCCACCGAAAAAAGCTTCAGAAGTGATAAGCTTCATGCATCATTACTGACAGTTGATAGATGTCATTGGTGTTATCTAGTATTTCTGCATTTTCTTCTACCTTCACAACTTAAGAAAAATTATGTTTTCAAGGCCAAGAGAAGGCAAAAGATAACCAGTCCCAAAGAAAACATGAAAACATTGTAAATTAAGTGAGTTGGGATTTCCTGTGTAACTATTAAAGATATTTATTTGTTGGATAGACAGACAATTCTGGAGGGGGAAAAAGCTCTACGGAGGTTGATAGATGAATGGCACTGCTGAAAACATGCATCCACTAATGCAGTCCCAGAGAAACTGCTCCTGCAGGCAGAAGAAAAGAGATTTCACTTGCCTGGATCAAACAAGGATCTTTTAATTTAACAGAAGCATTAATTGCAATTGAGGCAAATCTTGTCAACTGAAAGAAGACATCAATACATTAAGATGTTTCTTTCTGTGTAGTTATCTACCTTCCCATTAAATATCATCCACTGTAAGAAATCCACATGGTGGTGAATTTTATAATTTCAACACTACCTGAAAAATATGTTTCTGAGCACTTGCAGATTACATCTATGGCTGAACATTTTATATTTATGGCCATTACCTTTGAGCTCCCTGTGTGAAAGCATCTTTTCCTGGTCATCCTTCATCTTGCCTTCATCGGTCAATGTATTGAGTACAGGAGTCGGGAGATCATGTTACACCTGCACAATAAATTGGTTTGATCATCTTTAAAGTTCTAGTCACCCTGAAGGACATCCATCCTTCATTCAGGAAAGGGTGCATAAAGGGTGCATAAAACTGAAAAGGGTGCATAAAATGATTTACAAGGATGTTACCTAGATCAGAGGGTTTGAGTTAGAAGGAGGGGTGGGATAAGTTGGGTGATATTTCCCAGCAGCATAACAGGCTGAGGGGGTTACTTTATTGAGGGTCATAAAATAATGACAGCCATAGCTAAGGTAAATAGCCTTTATCCCAGGGCAGGGAATCTAAAACTAGAGGGCATAGTTGTAAGGTGAGAAGGTAAAGATTTAAAAGGGACCCGAGTGGTAACCTTTTTACATAGAGGGTAGTGTGTACGTGGAACGAGATGTCAATTATTGGAAGTGGGTCCAATGGCAACATTTAAAAGACATTTATACAGGTTCTTGTTTAGGAAAGGTTTGGATGGGTATGGGCCAGGTGCAGGCAAGAGGGATTGGATCATTTAGGCAACTTGGTCAGCATGAAAGGCTTGGGCCAAAGGGACTGTTTCATGCTAATAGCTGTACGACTCTATCCGTAATGGATCCTACGGTAATTTTAACACCTTTGCTTTGTCACATTTCAGTTGTGCCTTTGATAATTTTCTATCTGCTTAATCGCTTATTAATGGCTACACAAGGATAGACTGCAGCTAACAATGCAAGAGGGGGTTAAAATGGTCTGCCTGTGTAAATATACTTTGTAATCACAATGCATGATATATCTATACTTGTACCTTCTGATTCAAGCAATGTGCTGACTTCACACCACTGGCTCAAGTCAACTCAAATCAAATTGAGTTTACTGTCATATGCTCAAGTATGTTGAGGTACAAGGACAAGGAAAATCCTACAGTACTTACAGCTGCATCACAGGCACAGAGCCTCAGGCAAACACATAAAAACGTAAATGATACAAAACTGATGGTACCCAGATTTTCAGCACAGCTGCAAGAAGTGATTTGGGCCATCTTCTTGATATTAAACTTTATTATTTACACATCTGGGTTATCAGGAACTCATAGCAAATGCATACCTTCCGCATTGCTACGCAAGCAAGAAGTGATGAGAGAGGCAAGAGTCAAGAGAGTCAAGAACGTTTCATTGTTATCTGACGGCGCCATAACACCGGGTGGCGCCATCAGCGATGGCAGCCTCACCAACGGTCTGTCTGTTTTTTCGTCTTTATTGTTATTTTTAGTGTGTTTTAAAAGTTTGTGTTAATGTTATCTGGTTTGTTTTATGTGGGGGGTGGAGGAAACTTTTTTTTAACCTCTTACCTTGTCGGAGATGCGATTGTTTTCTGGATCGTATCTCCGGTCATTCTGCGGCCTAACATCATGGAGTTGGTGGCCTTGCTTGGGACTGACTTTGAGCCCCATCATGGGGACATGGACTTACCATCGGAGCCTGTGATCCCTTGCCTGGGATCGACGCTCCAACCGCAGCCTGCGGATTCCAACATCGAGGAGCTCGCAGTCTCGGGTAGAGGCTGATGTCAGGAAGTTCCAGTTGCAGAAGGTTTTGACCAGCCCCAACCCAGGGTAGATCGCCCATCGCGGGGGAGCTGAGATTTCCCCCCAATGAAGGAGCTAGATCGCCCTGAGCGGAGTCAAGATCATCCCATCAACGGAAGGCTCGAGGCCCACGACCCCAGGAGAACAAAGAAGGGAAGAATTAAACCTTTTTTCGCCTTCCACCACAGTGATGAATGTGGAGGAGTCACTGTGGTGGATATTTACGTTAAAATGTATTTTGTGTGTTTTGTTGCTTTTTATTGGTATGACTGTCTGGCAAATCAAATTCTTCATATGTTGCAAAACTATAGGCAGCATAACTGGTCTGTAAACGTAGTACTCACAGATAACGTCATAAGCAAAAAAAGTTCAATAAATTAAAAAAAACAATATTAGTGCAAAAAAGCCTAATGGCCTCAGAGCAACCATTTAAATTACAGTTGATAGTTTGGTTGGAATTTGTAGTGCTCAACAACCTGCAGTTTACTAGGAAGATGCTGTTACTGAACCTGGAGGCCATGGTTTTCAGTCTCGTATACCTTCATCCCAAAGTCAAGAGTAAAATTAGATCGTGGCCAGGGTGGTGTGAATCCTTGAAGATGCTGGCTGCCTTTTTGAGGCAGTGCCGCCTCTACATTCCTTTGTTGGTGGGGAGGTCAGTACCCATTATGGAGATGCCAGAATCCGAGATCTCCATCAACTCCATCAATTGACGCTCCACAACAGTCCTCACTCACTCTGCAGCCCTGAATCCCACATTTAAGTACTGGGTGGTCACATTGCTTGTCCCACCCTCCACATTCCACCCTCCCAACACATCCTCAAAGGCAGACACTCCGCAGTTGATTTCTTGTTGTGGTAGTGACTTGTTCCAGGTTTCCAGCACCAAAGATCTATGTACAGCAAGGGAGATGGCAAGCATTTTTGTCACATTCATGGCATTGTACAGTAGATGCCCTTTATTGAATGCGGACTATTCAGCCTCCTTAAGCCCCTGTCCCACAGGTGATATTTTCGGCAACTCCAGGCCACAGGCCACGGGGTGATGCCTGTATGTTCGTGAGTAGTCTCCTCAAGTCGCTTAAAGAGTCGTAAAAGGCCTGTCCCCCTTAGGTGACTTTTTCAGTGACTACAGGTGACTAGGCTGTCACCACATGGTCGCGGGATGACACATGTATGGTTGTGAGTTGTCTCCTCAAGTCGCCTAAAGAGTCGTAACTTTTTCTTGTCGCCGCTGGATTTTGAAATGTTCAAAAACTTTCGGAGACTGTGGGCTTGACGTGGCTTGTATTCTCCTGTCATATGTGCTGTCACAGGTTGTCGCCAGGATGACGCAGGTTGTTGCCAGGTGATGTTGGTTGTCGCCGGGTGCTGACTTCGATGAATTCCATTGGCGACTATCTACGTCAACCTACGTCAACCGGCGACAGGTACCCGCGACAGGTACAGGCGACTGAATTGTCTTCAGTTGTCGTCGGCCGGGTCATTGCTTGTCGTAGCTTGTCGCGGGTGGTTGACTTTGGTTGTTGCCTGTGTGGTCGTAGGTTGTCGTCCTAATGGGTCGCCGGTTGACGGTAGCTTGCCATAGCTTGACGTCGGCTAGGTGTTGGGTTGTCGTAGCTAGTCGTATTGTCGTAAGAGGGGGTCCAGTTGCCGCTTTTTCGGCGACCTGCTACAACTGTGACAGTCACCGGCAGTCGCCAAAAAATCGCCTAAGTTGGACAGGCCCTTTAGCCTTTGTCAATCTTGGCGCTTCATTTCTTGAGTATCATATACAGAACTAGTCTTCTCATTTAATACATTGCAAATGCTATGAGAAGGTTTGTCAGTCTAATACTTGGAATTGCCCAATTCTCTTATGAGGATTGGCTCAGTATCCTCTGAAGTGAGTGGCGTGGCTTAACTGAAATAAATTAAAGTTATTTAGAGTGTCACTATTAACAAAAAATTGTTGTCAATTTAAGACAAACAAAAGGAAAATTCTTCTTCTGAATGAATGAATGAATGAATGAATGAATGAATGAATGAATGAATGAATGAATGAGAATGAATGAATGAATGAATGAATGAATGAATGAATGAAAACTTTTCTTCTCCCCCTGAAGATCATGGATCTTTAGAGCTTTCAAAGGGTTCTGGGAACAAAATTGTTGAATATTTTTAAGGCAGATATACACAGATTTTTAATAAGGATGATTATTGTTGGGTTAAGTTAAATGATTGCTGGGAATTGTCTAGAATAAGGAGGTAAGGTTCTGAATCATCCATGATCGTATTAAATGGCAAAGTACTCTCGAGGGACTGAGTGACCTACTCCTGCTCCGAAGTAGAAGGTTTCCTGCTAATACTTTATCTCTAACATAATCAACATTTCTTTCCATTCCTTTCCCCTCATTTGCTTATCCACGTTCTCATGAAGACCTGTGAGTTCTATTTCAAATAGTCTCTGTAATGAAGTATTCAATTTATCACTTTCCCACAAATTACCTTGCATCTAGAGTCCTGGATTTAGTCTCTTCTTCAAGGGTTATCTATTTTTGAATTCTAACTGATTAGATCTTTCATACATCTAGTTGTATTCCAGATCTCCCAATCTACTTCATTGTGACCTTTGCACATTTTTTCTTATCTGCACTTTCTCAGTAGCTGTTACAGTACATTCTGCATTCTGTTCCCTTTCTTTTTTTTTGTACTACACATTGTACTTGTGCATGGTTCAACTGTAATAATGTATAGATGATTTGCCTGGATAGCACGCAAACAGCTTTTTTCATTGTATCTCAGTACACATGATAATTATAAACCAATACCAATAAGGACAAAGATCTCTATTGATGGTCAGATCATCCTTTTATCATTGACTGTCAGAATAGGCTTGAGAGGCCAAAGCATTTTCAAGTTCCCATATGCCTATCTTTCCCAGCCTTCTCTTTTGTCGGGAACAGAATCGGGAATCTGTTGGGGTGTATGGAGATCAGTGGTCTGGATCGGGTGATTGATTGGGGTGTGGGGTGGAGGGGGTGCTGAGGTGGGAGGGATCATATGCGGTAAGTGAGCAAATGAGATTTTGACAGGAAGACCAAGGAGAGCAGGGACGTTAAGGAAAAAATAAAGGGCATCTCTCTAGGACTGGTTCTCTGACTTGAGACCTGCTCCAGGAAACCTCCTGCATTTGACCATCATTGCAGAAGTTGCATCACCATGAAAGCATGGTTGTTCCAGGAGCATCCAAATGATATCCAAAGAAGAACAAATTTATTGCGAAAATTAGTATTGCACTGGGCCTGATGCTGTGCATGACTGAGATGGAATGATTGGTGACCAGAGATGCCAGATTAAAATTACAGAATTGGATGCTTTTAGATCAAAAGGGATCTTTGGACATGCAGCACTGAGATATGCTGCACTATGTGGCTCATTTTCCAAACCACACTCTCTCCCAGGAAGAATATTTAGTAGACAGAGGATACAGATTACAGATTATAGGTAAGAGGGCCCGAGCTGAAATGGGAGACATTCTTCAATAGAACTGAACCAGATTCAGTTAAATCTTTGAAAAAAATGCGAATTATATAAATGTTTGAAGAAAAACTCTTACAGTGCTGTGGGCAAAGAGCAGAAATATGAGAAAATAATTGGGTTGCCCTTTCAAAGAGCTGACAAAGTCCAATAGGGAACCTTGTCTTTGTCTGTGCTGATTCCATGAGAGATCCTCACACCCAATAGATCACGTAAATTCTAATAATTGGGGTCAGAAACATCATGCACAACTCATGTGATCTGAACTGCATGTCACGTGCCTGTGGCTGCGTACTGTACACATCAATGGAAGCTAGTATCAGAATAGAGTGGCCTTGAGATGTAATCTATGACTAAACTGTAAATATTTCCTTTTGAGGCAGATGGAGCAGTTGTAAATTCCCAGCGCTGGCTTTTCAATATCTTTTTCCGAACTGCGACTACCTCTATCAAAGCCTACTCTCTCAAAACCAATTGCTTAATAGTTTTTATAACGTTTGCAATCTTGCCAACCCCTCAACTCTCCTGATATCCCAAGTGAAAAGTACGGCTTGCAGACACACTTTGGCTCAATAGCTCCGCGTTAAACTATTTTCAGGGCAGTGGGCAGGTGGTATAGACCTGCACGGGAAGGTAGACGCTCCCGCTCCTACGAGTCTCGGGCAGATGGGGCTCGTCAGCCTGGGAAGGCAGTCCATCTAGGAGAGGGAAAACTCTGATTTAAAACCTCCACTACCTTGTGGCCATATCCAGTCATGGAAAAAGGCTCCAGGAGTAAACCTCAAGAAAATCCGGAGTCGGAGCCCCTAAGGCAGTTCGTCGTTGTCTACAACCTCGCTCTGGCAGCTCCTGCGACGGCACTGGTGCCAAACTGTAACGGCCCTGTTGTTACTTTGGATTGATCAGCGACGTGGAGAAGGGGGGACGTGCTGCATGGGCAACAGCCTGTCCTCCATATGACATCGCCCAGGCTTGCATCCAACCAGGATGCATCATCCATGGTCAGTCATGACCGAGGGGGGCCTACTATAAAACTATGTTCCTCCCATCGTATTGTTCTAGCCTAGTTGTGCATGGGTTGCACAACTAGGCTAGAACCCCTCTTTTCAAGTCTGATCATAGGTCATTGCATTTTTTTTTCACACTTTTAAATCATTTCATTTCCCTCACGCAAAGGTTCATCTATTCAACCTCTAATTTACCACATCTACTCTCTTAACATTATCTGTGCTGAATTCATCTCAACCTTGAAATGAACATCTTTGGATCATACTTCTGCTTCCACAAAATCAAAGAACACCAGCCCACAATTTTTGATCCATTAAAATGAATCAGAAAATACCTGTCAATCCACAATTCCATAGTACAGGTATCTAATCTTGACCTTCACAAAGAACACAGGAGCAGAATAATGAATAGTTTCTGATCATGAGCCCACAAACCTTTCCTTATCAGAAATTCTAATGCTTTCCCTCAGTATGAGTTATTTCATCAGCTCTCTTGAAAGATTTCATTTCATGCAGACACCCCTTACAGTAAGGTTAATTCAGTGCAATCAAAATTCTCCTGCGAGTCCAAAGGCGAGCCTAATATTACTGTATTTTACGGCATGACAAAATCATAGCAAATGAACCAGAAGGTTAGGAACAAGATCCTTTGCTTGCTCAAATCTCTATGTACTTATCTTTCAAACAGGAGCAGGAGTCAATGGCATATTTATTTTCCAGAAGTCTGTGTCATATTTCAATTATAAATGTTTCCTTTGAAATTTTTGATTCTACTCAGAGGTCTAATTGCAAATATATAGCTAAATCCAGGTATAATTAAGACCACCTCCCATACGGTAGGTTGTATTTTCTCCCAGGAATGCTGAAAAACAGAAAAATAACTTGGTTTCGTCTTAGCAGTCAACTTTATGGGTCAAACATTTGAGTTAGCTAAGTCATTGGAAAGCTTTGGCCACCAGCCGCACAATAAATACATTTAGGTAGGACTGGCACTGTCCCAATATGCAGCTGGGCTAAAGATCTCTAATGGCAGCGTGAGCTCAGAAACATCGCTCTGATGATATTATCAAAAAGAAAAAATCTATACAAAATATAAAGTTAATTTTCACTGTTATTTGTTGTAAGATGTGACTGTTTTAAATTGTTTTATTTGTTGTAAGATGTGACTGTTTTAAATTGTTTTAACAAAAAACAGTCAAAAATGTATTTTGATTATCAGGCAGATTGCCATGTAACACAATTCCAAAGCGCAAGTAGTTCATCCACTGAGGTATTGACTTACCATATCCAGTCAAGGACAGAAAGATAACAGAGCTTGCTCTTTTAGTAAAATCGCATAAACCAAACCAATATAAAATCACAAGCAACTCCTTGCAGAACCAATGCTATTTATTACTTAACTCGATTCAGCAAAATATATTTATTATACCTGCTGGCGATTCTCTCATTGGTCCTATATTTCTTTATAAAAAAAGAGTTCCCGCATTGCCTCATGCTTTATTGTGCTTTGCCTGGTGTTTTATTGAGCATTTATTTTGAGAAGGTTCAACAAAACAATTTGATTTTGGTATTAGAATTGACATTACAAAAATGGTACAGTAGGTGTCACTGTTATCTGTAATCAAGCTCCTTCATTTTTCTTGTCTGAGATTGCAGGCTGTGAAAGATAATGAAGCTGATTTAATTTCCAAATTGTACTGCTGCCCACGGGCTTTCATGGTAATAGTCAGAAAACAGTATCACTCTCTGTTCCTTCATTTCTTTTGGCTTCATTCTGCTAATTAAAGCTGAGATAGCTTCAAATGTTTCTTAGTTACATACACTTTCATTCAATCTGCGTCTCATCATAAGGTATAAGAAAATTATTTTATGTTCCAATAGTTGATGTACATTTCTAAAACCAGAAAAGTATGGGCTGACCTCTCTAACCCTCAGAATCAAAGGACATTCCTTGAGGAAGTGGATGGATGGATGGATGGATGGATGGATAGATGGATAGATGGATAGATGGATGAAGATAGAGGATAGATGGAAGATAGAAGAAGCTTAGGTAGGCACCAAGCAGCAGTACTATGTACAGTTCTGGTTATCACACTGTAGAAAATAAGTGGTTGCACTGGGGTGGGTGGAGAGTAAATTCACCAGGATGATGCCTGGGATGGATCATTTCAGTTATGAGGAGGGACTGGTTAAATTGGGTTTGTTTTCCTTAGAGCAGAGGTTGCCAAGAGGTTACCTGATAGAAGTATACAAAATGAAGATGGTGTGGCGGTCCCTGGTGGTTAGCCCTGGTGCGAACCCTCGGCTCTGGGGGTTGGGACATGTGACTAGGTTTGGCGGGAAGAGCAGGTCACTGGTCCCTCCTGGGATATATATACTGCTGGTAACACCCTTGCCCCTTGTTGTGGTTCTGAAAGCTGTTTTGTATTAACTTAATAAAAAACACTTTGTTTGACACCCTGTGTCTCACTATATTGGTGACCCCGATGGTCCAAAATAGTCATTTTGGATTGCAAAAATGGACGCTGCCAATGCTCAACCCGCCGTTGCCACCGATCTGGTCCAACAAAATGCATTTGCACTTATGCTGCTGGTTTTTTGGACCTTGCAGCCCCAGGTGTGGCATCCACAGGCAGAAGCCCAGTTCCACATCTGCCGACTCACAGCCGATGACACCCGCTACTATTATGTGGTCAGCGCGCTCGATCAGGAGATGGCCAGTTGCTTAGTTCCTTACCTACACGAGCTGCCAGCTGCCAATAAGTATGAGGGCCCCAAGGCGCTGCTTCTCCACACCTTCGGGCTCAGCTGCCTGGATCAATCGGCGCGGTTCCTCCACATGGTCGGGCTCGGCGACCGCAAGCCATCGGTCCTCATGAGCAAAATGCTCACGCTGATGGACGGCCACCTCTTTGCTCTTTGAAAACGCCTTTCTGGAGCAGTTGCCAGACGACATCCGCCTGGTCCTCTCAGGTGAGAAATTCGACGACTCCCTGCAGCTAGCAGAACGCGCAGACAAGCAGTGGCTAACCAAGCAGGGCAGCGGTTCGCGCGATTGGGTGTCAACAGCGCTTTGGAAAACACAGGGACCAGGGGCCGTGCCCACGGGGGGCACAGCTGAGACTCCCGCGCCGGGGGAAGCTGGTAAAAATAAGTTATGCTTCTACCACCATCGCTGGGGTTCCGCATCCCACCAATGCCGCTCGCCCTGCTCGTTTCTAGGAAAAGCCGGGGTCAGTCGGCTAGATACACTGCCTATACGCATGGGACCGACACTCAGGATGATGATTCCTGGTGGACACAGGAGCGGAAGTCAGCATTTTGTCCCCATCTAGGGTGGACACTCGTTCTGGGAAGCGGGGGCCCTCGTTAACTGCTGCAAATGGCAGCACCATATGGACTTCCAGTATCCGCACGATCCCGCTCATCTTTGGCTCTTGCCATTTCACCTGGCTGTTCACCATTGCCAACATGTCCCAGACGTTGTTGGCCGCCAATTTCCTGCTGACTCAATCACTGTTAGTCGATGTAAGGGAGCAACGCCTCATTCATCTTCCCTTTCGGTTCCGTGCCTCTGGTTCTGGGGGGGTCCAGTGGCGGTCCCTGCAGGTTAGCCACTCGTGGTGCAAACCCTCGGCTGGGGGTTGGGTCATGTGACTTGGTTTGGCGGGAATAGGGGTCACGGGTCTCCCCTGGGGTATATATACCGCTAATAACGCCTTTGCCCCTTGTTGTGGTTCGGAGAGCTGTTTTGTGTTAACTTAATAAAGAACACTTTGTTTGACAACACGAGTCTCGCTATAATGGGTCTAGATAGGGTAGACTATCAGGAACATGTCCCCGGCAGAGGTACCTAAACCTACAGGGAACCGGCTTAGGATGAGGGACAAGAGACTCAGAGGAGTTAATAGGATTTGTATACATAGGCACCCGATGGCTAGCATAAACATGGTGGGCTGAATGGCCTGTCCCTGTACCATGTTGCTCCATGACCATGAGACCAAAAACAAGTAGAAAATTAAGGTCTTCCAGAAGTTATTTTACAAAATCCCATCAAAGAGAATGTCATTAAAGTTCATGGAATGTAATATAGATTATTGATCTGTCAAGGATTCCACTGAGTGGCAGGAGAGAGAGAATAAAAGTAATGGACAGGCACTCAAACTGAGAGGATGCAGCTCATGAAGGTTTTGCATTGTAGCATATTGCATTGTGTGTATTTATAAATAACGTTTTGATGATAGGATAGAAAAGCAATGTGATAAACATAAATGGCATTGTAAATAGTAGATCACAAGAGATAAAAATAGATTGACCAACTAAGCAAAACTATAGCAAAATGGATTCAATGCAGGCGAATGTGAGATCTCTTTGAACCTAGACAAGGACAACAGAAGCATAGAACAATGTATTTTCAAAGTGGTGAAGAATTAGCAATAGTTGAAATTTGAACAAACTTAGATATCCATGCATGTGAAGCATTAAAATATAATGAGCAAGAACAGGAAATAATAAAAAAAATAATCGAATGCCAACCTTTTAACCTAGAGGACAGAATATATATCATATATAAATCCCGGAAATACTGGTATTGGTATTGTTTTATTTCTGACATGTCTATTGAGATGAAATGAAAAATAATTGCATGCTATTCAGACATATCATAGCACACATCAGTACAGCACGTAGTGCAAAAAGAGAAAAAGAAACAGTGCAGAATATATTGTTACAGTGCAGAGAAGTGCAGATTAAAAAAAAGTAGAGGTAGATTGAGAAATTGGGAATGAATCTTTAGCACATGACAGATCCATTCAGAGTTTGGCAACAAGAGGGAAAGGGTTGAAAGTTTCAAAGGTCAGTTTATTGTCACAGCAGCAGGAGATTAGCAAGAGATACGACTGATTGGCTCTAGCCCAAGTGGGAGGAGAGAAGTGAGTCAGTGCCGGGAAAACAGTTGAAAGCTGAGGAATTTGGTTTGTAAATTGGAAAATCAGGCAATTTATCAGTCAATTTAAGCAAGACGGCTCTTAGCGAGCGGTAGTGAGTGAGCGGCCTTGTGAGGGAAGTGTGAGTCTTTGGCTCGGGAGCCTTAGGAGAGGAGACCACGCAATACGCTTGAGAGGTAGAGACGAAAGAAAGAGATGTCAGGCAAGCTGATTCAGTGCGATGCTTGCAGTATGTGGGAGGTCAAGGACACCGCTGGTGCCTCTGGCTGCTACAAATGCGAGAAGTGCATCCAGGTAGAGCTCCTGAAGGGCCATGTTGGGGAACTTGAGAAGCAAGTGGATGACCTCCGGTTCGTCTGAGAAACGGAGTCGTTCCTCGACAAGTCCTACAGTACGATTGTTACACCTAAGGTACTGGAAGAGAGAAGGTGGGAGACAGTGAGAACGAGAGGGAAGCATGGAATGCCAACTTCCCCGGGTGTTGTACCTCTTGTGAACAGGTTCACCCACTTAGAAGCTGTCGGGACAGAAGAGGTGTTTATACTGAGCGGCAGACTGGCTTACGATGCGAATAGGGCTGTTGAACCAAAACCAAAAAGGCCTAAGGCAGGCAACGCCATTGTAGTGGGAGACTCCATTGTGAGAGGTACAGACAGGGGTTTCTGCGGCAACAGACGGGATGCGAGGATGGTGTGCTGCCTTCCTGGTGCCAGGATCCAGGTTGTCACGGACAGAGTGCAGAAAATCCTCAAGGGCGAAGGTGAACATCCGGAAGTGGTAGTGCATGTCGGCACAAACGATGTCGGAAAGAAGGGGATGAATATTCTGCAGCGTGACTTTAGAGAGCTCGGAAAAATGCTGAAAATCAGGACCTCCAGGGTTGTTATCTCCGGTTTGCTTCCAGTTCCTCGTGCTGGCGAGAGCAGGAACAGGGAGATACGGGACCTGAACGTGTGGCTGAGGAACTGGTGCACGGGGCAGGGATTTAGATTCTTAGATCACTGGGATCTGTTTTGGGGTAAGGGGGAACTGTACAAAAGGGACGGATTGCATCTTAACAGCTGTGGGACCAGCATTCTGGCAGGCAGGTTTGCCACTGCTACACGGGTGGTTTTAAACTGAATAAGGGGGGTGTGGTGTCGAATGGGATAGTGGAGGATGGAGTTAAAGGGAAAGGGTTTCTTAAATGTGTGAGCGTAGAGACAGAGGGGTGTAAAATGAGGGTAGAAGCAATAGGTAGCAAGGTGAAAAGTAAAAGTGGCAGGCAGACAAAACCAGGGCAAAAATCAAAAAGGGCCACTTTTCAACATAATTGTATAAGGGGTAAGAGTGTTGTAAAAACAAGCCTGAAGGCTTTGTGCCTCAATGCAAGGAGCATTCGTAATAAGGTGGATGAGTTGAATGTGCAGATAGCTATTAATGACTATGATATAGTTGGGATCACGGAGACATGGCTCCAGGGTGACCAAGGCTGGGAGCTGAACATCCAGGGATATTCAATATTCAGGAGGGATAGAGAGAAAGGAAATGGAGGTGGGGTAGCATTGCTGATTAGAGAGGAGATTAACGCAATGGAAAGGAAGGACATTAGTTTGGAGGATGTGGAATTGGTATGGGTAGAGCTGCGAAACACTAAGGGGCAGAAAACGCTGGTGGGTGTTGTGTACAGGCCACCTAACAGTAGTAGTGAAGTTGGAGATGGTATCAAACAGGAAATTAGAAATGCGTGCGACAAAGGCAAAACCGTTATAATGGGTGACTTCAATCTACATTTAGATTGGGTGAATCAAATTGGCAGGGGTGCTGAGGAAGAGGATTTCTTGGAATGTATGCGGGATAGTTATCTAAATCAACATGTAGAGGAACCAACGAGAGAGCAGGCTATTTTAGACTGGGTATTGAGTAATGAGGAAGGGTTAGTTAGCAGTCTTGTTGTACGTGCCCCCTTGGGCAAGAGTGACCATAATATGGTTGAGTTCTTCATTAGGATGGAGAGTGACATTGTTAATTCAGAAACAATGGTTCTAAACTTAAAGAAAGGTAACTTTGAGGGTATGAGACGTGAATTGGCCAAGATTGACTGGCAATTAATTCTAAAAGGGTTGACGGTGGATATGCAATGGAAGACATTTAAAGACTGCATGGATGAACTACAAAAATTGTTCATCCCGGTTTGGCAAAAGAATAAATCAGGGAAGGTAGTACATCCGTGGATAACAAGGGGAAAAAGGGATAGTATCAAAGCGAAGGATGATGCGTACAAATTAGCCAGAAAAAGCAGCATACCGGAGGACTGGGAGAAATTCAGAGACCAGCAGAGGAGGACAAAGGGCTTAATTAGGAAAGGAAAAATAGATTATGAAAGAAAACTGGCAGGGAACATAAAAACTGACTGCAAAAGTTTTTATAGATATGTGAAAAGAAAGAGATTAGTTAAAACAAATGTAGGTCCCTTGCAGTCAGAAACAGGTGAGTTGATCATGGGGAACAAGGATATGGCGGACCAATTGAATAACTACTTTGGTTCCGTCTTCACTAAGGAAGACATAAATAATCTGCCGGAAATAGCAGGGGACCGCGGGTCAAAGGAGTTGGAGGAATTGAGTGAAATCCAGGTTAGCCGGGAGGTGGTGTTGGGTAAATTGAATGGATTAAAGGCCGATAAATCCCCAGGGCCAGATAGGCTGCATCCCAGAGTACTTAAGGAAGTAGCTCCAGAAATAGTGGATGCATTAGTAATAATCTTTCAAAACTCTTTAGATTCTGGAGTAGTTTCTGAGGATTGGCGGGTAGCAAACGTAACCCCACTTTTTAAGAAGGGAGGGAGAGAGAAAACGGGGAATTACAGACCAGTTAGTCTAACATCGGTAGTGGGGAAACTGCTAGAGTCAGTTATTAAAGATGGGATAGCAGCACATTTGGAAAGTGGTGAAATCATTGGACAAAGTCAGCATGGATTTACAAAAGGTAAATCATGTCTGACGAATCTTATAGAATTTTTCGAGGATGTAACTAGTAGCGTGGATAGGGGAGAACCAGTGGATGTGGTGTATCTGGACTTCCAGAAGGCTTTCGACAAGGTCCCACATAAGAGATTAGTATATAAACTTAAAGCACACGGCATTGGGGGTTCAGTATTGATGTGGATAGAGAACTGGGCGGCAAACAGGAAGCAAAGAGTAGGAGTAAACGGGTCATTTTCACAATGGCAGGCAGTGACTAGTGGGGTACCGCAAGGCTCAGTGCTGGGACCCCAGCTATTTACAATATATATTAATGATCTGGATGAGGGAATTGAAGGCAATATCTCCAAGTTTGCGGATGACACTAAGCTGGGGGGCAGTGTTAGCTGTGAGGAGGATGCTAGGAGACTGCAATGTGACTTGGATAGGCTGGGTGAGTGGGCAAATGTTTGGCAGATGCAGTATAATGTGGATAAATGTGAGGTTATCCATTTTGGTGGCAAAAACAGGAAAGCAGACTATTATCTAAATGGTGGCCGACTAGGAAAAGGGGAGATGCAGCGAGACCTGGGTGTCATGGTACACCAGTCATTGAAAGTAGGCATGCAGGTGCAGCAGGCAGTGAAGAAAGCGAATGGTATGTTAGCTTTCATAGCAAAAGGATTTGAGTATAGGAGCAGGGAGGTTCTACTGCAGTTGTACAGGGTCTTGGTGAGACCACACCTGGAGTATTGCGTACAGTTTTGGTCTCCAAATCTGAGGAAGGACATTATTGCCATAGAGGGAGTGCAGAGAAGGTTCACCAGACTGATTCCTGGGATGTCAGGACTGTCTTATGAAGAAAGACTGGATAGACTTGGTTTATACTCTCTAGAATTTAGGAGATTGAGAGGGGATCTTATAGAAACTTATAAAATTCTTAAGGGGTTGGACAGGCTAAATGCAGGAAGATTGTTCCCGATGTTGGGGAAGTCCAGGACAAGGGGTCACGGCTTAAGGATAAGGGGGAAATCCTTTAAAACCGAGATGAGAAGAACTTTTTTCACACAGAGAATGGTGAATCTCTGGAACTCTCTGCCACAGAGGGTAGTCGAGGCCAGTTCATTGGCTATATTTAAGAGGGAGTTAGATGTGGCCCTTGTGGCTAAGGGGATCAGAGGGTATGGAGAGAAGGCAGGTACGGGATACTGAGTTGGATGATCAGCCATGATCATATTGAATGGCGGTGCAGGCTCGAAGGGCCAAATGGCCTACTCCTGCACCTAATTTCTATGTTTCTATGTTTAAGGTACAGTGAAACTCGAATTACCATACAGCCATACTAAAAAAAGCAACAAGACACACAACTACATACAAGTTAACATAAACATCCACCACAGCGGATTCCAAACATTCCTCACTGTGATGGAAGGCAACAAAGTCTCATCTTATTCCTCTTTATTCTCCCACGATCGGGGCAGTCAACCCATCCGCAGCCGGCAATCGCAGCTCCCGTGTGGGGCCGATCGAAGCTCCTGCTTTGGGGCGATCAAAGCTGCTGTGTCGGGGGCGGTCGAAGCTCCTGCAGCTTGGAGCTCCCAAAGTCGGTCTCTATCCAGCGACTGCGAGCTCCATGACATTAAAGTCCGCAGGCTCCTGTGGTTGCAGCTCGAAGGTCGATCCCCGAAACATATTTACAACCAGAAGACAAAGAAGTTTGAAACTCACTTCTAAAAAATTGCTGATTTAAAATCTGAGTTCGATAGCTTTTTGTTAACCAAATGTATTAATGGATGCAGTGAAATAATAGGTAAATAAGTTCAGGTCACAGATCAGCTATGATCTCACTGTTCGTGGGGCTAATAAAAAGCCTCAACCTGTTGTGTTTCCTTTTTTTAAGCAACTTTTCCGATTAAGTATTTACTCATTTGTTTCATTGCTCACTTCTTTGGCCCTTCGTTTTTTCCCCCAATAACTTTCCTAAGAATGCAACTAGTGATTTTGTTTGTTTTACTACACTATCAATGCTTCTGTTCTTATAATTTGGGTTTCAATTAATAAAAATTCCGAGCAACTTAAAATAGAAAGATTAAACGAGAACTTACCGTTTGATCTTATAGTTTGATCTTTATTTTATGAGAAGTTCAAGTGAGGGAATACGTGAAGAGCCCACCAGCCACATGCGCGTCAATCTTCAGAGTAGCTGTATGAAACCACAGACTAGTTGCTGAACTTAAGCTATAGAAAGAATAATTACCTTAGAATTACCGAATGATCTTTATGAGAAGTAGATGTTGGGAGTGGAGGGCACGTAATCCCTCACTTCAACTTCTCATAAAATAAAGATCAAACTTCAAACGGTAAGTTCTCGTTTAATCTTTCTATTTTATATCGAAGTCACGTGAGTGACTACGTGAAGCCTTCAAAGCTCTGTGGTCTCATGCAGTAACCCAGTGTGTGAAACACTTAAACAGATAAATCATGAATGGTAGAAAAACATGGGTTATTAATACCATGATGCTAACTTGCATACAAGGCCATTGTTCGTAACCGGAACATAGTCCCAATTGACGTTGAGTTAGACAATAACTCATGCAACACTATGCAGAATTCTATCTGCAAATATCCAGACACATTCAACTAAATTTTATAACTTAGTAACACGCACTATGTAACCCTCTTGCTGTATGATGAAATGGAACTATCCATTCTATTGGCTGCTAATGAGCCATCAGCAATATCTTGAGAGACTATTGAATAACAATAAAGAAACTATCTTTCATCTCATAGGTACTACCAAGCTCAGTGTACTTGTATACCTAATGACACCCCCAATCTCCACTCTGGTGGGTATGCTGTCAACTCCAAATGTACGCAATCATGCCCATTTTGCTTATGAGATAATTCCCATAACAAGCTACCCTAATGTCAGTTATGACCCAGAGACCGAGCCAGAGATTGAGTACAGACTTTTCTTTGTGCTGAAATCAGTTGCTAAAGCATAATCAACTTAAACAATACTGCTCCCATTAGGAATACAGTAGAAGAATATTTGCATAATAATTTACTGATATACATCGCACACTACAATGAGTGTAGGCTTTTAGAGCGGTCATATAAAAGACACCCTGCAAAACGTTAGTGAACAGCGGGTGAATAACTAATCATTTATTGTCCCACTTATGGTACTGTAGAGAAAGACAAAGCAGCACAAGCAATGTTAATTGTGCTATCACATAAACGCTTCTCTAGCCCAAACTGAAAGCCACAAAAACCTCTGTTACTTCCATTTAAAAGTAACTCACATATTTTGTTCACAAACGTCCCATACAATCATGCAGAGCTAGCTACCCGAGAAAACAGGCTACCCCAGCCATCACTCGTGACCGAGTAAATAGGAGCTGCTTCAGCAGCCTCACCATTGCCTGAATGAATAGGCAAAGTTGGCTTTATTAAATTTCATGTTGCCTCATCCTTAATATCGCAAGAGGTATCTACTGATAAACCCCTAAGTTTTATCAGCTGCAAATTTTGCATGTTATCTAAAACTCGATGACCCAATGCCCTTTGATCTGAGTAGGGCAGCATTAACTTCCACCACTGGCTTTGTTATTAAAACACCAGATAATCTGTGCCTCATGTGTATAGATATGGCAAAGTATGCATCTTCAAGATCGATTCTCTGAATCAGTTAAATTGCTGAAAGCCAATCATCCATCTTAAACTGGGTAACTAAACACATGATCAGATTAGCCAAATCCTAACCTGATTCGGCACACTCCATGTTTCTGTAATCTTATGAAATATCAGAAATATACCCCTCTTGTTCTTGGGCAGACCACTCATCCTCCATGAGACGTCACTGATTCCACTTGGAACCACATTTCCTCTATTGACCATACGGGCGGAAATTTTTTGGCTTCTCTTACCGCGGAAGATGCATATCTAGTTATTCATACATTTTGCTGATAACATATAATCAGAACCTGAAAACACAGCATCCCCTGATGTGGGAATACTTGTGCCCTGTCAACTCTTGACTATAAGAGTCACCACGAATCCTCAGTGTTCTTCCTCAGAGTGGAATTTAGCATTGTGCAAACCTGAACCAGGAATTGCCTCGCAGTCCTCTGACTGAAACCACTTGTCTGAGTCGCCAGCATGTGCAACACAATCTCTTTGACCAGCCACTCAATCAGGAATACTGGTATTGAGAGCCTACAGATTATTATAAATACATTTTTGATTCACAACATGAGCCTGTAGGTCAGATAAAAATACTATATGCCAGACCTGTGGTAGCTACCTATCCCAGAGAGGATGGCAACTCCACTAACTGAGCAGAAATATAAACATGTGTTGAAGGAGACTTCAACTACTTCATTCTACTGAGCAGCCTGATAACCTCAATCACAGATGTTGAGGCAGTGCTTCCCTGGTCAATATGACCCATATAGGCCAGCCAGTTCCATGATGGTCTACCCTGAAACCCGGG
The DNA here is from genome assembly GCF_010909765.2 of Amblyraja radiata. Taxonomy (NCBI): domain Eukaryota; kingdom Metazoa; phylum Chordata; class Chondrichthyes; order Rajiformes; family Rajidae; genus Amblyraja; species Amblyraja radiata. The sequence continues at coordinate 70,479,003 of NC_045958.1, read as the reverse complement.
TAACCAAGCTGTTCCTACTTACTATGCAAGGCACCCTGCCAATGTCTCTGCATCAACCTGATCTTTCCCAGAGACAATGAAAAGATACTAGACATCCCATGCTGCCAGTAAACCCAAACCTGGGCCAACAGACTGCTCCAGTTCGAAGATTTACGGAGGTTAACAAAGAGACCTTTCCTGCCAGCGTCTCTGAACCCGGGTCGATTTGCTTGTTGGAGTTTCAGCGAAGTTTCGTTTGCAGACCCTGTCTGTCATGCTTGCCATTCCTTCAGCTGGTGTGATGTTAGGTAGCTGATGCTGCTGGCCAACTCCTCTTGTAGTGGCTTGCACGTCCCCGAGGGAACAGCAAATTTAGAGGCAAGAGCAGGCAGCTCTTCCTTATGCGACTCTCATACATCATGCATTAAAGCATGGGATTCAGGCACATACTCATGTTTGGAATCAGCTCCATACTGATCTCCGATACTGCAGCCCTGAACCAGGCGTTGCCACAAGCGTATGACTCGAACTGCCTGTGCATGCCTCCATAACACGGAACATATTTTGTGCCACCATCTCCGACACTCTTCCGAGTGGGAGGAATATTACAACCTTCAACCAGGTGTTGCTGCAGGCGTATGACTTGAACTGCCTGTCCATGCCTCCGTAACATGGAGCATATTTTTTGGCACCATCTCCAACACTATTTTCATCTAAGTGGGAGGAATATTGCAACCCTGAAGCAGGTGTATGACTCAAACTGCCTGTGCATGCCTCCGTAACACGGAGCATATTTTATGCCACCATCTGATCCATCAGATGTTCCAATTGAGCCAAACGGCCAATCACATCTGCCATAGATGTGGGGACAGAATCCTCTGTCTCACAACTCTCACAGACTTGGCTTTGGCTTTGCCCCAACTCGGGGTTGCCAAGCTGCTCCCTCTAGGAGCCGAATCAGAAACTAGCTGTGCAGATCGGTGCTGCCAGCGACTACGAAGTTGGCTTTCCGCACTGCCGCGGTCCTCTGCTGTCGGTTTAAAACATCATTATTTATTGTACTTACCAGACAGGTTGCACCTGTTAGTGACTCCGAGTCCTCGCTCCCTTCTGGAGCCTCAATGGAAGTATTTCAGGGGAGGAAATAGAGGGCAACCCTGCACAATGTGTTGCTACCTCAGGCCTCTGGTCCCCATATGACCTGGATGAGCCGGCATCATAATTGGAGTCACCTCTTTCCGATACTGCCCGCGACAGAGTGGGAAAAATACTGCAACCCTGCCAGGTGTTATCACAGGCATATGGCTGGAGCCGCCTGTTAATGCCTCTGGTACACGGAGCATCTCTATCGATATCCACATAGCTGGAGTCTCTTATGAAAGAATCTCCAACAGTCCCCTCTATTGAGCGGAAATTATCATGACGCCACCCTGAACCAGGTGGAGCTCCCACAGGTGTCTGATAGACACAGCTCAAAAAAGGCTTCCTCAGCCAGGAGCTCTGGACTGCAATGGCAAGTCAAATTTCACTACACCATTTGGTGTATGTGATAATAAATGCCCTATGTATTCAATTTAATTCAATTTCAATTTCAAAATGAAATTTGTGGCTGCCTGGAGCTCCAACGCCTGCAGCCACAATATCAAATCCAAGCTCCTTATGGAGCCTCCACGGCGGTCTCCAAATCTGGCCGCCTGCTCCCGTTCGGAGCTGCAATGCTGGCAGCTGCAATATCAAATCCTAGCTCCATATGGCGCCCGTCAGCTACTCTGGGCCCGCTGTACCGCAGCGGCCTGCTGAAAACAAAATTAACTTACCTGCCAGAGCAGTTTCGAACTGCTCCGACTCCTCGCGCCATGCGTCGACGTATTGACGCGCATGCGGCTGCCGGGCTCTTCATGTAGTCACTCACGTGACTTTGATATAAAACAGGCATCTTGGCATCATTCAATGTATTCAATTACACAAAGCCAAAATATCTTTCATTATCTTTTCTAATTGTTCTTATACAATTTCTATTTAAATAGATAAAGAGCGACTGTAGGAGGTGTGCCTCAGATTGGAGGTTGAGGCATTTCTGAATAAAGGTATAATTATGGTTTTGAGATCAGCCAAAACATTTGACTGTTTATTTTATTGATCAAGTGCATTGCCATATGCTGACATCATTAAGCACTCAGTAATAGACAAACTACAATATAAAGGCATAGGAATATTTTCAATATTTGCTGCTGCAAACAGAAATCTGCTTTTATAACAACTATGAATCAAACCTCCAATTTCAGATAGCCCACACCCATCTGTTCTTTTCCCTCTGTTCCTATCGACCCTGGTCCTCTTTCACACCCCCTTCTTACCATCTTACTCGCAGTCTCTAAAATCCTCCTCCCACGAGATGCTCCTCCACTCCACTGCTTAACCTTCCACTTTTGTTCCCATCTGCCACCACCCTTACTCAATTCCATTCTTCACCATCCTTTCCTAAGAGATTTCAGAATCTGCAGCATGTTGCTATAACTACCCTTCCCTCTCCCACCTGATTGTTAACAGCCAATCAACCCTTCCTTACCTGAATCTATATATCGCTTGCTCGCTCTTGTCCTATCCTTTCTCTTGCTGTAAGGGGCGGTGGGGGGGAGATGCAATGTTCAACTGAGATATGTAGGGCAAGTATTTTTTTACGCAGATAGTGATAGGTGCCTAGAACACTCTATCAAGGGTGGTGGTGGAGCAAATATGATAGTGGCATTTAAGAAGCTTTTAAATAGGCACATGCATATGCAGATAGTGGAGGGATATAGATCATGTGCAGGCTGATGGGATGTTTACCATTTAGTCATATTCTGCACAGACTGCGTGGGTCGAATGGCCTGTTCCTGTGCTATACCGCTCCATGTTCCCCATTTATTTTACATTGGCCCATTGCCTCCATTCTATCAATCAAGCTGAAGGATCTCAACCCAAACTGGCAACTGCCCCATTCCTGCAACAGATGCTGTCTGATCCGCTGAGTTCAGCTGCTCTCCTTTTGTTGCTACAGATTTGAGCATTTCCAGTCTCTTGTGCCCCCTATCAATTCAGTACTGTAATCTACATAGTCTATCACATTGAGTTCATTAATAATTTTCACCACTATTGATGGAAAGACCAAAGTTTATGATACCAGGCAGAGAAATAGACAAGCAGAAATAAGTGTTCTGAAGGTAGAAAATAATTATTGAATCTAACTAATTGACTTCCACTGCAATAGAGTTAAATTCAGCTGCTGCTTGTGAAAGGGGGCATTATGATAAGGTTGTCAATGATTACCTTACCATTTTTCTCTAATTAATAACAATCTATTAACACAAATGTTGCTGGAGATCGATGGCATTGGATTGAATGTGAACAGAGCATATTTGTTTAAAACAATACATATCGATGTTGGGACCTCAGATTATTTTCATGAATGATGATGCCACTATAAATATCAGTCCAAGTCCTCAGTGTAGGAGTGAGATTTAGACAGTGAATCGTAAGATTACATGACTAATTATATTTCTAGTCATTGACGCGAGTTTTCCCAATTTCTCTCTTTAATGGCACGGCACATGGCAGGTTATGCAAGACCTCCAATGAGGCAGGTTATACAAGGGCTCAAATGAGGCAGGTTTTGCAAGGGCTCTATATCTCAAGAATGTAATCCATCAATGCTCTTTAAAATCTTATCAATCAAATCAACGCTTAAGATTTGTATATGTGCTAAAAAAGTAATTAAGTGGTTTACGCAATTATTCATCATAACTTGTAATCCTGGTAGCATTGCAATAGGTTTTAGCTCCACTGCTTACTGTTCTGTAATAACCTTTTTGAACTGTGGTACCTAGAATGGGCAGAGCATCCAAATGTTTTTGCACTTGGACTTCATTGAGTTGAAGCACATCTCCCTTTATAGCCCTCCAGTTTCCTAATTCTATTTGTAGGACAAATATCATACTAGGTGACAGAGGAAAGATGCTTAGTAGGGGGAAATGGTCCAGTTTATGTTCATAGCTGGAGCAGGGAATAGGTGGAGTCACCAGAAGAGTTTTAAAAAGTAGTATAGTTTTGGCGCAGGGAGGAGAGCAGGGGTGGAGAGGGGGAGGAAGTGGGGAGAATAGTTTTAAGTTTCTCAGCAAATAAATAGCATTTCCTGAGATGAAGACGTTGCTTTGGCCTCAACCTCTTATCTACCAGAGCATGATCAATATTTACAGTGGAGACACAAATTATATGGACAAAATCAGGTAGAAGGGACAGGACCATAAACAAGATGTGTGATAAGATAGCAGATTGGTTAAGATGGATAAGATAAGATGATGGAAGGCAAAAGAGTGGAGGAATGGTATAATAAAAGGAAATGTGTGCTGATAGAGAGGAGGTACAAATGGCAATAGCAGAGCAATGATTATCAACCACTGTCCAAGACAGAGGGGGCAGTGATTATGATTTGTAGCTGATGAAGACATTATTCACTTTGATAAATGTTAGTGGGAGATTATCTTAGTTATGTTGTTTAGTCTCGAGGGAATGTCACTGAAACAGTGGAGGAGAACATGGGCCCAAATGTTAAGAGAGTAATTTCTGACCTCTGACCCTTGCCACGTAATATTACAATCCTAATTTTGTCTTCAAGGTTCTACAATTTAATTCTCCCCGTCTGACCCAACTGACAGACAGCAACCCACTAGCATCTGGTTCCAGCTCTCTTCACTCTTTTCCTTGGAGTCAGTTCTCTGCAGGATATATGCAGCCCTCTGTTCTCAAAGTGCTTCTCCAACAGAAGAGGTGTGAGAAATATCTTAAGAGAAAGCTGCATAGACAGTGAAAGATTACAGTGCAGAATGACAATGTTAATTCTTCTAACATCGATGGGTATACGCTGCACAAGAATGAATAATAAATAATTCTCGTCAATGCTATCATGCTGAGCACTAATGCACATTTAATAGGACAAAAAAAAAACAATTGTTGGAGCTGTAAATATGAAATGGAAATAGGAAATGTTTTAAAAGGCCAGTAAGTTAGCCAACATCTGCAAAAGGGAAAACGAGCGAACATATTTGGTCAATGATCTGTGGCAACAAATGAAAACATAGCAAAGTGATAATCCTTTATCAAGCCGAGGCAGAAAAAGTGGAGGAGAGAAAACTACAAAATAAATCAACTTTCATGAGTTGAAAGACAGATTAAATAATAAAAATGCATTATGGCAATTGATAAAAGAGAATTGAGGCAGGAAAATAAACAAAACAGGGATAAGAGGAACTGCAAATGGAAATAACAGAACTATTGACAGTCCTCCAGTCCTCCAACAACACATCAGTAGACAGATAGGATTGGAATCAAAAAGATTTAGTGTGCTTGTGTACCATTATTATTACAAATAGACAATAAATGCTAGCCCTGCCGCCATACCATATTAATTTTCCGAAAGGTAGAAGCAATAAAAAAAGCTCATGAAATGCTGGGGTTTTTATCTTAAGGAGATAAAGAAGACATGCCTCATACTACAGACCCCAGATTAGAGCCAAAATGAAATATTACATTGTACGTTATAATCCTGGATGAGATACACAGCAAATTCACTGAATGCTGGTTTAAATTAAAGAGTTAATGGCAGGTTGCATAAACTTCCCTTTAATTTAGAAGATACAAGAAATATCTAATCAAGGTGCTTAAAATGGTTCAACAGGAGAGATGCAGTTAAACTACTTTTCTCCGTTCTAAGAATCTGCAGAATAACGAAAGCAAAATGGAACTTTTCTTTCATTTACACACAGAAACTGAATTAATGAAACTGATCGCTTGCTGATTGAGTGAGGCAACTCATTCTTGGCGACAAGGAAAAGGCAATGAATCCTGATCAACCACACCTCAATTTATGGTGATTGCTAATGGCCTTGCTGCTCTGGAATCAATGCACACTGAAAGCTGTCACAACAGAATTATGAGAATCTGGGTGGGCTGCAGATTATAACCAGCAGTTATTTCTGACAAATCCAAGAGGAAAGTAGCGAAAGTGTTTCTATTGACAAGCAGATTTACAATAAATCAGCTTTCCGACACTTTACACATATAACTAGGAGCATAATAGGATGCACACAGTCTACTTATTCAATAAAACCCTACATCGATGTCTAATTATCTCTGATAGACTGCTTTGGATACAAATTTTGTGGCCAGTTCAAATAATTGACTAAAATATCCTATGCACAATTTAAGATTGTCCAATGCAGTTGAAATTCAGCTCAATGCAAAGCAGAGCAATATTATACCCACTTCTGCATGTCTTAGAGTTTGATGCAATATTCATCAATTGATTTATTAATCTATTTTCTGCACCATCCATTTTTTTGCCATCATCTTCTAGTTTCTGTAATTCTCCCTATCTTCAGGTGCATTCCTGTCTGAAAAAGTAATGGGCCTGTCCCACTTAGGCGATTTTTTAGGCGACTGTTATAGTCTTGTCAGATCGCGGAAAAACGGCGACTGTACCCCATCCTACGACTATGTCTAAGACAAACGATGACAACCTAAGACCTAGTCAAAGTCACGCTACAGCAAGCTCCGGACAACCGCCGACCTAGGACGTCCTCCTTCAACACACCATCGACTATGCCTACGACAACTGAAGTCAAGCTACTATAAGCTACGACCCTGTCAGCATCAAGCTACAACAAGCTACGACTGTGCAGGTGTCACAATTATTATTATTAAACTTTATTTCGGACTCAAGGTCCAGACAAGGGATGACATTACATAAAATACATTGCATATAAAAACACCATATAACAAAATACTGGAAACATCGGAGAGGCCTCCATTGTGTCCGGAAACGTGGCTGACGGGCAGGACTTCAGGTCAGACTGAAGCGCAGGGGACTTCGACCCTCTCTCCCTACCATCCTACTGGCCAATGTAATGTTCCTTGAAAATAAAGTGGAGGAATAAAGAGCTTTACCAAAGGGAGCTGAGGGAATGCTCTGTGTTCTGTTTCATAGAAAAATGGCTCACCCCCAGCTCCCCAGACTCAGCAGTCCAGCCTGAAGGTTTCTCCATCCATTGCATGGACCGTACACTGGCATCAACAAACACCAGACAGGTTACCCCGAGGCATTTACCACCATAGCCAGGGACTTCAACAAAGCCAACGTGAAGAAATAGCTCCCTAACTTCCACCAATATGTCACCTGCAGCACCAGAGGATCAAACACCCTCGACCACTGCTACAGGACCATCAAAGATGCCTATAGCTCTATCCCTCGCCCTCACTTCGGTAAATCCGACCATACTGCGGTGCTGCTTCTTCCTGTATGGAGGACAGCATCCCATGGATGAACCATGAGATCCGCACTCTTCTGAAGTCCAGATCTCAGGCATTCTGGTAAGGCCATCAAAAAGGCCAAAATGGCCTTCTGCTCCAAGCTGGAGGAATAGACGGATGTTCGGCAACTGTGGCAGAGCTTGAATGCCATCACATCCTACAAGGCGAAATCAGGAGGCGGCTCAATTGTCTGCGAAGCATCACTCCCTGACGAGCTCAATTGCGTTCTAAGCACGCTTTGATAGGGAGAACACTGGTGTGCCATCTTGAGCCCTCATTTGCTGTGATGGTATTTCAGTCACAGTCACAGTCACAGAGCCCAACGTCAGAAGATTCTTCAGGGGGTGAACACTCGGAAAGCGCCTAGACCTGATGGCATACTCGGTCGTGTTCTAAAATCCTGTGTGGACCAAATGGCTGGAGTTTTTGCGGACATTTTCAACCTCTCACTTCTTTTAAATTTTTTTAATTTATTTATTTATTTATTTATTTTAAATTAGAAGTACAGTAAATTACAATAATACACATCTTATTACATTTGTTGTACCACTTCGTTTTTCGAGCTTTAAAAAAGATAGAAATAAAAGAAGTAAGGAAAGTGAGCAAGAATCGTGAAGGTGCAGGAAAGTGTTGGGGAAAGAAAGCCCCTTAGGGAGGAAGTTAGAGAAGGAAGTAAAGAAAGGAAATAAGAACCTAGAAAAAAAAGGAAAAACAATCGCTCTATTGTAACACAAAACTCGCAAAAAAGGATATACCAACCGTGTTTTAAAAAATATATATTTTATACCCCCCGTTACCAGATCCTGGTACCATTTATATTTTAAATTACTATTGCACCTTATGCTTGTAATAGTTCCATAAATGCAGACCACGTCTTTTGGAAGTGGTCTGCTTTGCCTGCTAGGAGGAGTCTCATCTCTTCCAAGTGTAGTGTTTCGAACATGTTTGAAATCCACATTTTTATTGTTGGTATTGGAGCATTTTTCCAAAATTTAAGCATAAGCTTTTTTCCCATTATTAGCCCGTAATTAAGTAAGTTCTTTTGAAACACGTTTAATTCGGGGTTACCTTCCGATATTCCAAAAATGATCCATTCTGCTTTTGGTACAAGTTTTATTTTAAATAATTTTGTGAAGATTTCAAATATTTCATTCCAAAATTTTTGGATTTTTATACAAAGAACAAAAGAGTGCGCTATGTTAGCTTCTTGTGACTGACATTTATCACAAATGGGTGAGACATTGGGGAAAAGTTTATTTATTTTAGTTTTTGAATAATATAGTCTATGTAATGTTTTATATTGAATTAGACTATGTCGTACATTGATCGAGCATTTATGCACATATAGTAAGTGTTTATCCCAGCTCCCTTTTGAAATTTTTATAGCTAGTTCTTGTTCCCAGTCTCTTCTAATACCATCAGTTGTAGGTATTTCTATATTTAAAATAATGTTGTATAAGTATGATGTTAGATTTGCTGATTCAGCCTTTGTCTTCATGGCTTCATCCAATAAGTCTGGGGACATGTTATGATAGTCTTTTGTGTATTTTTTCAGATAGTCACGGATTTGAAGATATTTAAAATATTGATTATTTTTCAAATTATATTTCAGTTGTAATTGTTGAAATGATAATAATTTTCCTAATTCATACAAGTCTCCGAGCGTTTTGATTCCCATTCTTTCCCATTGTGTAAATGATTTATCTATAATTGAAGGTTTAAACGACGGGTTATTGACTATTGGCATTAAAAGAGATAGATTTCTTAATTTTAGATTCTGTTTTATTTGTTTCCAAGTTCTAATTGTACTATGTATCATTGGATTTTTATTATAATTTTTGTTATTCAGATTCATTGGTGAGAGGAGAGTCGCTCCTGTATTACACGGAGAGCAGTCCTCTCTCTCCATTACAATCCAGTCCACCTGCTGGGCAGAATTGTCCAGCAGGTGAATCATATTTTTAATATTTACTGCCCAATTATAGTACATAGAATTAGGGAGCGCTAGACCACCCATCTCTTTTGGTTTACTAAGGTGTGCTCTTTGTATTCTGTGGGATTTATAATCCCATATAAAATTTGTAATGTCTGAATCTAGTTTTTTGAAAAACTTTTTTGGAAGATATATTGGAATTGATTGAAATAAATATAGGATTTGTGGTAAAAAGATCATTTTTATAGCATTTATTCGACCTATCGGGAGCGTTTTCAAGAATTTGATTAGATTATTTAGTTTCTTAAGTAAGGGGCTATCATTGGCGTTAAACATAGCGTGATAGTTTCTAGTGATTTCAATTCCTAAATATTTAAATTTTTCTGTGGCTATTTTAAAGGGGAATTTCAAGAGATGTGTGGAGTCGTTCGGTTTTATCGACATAATTTCACTTTTGTTCCAGTTTATTCTATATCCTGAGAAAGGTCCAAAGTCCTCAATTAGATTTAATATGTTTGGTATACTGATTTGAGGTTTTGTGATATACAGTAATACATCGTCTGCATATAAGGATATTTTTTTATTTGAATATTTTGTATTATAACCGTAAATATCCGGGTGTGTTCTAATTTTTTCAGCTAAAGGTTCAATAACCAGAGCGAATAACAGCGGTGATAATGAACATCCTTGTCTATTGCCCCTTGTTAATTGGAATTTCGTAGATAGTATATTATTAGTTAATATTCTAGCCGTGGGTTTGTTAAATAATAATTTTATCCATGCGATGAAGTTCTCTCCCATTTGAAATTTTTGCAATACTTTAATCATATAATCCCATCCTACTTGATCAAACGATTTTTCTGCGTTCAATGAAATGATAGCTAACTCTTGTTCTTGAGGTTTGTGAGAGTGCATTATGTTAAGCAGACGTCTCAGGTTATTAAATGAATGTCTCTTAGGTATAAATCCCGTTTGATCCTCATTTATTAATTTACTAACATATTGACTTAGTCTTCTAGCTAGTGTTTTCGCTAATATTTTTCGGTCCGTATTTAACAAAGCAATAGCTCTACACGAGCCTGGTTCTTCTATATCTTTATCTTTAGATCCGTACTTAGATAAATCGATGCAAAAACAAAGAGGTAATATGAAATCTAAAACTAGTGAACTCTTAAATACATATATAAAAAAAAAAAATATAGCAGACGTCTGGAGGATCGCAAATCCGACTGGAAGGGAATACTTGTTTTATTAAATGGTACACAAAACATACTCATGTATAGACCACTTCTTAGTGGATACAAAACTAATCCCTTATACTATGAACCCTAAATATCACACCAATACGATTTCACATCACTCCCCGCTAATTTTCGTTCTAAAATTAGAAGGAATGTCTACGAACAAATCGTTCTGGAGGTTTAACTCGCAAATTTTGAAAGACCCACAAGGGAGTATATATCTAAAAAAACAGATGGACCTATTTTTTGAGACATCACGATACACCAGATATATCGCCCACTTTATTATGGGAATCCTTCAAAGCATTTATTAGAGGAGTCATTATCTGGTATCAAGCTTTTCAAAACAAAAAGAAGAAGATTGAACAAAGACAAAGACAATTAGAAGAACAAATCAGAAAACTAGATATAGATAATGCTAAAGATCCAACTATGGATAAACATAATAAAATTTTAATACTGAAATTTAAGCTAAATAAATTATTATTACATCTAAGGAAATAGAAGACACAATAAACTCACATAAGAATGGAAAAACACCAGGACCAGACGGATTCAGTAATGAATTTTATAAATGTTTTTACGACATAGTTACACCACGTCTACAGAAAATGTATACATATGCTTTTAAAGAACAAATCTTACCTGAAACACTAGCAAAATCAACGATCACATTAATACTTAAAAAATATAAAAACCTCTCACTTCTGAGGTCTGAGGTTCTCACCTGCTTTAAAAGGGCATCAATTATACCGGTGCCCAAGAAGAGCAAGGTGACGTGCCTCAATGACTATCGGCCAGTGGCACTAACGCCGGTGGTGATGAAGTGCTTTGAGAGGTTGATAATGGCACATATCAACTCCTACCTCGAAAAGAACCTCGACCCACTGCAGTTCGCTTACCACCATAACAGATCAATGGTGGATACGATCTCACTGGCTCTCCACTCCGCTCTGGACCACTTGGACAACAAAAACTCATATGTCAGGCTACAGCTCGGCATTTAATACAATCATCCCTTCCAAGCTGATTACCAAGCTCTCAGATCTGGGTCTCTGCGCATTCCTCTGCAATTGGATCCTCGACTTCCTCATTCACAGACCACAGTCAGTTCGTATTGGTGGAAATGTGTCATCCTCGATAACAATCAGCACGGGAGCACCTCAAGGCTGCGTGCTCAGGCCTCTGCTTTACTTACTCTATACTAATGACTGTGTAGCCGGACATAGTGAGAATTCCATCTTCAAGTTTGCCGAAGTCACCACTGTTGTGGGACGAATCATTGATGGAGACGAGTCGGAGTATAGAAGTGAAATTGACCGATTGACCAAATGGTGCCAGCAAAATAGCCTGGCACTCAACACCAGCAAAACCAAGGAGCTGATTGTTGGCTTTGGAAGGGGTAGGATAGGGACCCACAATCCCATTTATATCAACGCGACGATGGTGGAAAGGATCAAGAACTTCAAATTCCTGGGCGTGCACATTTCCGAAGATCTTTCCTGGTCCCAGCACACTGATGCAATTATAAAGAAAGCACAACAGCGCCTCTACTTCCTGAGAAGATTATGGAGAGTCGGTATGTCAAAGAGGACTCTCTCGAACTTCTACAGGAGCACAGTAGAGAGCATTGCTGACTGATTGCATCGTGGCTTGGTTCGGCAATTTGAACGTTCAGGAGCGGAAAAGAATGCAGAAAGTTGTGACCACTGCTCAGTCCATCATCGGCTCTGACCTCCCCACCATTGAAGGGATCTATCGCAGTCGCTGCCTCAAAAAGGCTGCCAACATCATCAAGGACCCCCACCATCCTGGCCATGCACTCATCTCTACGCTACCATTGGGTAGAAGGTACAGGAGCCTGAAATATGGTACATCCAGGTTCAGGAACAGCTGATTCCCCACAGCCATCAGGCTATTAAACTCGCCATCAAACAGACTCTGAACTGTGGTACACAAAATTGCTGGGGAAACTCAGCGGGTGCAGCAGCATCTATGGAGCGAAGGAAATAGGCGACGTTTCGGGCCGAAACCCTTCTTCAGACTGATGGGGGGTGGGGGAAAGAAAGAAGGAAAAGGGGAGGAGGAGGAGGAGCCCGAGGGCGGGTGGATGGGAGGGTGGGAGGAGACAGCTAGAGGGTTAAGGAAGGGGAGGAGACAGCAAGGGCTAGCCAAATTGGGAGAATTCTATGTTAATGCCATAAGGACGCAAGGTCCCCAGACGGAATATGAGGTGCTGTTCCTCCATTTTCCGCTGTTGCTCACTCTGGCAATGGAGGAGACCCAGGACAGAGAGGTCGGATTGGGAATGGGAGGGGGAGTTGAAGTGCTGAGCCACCGGGAGGTCAGGTAGGTTATTGCGGACTGAGCGGAGGTGTTCGGCGAAACGATCGCCCAACCTACGCTTGGTCTCACCGATGTAAATCAGCTGACATCTAGAGCAGCGGATGCAGTAGATGAGGTTGGAGGAGATACAGGTGAACCTTTGTCGCACCTGGAACGACTGCTTGGGACCTTGGATGGAGTCGAGGGGGGAGGTGAAGGGACAGGTGTTGCATTTCTTGCGGTTGCAACGGAAAGTGTTGCGACAAAGGTTCACCTGTATCTCCTCCAACCTCATCTACTGCATCCGCTGCTCTAGATGTCAGCTGATTTACATCGGTGAGACCAAGCGTAGGTTGGGCGATCATTTCGCCGAACACCTCCGCTCAGTCCGCAATAACCTACCTGACCTCCCGGTGGCTCAGCACTTCAACTCCCCCTCCCATTCCCAATCCGACCTCTCTGTCCTGGGTCTCCTCCATTGCCAGAGTGAGCAACAGCGGAAATTGGAGGAACAGCACCTCATATTCCGTCTGGGGACCTTGCGTCCTTATGGCATTAACATAGAATTCTCCCAATTTGGCTAGCCCTTGCTGTCTCCTCCCCTTCCTTAACCCTCTAGCTGTCTCCTCCCACCCACCCATCCGCCCGCCCTCGGGCTCCTCCTCCTCCTCCCCTTTTCCTTCTTTCTTTCCCCCACCCCCCATCAGTCTGAAGAAGGGTTTCGGCCCGAAACGTCGCCTATTTCCTTCGCTCCATAGATGCTGCTGCACCCGCTGAGTTTCCCCAGCAATTTTGTGTACCTTCGATATTCCAGCATCTGCAGTTCCCTTTTGAAGACTCTGAACTGTAACAGCCTATTGCACTTTATCTGTTTATTTATGTGTATATGTGTGGTCTACGCTATATAGACATACTGAACAGTTCTGTATTTATGCTTACAATATTCTGTGGTGCAGCAGCAAGCAAGAATTTCATTGTCCTATCTGGGATACATGACAATAAACTCTCTTGACTTGACTTGAAAATCTTAGTATATCACTTATAAAAGCATCATAAATTCACAATGACCACCAAAGCAATGACATTGTCCTATTTTACTATTAAAGGGTTTGCAGGGTGGGGTTTCCAATCATTCTGAGCCATGACTGCCATGAAGAAACTTCAGAGGGCATTGCACTCAATAGAAGAAGAATCCCTGCTGCTTGTGAATTTCAGCCATGATCATATTGAATGGCTCGAAGGGCTGAATGGCCTACTCCTGCACCTATTTTCTATGTTTCTAAGACAGAAGGACAAGAAGAATGGCGAAGAAGAAGCCCAATAAGAGGCCCTTGTTCCAGAGGAGACCCAGGTTGGGCCACTATGAGAACCTGATGACTGTGCTCCAGCAAGAAGATCAGGCTGCTTTCAGAAACTTCACTAGAATCTCCACTGAGCTGTTTCAGGAGCTGAAGACACTGGGCAAGTACTGGAAGAAGGGACAGCAGGCTTTCCTGATCCAGAACCTCTGCCAGGAGAAGAAACCCTGACATCCACTACACATTGGTCGCAGATGATGCCTTCCCGCTCAGGTCATGGATGATGAAGCCATACCCTCACAGATGTCAAGGGAGAAGATGATCTTCAACTACAGGCTGTCCAGGACTAGGAGGGTCATGGAAAAGGCCTTTGGCATCCTCGCCAGCAGATTCAGATGCTTGCTGACTGCAATGGGGAGACCATTGTGTACGCAGCATGTGTCCTCCACAACCTGATCCTTACCAGGTGCAGCAGAAGCAACCATGGAGGAGGGTGACTGAGTGGACAAACAGACAGGCAACATCACACCAGGCTCATGGAGAACTGGAGGACAGGCTGCACCTATGGTGCCACTGGAGAGATTGCCAGGAAACACCGGCAAAAAGAGAGCCAAGGACCAGAGAGACCATCTCTGCACTTACTACAACTCCGAACTAGCCAGTGTACCACGGCAGAACGACATGATCTGAAGACCAGCAGCAAACATCCCACATCACAAACAGAAGTATACCACTCCAGGAAGAGAACCCACTACAGACCACAAGATGTCCCTTTTCAAGGTCACCCACATCCTCCCAAAAGAGTTTAATTTTAAATGCAGTGCACGGTTTGTATTTGTGTTTGTTTTATTGATCTAAATATATAAAAATAATTTGCTTTTCAATGCAGTGCACCACATGGAGCTGTGTACTTACATTTTTTTAATGCACCAATCAAATTCACCGGTCAGCACCGATGACAACCTACGTCACCTGGCGACAGTGTACGTCAACCTGGCGACCCACTACCACTCCACCAACGTCACGAGAATTCAAACTACACTCCTGTGCATCAAAACCACTGTCGCCGCTAATTTTTCAACGTTTTTAAAAAGGAAACTACTCACGACCATGCAGGCGACACCCCGGCAACCACCCGCGAACATGTGGCGAACATGTGGCGACTGCTTAGTTTCCTAAAAAGTCGCCTCAGAGGAACAGGCCCGTAAGCCTTTTTTCCCCCTGATTTCACAACTTTATTTTTGTACTGCTCCGTTTAAACACAGAAAATGTTTTGCAATCCCAAAAATGTTATTGGTTGTAATGCAGTTTTCGCAAGCTATGAATTCACTGGCAAGAATCTCTGCAACCCCTGTTTGATTACCTTTGGAACTCCAAATTCAGTTCTGAACACAAGTTTGAGCATTTGCAATCATAACTAGTCTGAAGAAGCGTCAAACCGTCACCTATTCCTTTTCTCCAGAGATGCTGTCTGACCGACTGAGTTACTCCATCTTTTTGTGTCTTTCTTTGGTTTCAACCAGCATCTGCAGTTCTTTCCTATACAAATAATTTCTTTACTTGGGCACAGATAGATTACATTTCTCATGGATTCTTTATTTCTCAATAAAACTGAGCTGTTTTATTGGTTGAGAACAATAAACTGTGACTGCATCACGGCTCTTTTACCTAATTCCCCAATCAACGCTCGTGAGCTCTCATTCAAATGCAGTTGCCTTTGTCTATCTATCTATCTATATCCATCTATGCATAACTAATAAACTGATCTTGTGCTCTTCCGGTTTTGCGTTCTTTTCTATTTGCGCAGAAATGGTACGTGATAGCGCTACGATTTTTCATCACCTTACTCACCATAGTCCAAGGGCAACAGGTTTTCTGATCAATGCTATATTTTAAATGTTATTAAGGTTTAAAAATCTTAAAATCCGCACATGCGCAGATTGTCAGTGGCTGGAACGTTGACGCCCCTCCCTGCAGCATCAGCGCACTGATTGGCTGGGTCCACTGTCTGTTACAGGCAGCGCCAGCCATGCCCGGTGGGGAGAATATAAAGCTGAGGGAGCGGAGTGAGCATCACTAACGCTCCGCCGGCTGGAGCTGCGTCAGTGGGCGTCCCTGTGGTGCCGAGCAGACGAGCGGCCGAGCCCACTTCACGGCCTCCATGGTGCCCAGTCACGAGCACCATCGACTGCTTCCTCTGACCCGGGCTTCAACCTGCGAAGCTCCAGCAGGCGTTCTACGTGGCGATCCAGGAGGCATCAAGCCCGCGGCGGTGAGGCCTCGCGACGATGGGGCTGCGGCGGCGGTGGGGCCTCGCAGCAGTGGTGGGGCCTTGCTGAATTTCTAAATCTGTGGAGAAATATATCTCTTCCTCTTTTCAGTTTTTTCCTGTCTCAGTTCCTTCCTCTTTTCCTGTGTTGAATAAATTAAAGCATTTATTCTTCCTATCCAGCAATGGCTGCTATTAACAATCCAATGGGCTGATACTGATACTAGAAACATTTCTTTAATCTTGTTTTTATCTAGTGAAGTGAGCCACATTCATGATTGATTCACCACAATGCTAGCATTCCTCATTTTTATATTTGAAATTAACTTTTGGCAGTATTAAGATATGAATGCTTGTTGGATCATCTATTTTGATATGGAAACTAGCAGAAATGGGTAAGGCGTTTATGCTTCTACCTGATTATGGTTCAAAGGTTCAAAGTTTATAGTTACGTGTACCAATTGAGGTACAGTGAAACTTGAATTACCAATTAGGTATGATTGTTTACAATAATTGATTATTGACAAGTATTAAAATTTTCCAAACTAAAATGTTGCTGATGATACTTTAATGAAACTCATATTAGTATCTATTAGGCTTTGCGCTGCCTGCAACTATGTTATCCACTATTGAACCAAAACATTTTCAAGAGAAGTTACAACTTGAAATTCATCTCCAAAATATCAATTTTGAGAAAAGAATTGTTGAATTTCTCTCTCCAAGGATCTATTAATTTCAAGCACAGGATTGTTTGTTAGAAGCATATCATGTTAAATCATGTCAGTATTGCATTCACTTGGCAACCCATCAATTTCTCTGCAGGAAAATAATAATAAATTATACTTTAAAGAGTGGTGATCCTAGAAGTTATGAATAAAATGGATGATCCAAGTAAATCAATGAACTCATTAACAATTGTTGACAAATGGAATCTAACTTACTTGGACCCCAAGGATTAAACCAATGCTATTAAAAGAGAACATATTATGCTTGCAAGTCAAGCTAGAAATTATGCGAATGAAAAATATTTTAAGGAATTATGTCAGTCTTCAGATTCCTGGCAATTGCCCTTGAATAAAGTAAATTCTAAGATCTGCCAGTTTATTAGGTACATGGAAGCTTAGGGACTCTCTTCAACATTACTTCTGTTCTATTTGAACATCATGATATATAGGAAGTAATATACTGATTTTCAGCCTCCGCAAGCCAAGCATCACCAGCTGGGAATTTCAGGCACTTGCTACCCATTATATTTTAATCATCTAATTCAATTGTCCAAAAATTGTGCATAGTACGTTTTTAAACTTCCAATAGACACTGCCAGGGATGTTGATATCCAGAGAGCTGGACAAAGGCCAGAAAAGAAAAGACAAAAATTATGAATGGGGATAGAATATGTGCAAATTGTGAAGCCAGAGGAAGGAAGAGTTTATCATTGGACTAGCCTCTTCTCAATCTCAGTTGCTGTGGTGTTGCACCTCATGCTCAGCTGGAATGGAATTAATCTACAGAAAGAATGGGAAATTGTTCCTTTGACATCTTCATGCCAGAACTCTACATTGGTCTTGTTCATCAGTATAAGATCAGTATAAATTAATGTGGGGAGAAATGAAAATTGGATTAATATTGAAGCAGTGCAAAATGGTTGCTTTGGACTTCATGGCTGAAGAGCATTCTTTGATAATGTTTTTCTCTATGACTCAAGTCTCTATGACTCAAATCTAGCAGCAACATTTGAGCAACAAAATTAAGCTCAAATACATGTTTTTTCCCTCACTGCATGTACGAAGTGTGTTTCAATGTAGACAAAGCTTTCTGATTCAAATTTAACACCCTCGGGAATCGGATCAAAAAAATAGATGTTAGAAAACTGCATCTATTTAAAGGTCAGGCAGGAGATTGCATTGCAACTCCATATCTTCCTCTTTGCTATGTTAGGAACAGGCACTGGAACACAGCTCTAATTTCTATATTCTCTGATATCTCTTATCTTGGAAAATATCTCTTATTTTTATGGCAAAAATTAGAAGCAAAAGTACAGCCAGGGCATTTCCTTCTCTAAGTTTTGGTTGCTCCTAAGATGACAGTTCTCTATTGGAAGCAAGAGAGCAAAGTTCCTTTGCAATCATTTTCTGTTTTAAAAAAAAGTAGGCATAAGGGTAAAGGAACAATGTCGGGTCATTCTGTGTCAAAATGTCAGAGATCACGTCAATCTACAGCTGGAATAGAACATTTATTTCATTTCCATCTAGACTATGATAAATACCAATATGAATAAAGTAAAAAGATCATGCTCATTTGCAATGCAACTGTAATGCTCCTTCTAGGTATCAAAATAATGTCTAAAAGCATAACAAATAGCTCTTACAACCTTTCAAGATTTTACGAAGCAAACAAAGATTAGGATGCAGCATAAGATGAAAGTAGAAGCTAAGTAAATACAAATAAGGTTTACAAAACAAAAAAAACATTTAAAAAAAAGAAAACGTTGAGAAAATACTTTGAAGGAATGACAATGAACAGAGAAGAGCATTTTTGCCCTGGAAAAGCTGTTAAGCAGTGACTATAGCTGAGAATGTCATTAAATTTTCATATTCAAGGTGAAACATTTTCAGTGTTTTTTTATATGGCGAGAATACTTCATAAATGATTGAAGTGCAGACATTTTCTGAGCTCTGTTGATTACCTCAAAGCAGACTGCAATAGCAGACCCTGAGGTAGAGCAGGTAATTACTGATGTAAGCTTTGGGCTTCACTCCAGAAGTTGTTCTTGGATTGGTTCCAAGATGATGGTAATGATTATAACCTCACTATCATTCTGGCTATAAATTTTAGGTCCTTACTTAGAATTTATATTTTCTTTCAGACCAGGCTGCATCCACGTGAATAGATCTGCTTCTTCTTTTTTTGCACGGCCATTTTATTTCTACAATAGAGCCCAAAAAAAACAATACTTACCTGTGATTTTACTCAGATTTTACAAATATTCATAATTACATCTTGCAT
This sequence comes from Amblyraja radiata, assembly GCF_010909765.2. NCBI lineage: Eukaryota > Metazoa > Chordata > Chondrichthyes > Rajiformes > Rajidae > Amblyraja > Amblyraja radiata. Next base: position 70,459,608 of record NC_045958.1, on the reverse strand, counting down.
TTCATAGTCTCTACCATCTGCCAGAAAGCCCAATGTCCCGTTAGGTTTTTGTATCCCTGTCTGGTAGGAATGATGCTTTTAACATCTTGTGAACATGAATTCCAAATCCTGCTCTTCTATATCCCATGCCTCATCGACATTCAAAGTTCAATTACTGGGGTCAAATGGCCTCCTGCACCTATTTTCTATGTTTACTTTGATTTTTTAAATAATTTTAATTTAACTAAAACGTACTACTTCACTCGCAATCACAGAAGATTACAATTGCCACTTGAGACCCATTTCATCAAAGCAGGCTTCTCCTACCTGGATCTGCATGCACTGGAACTGGGGATAAGGAGGCAATGAGTCTCTGGTGTTTACCTTCCCTGCAGTAGTGGCTAAATCAATCTTTAATCTCTTTCCCCTTGCTCTTAACGTATGTTCCCCAATTCCTGCTTTTGCAGAGGGCCAGGATGACTTCAAAGGGTTGAATGGCTGCCTCCTTTTACCATTCTATGGAACCATGAGATTATAATGGTTCTTTTAAATCAAAAAACATTTTGAGACATATTAAAATGACAGCAGCCAGTTTATATAATTTCAACAAAGGAGCAATATACCACAGTCTAAGTTAAACACTAATATTTTAAAAATTCTCACCATTAACACTTGTCCATTCAGAACTATCAATGTTTTTGCTAAAACATTGCTCCTGATCACACACGTTAATTTATTAATTTGTTATTTATTATGAAGTTAAACCTACCTGCCAATCGTGGACCACAAAGTGTGTGATACTTGACTGTTATTTCATTGTTTGCTGCTTGAGAGATAAATGTCTTCAGTGTGTTATATTTTGTCCAGTTTCATTTATTATTGTAGACATTAGGCAATTACCATTTCTTAAGAACTGTTGTGTTTCTCCTGATATGATTTCATAAATTACACACCCATGCATTTTATGTGCAAGAGTTTCTGTGATTGAATTGTCAAACGTTATTTATTGTGCTTCTATATTAAAGCATCTATTAAAATTGAAATAGTGCCATGTTGCAATTATTCAAGTTAGCAAGTATTTATTACACTGGCACTTGGTCGTAGATGTGAAATCCAATGCAAACCAGTGCAAGGCGACTTCAGGTAAATGAAACCGAAAGATATTGACATTTCTCCATTCATTTCCTGTGTTATTTCTAGTGCATTGCCCATAACACAGTGTGTTGATAATAATAAGAGCAATGAATAAGTTGCCAATATTTTTGATAAATAATTTCCCCAGGCCATTCTCTGCTTCTGTAAAATCCAAACATCTTGTTGCAAAAAGCTTTCCAGCCAATAAATATTTTGACATTAGTTAGATCCCTATTACCTCAAGTCAGGCAGTCATATGTTTCTTCCTCTCTGCTGTGTCACATTTAATTGTGAGAGCAATGTTGGTGTTTGTTTTAGTAACATTGAAGGTAGATGTGAAATAAAATATTTTTTGAACAAGATAAATCTCATCTCAAAGATGCTTATCACACTGAAGGCAAGAGCCAAAGCGAGGAAGTTGGCAGTGAACTGGTCTGCTTTTACAGCCAGGTTTGTTCCAGAGAAGTGGATTGTGCTAATTCTAATTAAGCTCAGCGACTTTTCGGGAACATTGAGCCAACAACCATGTGCAAAATTCTACAGATCACATCTTCGATGTCCAACCTTCATTGTAATATCAAAACCATAGCGTTCAGAAGTATTTTAATACCTCGAAGATCATCTGTTGTTTAAACTTCCTGGTATTTAAAAATGTAAATACTTGTGTTAGAGTATGTTAATTTATGTCGCACCCTGGACTGTTCTTTACAAACTAATGGGTGTCCCTGTACATAAAACACACACATGTTGTTATTCGAATGATGTTAATAAAATAATCCATCTGCAGACTTTGAGCAAATTGGTGTGCACTGCCACCAATGTTTTTTGGGTAACTGGTAGTAATTATACGATACGATACGATAGAACTTTATTTATCCCAGGAGGGAAATTGATCTGCCAACAGTCATAAAAACACAAAATACACAAAACACAAAATACATAAAACATGAAATTAAAGTGACAAATGGAAAGGCTTGGGAGATGTGCAAAGATTGGGGAGGTGGTGGTGTGTGTGTGTGGGTGGGGGGGGGGGGGGGGGGTCAGTCTCGGTCTATCCCACGACAAAAGGGGGAGGAGTTGTACAGTTTGATAGCCACAAGAAAGAAGGATCTCCTGTGGTGTTCTGCCCTGCAACGTGATGGAACAAGTCTGTTGCTGAAGGTACACCTCAGGTTGAACAATGTGTCATGGAGGGGGTGAGTTGTATTGTCCAGGATGCTCTGCAGTTTGAGGAGCATCCTCCCCTCCAAGACCACCTCCCATGAATCCCACTCCGCCCCCAGGTCAGAGCCAGCCTTCTTGACGAGTTTGTTGATCCTACTTGCGTCCACGGCTTTCGCCCTGCTCACCCAGCACACGGCAGTGAAGAAGATGGCACTGGCTACCACCAATTGGTAGAACATCTGCAGCATCTTGCTGCAGACGTTGAAGGAGCGGAGCCTTCTCAAAAAGTGCAGCCGCCTCTGTATGAGTTATTTTCCCTTTTCCTTTACTTTAAACCACATATAACATATAACATATAACAATTACAGCACGGAAACAGGCCATCTCGGCCCTACAATTCCGCGCCGAACAATTTTTTTTTTTTCCCTTAGTCCCACCTGCCTGCACTCATACCATAACCCTCCATTCCCTTCTCATCCATATGCCTATCCAATTTATTCTTAAATGATACCAACGAACCTGCCGCCACCACTTCCACTGGAAGCTCATTCCACACCGCTACCACTCTCTGAGTAAAGAAGTTCCCCCTCATGTTACCCCTAAACTTCTGTCCCTTAATTCTGAAGTCATGTCCTCTGGTTTGAATCTTCCCTATTCTCAAAGGGAAAAGCTTGATCACATCAACTCAGTCTATCCCTCTCATCATTTTAAAGACCTCTATCAAGTCCCCCCTTAACCTTCTGCGCTCCAGAGAATAAAGACCTAACTTATTCAACCTATCTCTGTAACTTAGTTGTTGAAACCCAGGCAACATTCTAGTAAATCTCCTCTGTACTCTCTCTATTTTGTTGACATCCTTCCTATAATTGGGCGACCAAAATTGTACACCATACTCCAGATTTGGTCTCACCAATGCCTTGTACAATTTTAACATTACATCCCAGCTTCTATACTCAATGCTCTGATTTATAAAGGCTAGCATACCAAAAGCTTTCTTTACCACCCTATCTATATGAGATTCCACCTTCAAGGAACTATGCACGGTTATTCCCAGATCCCTCTGTTCAACTGTATTCTTCAATTCCCTACCATTTATCATGTACGTCCTATTTTGATTTGTCCTGCCAAGGTGTAACACCTCACATTTATCAGCATTAAACTCCATCTGCCATCTTTCAGCCCATTTTTCCAAATGGCCTAAATCATTCTGTAGACTTTGGAAATCCTCTTCATTATCCACAACACCCCCTATCTTGGTATCATCTGCATACTTACTAATCCAATAAAGGATCCAAATGATCAGAATTATCTTCAAGATATCATGTAAATATGAGTTTTGCCACAACAGTTATAGTTTTGGCTTCGAATCTGATCATTTTTTCATTGCTCAAGGGAGCAGTGTCATTGCAGTAACTGTCTTCTCAATCTTTCTTGCTAAAAAATTGCATTTCAACTTCAACAAACTTCTCCCGAAGTAGAATTAAACTGTGGGATTAATGAGATACTGTTCATAATCTGCAATCTCTATTTTGGAATTAATACACCCCCAACCATAGTTATCCTTGTGTTGTGTGTATGATATTTCTGTATGTGGATATTTGGAATCCTGCTGCTAAATCCTTGTTAACACTTTCCAGGGGTGTATAAGAGGATGATCGCTTCAATAAGACAAAGGGCCTCTACCAAACGGTCCCTGTTGCATAATATAATTACCTAACAACCAAGGTTAGCATGAGAGCATGGGTTTGTGGGGGGGGGGGGGGGGGTGAGAGAAGAGGAGGGGAGTTGGGTTTGTAGTTATCTAAGATTGGAAAATTCAGTATTCATACCATTGGGCTGTAAACTATCCAAGCAGAATATGAGGTGCTGTCCTCCAGTTTCAATGTAGCCTCACTCTGGCTAAGTAGGAGGCCTAGGGCAGAAAGGTCAGTATGGGAATGGAAAGTGGTTATAAAGGTTAGAAAATCTGGAGATCCAGTAGGCCTCGGCAGTCAATTGCAATTGGACGTGCACCTGAACCTCTAACTAACCTGGAAGGACTGCTGGGATCTGCGGAGGGAGGAGAGGGAGTAGATATAGGGACAGAGGTTACATCTCCCGCAGTTTCAGGGGGAGGTTCTTGGAGAGGGTGAGGTTTGGGCAGGAAGGGGATGAGTGAACCAAGGAATTGCAGAGGGATCAATTTCTGTGGAAGGCAGAAAGGGGTGGGGATGGGAAGATGTGACTGGTTTTGGGATCACATTGGAGGTGACGGAAATATCGGAGGATGCAGAGAAAGTGGGTTGAAAAATGAGGACCTTGTCTGGAGTTAGTGGGAGTGGGAGCACAACTACAGGATCCACAGGAGATGCAGGTGACATATCCATCCATGAGAGCAAGGGGGGGAATTAAGTTTACTAAAGAAAGAGGTAATCTCAGAATTCCTGGAATACATAGGGGAGCAGTAAGGCCCAGGAGAGTCAATCCTCATGATGCAGTTGGAGCCGGCAAAGTGGATTCAAGGATTTCAGGATCCTATCCGGGAACTGGGCCTGGAACCCAGTGAACAGCCAGGCAAATTGGTGGGGGGGTGGGGGAGGGGTGGGGGGGTGGGGGGGATTCACAGAGTCAGTGACCCCGGCATCCAGAGTGCAGGTAAGCGTTGGTGTTGGTAGGGCCGGCCTGGGAGTGGCCGAGGAAGCTCTGGGCTAAGTCCGAGGTGGGCTGGCAGTGGTGTGGGTGTCAATGGCTTAGCTTGGGAGTAGCCAGGGCTGCAGTGAGGGTCAGCAATTTTTTAAGTCATGAATGGACAGGCAGTTAAGTGGATTATTTTAACCTGGATGGTGTCCAACTTCATGAGTACTGTTGTAAATGTGGAGATTATCTCATCACCTTCTTAGAGCGAATTTGGGGAGTTCGATTGTTGAGCATTTCTGACAATATATCCAGTCTGACTGGTTTTAATTGCATTATATTTACTTGGCTGTTCCAGAAGTTTCCAAACAATATTGACTTGTTAGAGTCTGAAGTCTGAAGTCTGAAGAAGGGTTTCGGCCCGAAACGTCGCCTATTTCCTTCGCTCCATAGATGCTGCTGCACCCGCTGAGTTCCTCCAGCAATTTTGTGTACCTTTGACTTGTTAGATGTTGGGTTCATTGATGATGATGTCACGAATTGATTTATTAAACCAAGAACTGCAAATAGTTCAGAAACCTGCACAATTATTGTTGAGCATCCCCAATTCTGATTTTTTTGATGGAGGGGAGATTTCTGATGAAACAATTGAAGATATTAGAAATCAGCACATTGTTTTGAATAAATCCTGAATCTATGTTATGGGATGGTAATTATAAAATGCTTCATGCCAAATAAAATTTGTCATGCAACAATTCAATTGACAAACTGCACCAACAGGAACATTCTAAACTTAAAGGACCATGACTGAAACATTAAAAATAAACTGTGTAATAACCTACACTACCTTTTTGGGTTGTAAGGGCATAGACAATAGCTTAATTAGTTAGCACATTTTTAGTTTAATTTCTATTAATTTGTTTAAATGGATGTGCTGAAAGAGGTTTGACTACCTGGTTAAACTTCATGATGATCCAGCACATTCACAGCAGTCAATTTTACTATCATGGCGAATTTAGCAAGTGGATTTATAACAGCCGGCAGAGATCATTCTAACTCACTGGGAAATTATCTCTCCTATCTACAGAGCCAGTGAATCATTACAGCAGATCTAGATCCCAGTTGTTCATAATCACTTAACGATGCCCATGTCAGGACTAAATCTATTTGACCTTTACTTTTATCTTTGATTGAAAATAGGTCTGAATGATGAACTTTGCTCACCATGTTTGCTCATCTATGCTTGCAGACTGTCACTGTACTGCTCCTAGACTGCACGCTCATCAGTTTTATTTCCACAAATGGGTATTCATCCATTCTCATTCAGCTCACGTTCTGTAGCAACAGTAGGCTCAATACCTAGATGTAAGAAAGGCCGTTTTATCTGTTTGGTTATTGAAATTACTCAAATTAATTGTCATTTTTTATCTCAAACAAAAGACTTGGCTCAGTGCTTGTTGGCTCCCTATCTTATAACTTACCTGCTCTTACATTTTTTGATATAATTAGAAGTCTTGCATATTGTACACTATGCATTACACTTGTGGGTGACAGCAAATGTGTAGCAGACAATTAAAAACATGTGCTGGAACACCAGTTTTGAACAATTCTGCTGCTGCAACTGAGGTTCCAGTTTTGGAGTGATAATAAAACTGCCTATCAGTGCCTTGTAAAACTGACGGCCGCCTGGGGATTGTCTTGCATGTGGCTCTCTGCAGAGGTCCTGAAGTTGCTGCCAGTGATTCTGCTTGTCATCCAGGGCTGAGCAATGCATAAGCTTTTTCCAGTGAAAGCAAGAAATAGCACTTGCACTGGTTAAGTTCAGGTTCATATAAAGTAGTACCACTGTAAAATGTCCTGATCTCTGTCATGTCACATTAATATGGTCTAAGGTGAGTTCTTAATAGTGCACTCATTTACAATGACTGCTCAATGAACTTTCAAGGCATAGTGTCACACAGCACAGAGACAGGCCCTTTTAAATTATGCCCATGCAGTCCATCAAGTACCCATCTATACTAATCCCATTGATCATGGGCGGCACGGTGGTGCAGCGGTAGAGGAGCTGCCTTACAGCATTTGCAGCGCCAGAGACTCGGGTTCAATCTTGACTACAGGTGCTGTCTGTACAGAGTTTGTACATTCTCCCCGTGACCGCGTGGGTTTTCTCAGAGATCTTTGGTTTCCTCCCACACTCCAAAGACGTACAGATTTGTAGGCTTGGTAAATATAAAAATTGACCCTAGTGTGTGTAGGATAGTGTTAATGTGTGGGGATCTTTGTTTGGTGCGGATTTGTTGGGTTGAAGGGCCTTTTTCCGCCCTGTATCTCTAAACTTAAAAACGAAAAATCAGCATTTGGTTTGTAACCTTTTAAGCTTTAGGAATTCAAAGGTTCATACTTTTTAAGAATCCACATATACCAATCCATTTATCAGCACCTGATCCTTTGCTTTTTATACCTTAGTCATTCTTATTGCTATCAACATGCTTATTGAGATTCTTTTATAAAATTTTGTGAGAGGATTTGCCTCCTTTCTGGTCCAAAATAACTATTTTATGCACGCATTAAACCATTGCCTTCCATGCATATTTCTAAATATAAAGGATAACGGGAGAGATGGTGTTTACAGCAGATTATAGCATCTTCACATGGTGTACAGACAAGCGCCATTGCTATCTCCTGGGGCTCACGGACTGGTAGCAGGTAACGTCGATGTTTATAATATCCTACAATAGATCTGCTGCCTAGAGGCCTGCATCAATGCTTCAAGGTCACTATTGCTTGAAACTTGCCGAGACACTTATCTAATCCCAGAAAAAATGCCCCATCCTTACAGTGCAGAGGGATCATGTTTACAATATGCTCTGCAGTTGACCAAGCAAGTGGCACAAGAAAAATTAGGGATGACAAAGGAGTACTTGGCTAGCCAGAGCAACTCATCTCATTAGTGATTAGGCATAAAGAGAAAATATCCTTTTCTGTGTCTGCTTGATACAGTTGATTTGAAGGCCCAAGCAATTCAATATTCCAAATATTATTTAAACATTTAATCACGACAAAATCATGCAAATATCGACTATGTATTCTATGTGTCTGTGTATTCTTTCCAGACCTACTGCTTCTATGCAGTCCGCAGTACCTACTGCTGGGTTGTTCTCCACAAAGCTACCCAACCTGAGTAAAGGCAGATCATCCAAATCAAAATGACTGCAAACAAACAAAAAGGGATCTAGGCATTCTTCTGTATGAATCACTAAAATTTAGCAGGCAACTGCAGCAAGTAATTGAACAAGCAAAGGGAATATTGGTCTTCACTGCAACAAAATTGGACTTTAGAATAGAGGAGGGAGGAGTGGGGGGGGGGGGGGGTTGTGACTTAGGATAGAGCGCGGCGATTGGAGGAGGGAGACGTGGTACAGACCTGCACCTCAACCGCAGGCAGGATTGATCCCGGCCAGGTCTCCGGCATTGTCCCGAGTGCCCCCCCCCCCACGGGTGGCCAGATCGGTCGGCAGTCAGACGCGAGCTGTACCCCCAGGCCCACAGCCAGCGCAGAGAAACAGCCCTAAACCCAACTCAAATCTGCCTGTCCCGCCAGGTGAACCTGCCTGGACTTGCGGGAAATATGGCCAGCGTGGAGAAGCAGCGCTGGTGTCCCGTCAGTCCAGACAGGGCTGTAGTTAACCCGGTGAGACAGGCAGAGTTGAGCTGTATTTAGCGCTGTATTGAGCCTCCGAAGCTCGCGCATGTGTGTGCGTGTGTGAGTGTTCGCATGTGCGCGCGGCCGCAAAATAATTGGGTCCCCCGTCCCCTCCATGTTTTGATAGCGAGTTCCGCTCTTGCCCACCAGCCATCACCCCGTACACTAACACTATCCTACATTCCAGGGCCAATTTACAATTTTACTAAAGCCAATTAAACTATGAACCTGTATGTTTATTGAGTGTAGGAGGAAACCGGAGCACCGGAGGAAACCCATGCGGTCACAGGGAGCATGTACAATCTCTGTACAGGTACCACCCGTAGTCAGGATCAAACCCGGTCTCTGGCACTGTAAGGCAGCAACTCTACCGCTGTGCCACCATGCTATCTGTTAAGGTACGGTGGGAGGATTTAAATATTTATAATATGATTCAAATAATAGTGAACATCGATCATTTGCAGATCATTGCGCATGCATTCACAACAAATAGCAAGCCAGAACTTGTTTGGGAATGCCAGGCGTGTCATGCGGTTATTTCTGCAATTACCCTCCAAAATATCAAGGGTAGGACCTTAAGCTGATGGCAGAAATGCTGAACCTCCTGACTGAAATCCAGAGGCAATTTGGAGACACAAGAGATTACAAACGCTGGAATCATGAGCAAAAAGCCAACGGGTCAGGCAACATCTGTGGATGGAAATGGACACACAATCTTTTGGATTGGGACCCTTTAGTCTGAAGAAGGGCACCGAACTGAAACATGGACTGTTTATTTTCATCCACAGATGCTGTTTGACACACTGAATTCCTCCAATATTTTACTTCTCCCACAGGCGATTTGCCTGCATCACACTAGCTGCACTCCAGTGGAGCACTAATACCTGTACCTTCACATTACAAAGCAGAGAGTTGAGCTCAGAAATGCTGATTCATAATTCATTTGTTTGACATGACATGGTTTTTCAGTTGGTAGCTTTCCTGTTTCCAAGTCATTAGACTGTGGATTGAAGTCACACATCAGAGACCTGAGTACAAAAACATGGTTGACATTCACATGCAGTATGGAGGAATGCTCTATGCTCATAGTGCCATCCTTCAGATGCCTTCTGACCCCAAAGCATGCCATGGTACTCAGCCGCCTCATGTTCTGGGTTATATTTATCCCCCAATCAAGATTAGATTAGATTCATTTATTGTCATTCAGACCCTTCGGTCTGAACGAAATTTCGTTTCCCTGCAGTCATACATATAATTAAAAAATGACAAAAACACACAATCAACACAAATTTAACATCCACCACAGTTAGTTCACCAAACACCTCCTCACTGCGGTGGAAGGCAAAATCTTAAAGTCTCTGTCTCTTCCCTCTTTGTTCTCCCTCTGCGCCGAGGCGACGGTTCAGACTCCGCGGTTGGTCGCTGCCGCCGCCACAACTCCGAGGCCGAGTCGGGTCTCCGCTGCCGCCACCACGGTTCCGGGACCGAGTCGGGTCTCCGTTGCTGCTGCCGCTGCCGCAGCCGCCGCCGCCACAGCTCTGAGGCCGAGTCGGGTCTCCGCTGCCGCTGCCTCCGCCACAGCTTCGGGGCCAGGTCGGGTCTCTCGCTGCCGCTGCTACCGCCGCCACAGCTCCAGGGCGGAGTCGGGTCTCCGCTGCCGCTGCTGCCGCCGCCACAGCTTTGGGGCCGAGTCGGGTCTTCGCTGCCGCTGCCGCTGCCACCGCCACAGCTTCGGGGCCGGGTTGGGTCTCTGCTGCCGCTGCTGCCGCCGCCACAGCTTCGGGGCCGAGTCGGGTCTCCGCTGCCGCTGCCGCCGCCACAGCTTCGGGGCCGAGTCGGGTCTCTGCTGCCGCTGCTGCCACTGCCACAGCTTCTGGGCCGAGTCGGGCCTCCGCTGCCGCTGCCACAGTTTTGGAGCCGAGTCGGGTCTCCGCTGCCACTGCCGCTGCTGCTGCCGTCGCCACAGCTTCGGGGCCGAGTCGGGTCTCCGCTGCCGCTGCCGCCGCCACAGCTTCGGGGCCGAGTCAGGTCTCCGCTGCCGCTGCTGCCGCCACCACGGCTTCGGGGCCGAGTCAGGTCTCCGCTGCCGCTGCCGCCGCCACAGCTTCGGGGCCGAGTCGGGTCTCCGCTGCCGCTGCTGTCACCGCCACAGCTTCGGGGCCGAGTCGGGCCTCCGCTGCCGCCGCCACAGCTTTGGAGCCGAGTCGGGTCTCAGCTGCCGCTGCCGCTGCTGCTGCCATCGCCACAGCTTCGGGGCCGAGTCGGGTCTCCGTTGCCGCTGCTGCCGCCGCTACAGCTCTGGGGCTGAGTCGGGTCTCCGCTGCCGCCGCTACAACTCCGGGGCCGAGTCGGTTCTCCGCTGCCACTGCTGCCGCCGCCACAGCTCCGAGGCCGCCAGCTCCGCCATTAGGCCTTGGCGCAGACGGAGACGGGACGGGGAATACGACAGAAAAAAGTCGCATCCCCCGAAGGAAAAGACCAAAACATGTTTCTCCCACCCCACCCACCCACATACACAACTTAATAAAACAAAATTAACTAAAACATGACAAGGAACAAAAATAAAGAAAAAAAAACCAGACGGACTGCAGGTGGGCCGCAGCTGTTAAGCCAGCGCCGCCATCTTGAAGGCACAGTGGACCAATCAACATTACCATAACTAATTATCACATAATTGGAACATTGCTGTTTTCAAGATGGTTGATTTGTTTCCTCCATTACATTCATGACAATGTAAATTGCTCGTTTCTAAGCTTCCCCACAGACTAGTTTCAGTATAAACACTGAACCAAGCACTTGAAACAACTAATCTTTATTTTACCAAAAGTGCATTACAGTTCAACTACTCTACCTATCCCACTGCGGATTCGATCCTCGTATCTTCCTGTTTAAGCCCTCTAGGCCTCGCTCAGACAGAGACATTCCAGAAATTCATGCAGTCCCAAGCCCTCTCCTAGAAAGTCGATGCTGAGCCTCGTGGTAACGGACTTGTATATGTCCCGGGACCTCGAGGGGCCGAACCACACGGGGCTGGTCTCTTAATAACCCAATTACAGATGAAGATTGACCCCATACATAACAGGTATTAACCCTAACCCAATGATACAACAGCTCAATACATTGTATTCAAAACGGACTTCGAAACATTTACCCTGATTTACGGAAAACCCAGACAAAGCTCAACATCTCATCCAATCAACACTCGGCAAAGTCAAACTCTGCAACATTATTTACAATTATTTACAAGGTGTATGTCTGGTTTGCAGCCATCCAATCCATTCTATGCATTTTGCACCTAATTGACAGGGTTTTTCAGATATTCCCATTCTTTGCTTGCAAATTGTATCTAAGCTCCAGACACCCTGGCACCTCTTCGCAGCTTGTCCCAGCTCTGCAGAGAGCCATTCCAAATAGACCAAATCTCCCAGCAATCCTGAAGCTTTACCCCATTTTGAAGTCCTAGGTGCTCCAATTTAGCCAGGATTAACAACAAGACTTCATTGACTACACTTGAGGCAAGAAAAAAATATATAAATTCTAATCTCCTTTGTATTTGTGATAGGTAGGGGCGGCACAGTGTCGCAGCAATAGAGTTGCTGCCATACAGCGCTTGAAGCGCCAGAGACCCAGGTTCGATCCCGACTACGGGTACTGTCTGTACGGAGTTTGTCTGTTTTCCCCATGACAGTGTGGGTTTTCTGAGAAATCGTCTGTTTCCTCCAACACTCCAAATACGTATGGGTTGGTAGGTTAATCGGCTTGGTATAAGTGTAAATTGTCCCTAGTGTGTGAAAGATAGTGTAAGTGTGCAGCGATCACTGTTCTGTGCAGATTCGGTGGGCTTAGGGGCCTGTTTCCGCACTGTATCTCAAAAAATGCTCATTTCTGCTGAACTAACATGCACAGCTAATTAAAATTAACCAGTTATGAACAAACAATCAAAAGGTATGTACTTAATTATCACAATTTCCTGCAATACTTTTTTGAAAGGAACAATACAAGCACATCAGATGAATCTTTACAGAACGATGGCTCATCCACAATTGGTGCATTGTGTCTGAATAGTCCATAGGGATTAAAAACTCCATGACATTACGTTCCAATTGCAACGTCCCCCAATAATTACTCGCTTTTTCACAGCAGCTTCCCATGCAACTGTAGGAGATACATCATTTGCCTCTTTCTATAGTCCAGGGACCCAAGCCTTTCTTCCAAGTTAAGTAATGATTTATGTGCATGGTGTCCAATTCATAGCAACGCATTCAATGTTTACAATATGGTCTCCACTACAATGGAGTAACTCGTTAACCCTTAGTTACTAGTTGAGTGTCACTAATCTTTCATCTATTTCACACACGGAGCTGATATGGTTTTTTTTCCTTTTACACTGTTCTAATAAAGCGCAACATAAGGAACAGAAAACAAACTGCTGGCGGAACTCAGCAGTTTGAACATCATCTGTGGGGAAAGCTCCCGAAGGGACTGGCTCTCTCACCGCAAAACCGTGAATTCTGTCTGGAAGAATACTCGCCCCCAAAAACTAGAAACCAGAGAGAAGGGTGGAAGGAGTCAACGGCGGCAGCGGACCTGGACAAATGGCCGGTAAGAAGAACTAGGCATCTTATCTTCCATGCCCTCATGATTGGCTATGGGAGGCGCCCCCAGGCATGAACGTAGATGGTGGCCAGGCAAGGAGAGGGACAATGGTTGACAGAATGATACAAATCATGGTGATGGCTGCAACGGACCATTATGGCCAGTTACAGCTGGAACTTTGAAATTGGCGCCAAAACGTGTAGAATCTTGCATATAGACTCAGTGGGCTGTTTTTATGCACAGTACCATTGTACATGTGATAATAAAGAACCATTGAAAGGAGTTGCTGATGTTTTTGGTCAAGTCCCTGCATTGGGACAGAGAGGGGAGATGGAAGATAGCCAACATAATGAGGCGAGAGGGAGTTATTTCGAAGGATGTGGAGGTATCGCATTGAAAACTATAGAATAATAAAGGTCCAGATGGAATAGATGTGGAAAATATGTTTCCAGTGGTGGAACAGTCTAGGAGCTGAGGGCACAATCTCAGAATAGAAGAAAAAAGATGAGGAGGAATTTCTTTAGTCAGAAGTTGGTGAATCTGTGGAATTCATTGCCGCAGACAGTGGTGGAGGCGAAGGCATTGGTTATTTTAAAAACGGTGATTGATTAGTAAGGGCATCAAATTTACAGGAAGATGGCAGGGGAATGGTGTTGAGGGGGGGAAATAGATCAGCCACGATCGAATGGCAGATCAGACTTGATTGAATGGCTTAATTCTGCTCTTATTTCTTATGGGTGAGACAGTGGCCAATAGGTGATAGGTGGACCAAGGATGGGAAAACTATGATGGGGAAGGGGAGGAGGTAGAGTTGGGAGAGAGTTGGGAGAAAGGTGGGTGGGCAATAGGTGAAAGTACAGAAGGACAAATGGAGATGGGGCTAGGTTTGGTGCGGGGGAGGAAGACAGAGGCTGGAGGATGTCGCGAGAGGACATGAAAGCTACGTGCTGTAAAATGATAAATAAGGAAGATGAAAATAGCAACTATTAAGGGAGAGATGATGGGCTGATGGAACCACTTCATCACTTGTGGCCTCTTTTGTCAGTCAGTCTCTTTGGGACTCTGCACTATTATAGGCCTGCCCTTTTGTTCTTTCTGCTTCCACGTTCATTCTCTGCAATGTAAATCTTGTTCTACCTTAACTTCCCAGTTCTGATGAAAGACTATTGAACTGAAGCATTCACTCTGTTTCTCTCTCCTCAGATGTTGCCCGACATGGTGACATATTTCCAGTATGCACTGTTTCAGGCACCAGTGATAGTTTGCTTCAGAACTTGTATACATTCATCTACTTGAAATTTCAGCTGCACCTATTAATTTTTTTGTGTGAACTATTTTTCATTCACGCCTTGGTTTTTCACTGCATTTTTTTCTTGCTCATTAATCTTTCTCTTATTTGGCACTGAATATCTTAAACCTTTTCTCCTTGATCTCTGAAAAGTAAAGGCATTTTTGCTACAAAGTTGAAAACTGCTCAGCTGTTACTACGAGCCGTGTGCTTGTTGATGGAGTTAAACTTTATTCCTAATCCTTGCACCATGTATCAAAAGCAGTTTAGCTTCAAAACACTGTAGAATTTCTACGACCCTAAATATAGAAACATAGAAACATAGACAATAGGTGCAGGAGTAGGCCATTCGGCCATTCGAGCCTGCACCGCCATTCAATATGATCTGATCATGGCTGATCATCCAACTCAGTATCCTGTACCTGCCTTCTCTCCATACCCCCTGATCCCTTTAGCCACAAGGGCCACATCTAACTCCCTCTTAAATATAGCCAATGAACTGGCCTTAACTACCTTCTGTGGCAGAGAATTTCAGAGATTCACCACTCTCTGTGTGAAAAATGTTTTCCTCATCTCAGTCCTAAAAGATTTCCCCCTTATCCTTAAACTGTGACCCCTTGTTCTGGACTTCCCCAACATCGGGAACAATCTTCCTGCATCTAGCCTGTCCAACCCCTTAAGAATTTTGTAAGTTTCTATAAGATCCCCCCTCAATCTTCTAAATTCTAGCGAGTACAGACCGAGTATGTCCCGAGTATATCCAGTCTTTCTTCATATGAAAGTCCTGACATCCCAGGAATCAGTCTGGTGAATCTTCTCCGTACTCCCTCTATGGCAAGAATGTCTTTACTGGAATAGTGGTGGCTAAATATCATAATTGCAGGTTGCAATAGTAAGAACACTGTTTATGAATGGAACATGTACAATGCACAGGGGGAAAAAAAATTGAAAATCCTGAGCCAATAATTCCTGAGTTTGTATGTTCTCCC
This sequence comes from Amblyraja radiata, assembly GCF_010909765.2. NCBI lineage: Eukaryota > Metazoa > Chordata > Chondrichthyes > Rajiformes > Rajidae > Amblyraja > Amblyraja radiata. Next base: position 70,444,142 of record NC_045958.1, on the reverse strand, counting down.
TGTGGCTGTGTGGATTTCCTCTGGGAGCTCTGGTTTCCTCCCACTTCTCAAAGATGTCTGGGTTTGTAGGTTAATTGGCCTCTGTAAATTGCCCCTTGTGTGTACGGAGTGGATGAGAAGGTGGGATAATTGAACTAATGTGATCAAAGTCCACATTAGCTAGTACTGCTTAATTACTAATTCCTGTATCTCAGTTCAACGGTCTGGTGATAACATAGATTCCTAAAGCCACAGGCTCATTGGCAAGTTCCCAGAGAGGTCACCATGGCTTTCAAACATGCTATATACCTGAGAGGGCCCTCTATCAGATCTCCATAACCAAACCAAGTGCAAAAGGTGGCCCTTATCTGGAAAACTGTGCAAAACTCAATGGCTCAGTGGCGCAGTGGTAGAGTTGCTGCCTTGCAGTGCCAGACCCGGTTTTAATCCCGACTATGGATGCTATCTGTACGGAGTTTGTACGTTCTCCCAGTGACTGCATGGGTTTTCTCCAGGTGCTCTGGTTTCCTCTCACAGTCCAAAGATGCACAGGTTTGTAGGTTAATTGATTTTGGTAAAATTGTAAATTGTACCTACAATGCAAGATGGTGCTAATGTATGGGGTGATCACTGGTCAGCATGGAATCGGTGGGACGAAGAGGCTGTTTCCACGCTGTATCTCGAAAGTCTAAAGTCTAAATCCTGCATGTATTTTACCCTCAATTTGATATTTTCTTGGATAGTACCATAAAAGATAAATTATTTAATACTTTTGCAACTTCAGATTGTGAAAGACTCTCCTCTTTGCTGGACATTCTTTTGCCCTTGGTTTTGCTGGATTCTTTATGGACAGCTGCATCTGAGTTTGGTTCAGTACATGACTTGTGAATGAATTTCCTGAGATCTAATATATTCTTCAGGGAGATTTCTTCAAGGAATAAAATTCTTCCATTCCTTGATCTAGCTCAAATATTGACTATATTTCATCCTAACTGCTATTTTCTTGTTTTATGTGGTTCCTAAACATCATTAATTTACAAAGGTAACCTGCACTGATGAATCTGAGCAACAACTATAATGTCATGGTATGTTGTCATGCTCTAAGTGTTGTTCTCAGGTTGTAGCTGGAGACAAAATAGAATCCCAGCAAAACGAATGGCACATTGGGGGCATTGATGAGAATAAAGAGGATCTATCCCACCATCTAGTATTAACAAGTGGGGAATGAGGCAGGAACCAATGATTGAGAACCACAGCAGATAGATGATGTGATGAGAATTATTATTATCTGCTGACCAAATACTGCAATAATTATGACAATAGAATGGGATTGTTCTTGAGGTTATAAATCGTGCCTATTAATTACAATTGAGTACTGGAATAGTGGTGGCTAAATATCATAATTGCAGGTTGCAATAGTAAGAACACTGTTTATGAATGGAACATGTACAATGCCCAGGGGAATTTTTTTTTGAAAATCCTGAGCCAATCATTCCTGAGTTTACATGTTCTCCCTGTGGCTGTGTGGATTTCCTCTGGGAGCTCTGATTTCCTCCCACTTCTCAAAGATGTCTGGGTTTGTAGGTTAATTGGCCTCTGTAAATTGCCCCTTGTGTGTAGGGAGTGGATGAGAAGGTGGGATAATTGAACTAATGTGAATGGATGATTGATGGTTGGGACAGATTCGGTGGGCCGAAGGGCCCGTTTCCATGCTGATTCTTTCACTCAATCAAACATGGAATAAATTGTTTCAGTGCATGTGTTTGTTTACTCCTGATCTCATGACGTGTGAATTTAAAACAATATGGAGCACTGTATGAATGTTTGTCACCCCCTAATGCATGTTTCAGTGCTGTTTGACTATGACTCTAATATTTTGAGCAATTGTACAGAGTATACTCTTTGGTGGAGTCTTTCCTGCTCAACAAAATATTGATTTGAATAATTGATCAAAATATTAGTCAAAAGAGTAAATACAGCACTGAAACAGGCCATTCGACCCACTGCTTCAATGCCCACCCACATTAAATCTTAGGTAGACAAAAATGCTGGAGAAACTCAGCGGGTGAGGCAGCATCTATGGAGCGAAGGAAATGGGCAACGTTTCGGGTCAAAACTCTTCTTCACATTAAATCTTCTTTTGCATACTTTGTCCATAAAAAAATAATCCAGTTTCTCAGCTCAGTGCTGGGTGAAGAATCTGCTTCTTCAGAATGTTTCTAAGCAAAATCAGTTTATCAGTTCAGTTTATTGTCACGTGTACCGAGGTACAGTGAAAAGTTTTTTGTTGCGTGCTAACCAGTCAGCAACTGGTTATATCTTGTTATCAACAATCTTGTTATATAGCTATTATTGAGTCAAAGAATTGTAGAATAATAGAACACAGAAACAGAACCTTGAGGGCACTAGGTTCCTGCTGACCATCAAACACTTATTCACCCTAATCCATTTTTTATTCTCCCCACATTTCCACTTACTATTGGCAATTTATGATGGCTAATCTGCACATTTCTGAATGAGGGAAGAAACTATATCCCCAGCAGATACCCACAGGGTTTACAAAGAGTTCTCTCGGTCAGGATTGAACCCGGGCCACTAGACGCGTGAGGCAGCAGTTTAAGTAGCTGCGCCACTGTATATTGCAACAAAGAGAGAATACTGCAGGACAGTTAGCAGCCAAGAGAAAAAATATGGTGAAATTTTTGTCACACAAAATATCAAACTTCCTATAGTTTCCTGAAACTAATTGTGCAATGCATTCAGAAACTCAAGTGTTGGTTTCCATTTCCCCATGTTTGCAGCTCTTTTTATTTCTTCAGAGTTTCGTATTATATTGTATTAACAAGTGACTGAAGCTTCAAAGGTTGTCCATAATCCTTGCCTCAGCACAGGCACAGTAATTAATGGTTCCAAGATCACTCGGCACCTACCAAGATTATGTTTTCACAAGCTGCACATTTCACATGATGATCTTCTTTTAATCTTTGACATCCAGTGACACTTTTATGTTCACTTTGTGTCAGAAGAGCATCCCAAGAAGACAAGGAAAATAAATTCCTCCGGGCTGCTTCGTGTAAAATACGATTTCCATGACAACATGGTCTACCTTTCCCACCAATGTGCCAGTCTTAATCAGGAGAGGGTGAGATTGTCAATACTTCAACATTGCCCTTGGTAAACAAGGAATCAATTGCACTTAGCTTACACCGATTGCTGAACTTCTTTGTGTTAGGTTGGCCACATGATAACCAATCACTGAACAAAGTACAAAAAATATGCAGACTCTAAAAATACACACTGACATTTCAACCAAAAAAAAATCAAACTGAAGGATATGATGCCAACTGTGTCATTGTGTTACACCTGTCAGCAGACAGCCATTTTTCTCACAAACGTGGTATGATTATTTTTCACTCTGAAATTGAAGATACTACATCACTCTGGAGCTCAATGCATTAGGGAGTCAAAGACATCTAATTTGGCAAACTGGAACCTTTCGTGTTGACAAAACTAGAATTTGTGTTCATGGGTATTTTCCTGTCAGCTAATAACTACATTTTACAATTAATAATTTACTGAATAGTAGATTCCAAAGAAACAAGCTAATTCTGTGGAGAAAATATTATACTATTGCTATTAATCTGTCCACTGAATACCTGTGACTTTCATTACAATTATGATTAATTTGTTTATTGCAGTGCCCATTTTCTCAACCTTGGTTATTTCAATTAAAGATACGGTTTAAGTAATCATTCATCAAATATACCTGTTTTTGCTTTGTAAGTATTAATCTGCATATTTTGACATTATTATAAATCTTCATTTTGATGAATCACCTAACAATAATCGTTACCTGAAACTGCGATCAAAATGCTGCCTTAAAAGTCTCCGGAAATGGGTAAAATGCAAGCAGTATTCCCTGATTTGTCCATGTATAGCTAGACAGAAGGTCAAAAGGAGGCAATTATTCTTTATTTCTCAATCTAGGCAAAGTTGCTTGTGAAAGAGAAAATAACTGCCTGTTAAATGTTAATGGAGTTGATGCACACTTTAACTTGACAACTGTAATCAATACACTTCATTTCAATAAACCTACGCATTCCCTTTCCAGATGTTGCCTCGGATTCAGATTATTCGGATTCAGAAACACAAACACAAACAACAATCTGGTCCAGGCACCCCCCAAGAGTGAAAATACAATAAATACCTCACAGGAAGAACTGATATAATGCTTGACTCTTTAAAGGATGTCTGCTGCAAGAAAACTGAAAACCTGAGAAAACAACTAATTTTCAAGGGTTTGCATGAAGGGTATATTTTAGGTTTGCATAGAAGATGCTGTGAAGAATTGCAACACAGTGAGATTTGGTGTTGGAAGAAATGGGTTTGATGGCCTATTTGGTGCACAGGAAAAGCAACTAGCAACAAGAAAATATTGGAAATGTGATTTGAAAGCATTCACCTACCAAATGGCAAATGTTATTTCTTCCAGTTCGGGAATATGAGTAAGACATTTAAAAGAAAACAACTGATGCAAAGGAAATTATGAATCCAAACATCGTGATCGATAAAGATCTTGAAAGTAAGTGATGGCAGCTAATGGTTATGTTCCCAAGAGCAACTTTAAGAATACTTCAAATATATTTTCACCTTTCATTATATGTACAATTGTTACATGATTAGAAAAAACAGAAGAATTTCACTTCTAAAAGCTGGGGTGACCTTGCGCCCCACCCAAGGTTTCCATGAGTCGCCAGAAGTTTTGGTCACTCGCCTGGAAAGCCTCGAACGAAGCGTGAGCTGCATCTACTGACCAAAGATCCTACAGGATCTTTGCTACCGACCGCACACACACACACAAGAATGGAACCCACTATCAAAACATGGAGGGGACGGGTGACACAATTTTTTGGCGGCCACGCGCGCATGCGCACGCTCACGAGCGAGGCTTCGGAGGCTCAATCCAGCGCTAAAAACGGCGATTTTAAAATCGGGATCACAGAGACATGGGGGGGGGGGGGATGTGTCCCCTCTGCCCCCCCGGGTTTTCCGACCCTGCACACACACAAACATATCGCGAAGGTGGGGGCCAGGGTCAGCGGAGGAGCGCTGTCTGTGCGATGAAGAGGAAGGTAAACGGCTACCACAGTAGCACGGTAAGTCCTTTAGAGAGCGCGGGGGGGGGAGGGAGAGAAGGAGAAAGAAGGGGAGAGAGAAGAGGAGAGAGAAAGGGGGCAGAGAAGGGGGGAGAGAAGGGGGGCAGAGAAGGGGGGAAGAAGGAGTGGAGACAGTTTTGAGAAGTTTAATAAAGTTAGCGGGCATTTTACCTTTCGGCGGATCTTCTAGGTCCTGAAAACTGAAAACTCCAATGAGCCAATCAAAATGGTCGGTCAGCGAAGGAGATTGCCTTCAACTGCCTGTAAGTAAATAGCAACCACACTCCACTGGCTTCGACCAAACGGCAACCTATTTTTAGTCGAGGCCGAATTTGAATTTGTTGAAATAATCGCAGGAACATAGAAGAAGCCTCGACTATGTGGAAACCACTTTCGACCATTAGGGAGGGTGACCAAAACCTCCGGGAACCTCCGGAAACCTCACGGAAACCTTGGGTGGGGCGCAAGGTCACCAGAGGTTTCCGTTCAGGTTTCCTAAGTAGGACAGGGGCTTAAAGCTATGAATAACAGGCATTGCCCTGCACACTCTTGGACATTATTTAAACATGTCAAATATTTCAACCAGTCATTTGACAGTACAGTAAACCCTCGCTATAACAGACCACGAGATGGGGAGGGGGGAGGGGGGCGGGAATGATGTCTATTATTGACGATCGTCCCTTATAATCGAGTGATGGGAGTCAATATAAACAAATGTTAACTCAAGGTTGGGCGGGAAGAAATGCACGGGGCGGGGGGTGGCTAAACCAGTGGGAATTCACAGGCCAGAGAGCCGCAGAGCCCCTGGCCCCAAAAACAATGCACCGGGGACTATTCATGCTGCTCGTTCTCCTTGCTCCTGCAACCAGAAGCACACCACATGCTGCTAACACATTGGGTAACTTGGTGGAAGTGGGGGACGATGCAACAGGAGCCCCAGTCCGTTTTAACCAAAATCCAATATAAAGAGGTACGTTGTTGCAAGGGTTCACTGTATATATATATATATATATATTATGGGTTTTAGGATAGACAAATAAAATTTAAGACATCACCAACATCCTACAGGTTTACAGGGTGTGTTCAGGGACAACCCAAAGTGAAATGTCAGAAGCCATTGTATTATTAAATTGAATACTGAAATATTATCGAAAGTGGCAAATTAGTGCCCTTGTATCTGAACAAAGCAGTTTAATTTGGAAGGGAAGTTCAAAGTTCCACAGGTGAGTGCAGTTAATAGGAACTCACAGTGATGGTTTTTAGTTTAGTTTAGAGATACAGCGTGGAAGCAGGCCCTTCGGCCCACCGGGTCTGCGCCGACCAGCGATCCCCGCATATTAACACCATCCTACACACACACACACTAGGGACAATTTGCATTTATACCAAGCTAATTAACCTACAAACCTGCACATCTTTAGAGTGTGAGAGGAAACCGAAGGTCTCAGAGAAAACCCACGCAGGTCACGGGGAGAACGTACAAACTCCACAGCACCCATAGTCGGGTTCGAACCCGGGTCTCCGGTGCTGCAAACTCTGTAAGTCAGCAACTCTACCGCTGCGCTACCATACGTATATCAAGCTAGGGACATGACCAGATATATTGGCAGATGCAGGTGACAGTGCAATATCTCAGAAAAAAGTATAAAAGTCCTTATCAACACATTTTATGCTGCACATGTTTTGAATTCAGAGAATTTTCAGGTGTTTTCATTGTCTCTGGGAGGATCGTGCTGTGAAAACCAACACAACCTGCTGGAAACCAGAATTTGAATACACCTGTTGGAATTCCACAAAATTTAGGAACTTGAAAATTAACACAGAACATGCTCAAAATACTCAGCAGGCCTGACAACATATGTGGAATGGGAAGTGCGGTTAGTGCGTCATGAGAATAGATGCAAAAGTTCCGATGAAGGTAACTGACATGAAACATTAACTCTGTTTCTTTGTCCAAAGATACTGCTTGACCTGCTGGTCGTTTCCATCATTGTCTGTTTTAATTTCCAGCATCTGTGGTTTTGGGTTTTCAATTTAGGTACTCATTAACCCATCCCAATTTAGGTCCATTAACCCATCCCAATTTAAGTACTAATTAACCTGTCCCAATTTTGGTACTCATTAACCTGCTTTGTGAACACTAATGCCCTCAATCCTTGATTTTACTTCGGAGTCACGTGAGTGACTACGTGAAGAACCCGCTCAGCGCGCATGCGCGGCAGTAGGAGCGTTTACCCGGTGTTCCGCTATTCCCCGACACCGTGCCGAGCCCAGCCCGCTAGTACCTGAGCAGCAGGCTGGATGCATAGCCACCCAAAGAAGCATCCGGCAGGTGTTCCCGATTTCGGACGGGACGACTCTCCACCCGCACGAGGGGAGAGAGAGCCGCCTGAGCCGCTGGAGCGGCTTTCGGAGCAGGTGCCTGCGAGACGCGCTGCTTGAGGGGCACACTCGCTTCTACAAGGCACAAAAGCTCTAGAAGAACCTGTTCCCCGCTCGACTCCAACGGAGGAGCGTTCCATTGCAGGGGGGCAGTAACAGGCGGTAGGAACAATTACCGGGTGCTCCTCTATCCCCATCACCGCGCCGAGCCCAGTCCCGCTAGTGCCTGAGCTGCGGGCTGGATGTTTAGCCATCCGAAGAGGCATCCGGCCGGTGGCTTCCGACTTGTCAGAGGGGACGTCTCTCCACCCGCATGGGAGAGAGACAGCCGCCTGAGCCGCTGGAGCGGCTCCTGGAGCAGGAGCTCCTGCGAGACACGCTACGTGAGGGGCAGTCTCGCTGGAGGGTTCAGGCATACCCTCCACAGTGCCTAGGCACTGCCCATCGCTTCCTCCTTAGTGTGGTTAGCTTTGGGGTGACCAGTGGCTGGGCTGGTCATGAAGAGGGGTCATTGGCTGAACAACATCGGGAGTATGCTTGAGGTACAGGATCAGGAAGAGCTGCTGGGTGTGGCCGCTATGTGGCTCCACCACTAGCGAGATGGCTTTTCAGTCTCAACTGATGGCCAGCTTACTACTTGTTCTTTTCAAAAATCTCCAAGACAGGTAGTCATGAGGCGTTGGATTTTATCACGCTTCCCCTAAATTGCATTTACTCAAAGTGGCCACCATTATTGGAGGGTACATTGAGCATCGCTTTAAAAAGGCCAAAATATCAAAAAAATGAATTTAATATCCCTGACGTCGGCTATCATTTTCGCATGCTCTTTCCAGAGGGTCACGGTAGTATGGCAAAACACCTGACCTACTGTTCGCAGTGCTCCGCAACTCAGGAAGTTACAAAACCTGCCCTCAAAGAACGCCGACCTCACAACCACAGATCCTGCTGTCTGGCTAAGTTACCAAACCAAGCCTAAAAAACTGGACGAAGTGTCCAAAATATCGGCGCAAGAGGGCAGGGTCTGGAATGAGCACCACACGTAAACCAGTCAGCAGTACCTCTAACGCGTTCACCAGGAGGGTCCACCTCATGGTACTGGTGAAAGCTCGGGGCCTGCATGCCAATCCCGTAAGCCTTTCAGGCCAAGGCCCAGAGCAGGCCCCATGGAAAATGCGCCACCCCCCAACACCACCACCACGTCAGACAACGTGCAAGACTCGTTGGACCGGCAGGAAACAGAAGAATACCCATAACCATGGAGGTAGGTGGGTCTGGTTCCAACCAACGTATAGAAAATAGGGGCTTAATACTAACAGGGGGGAGATTACACCTGTTTTAAGAAGCACGGGAGTCTATCACAAGTGATCAGTATATACTCAATGGCTTTAGTGGATACAAAATACAATTCATACTCGAAAAATTGCCACCAGTTCAACATTTACCCCAGAGGGTATTTTCCCTCTCCGTTAAAGAAACGAGAGGGACAAGCTGTACTGGTGAGACTAATTACAAAGGGTATCATGGGAAACATGAACCCTTGGAATTCGTATCAAATATTCGTCACTAAACCCAAAAAGATGGTGGATGTCGCATCATCATTGACTTAACTTCACTAAATATGGTTGTTAAGTATTACATTTCAAAATGGAAACGGTTGTTACTGCCAAACAACTAATTTCCAAAGGATACTTCATGGCAAGCATTGATCTTAAATATGTTTACTATTTTAGTACCATTCACAAGGATCATCACAGATACCTGAAATTTACCTGGATGGGGCAGCTATGGCAATTTAAAGCGTTACCCAATGGGAAAATAGGCAAGACCATGGAATTGACTATGTTAACTGTATCAGCTACCAAACAGTTATTCGAAACCCTGGGATTGTCTTACATCCAGATAAACCTAAGTTGAAGCCATCCACAATCATGGACTACTTGGGCTTCACAATTAATTCAGTCTACGTGACTGTAACTTTGCCAAGAGACAAAACAGTTGAATTGGCACAATCATGCAACAATTTAATGGTCCACGTACTCCCAACTATTCGACAAGTAACAGAGTAATTGGGAATATGGTAGCAGCATTACCGGCTACACAATTCAGACCTTTGCACTGTCAAAACTTACAAAGAGCAAAGGTACAGGCACCAAAACGACATACAGGTCATTATGATCGTGTCATGAAGTCGCCCACTGAAGCAATATCATAACTACAGTGGTGGGCAAAAAATGTTTGGCATAATTTCAACCTATTATCATCACTAACAAGTAGTAGATGGACAAACCCAGAATCATCGTTACCACTTACACTGGGCATTAATTATCTACAGATGTTCGGTGACTTTTATGGTTTAAAAGCATATGCACAAATATGCATCACTTGCATGTACGCTTACAAATAGATAATACTACGGTGGTAGCCTACATTAACCATATGGGCGGCATAAAATCGGTATCATGCGACAAGTTGGTCAACACAATTTGGCAATGGTGTGTCGAAAGACATATTTGGCTATCAGTAACTTACCTGCCAGGTAAGCTAAATACAGTGGCAGACACCAGGTCACGTAAATTTAATGACAATGAATGTTAAACCCCAAATAATTTGCAAAAGTTATCATGCAATATGGCACGCCAGATATTGATTTATTTGCATCAAGGCTAAATCACCAGGTACCTATGTATGTCGCTTGGGAACCAGACCCTGAGGCAGCAGCGGTAGATGCGTTCGCGCTGGATTGTGGAAATTCTTCTTCTATGCATTTCCTCCCTTCTGCCTCATCAGTTGGGGACTACGCACAATACAAATGGACTCTGCTTCAGGTATTTTGATAGTACCCGACTGGCCTACACAGCCATGGTTCCCAAAACTCCATGACATGGTTGTTGAAACTCCGATGGTATCCCCAGTGACCCAGAGTTATTAACACCCAGTGTCGGGCACAAGCCACCCGTGCCATGAAAATCAAACTCCTGGGTTGCAGATTCTGCACACACCACTTCTGGGACTGGGATTATCAGAACAAACCATCGACACCATGTCAGCATCCCTTCGAACATCCACTAAAAAACAGCACTTGTCCAGCATCAAGAAATGGGAGAAGTACTGCTTGGATAAAGGGACCACCTACTCAACCGCTACAGTTACCAACGTACTGGAATTCCTGGTGAACCTTCACCACAATGAAGGACTCAGCTACAGAGCCATCAACACGGCTAGAAGTGCCATGCCTGTCTATTTAAAACCAGCTCCAGGACAACAGGCCATGGGGTCCCACCAGCTGGTGGTCAAACTAATGAAGGGTATTTACAACTCTAACCCCCTAGACCAAGGTACACCCATACATGGGATGTCAGTGTGGTCCTGACATACCTCAGGGGATGGCCACCAGCCAGACCCCTTAACCTGGAACAATCTATGCTCAAAACACTCATGTTGATGGCACAGAGGGTCCAGTCACTACACCTATTGCGACTGGACAACATGATCACAGCTCCAGGCCAGATCTGTCGTTATCCAGCGACTGATCAAACAGAGCAGACCAGGAACACCTAATCCAGTCGTGGAATTCCGGGCTTACCCACCAGAACCACGGTTATGTGCCATGACCCACCTACTATCCTACATAGACACAACCAAAATATTCAAGGGAGATGAAAAGCCTTGTGGGTCAGTCATAAAAAACCTTATGGTCGGGTGACGAGCCAAACCATTGCGAGATGGCTCAAGCAGGTGCTAAAAACTGCTGGGATAAACACTAACATGTACAAATTTTATTCCACCAGGGCAGCATCCACGTCGACGGCTAAAAGAATGGACATGCCTATAGACCACATCCTGGCTACAGCAGGATGGTGGGGGGAAAGACCGTTCAGAAATTTTATAATAAGCCGTTGGCAAAACCTGTTTTATTTGCAGTAAAGATTTACGGACTGCAAATATTTAATTTAAGCCCAGGGGAGCAATTTAATTTATTTGTTGTTATTGTTAAAAAATACCATTGTGTTTTTCTACAAACAGATTCATTGGTTGATTACGATAACACTTCCTCCCTCAAGAACTTCGGCAGTGAGTGAAATAAAACTGTTACACGGTTTGAAATCACAGAGCTTTGAAGTCTTCAGGTAGTCACTCACGTGACTCCGAAGTAAAATAGTAAGATTAAATGAGAACTTACCAGTTTGAAGTTTGATCTGTATTTTATGAGGAGTTACGATGAGGGATTACGTGCCCTCCGCTCCCACCCTCATAATATGGGTCAAACTGATAACTGATGTCTCCTTTTCTTTACTATGTTTACTTCAATAACTGTGTCTATCTGTGATTCCACACCGCTGCTTGGAAGTATGCCGCGCATGCGTGCTGAGCGGGTTCTTCACGTAATCCCTCATCGTAACTCCTCATAAAATACAGATCAAACTTCAAACTGGTAAGTTCTCGTTTAATCTTACTATTTTAAAGGAGACTTATGGCACAGACGGAACCTGTGCAGCTGATTATGCTGGCCATAAACATGTAGTCCATTTCAACAATAACTTGATTACTTTTGAGAAGCAAACTGTGAATTTATGTTTCTAAACTATCTGCCACAACTACCTCCTCTGGCAGCTTGTTCTGTACCCCCACCACCCTAGTGTGAAAAAATTACCCCTTAGATTCCTATTAAATGTTTTCCCCTTCACCTTAAACCCATGTCCTCTGGTCCTCGATTCACCCACTCTGGGCAAGAGACTCTGTGCATCTACCCAATCTATTCCTCTCATGATCTTATACACCTCTATAAGATCACCCCTCATCCTCCTGCGCTCCAAGACATGAAATATTTTGCAATGCACCTCAATTAGAATGATTCTTTCCAATTACACGTTGAGTGAATTCTTCATGATCAGTGAGATTAGATCAATGGGAATCCTGGCCATTATGCCTTGCATAAAAAAGCGCATGAAGATATGGTTCAATTCCTAATCTTGACATAATTATTTTATGTCAATTTTATTGACTTCCGTGGAGTTGATCATTGCCATGAGATGTATCCTTTTATTTCTAAGAGGCTGAAAAACAGGGAGTGTTTAACTCCAATAGTATTTAAAGGGCAGTCTGTAATTCAGATGCTTAATGGGTACCATGTTGACATCCGAGCTCTGATCTATTAATGGACCCAACACTTCCCAGCTATCTTAATAAATTGCCATTTCTCATTTATTTATGAACTACACTTTGCTTTTTCATAAATTGGTACAATTTAATAACACTTAAATATCTATTTAATGAGGCATTGCACATTTTGTGAATTGCCTCATGCGATTGTGTAAATCACTGCATGCAACTTTAGTTTTTATCCCACACCATCAAATTTTATGGCCTAAAACATGACTCCCATGCAGAATGCCTTGCTAAAATATGCAAAATGAACACCATATTTTGTTTCATAATACGAGTCCAATGTCTACAATAACTTTCCATGCAAATTTTGTGTTCTCTATTCATATCTAAATATTTCTTTCCCATTTTCACAATAAGGCAACTCCAAATTAACGACACAATAAACAAAGGTGCTCATGCTTGGATAATGGTTAAAGTATGAGTATTTTAGTTCAATCTGTCCCTTGAGGGAAATTCATCATACAGTCTGACTGAACTACTTGAAATCATTTCCAGATTAACAGGTTTACCGCAGTATGCCGAAATTAGAAAGCAATTGTAGACAACTGCCTGTTGATTAATAATATAATCCCATTAATTTTATTTCCCTGTCTATTATAGTTCAATGTGCTTGAAATTCCACAGAACAAAGAGGTCCAGCAGACCATTTGCCCATAAAAATAGAGACTGCTTAAGAGCAGCACAGTGGGACAGCTGGCAGAGCTGTTGCTTCACAAGCTCAGAGACCCGGCTTTAATCCTGACCTCAGATGCTGTCTGTGCGGAGTTTGCATGTTCTCCCCGTGACAATGTGGGTTTCCTCTGGGTGCTTCAGTTTCTACCCACATCAAAAAGAAGTGTGAGTTTGTAGGTTAATTAGCCTCTGTAAATTGCTGCGAGAGGATAGGGAGTGGAAGTTAACTTGGGATAACATAGAACTAATGTGAAACGTGCAATCGATGGCCAACATGGTTTTAAAGGGGCAAAGGGCTGCTTTCGTGCTAAATCTCCAAACAAAATCATCCCACAATAATTTGTTGTGCAATAATCTCCAGAGAAGAGGTGACAGAGATAAATGATGAAGAGGCTATGGAGAAACCAGCGAGCAAAGCCAAGATTTTTAAGGTATTGGTTCACAGAGTCCCTTGATGAGTGTTGGGGGGATGAGTACGTGTTTACAAAAGGAGGGGAGGAAGAGAGAGTATAAAAATATAGTTCAATGTTTTGGCAACACTTTGCTGGTTCAACAAAGTCAGCTAGACTATTGATTCTTATTTTCAGAACCACAGCTGTTGAATGAACTCAGGACTTCATTCGGGGTGACTCAGTGGCACAGCGGTAGAGTTGCTGCCTTACAGCGCCAGACACCCGGTTCAAACCTGACAACGGGTGCTATTTGTGCGCAGTTTATATGTTCTCCCCGTTATTGTGTGGGCTTTCTCCGGGTGCTCCAGTTTCTCCCACATCTCCAAAGACATACAGGTTTGTAGGTTAATTGGCTTTGGTAAAAAGTGTAAATTGTCCCTCCTATGTGTGTAGGATAGGGTTAGTGTACAGGGATTGCTGTTTGGCATGGACTCATTGAGCCAAAGGGCCCGTTTCCACACTGTATTTCTAAAACAAACAAAGAGTGATAGGAAATTTGTGCTATTCTAATCTGGGATTTTAATCCCAGAATTCGGCTATGCCTTCAGTTTCTGATACTGTTAATCCTGGCTAAATTGGAGAAGCTAGGACTTTAAAATGGGGACAAAGCTTCAGGGCTGCTGGGAGATTTGGTCAATTTGGAATTTATCTTTGCAAAGCTGAGACAAGCTGTGGAGTAGTGCCAGTGTGTCTAGAGCCTAGATACAATTTGCAAGAAAAGAATAAGAACATCTGCAGTCCCTGTCAATTAGGTGCAAAATGCATAGCATGGATTGGATGGCTGAAAACCAGATGTACACCTTGTAAATAATTGTAAATAATGTTGCAGAGTTCTACTTTGCCAAGTGTTGATTAGATGAGGTATTGAGCCGTGTCTGGGTTTCTGGCAGATCAGGGTAAATGTTTATGTTGGCTTCCTTGCGAAGTCCAGTTTAAATACAATGTATTGAGCTGCTGTATTATTGGGTTTGGGAAATGTCTGTATGTATGGGGTTAATCAATATCTGTAGTTGGATTATTAAGAGACCATCCCCATGTGGTTCGGCCCCTTGAGGTCCCAGGACATATAAAGGTCTTCTACCACGAGGGGGGGAGAAGCTTAGAAACGAGTAATATACAATACCATAAGGTTTGGAATTTCCTCATTTATCCAAATGTCTATCTCTCCCTTCCCTCTTTAAAACCCCCTCAGTATTTACCTCCCTGACCAACGTGTTGGTCTAATAGCTCTTTATATATATTTTCATGAACATTTGGTTAATAATCCTTCAGTAAAACTCTTATGACATTTTATAAACATATGAATTTTCTAGGAATTCCCCTTCCCACTCCCAAACATACCACCTCTTTTGTCCTATGTCTCCTCCATTGTCAGAGTAAGGTCACTTCCAAACTGGAGGAATCGCACCTCATAGACCATTTGGTATCTTACAGTCCACCAGTATGAACACTGAATTCTCCAATTTAAAAACAACCCCCTTCCCCCCTTCTCTTTCTTGTGTCCAACCCCCATCCCCACCATTCTTGTGCCAACCCATGTCTACCATTATCCTACCCTTCCTCCTCCCCTCCCACCCTCCTTGTACCTTCCACCAATATCTCTCCTTCTGGCTTTACACTTCACACCTCTTCTATCCTTGTGTCAGCTTTTGTCTTTTTTTATTTCTAGCCTTTCTCACTTACTCCGTCAATCTGCCAAACCTTTCCCTCCCACCCCCCCACCAGTATTCACCTATCACTTTGCCAGCCTTTATTCCACACGTACCTTTCAACCTCCCCCCCCCTCTCCCCACCCCACCCACCCTAATAAGATCAGTTTGAAGGATCCCAACCAAAAAAAATTGCCTATCCGGTTCGTCCCCAGATGCTGTCTGGCCCATTGTTACTCCAGCAGTTTGTATTTTCTCCTATTCTTGAGTAAACATTTATTGTTTTATAGACTATACCTCAATGTATAAAACCATGGATCCAATCTGAATTTTAATCTAATTTGTTCAGCTATCTTCTAAGCTTTGCAAAGTGCAGATTCCTGGCAAAATGTAAATACTTAATTTATATTTATTTTGCTTACTTCTCTTCCAAATTACACCATGTTAAACAACCCCATGAACATTAAGCTTATATTCATGTCTTTATCAGGACGAAAATTATTTGTCAGTTTTTAGTTGTAGATCACAGTTAAATACTTCATTTTCTTAACTGGTCAAAGTTAGCTATGTTAATAATAAGGATGAAATTAATGTGAATCTATGCTGCTTAAGACAATAGACAATAGACAATAGACAATAGACAATAGGTGCAGGAGTAAACCATTCGGCTCTTTGAGCCAGCACCGCCATTCAATGTGATCATGGCTGATGAAGCATAAATGCCCCATAAGTTTTAGGTAAATAACCAAATATAGCCAAATGCAAGTACCACAAGTTCATTGTGCAGGTGGAGGTGTACCACTGACTGCTTTGCTTCACCAAATGAAATGCTTCTGAATTTGCAGTAGTGGGTATTGATATATTGTTGTCACTTGTACTGAAATACAGTGAACAGTTGTGTTTGCATGCTATCCAGTCAAATCATATGTGAATACAACCAAGTCATAAACAGGTAGAAGAAGAATATAGTGTTTCAGCTCGAGAGAAAGTATATATTTTTTGTAAAGTGCAAGAGCCTCAACAATGTAGATTGGGAGATCAAGAATACATCCTAAGAATATGAGAGGTCCTATCAAGAGTCTGATAGCAGTGGAAATATAGCTGTTCATCTGATAAAACATGGTTTCAAACTTTTATATCTCCTGGGAGAAGGGAAATGACAGGGGTGTGTGAGAGGCGCTTGATTATGTTGGCCACTTTCTTGGAACAGCATCTTCCCATCTGTTATTAGGTTTCTGAACTGTCCTACCAGAAACTAAGGTACAATTTGATTCACCTCTGCCCCATTGAGAACATGGGACTTTGTTGAAACTGGTATTCTACAATGCTGAGAACGATATTCTGCACTCTGTATCTTCCCCTTTGCTCTAGCTATTTTATTCAAATATGGCTTGATTTAATTTTTTCTATAGTATTGACTAATTGGATTGAATAGCATGCAAACCAAAGCTTTTCATTGTACACATGACAATAAACCTAAATGTCTGAGAATGTCTCTTGGGGATGACATTCATAGGTTCTGTGAGCAGAATTAGACTATTCAGCCCATCAATCTACTCCTCAATCCCAAATGACGAAATATTTTGAAATGTATGCCATGCCTAAAATGATTGACAAATACCTTAATTAATGTTCCAATCCCTCAGATTCTAACAAGTTTCTGAATCAAACTTTCCTTTAATTATGCATTTTTACAGAAAAAGTACAAGTAGCCAGGGGCATGCTGTAACTGCCGAGTGAGTAACATAAGTAGTGACTCAAAATAGTAACTGGATTACAGACTATCTTGACAACTGGTTTCTGGTTATTATAGTCTTTCATATCCTCAATCGAAATCCGAGGGCATCACTTTACTGTTTAATATTGAACAGAAATAAAAGCTTGCAAAATGTACTTACCATTGAAAATTTGTATATATTTTGGCCTCAGTTTCATATTTAATCATCTATCTTAAACACTGTTAAATCTTAATAATTGTGTGGAAGTTTAATCAACAAATAAATATTATCCAGTATGTAATGAAATAAAATGGACCTGAAACATTGATGCAGTTTTGCTTTCCTCGGGTGCTACCTATCCTGCTGATTGTTTGCAGGCTTTTCTGTTTTTAATCAAACAGGCAATGGTCACTGCCACTTCCTCATGTTTCTGGTCTTTGAGTTTAGTGGCTGTAAGGTGATCATACATAGACCATAGAATAGTACAGCACTAGAACAGTCAATTTTTGTCTGTGCCAAACATGATGCCAAGACCAACTTCAATCTGCCTGCACATAATCCATATCCTGCCATTCCTTGCTTAACCATTTGCCTATCCAAAAGTCTCTTAAATGCCACTATCATATCTGCCTCACCCACCACCTCTGGCAGCAGATTGCAGGTAATCACTAGCCTCTAAATAAAACTTGCCTGCGCATCTCCTTTAAACTTTGGTCTTCTCAACTTAAAGCTATGTCCTTTTGATTTTCCCATTCCGGGAAAAAAAAAGTTCTGTCTATCCCATCTTTGCCTCTCAAAATTTTATACACTTCCACATGGTCTCCTCACAACCTCTGGCTTTCCAGAGGAAACAATCCAAATCTGTCCAAACGCTCCCAACAGCTCATAGCTACTAATCCAGGCATCAATCAGGGAAATCAATTCTGCACCCTTTCCAAAATCTCTGCATTCTTTCTGCAAAGGGGCAACGAGAACAAAGCTGCATCATGACTTCCTGCCATGCCATGTCAATTGCTCTATTGACTGTCACATTTCTGATATACCAGTTCATCCATCCCCAGTTACCCTCTCATCCCAACGTTGCGTTTTTGAATCTAAGTCTCCCTTTCTGCATAATGTTTTGTTTTCTGTTTTTCTTTCTCCCAATAAATCCCAAAGCCTTGACATATCTCAAGGCCCAAAATCTTCCCCTATCCTCCCCACTAATCCATCATGCTAAATTCCTCACAGTGACTCAGTGGTTCTAGATACCTACAGCGGTTTCCCGGTGTAAGATAGGGAGCTCCAGCTGTAGCCAATGAGTTATATGATGTTCCCAGAATAATGACAACTTAAACTGTTGACGTAAAAAAAATGATGTGACGTTGAAACTGATATTCCATCCCCACATTGCGTGCAGTTCCAGTTGTCCCATTACAGGAAGGGTGTGGAAGTTTTGGAAAGGGTGCAGAAGAGGTTTACCTGGATAATGCCCAAAATAGAGGGTTTCAGGTAAAAGGAGAGGTTGGACAAATGTTTTCACTGGAGCAATGCAACTGAGGGGAGACCTGCAGGGAGATGAGGGATGCTTATAAAATTATGTTTCAATATACTGGTAATTGTTGCCTAATTATTTTAAAGCATTTCAATTGCAGAACAAGCCATGTTCTCTGGTCTAAACATTTAACTGACCATAATGCCAGAATAGGTGCAGGGCCAATAAGTGATGATAGCTTGCTCAGACATGGCATTAGCAACTCCTTCCTGAGGGCAACCCATCACCCGCAGATGGCTCCATTTTGGTGGTACAGTGAAGGCAAAAACACCTGAAAGATTTTGTGACTAATGCACCAAAAACTTTTAGCACAGCCATGAGGATCAGCCAACTACAAATAAATCTAAGTAGTTCTCATTAAGTTTCCATCTGCACTTACAGAAAATATTAGAAAAAAAGATTATCAGGTGAATAGAAGGGAAGCTTAATTGATTTTACCCTCTCCCTTTCTGATCATGTGCAACCAGCATCCATCATTATCCAACCACAAATCACCAATTCAATTCAAAGAGATTTAACCTTGAATGCTTCCAGCCTATGTGACTAGGTCACATATCAGGCAAATTCATTCTGCCATCAAACAAATAGATATTAACATTTTTCCAGTGAATTGTACATCTAATTAAGGCTTGGTTTTTATGGTACCCGGACGTGGCGCCGACAGACGAGAAGCCGAAGCAAAGAAGTGGAAGCCAAATAACCGAATGGAAACTAATCCAAAACGGCAAATAACCGAAAGGGTGGGACGCCGAAATGCAAACTAACCAAAAGGGCGGGACGCCTAAAAGCCAACTAACCGAAAGGCTGCATCACCTAAAAGCAAACTCACCGAATGCCCTCTCTGCCGAAATGTCACCTACCCGAAAGGCGCGTCGCCTACAAGCCAACGGACCGAATGCCGCTCAACAGAAAAGTCAAATAACGGACATGATGTTGCCGGGGGGCCGGGACTTGTCAGCAATTGGTCCAGACCCCCGCGTCCATCACATCACTGTGGAGGGATGAACATTGTCCCAAACCTCCGCTCCACCCGACCCACAGCGGGTGCAGTGGGAGAGTGGAGGCTGTCCTGAGGGATGCGCACCTTCGGCCGCTTACAACTTGGTGCATGGGTTCAGATTGCCCAGTCACCTATGGCTTGTGTGGGAAACTGCCCACCTCTCTCTCCCCCTCCCGTCTCTCCCCTCCCCTCTCTCCCCTCCCCTCTCCCCCCTCCCCTCTCCACCCGCCTCCTTCTCTCTCTCACCCACTTATGCAGAGCGGCTATGGAAGTTTTGAAAACTGGCACCAACAGCAAAGATAGACACAACATGCTGGAGTGACTCAATGGGACAGGCAGCATCTCTGGAGAGAAGGAATGGGTGGCGTTTCGGGTCGAGACTCTTCAGACTCGGTCTTCAGGTCTGAAGAATGGTCTCAACACGAAATGTCACCCATTCCTTCTCTCCAGAGATGCTGCCTGTTCTGCTGCGTTGCTCCAGCTTTTTGTGTCCATCTTCGGTTAAAACAGTTTACAGATTCTGGTGTTTTGTGCGTGGGAGTTTGTGTGCATTCCGCAAGCAACCAGACAGTAATAAATAAAACATGCTTCTTGTTATCGGGGGGGGGGGGGGGGGGGGAGGAGTGAGAGGAGATAAAATTGTTCGTTGTCATGCACACTTGTCATCGGCCCACCAGGGAATGTGTGTCCCCCCCAAGTTTTAAAAGCGATTTACTATGCCCCGAGCAGTCTGCCCCCCCCCCCCCCGACCCCAGGATCCTGACACCCACACCGGGTGATTCACCCCCACCCCGGCCACGGGGACAGATGGATCGGGGTATAGTAAATGGCTCCCATGCACAAAACACACAAGCTCCCACGCACAAAACACACGAATCTGTAAACTCCAGCATGTTGTGTCTATCTTTGCTGTCAGTGCCAGTTTTCTTAACTTCCATTGCCGCTCTGCATAAGTGGGGGGAGAGAGAAAGGGGGAGAGAAAGAGGGGGGTGAGAGAGGGGGGAGAAAAAGAGAAGGGAAGAGTGAGGAGAGAGAGGGAGAGAGAGAGAGATGAGGGGAGAGAATGGGGAGCAAGAGAAGGGAGAAAGAGAGGGGGGAGAGAGGGGAGAAAAGAGAGAGAGGGGGGAGAGAGAGGTGGGAGAGAGAGAAGGGGGAGAGAGAGAAGGTGTAGAGAGGGGGAGAGAGAGAAGGGGGAGAGAGAAGGGTGAGAGAGAAGGGAGAGAGAGAGAGAGAAGGGAGAGAGAGAGAAGGGAGAGAGGGAGGGGGGTGAGAGAGAGAAGAGGGAGAGAGAAAAGAGGGAAGAAGGGGGAGACAGAAGCGTGGGGGTCATTTTTCCACACAAGCCATAGGTGACTGGGCATTCTGATCCCAAGCATCAGGTTGTAAGTGGCCGAAGGTGCGCATCCCTCGGGACAGCCCCCACTCGCTCACGGCCACCCTCCGCGGGCTGTGGGTCGGGTGGAGCGGAGGTGTGGGACAATGTTCATCGCTCCACAGTGATGTGATGGACGCGGGGTTCTGGACCAATTGCTGACAAGTCCCGCCCCCCAGCAATGTCATGTCCGTTATTTGACTTTTCTGGCTTGTAGGCGACGCGCCTTTCGGGTAGGTGGCATTTCGGCAGAGCGGCCATTCGTTGAGTTTGCATCAATTGAACTTTACCTCTTTAGAGCTGGGTTGAATGTGTAAGGTATGATTTGTGTATGATGGGCCTCTACAGCAGGAAGAAATGTTGTATTGATTTTTGTCACCGGCATTTAGGGTGTTTTTAAAAAAATATTCTTCTGTTGCTTTAGTAAAATAACAATATTTTTATGGTTTTCTCCCAAAGTGTATTTTTACAATTCATTCTTGGAGACCAGACTCCGTTTTGATATTCGATAACATTGGCACAAAAATCAGAAGGCCTTCCTGGATTTTAAGAAAGCATTTGACCATATTGGCCAGGCACACAGATTTCCTCAGACCAACCATCTGGTTATTGTGAATCTATGACTCATCAACAGGGAGCCAAACAGGACATTCAATATGGGATATAGAAAGCCAAGCTACAATGTAACACATCCTGATTTGTGGTCACGAATGCGATCAATCCTCTTGTGCCACAGGCTTGGTGTCAGCATACTATATGTTCACTCTGAAGGAACAGTACCAAGGGAGAGAAGCCATTCCCAGAGACCACAATGTATGTCATGCACCAAAGTGTAATGGAACCAATGCTTTTTTTTAGTTTAGAGATTAGTTAGTGATACAGCATGGAAACATACCCTTCGGCCCACCGAGTTGGCAATGACCATCAATAACCCGATCACAGTAGTTCTATGTTATCTCATTTTTTTCATCTGCTCCCTACACACTAGGGGCAATTTTTATAGAGACCAATTAACCTACAAACCTGCCCATCTTTGGGATGTGGGGAGAAACAGGAGCACTCGGAAGAAACCCATGCGGTCACAGGGAGAATGAACCCAAGGTCAGGATCGAATCTGGGGCTCTGGTGTTATGCGGCAGCAGCATTACCAGCTGTGCCACCCAAGATGTTCAAGGTATGCACAATGCCACCACTTTAACTCTTCTTCTTTCCATTTATTTGTGATAGAAAGAGCCTGCAATTATGTTGAAATCCAACTTTCAACTCTGCTTGAGAATTTTTGTCCCTAATAATTTAATTATGTCATTGTTTCCCTTTAAATTTCAAATGCATTCACTCCCATTTCTCAAATAGACAGGCTCCAGCAGAGTGTCAAAGCTGTACTCAAAGCATTGATCAGTCATTAACAATGTAGCTGAACCAAGAATATCACGTTTTTACAGATAGACAAGGAATGTAGTCATGTGGGAATACCACCTCCTGCAATTGTCCTCCCAAGCCAGACACTGCCCTGGCCTGAAAATATATCATGGTCTTCCTTCTTCATTGTGATGACAGCACTGTGGGAAGTTCTGTAATAGAAGGACAGTCATGTTTAAGAAGCAGTTACATCAACATCTTCTCAAGTGGCATGGGGGTGGACAATAAATGCTAACCTTGCCAGCATTATCCAGAAAAATGAATAGATTTAAAAAAAAACATGCAACTGCCATGAATATTCAACAATCCTCCATAGAACTTTCCTAAAATATCCATATCATCATTATATATTCGGCAGACTTCTCCCCTTGTGCCTGTTTTTGCCCCCTATCTTTTGGCCTATTGAACTATCAAGTTAAACCTACTGCCACTGCCTTGCACTTACACTGAGTGAGTGATATTCATGTTGTAGAAAGGGGACTGCCAGACCTACAGTTTGGGTAGACACAAAATGCTGGAGTAACTCAGCAGGATCGGAGAGAAGGAATGAGTGACGTTTCGGGTCGAGACCCCTTCTTCAGTTTGAATTATCTGGTAAGATTCCCCAGCCTGCAGAGCGTTATCCATTCAGATACAGGAACGTTTGTCTACACTTCATGGTTCGTTCTTCCTAAACACTGCCAAGCTGAATAACTAGCTGCAGTAGTGGTTTATTTTTCAATCATGGTCATTAGCTTTCAATTCTCCCTCTGTTACATTGCTCAATACTTCAACAACAGTGGGACCAAGCAGAGTCAAGAGTTCCAAATAATTAGCTTTCTAATGACATTCCTTGATGCTTCAGCAGTTTCAATTGCTTCAGTGCATCCAGTGCCTAGGACGGCATTCCCCCAAGTACTGAAAACTGTTCCAAAGTAGAATCTAGCAAAACATCGCTGACAAAAGAGATCCACACACTAGCTATCAATGATGAAAATACAGAGTGTAATTCCTACTGGTAGATAATTGCAGGAATTGTGACAACTTCATTCAAACACAATTCAAACAAAATTCAAGAAGCATTTTATTACCAAGCTGAAACCATATCTCGAAAACCAAGTACTTTCATACACCATGCTACATGATGTAAGCCACACTGTCAAGTCATTATGGAGTTCGCAGTGTTCAATAGTATGATGGTTATTGGGAAGAAGTTGTTCCTGAACGATACAATTTTCAGTTTTCTGGACCAGGCAGAATTCACCACTTTTTGTAATCTCCTTCCTTCTTGGGTGTTCGAATTGCTAAACCAGGCTGTGACGTAACCAGTCACTATGTTCTCTAACGGACACCTGTAGAAGTTCAAGAGGGTATTCATCAACATTTCAAATCTTTTCAATCTTCCAAGAGAGTAAAGGCTATGATGGGGTTTCATTATAATTGCATCAATCTGTTGGGTCCAGGAAAGATCTTCAAAAATATGCACACCTATGAACTTGAAGTTGTTGACTCTCTCCACCACTGAGGTGTCGATGAAGACAGATTTGTGGATCCTCTGCCTTTCCTTTTCTAAAAACAATGATCAGCTTCTTGGCTTTGCTGATATTGAGACCAAGGTTGTTGTTCTGGCCCCATTCGGTCAGACGTTTGATCTCCCTCCTATAATCATCCATAATTCGTCTAACAATTATGGTATAGTTGGTGAATTCAAAGATGGAGTTGGAACTGTGTTCGGCTACACAGCGAGTAGAGCAGGAGGCAGAGCAAACATCCTTGAGGTTCCCCGTGCTGATGGTTATCGAAGAGGTTGTTGTTGCCAATTTATACTAAACAAGAAGATACTTTCCAAAGTATTTTCTTAGATTTCAAATGCTTTTTAGTTTAACATGAAAGCTAAATCAATCTCTGAAATCAGACAGAGAATCGCCTGAAATGTCGAAGACAAATTATTGAAAGTTTCACGCTAGATTTGGGAGAGTGTGCAGATCTGGGTGGCTGGGGATAACTCTAAAATGTGCAGAGAGATCAAGAAAGTAAAAGATGAAAGAGTAGACTTTCCTGTATGTAATCATTCGAAATGCACGGGCATCGTCCTGGCTTGGGAGTACCAGATGTTTCTGCATCCTTGGTGCAAGTTCATTCCCTAGCAAGGCCCTATTGCTAAGAGATTTCATGATGATGGATTAGTTCCATGCAGGCTGGGTTTCTAGCCTCTGGAGTTTACAAGAGAGGGAGGTGACCATATTAAAACACAAGATTCTGAGAGGATTTTACAAGCTTGCTGCTGCAAGGGTGGTCAATGATCAGTGGGGATCTAGAACTAGGAGTCACCCATTTAAGATGGAGACGAGATGGAATGTTTTCTCTCAGAGCGATGAATCTTTGGAATCCTCTATCCCGAGGACTGTGGATGGTAACTTTTTCACACAAAGGATGGCGAGTGTATAGACCAAGCTGCACAGAGAGTGGTGAATCTCTGGAACTCCCTGCCACAGAGGGTAGTCGAGGCCAGTTCATTGGCTATATTTAAGAGGGAGTTAGATGTGGCCCTTGTGGCTAAGGGGATCAGAGGGTATGGAGAGAAGGCAGGTACGGGATACTGAGTTGGATGATCAGCCATGATCATATTGAATGGCGGTGCAGGCTCGAAGGGCCGAATGGCCTACTCCTGCACCTAATTTCTATGTTTCTATGTTTCTAGGAGGTTGTTGAGTCAGGGACTATCCCAACATTTAAGAAACAGTCAGACAAGTACATGGAAAGGACAGGTTTGGAGGGATATGGACCAAATACAGGCAGGTGGTACCATTGTAGCAGGGACATGTTGGCTATTGTGGGCCAGTTAGGCTGAAGAGCCTGTTTGCACACTGAATCACCCTATGACTCTATGTACCAAACTATGCTGACTATCCCTAATCGGTCTATGTCTCTCAAACCAAATATATTTTATCCTTTAGAATGCGCTCCAGTAACCTATCTTCCACAGATGTTAGGCATGATACAATCAACAGATAGATTAAGCAGATAATTAGAAGCTATATATGTTACTTTCTGATAGTTTATGTACTGTGCATTCCTGGCAACTGTAATATGTGCGTAATTAATTCTCCTTCACTTGTATTAGGTTGGCTGGGCTCAAAGACTATGTTGGTAGATCACATTGTGCCACATCTGAATCACATTCCCTGCAAATGATCAGCCTGCAAACCCAGAATGCAATTGATAATGAGGTAACTGCAATAAAATGCCACTGACCACACTCGTGTTGAACATTTCACAGTGAAATGTGAGCAAGAGCTCGAATGGAGAGCAGGATTTTTGTTCTGCCATCATTCAATCAGATTTTCAATCTCTCTTTTGTACTCTGACTCATAACGAACCATTATTTGCCCAACAATAACGGTTGGGTATCATCAACAAATTAAAGATGGCAATGAAGTGTATCTGGCTTCCTCTAAGGGGATGAGCACACAGCCTTGATGTGTATGCTTACTGTGTAAAGTGCAATCAGTCAGTTAGTCCCAATCATGTGCAAGCAACAAACTAAAAGGAGGGAAAGATGGCTTTGTGAGAGAGAAGAAGTTATGGGGTCCAAGTCCATAACTTGAAAGTGACTTATTCTTCTTATCGAGTCCACAGACAAGATTAGAAGTTGTTCAGCCAGAGGTGAACACACTTCTCGGCATCTGCAGACAATAGTGTCTGTCTCGTCGCTTCGTGTGCGTAGTGGTGGAAAGATTGGTGGAAACAGGGCCGCGAATGCTCTTTCCTTGACCACCTTGAACGTGACAACACAAGCAGAGTGGTGAAGAATGCATATGGTATGCTTGCCTTCATCATTCGGGGCATTGAGTAGGAAGTCATGATGCAGCTTTATAGTACTTTGGTTTGGCCACATTTGGACTGCATGCAGTTCTGGTCGCCCCATTACAGTAAGGATGTGGAGGCGTTGGAAAGGGTGCAAAGGAGGTTTAACAGAATGATGTCTGGATTGAAGGGTATTAGCTACAGGGGAAGGTTAGACAGACTTGGATTGGTTTCCCCAGAACACTGGAGTTTGCGGGGGAACCTGATCGATGTATATAAAATTATGAGAGGCATAGATTGGCTAGACAGTCAGAAGCTTTTTCCCAGGATGGAAAAATCTAAAACTAGAGGGCACGTTTTAAGCTGAGGGAGCCAAAGTTTAAAGGATATTTAAACTTTAGACAGAGAGTGGAAACAAGCCCTTCGGCCAACCGTGTCCACACCGACCAGTGATCACCTGTACACTAACACTATCCTTCACACTAGGGACAATTTATTGAAGCCAGTTAACCTACAAACCTGTATGTCTTTGGAGTGTGGGAGTAAACCGGAGAACTCAGAGAAAGCCCCCATGGTCACAGGGAAAATGTACAAATTCCATACAGTCAACACACATAGTCAGGATCAGACCCTGGTCACTGGCGCTGTAACGCAGCAACTCTACCGCTGCGTCATGGTGCCACCCCCATGTGCGTGGCAGGTTTGTTATATAGAGTGTGGTGATTGCCTGGAACATGCTGCCAGGTTGGTGGTTGAGGTAGATATGACAGTGTCATTTAAGAGACTTTTTGATACGCATATGGAAATGCAAGAAATGGAGGGATATGGATTATGTGCAGGCAGATAAGAGTTGGTCTGGCATTGTGTTCGGCAAAGACATTGTGGGCCGAAGGGCCTGTTTCAGTGCTGCACTGCTTAATTTTCTGCGTGATAAAGTAAAAAACATTTTAAAATCACTAACAATAATTAAAAGCTGAAGGAATAAAACACCATATAAATATTCATTTTCAATGACAAAAATGCTACTCTGCAGTAATTAATATTTATCACAATATGAAAATTCCCATCCACAGTAATGGAAGATAGTTGGGTCGAGTTGAATTTATTGTTAAATGCACAACTACAGTGGCTTGCAAAAGTATTCATACCCCTTGAACTTTTCCACATTTTGTCACGTTACAACCACAAACGTAAATGTATTTTATTGGGATTTTATGTGATAGACCAACACAAAGTGGCGCATAATTGTGAAGTGGAAGGAAAATGATACATGGTTTTCAAGTTTTTTTACAAATAAAAAACTGAAAAGTGTGGCGTGCAAAAGTATTCAGCCCCCTTTACTCTGATACCCCTAAATAAAATCCAGTGCAACCAATTGCCTTCAGAAGTCACCTAATTAGTAAATAGAGTCCACGTGTGTAATCTAATCTTAGTATAAATACAGCTGTTCTGTGAAGGCCTCAGAGGTTTGTTAGAGAACATTAGTGAACAAACAGCATCATGAAGCCCAAGGAACACACCAGACAGGTCAGGGATAAAGTTGTGGAGAAGTTTAAAGCAGGGTTAGGTTATAAAAAAATATCCCAAGCTTTGAACATCTCATGGAGCACTGTTCAATCCATCATCTGAAAATGGAAAGAGTATGGCACAACTGCAAACCTACCAAGACATGGCCGTCCACCTAAACTGACAGGCCGGGCAAGGAGAGCATTGATCAGAGAAGCAGCCAAGAGGCCCATGGTTACTCCACAGGACAACTATTAGTCGTGCACTCCACAAATCGGGCCTTTATGGAAGAGTGGCAAGAAGAAAGCCATTGTTGAAAAAAAGCCATAAGAAGTCCCCTTTGCAGTTTGCCACAAGCCATGTGGGGGACACAGCAAACATGTGGAGGAAGGTGCTCTGGTCAGATGAGACCAAAATTGAAATTTTTGGCCTAAATGCAAAACGCTATGTGTGGCGGAAAACTAACACTGCACATCACCCTGAACACACCATCCCCACTGTGAAACATGGTGGTGGCAGCATCATGCTGTGGGGATGCTTTTCTTCAGCAGGGACAGGGAAGCTGGTCAGAGTTGATGGGAAGATGGATGGAGCCAAATACAGGGCAATCTTGGAAGAAAACCCGTTAGAGTCTGCAAAAGACTTGAGACTGGGGCGGAGGTTCACCTTCCAGCAGGACAACGACCCTAAACATACAGCCAGATCTAAAATGGAATGGTTTAGATCAAAGCATATTCATGTGTTAGAATGGCCCAGTCAAAATCCAGACCTAAATCCAATTGAGAATCTCTGGCAAGACTTGAAAATTGCTGTTCACAGACGCTCTCCATCCAATCTGACTGAGCTTGAGCTATTTTGCAAAGAAGAATGGGCAAAAATTTCAGTCTCTAGATGTGCAAAGCTGGTAGAGACATACCCCAAAAGACTTGCAGCTGTAATTGCAGCGAAAGGTGGTTCTACAAAGTATTGACTCAGGGGGGCTGAATACTTTTGCACGCCACACTTTTCAGTTTTTTATTTGTAAAAAAATTTGAAAACCATGTATCATTTTCCTTCCACTTCACAATTATGCACCACTTTGTGTTGGTCTATCACATAAAATCCCAATAAAATACATTTACGTTTGTGATTGTAACGTGACAAAATGTGGAAAAGTTCAAGGGGTATGAAAACTTTTGCAAGCCACTGTACATG
This sequence comes from Amblyraja radiata, assembly GCF_010909765.2. Classification (NCBI taxonomy): domain Eukaryota; kingdom Metazoa; phylum Chordata; class Chondrichthyes; order Rajiformes; family Rajidae; genus Amblyraja; species Amblyraja radiata. The sequence goes on along the minus strand of NC_045958.1, from coordinate 70,415,157 downwards.
TACAGTGAAAAGTCTTGCTTGTAGCAGCATTACAGGCATCTGGACTCAAACATAAAAAAACAACATGCATAAATTATACATAAATTATTTAAAAGGTGCTTTTCAGCCATTTAGAACCAACATGTCTCTAGGATACCCAACAGTTGAGGCTTTGAGCAGAATTGGAGCTCTGGCAGTACAGATGGAAATAGATAACAAGGTTTCCAAGTGTCCAGGTTAATCTTTGGCGTAATCTTTTTTTGGCTTGGAAACATTCAAATTCAATTAAAAGTATACATGATACGTTGTTGTATTTTTTATGAGTTTACACCACAATTCCTCCTTTTGGGGCTGCAATAGCCTGATATGTCCTCGGTTACTACTGAATTTCGCAGATGAAGGGTGATTTTTATCCCAACATGTTTGCTTGGTGGGTCACATTGAGGTCGGGAGCCTGTTTTTGACATCTCATCCTTCTTTGCATTTTATTGACTCCAAGCCCAACTTGAACTTGCCCTAGGTTAGGTTAAAATTACCTCCTGGGAATCAGGCTACTTGTTCTTCTCTGGACTGATACGAGTAATTGAATGTCTCGCTTGCTTTTTAGCAAGATTAATTGTTTGCAGTATTCAAGGGCAGCGTTACGAGAGCAATCCAGTATGTACTTATAATTATCCTCTTTGATTTACTGCTTTGACTACATAGAGCAACATCTCAGTTGCTTTGTTAATTGCACTTCCATATTACTTGGACATATTTGGAATTGAGCACAACACAATTCCCAGGTATCATTTAGTTTGAACTTCAATATAACTTATTATATACGAGTAGGGTGAGTTTGCCACTTGTAACACTTTACACTTCATCTGACATCTTCCATTCATCTGCTCGCTTGCAACATATCAGCAATTCCTGAGTTTTGCCTTCTTAGATCCCAGCGCCCTTCTTAGTTTGATACATTTTGAATAGTTTTTTTTTAAATCAACATGATTTAGTGGAATTAGTAACAGTAGAATCTTCAGCTTCCAATCCTGAGATGCTGGTCAGTTACTTAGGAATGACCAAAGTTCACAGTTTCTGATGGTGTCTGTGAAAATGGATATCAATAGACAATATGTGCAGGAGTAGGCCATTCGGCCTTTCGAGCCAGCACCGCCATTCAATGTGATCATGGCTGATCATCCACAATTAGTACCCTGTTCCTGCCTTCTCCCCATATCCCCTGACTCCGCTATCTTTAAGAGCTCTATCTAACTCTCTCTTGAAAGCATCCAGAGAATTAGCCTCGACTGCCTTCCGAGGCAAAAGAATTCCACAGATTCACAACCCTCTGTGTGAACAAGTTTTTCCTTATCTCCATTCTAAATAGCTCACCCCTGAATCTTAAACTGTAGCCTCTGGTTCTGGGTTCTGGACTCCCCCAACATCGAGAACATGTTTCCTGCCTCTAGCATGTCCAAACCCTTAATAATCGTATATGTTTCAATAAGATCCCCTCTCAGCCTTCTAAATTGCATACAAGCTCAGCTGCTCCATTCTATCAACATATGACAGTCCAGTCATCCCAGGAATTAACTTCTTGAACCTATGCTGCACTCCCTCAATAGCAAGAATGTCCTTCTTCAAATTTGGAGACCAAAACTGCACACAATACTCCAGGTGTGGTCTCACTAGGGCCCTGTACAACTGCAGAAGGACCTCTTTGCTCCAATTCTCAACTCCTCTTGTTATGAAGGCCAAAATGCCATTCGCTTTCTTCACTGCCTGCTGTACCTGCATGCTTACTTTCAGTGACTGATGAACAAGGATCCCCAGATCTCATTGTACTTCCCCTTTTCCCAACTTGACACCATTCAGATAATAATCTGCCTTCCTGTTTTTGCCACCAAAGTGGATAACCTCACATTTGTCTAAATGTGCAGCAGTTATTACCAGACTTATACTAGAAAACATGTATCTAAAGAAATAAACTGCAATCTTACAAGCCATGTAAAACTGCCTGTATCCTAACATGAACTACATCCCTTTCAGTCATCAACATTATTTTTAACCACATGCACCATTGCAAATTAAATGTCTTGTGCGTTATATCCCTTCAAAACTTCACCCTTTTTCCTTAAACTCTGTAAATTCCTCCAGTCCCAACTCTGTGATTACAGTCATTGAATTATCAGCATGAAAACAGGCCCTTCATCCAATTCCTCAATGCCAACCAGTTGTCTAATCAACTTAGCCCCAATGGTTGTGCCTGGCCATATTTCTCCCAACCTTTCCTATCCATGTATCTATTCAAAAAAAAATTTAAGTGTCATAATTCTATTCACCTCTATCATTTCTTCTGGCAACTCTTCCAGGTACACACCACCTTCTATGTGAAAAGTTGCCACTCAAGTCCTATTAAACCTTTCCCATCTCACACTAAGCCTATGCCCTTTAGTTTTGTACACAACTACCATGAGGAAAATAACTGTGGCTATTTACCATTCACCTCATGATTTTGTAAATCTGCAAGTTCACAATCAGCCTCCTTTGCTTCAGGGAGAAAATACAGTGTAGTCGGCCTCTCCCTATGACTCAAAGCTTCCAAATCTGTTAACATCCTTGTAAGTCATTTTTGCACGCTTTCTAGTTTAATTACCTTTTCTATAGCAAGGCAATCAGAACTGCACACAATATGGTCTTACCAATGACTGGCATAGTTGTAAGATGATGCTTCAACTCTCATACTCGGGAGGCTGACTGATGAAGACATTCCACACAACACTGTTTACCAATGGTACACAAAATTGCTGGGGAAACTCAGCGGGTGCAGCAGCATCTATGGAGCGAAGGAAATAGGCGACGTTTTGGGCCGAAACCCTTCTTCAGACTTTTCCAGCATCTGCAGTTCCCTTTTGAACACTGTTTACCAATGGTTATTGCATTCCTTGAAACCTGCCTAATCGTGCATCTCTAATTTCCATCATCACAACATTGCAGGAAATTTCTCTATCTGTCTCTCATTCCCTTTAGGCATGTTAGATTATGTAATCATGCAAGTTAAAAGGGTGGTCCACCTTTGCATTATCAAAACAGCCACTGTTAGTATTGCCAATTAAGTACCCAGTATTGTCTATAAAGGTTTTGGGTCTCCCTGCAATGCATTTGCATCTATTAAGAATGCTAATGGTCAATTATTTTTATTTTTCAGTTATTGAGGCTATTAGTACATCATCACCTTCATGTGCATTAATTGTCGATTATCGTTGACCTTTCATATCCACTTTCAGCTGCAAATTTGCATATGATAAATTTGCTCTGCTGAGAACTTTGACCTCTAATATCTCAGCATATTGATCTTGTGAAATAGGCAATAACTTCTACTTGTTATAAACTGCTTGGTTCAATCTCACTTTGTAATCAACACACAATAGCATTGACCACCATTAACATCACGATAGTTGATGTTTCCCAGTCACTCCAGTTTGGCTTCGCACATATCAGTTTTTGTGATAACAATTATATCAGAATGTGGCGGATTCATGGAAAGAGCTGCCAGAAGAAGCAGATGAGGCAGGTACAATAACAACATTTAAAAGACATTTGGACAGGTACAGTACGTGGATAGCAAAGGTTTGGAGGGATATGGGCCAAATGCAAGCAAATGGGACATCTTGGTTGGTATGGACAAGTTGGACCTGTTTCCGTGCTGTGTCTCTATAAATAAACTGATCACACTGCGCACAATCGAAAAAGATGCCAAACTTGCATTGTCAAAACATTGCAATAGGTTGATGATGACATTGGTCAGATGCACTGACAGTCTTGCCAGATATTTAATTTATACTTCTCCAATGCATTTCAGATAGGTCAATGCTTGTTGCAGATTCATTTTGCCACTGGCTTGCTACAGATAAAGACATTAAAACCAGTAATGCCCATGTAGGTACCCTGAACATCACTGGATTCCTTCTCAAAAGTAAAGCCGAAGAATTATTTTGAAGCATCCATACCAAACACCCTGTTTCTCGTTTACTTTCAGTTTTCCAAGGTTGCATATCAATTTTGGTCAATTAGTGTAATAAATAAAAATAGAAACCCTAGCAGAAGCAACAATAACGCTTATACCAAAAAAAGATAAAGATTTAGATGAACCGGGTTCTTATAGAGCTATTTCACTTCTAAATACGGATCAGAACATTTTAGCAAAGATTCTAGCTAGAAGACTAAATAATTATATTAACAATTTAATAAATACGGATCAAACGGGATTTATACCCAAAAGACAATCATTTAATAATTTGAGAAGGCTTTTCAATATAATGTACTCTCACAATGAGAACAATGAAGATATTTCAGTTGTTACGCTGGATGCAGAGAAGGCATTTAATCAGGTAGAATGGCAGTATTTATTCAAGGTACTCCAAAAAATTTAATACGGGAGAGAATTTTATTAGATGGGTTAAACTACTTTACGATTTTTTGTTATGTTGAAGTGTGTTTTTTTTTTTTTTTTAAATGTTTTGATGTGGGGAAGAGGGTACGGTAAGGGGGATACCGTCCTTCAGTCGCTTCCTGGAGAGGACGCGACTATTATTCGAGTCGCGTCCTCGCCCCCCCGCCCCCCCCCCCAGCGGCCTACCTACTGGATTGGCGCAGCCTTTCCTGCCTGGACCGACCAGAGCTCCAGCAGCGGCGGGACAGCGCTGATACATCGCGGGGCTGGCGATGCCTTACCGGGGATCGCCGTCTGGAGCCCGGAGTGCTGGGCCTGCGGCACCGACATCCTGGAGCTGTGGTTCGTAGAGCTCCCAACGCGGGCGGCGCTGACAAACATCGTGGGGTCCTGCGACACTGCCCGGCTCGGCCTGCGGACTCGGGAGCTGCGGACTCCGGTGGGAAGCGGCTGATCGGGAGGTCCGGGCCGCTGAGGAGGATTTTCACCGTCGGGGTTCGGCGTCGGCGTTCTATCAGCCCGGCGAGAGGGTCTGAGCATCGGGCCGCCCGGGGTGGCGACTGCGGGTGCTAGGAAGGTCCCGAACACGGGTGAACATCTGGGAAGATCGGAGGGGAGGCTGGCTGGACTATGGTGCCTTCCTCACCTTGGTGCCATTGTGTTATGTTGTGTCGTGGACTTTGTGTTTGTGCTTTTTTTTTAAATTCAATTTTATTTTTAATATGTTTTATTATTTATTTATTATGTATTTATTTTTATGATACTGACTGTAAAGGGAAATTCATTTTGTTGTCTCTAACTGAGAAAATGACAATAAATTTGAATACAATACAATACAATGAATACAATACGATAGACCTACGGCAAGAATATTAACTAACAATATGCTATCTCCAAAATTTTACTTATCAAGGGGTAATAGGCAAGGTTGTGCCTTATCACCATTGCTATTTGCCCTTATGATAGAACCGCTGGCCGAAAAGATTAGAAATCACCCGAATATTCACGGATATAACACTAACGACTCAAAGAATAAAATTTCATTATACGCTGATGATATCCTTTTATATATTACTAATACACAAACGAGTATACCCACATTATTAACATTAATTGAGGAATTCGACTCTTTTTCAGAATATAGAATAAATTGGAATAAAAGCAAAATTATGTCTTTAAAACCACAGGATTCGAGACACTTACTAAAATTCCCCTTCAAAATTGCAACAGAAAAATTCAAGTGCCTGGGTATTCAAATTACGAGAAGACACAAATCATTATTTAGTGCCAATTTTATGCCACTATTAAATAAACTGAATGATATGATTAAATTTTGGAAAACGCTCCCGCTCTCATTGATAGGTAGAATTAACGCTATAAAAATGACTTTCTTACCACAATTAATATATTTGTTTCAAGCGATCCCAATATATATTCCAAAATACTTTAAAAAAAAACTAGATTCTACTATCACTAATTTTATATGGGATTACAGAGCACACAGAATTCAACGAAAGCATTTGTGTAAACCTAAAGAAGTTGGGGGTTTATCATTACCTAACTTAATGTATTACTACTGGGCAGTGCATATTAAGAACATAATGTACTGGTTGGATAGTTCCACTCAGCAGTTGGAGTGGATAAGAATGGAGAAAGAGGAGTGCTATCCGCACGATATAAGAACGATCTTGCTCTCACCGATAAAATTGAATAGTATAATATATAAGAAGAACCCAATTATTCACAATACAATAACAATTTGGAAACAAATAAAATATCCTTGAAATTAAATAACCTATCAGTACTAACCCCACTAGTGAACAATCCCGCATTCAAACCATCTCTCATCGACAAAACATATCAACAATGGGATAGACTGGGGATTAGGAAAGTAGGGGATATGTATGAATTGGGCAAACTGTTATCATTTCAACATTTAAAATTAAAATTTAATCTGAAGGATAATCAATATTTTAAATATATACAGATATGTGACTTTATGAAGAAATATATACATAGATTTCAAACTATATTTTTAGACCGTTTAGAAGAAGCAATGAATATTAAGGCTGATTCACAAAAACTAATATCATACTTTTATAATAATATATTAAATAGAGAATTACCCTCAACAGAAGCACTGAGAAGATTGGGAACATGAGCTAATGATAAAGATCTCGAAGGATAGATGGGAAAAGTATTTGATGAATACACATAATTGTTCTATTAATGCAAGACATAATTTAATTCAATTCAAATTATTACATAGACTATATTATTCAAAAACGAGGTTGAATAAATTTTATCCAAACGTCTCTCCCAGATGCGATAAATGTTTGTTTCAAAACGCTAATATAACACATTCATTTGTAGGATGTACAAAGTTGAATACATTTTGGAGCGATATATTTGATATATTTACAAAGCTTTTTAAGTCCACAATAGAACCTAAAACGGAATGGATTATATTTGGAATAATAGTAGAAGATATCAATTTAAATAAAGACCAAAACGTTTTTTTTAATTATGGATTAATAATTGGAAAGAAATTGATACTTAAATTTTGGAAAAATACAACCATACCAACTGTTAAAATGTGGATTAGGAATATGATGGACATATCACGCCTTGAAGAAATGAGACTCCGACTAATAGATAAATATGACCAATTCTTAAGGAGTTGGTCTCCTTTCATCGACTTTTTGGAATCATGTGATGCAGCGGTACCGTAAAGATTGCTGATTTCAGTTCATGCCGCGGATAGATCTACATCTCCGAATAAAGATTTGAAAATTTCTCTTTTAAGGGGCCTTCTCTCCTACTTTCTACTTTCTACTTTTTCTTTCTTTTTTTATATACAGGTGCACAACCTTTTATCCGAAAGCCTTGGGACCAGACACTTGTCGGATTTCGGAATTTTTCGGATTTCCGAATGGAAGATTTTTAGCGTAGATTAGGTAGGTAGCGCGGGCGGCTTGAAAAGTCTGGAGCGGCTGCCTCCTCCCCGGAGACCGGGGAATCATTGCATAAATGTTAGTCAGTTAGTTAGGAGGGATTTTATGTGGTGGGGGGGGGGTGAAGGGGGAAACTTTAATTCTTAGTCCCCTACCTGGTCGGAGAGGCGGGGAGCGGGCAATGCCTTACCGGGTCGCCGTGCAGTAAGCTCCGGAGTGCTGTGGCCGCCGACTCCCAACATCGCGGAGCTGGGGGCTGCGGGCATCCGGCCGCGGTTGTAGCTCCGACCCCGGCAACTCTACCCCTGGCTGCGCGGCGCTCCAAAGCCAGCGCGGCCCGCGGCCGGACACCCGCAGCCTCAGCGCCGCGATGTTGGGAGTCGGCGGCGTCGCAGCGCTGGGATACCAGCGGGGAGCGGGCAATGCCTTACCAGGTCGCCGTGCGGTAAGCTCCGGAGCGCTGTGGCCGCCGACACACAACATGTCGGCGGCCACAGCGGTGCTGGGGCTGCGGGCGTCCGGCCGCGGGCCGCGCTGGATTTGGAGCGCCGCGCAGCCAGGGGTAGAGTTGCCGGGGTCGGAGCTACAACCGGCGCCGCCTGCGGCCGGACGCCCGCAGCCCCAGCTGGGAGTCGGCGGCCACAGCGCTCCGGAGCTTACTGCACGGCGACCCGGTAAGGCATTGACCGCTCCCCGCCTCTCCGACCAGGTAGGGGACTAAGAATTAAAGTTTCCCCCTTCACATAAAAGCCCTCCAAACTAACTGACTAACATTTAAGCAATGATTTACAGATGTTTAAGTGTCTCCCCGGTCTCCTGGGAGGAGGCAGCCGCTACAGTAGTACAGACCTGGGTTGACCGTGGGTCGTTTCGGGTCAAGTTTGGCGCCAAACGCGAGCTTTGGTGTGCAGACGACATCCTGGAAAAAATGGCCGGTTTTCGGAGTTTTTCGGTTTCCGGAACTCCGGATAAAAGGTTGTGCACCTGTACACACTTCACGTTTTTCTATTCTCTACCATCTATTTTTCCTCTTTTTCCCCTTTCTATTGTTTTCTTTTTCTTGTCTTACTTCCCTTCTCAAAACATAAAAGTAGAGGTTGTACATAGAATGGATTACGGTATGACATAGTTGGCACCTAAAATTAGGTTCCACTGTACTGTTTTGTACTGTATTAACTTCTAATAAAATAAACAAAATCTTTTTTTAAATTTTTATTAAATAAATAAATAAATAAATAATAAGTGTGAAGAAAGGTTCCAAACCACAGTATCACCTATCCATATTCTCCAGGAATGCTGCCTGACCTGCTGAGTGACTCCAGCATTGTGTGTGTATCTTTGGTGTAATAAGGTATAACTGTTAGTGCCATAGTTATGAAGCATTAAACATTTACGTAACTGGTCTCAAGTCTTTTCACCCAAATACTTTATCAAGTCCACTATGTTCAATTATCACATCCCCTATGCTCTTCAGTCATAGCATTTGCTGAGTTGACATTGAGTATGTATCATGATAAAGCAATTTGCTGTCACATTGATGTTTATGTCAGTTCACTAACCATGTAACTATACCTTTATCTTGAAGTAACCCTGCTTTATTGCCATTGTTGCCCATGACATAAATGAAAGATAAGGCCCATTACCCATTGTTCACCTTGCCTTCGCTATTGTGTAGAATTCTACTTTGTGCCTTTTTGTCTTGAAAACTTCAATTCTGTAAAAAGCTTTCATACTTCTTAAATTGTCTGACAATGGGTTTAAAATTGCCTGCAGTGATTTTTCTGGCAGTAAAAATATTTGTCATTTTGAATTAATGACCTCCATTACTTCTAGAGCAGCAATTTACACCCATCCCACCCATCTACCTCGATTATACTTCATAATGTTACCCCTGCTACCAGCCTTTTTCAGTAAACTGCGGTTGTATTTATATCAAAGATAGACACAAAAAGCTGCAGTAACTCAGCGGGACAAGCAGCATCTCTGGAGAGAAGGAATAGGTGACGTTTCTTCCCTTCTTCAGATCTTTCAATATATCTTTCAATGGACAAATGGATGTTGCATCCTCTAAGCCACATTCAATAAGGTTGCAGTTTTGCATGCAAGTACAAATGTGAGAATGCAAGCTTCATAATGTGAGAATGCATAATGTTTATTTATAAAATTTGACCAAGCTGTTAATTTCAGCATTAAGAATGGGGCCAAGCAAAGAGCGTTCACGTCGCGGCCCTGTTTCAACCAATCTTTCCACCACCACGCACAAGAAGCACAAGAAGCGCAAGACAGACACCATTGTGCAGATGCCGAGAAGTGTGTTCAGCTCTGGCTGAACAACTTCTAATCTTGTGTGTGGACTCGATAAGAAGAAGAAGCATTAAGAATGAAGAATTAATGGGACTTAAGTAAACTTTTAAATCAAGCTGTGAGCTGAAAAGAGACAGACAGAATTGATTGATCATTCATACTCAGAGACAGACAGAATTGATTGATCATATGAATAAACAAAGGCCTGACAATGACATGCATTTGTTCAAGTTCAGCTGTCTGTCCTGTCCATCAGACTCATGTGGTTAGGCTGTTAACAAGATCGACAAATGACAAATGTACATATGCAAAGTCTACATTTGTCACTAGAAGGTTTGGAATTGTTAGCACCTACATTGTTGATAAAACAAAACCTAATCACCAACATTTTTGGATACTAATCCACCAAGATCTTTTTCCAATCTACATTGCGTCATAACTAGGATATATTTGACAAACTTGGATTGTTTTCTCTGGAACAATCGGAGATTGTGGAGAAAACTAATAGAATTATATTAAATCATGAGAGGCATCGATAGACAGTCAGTTCCTTTATCCCTTTATCAAAATGGCAAAGATGAGAAGGTATAGCTTTAAGGTGAGAGGGCCAAAGTTGAAAGGAGGTTTGCAAGGCAAGTTTATTACACAGAGAGTAGTGAATGCCTCAAATGCACTTCCAGGAGTGTTGATGGAAGCAGTTTTCATAGTGGCATTTCATAGATTTTCCGATAGGCACATGGATATGCATGGAATTGATGGATACGGATCATAGGCAAGCAGAGAAGATTAGTTGATATCATGTTTGACACAGATATAGTGGATGGAGGGCCTGTCCTTGTACTCTACTGTTCAATGTTCTATGTTTTAAAATAACTCTCGAGTTATGAGCTTTAACCAGTTTTATCCCTCCAAGATGGGTTCAGGTATAATTCATGAATTGCTGCATTTTAGGAGAGGAATTACTTCCTATCTACAATGATCTTATGTAGAAACATAGAAACATAGAAAATAGTTGCAGGAGTAGGCCATTCGGCCCTTCGAGCCTGCACCGCCATTTAATATGATCATGGCTGATCATCCAACTCAGTATCCTGTACCTGCTTTCTCTCCATACCCTCTGATCCCTTTAGCCACAAGGGCCACATCTAACACCCTCTTAAACAGAGCCAATGAACTGGCCTCAACTACATTTTGTGGCAGAGAATTCCAGAGATTCACCACTCTCTGTGTAAAAAATGTTTTTCTCATCTCAGTCCTAAAAGATTTCCCCTTTATCCTTAAACTGCAACCCCTTGTTCTGGACTTCCCCAACATCGGGAACAATCTTCCTGCATCTAACCTGTCCAACCAATTAAGAATTTTGTATGTTCCTATAAGATCCCCCCTCAATCTTCTAAATTCTAGCGAGTACAAGCCGAGTCTATCCAGTCTTTCTTCATAAGAAAGTCCTGACATCCCAGGAGTCTGGTGAACCTTCTCTGTACACCCTCTATGGCAAGAATGTCCTTACTCAGATTAGGAGACCAAAACTGTACGCAATACTCCAGTTGTGGTCTCACCAAGACCCTGTACAACTGCAGTAGAACCTCCCTGCTCCTATACTCAAATCCTTTTGCTATGAATGCTAACATACCATTCGCTTTCTTCACTGCCTGTCGCACCTGCATGCCTACTTTCAATGACTGGTGTACCATGACACCCAGGTCTCTTTGCATCTCCCCTTTTCCTAATTGGCCACCATTCAGGTAATAGTCTACTTTCCTTAATAGTCTACTTATGTGCTTAACAACTTTGTTTTGATTTGTTAATTGATTAAGTCATAAATAACCATGTCACACAACACAGTCCAAAAAGTAGGTGTAATTGCTTTGCCAGATTCATTTTACAGCAAGATAATTTACTCACTGACAGTCTTTCTCATTTGTTCCAAATTGGTTCCAAATTTGTACACTTCCTCAATTGCTACCAATTTAGATCTCTATCTACCACTACTTGGCCCAGTAGTACAAGTAAAAAAAGGCACAAAGTGCTGGAGTAACTCAGCATATCCGCATATCTGGAGAACATGAATAAATGATGTTTCTGGTCGGGACCCTTCTTCAGACTGATTGTGCAGGGGTGGGAAAGAAAGCTAGAAGAGAGGAGGGGCAGGACAAAGTCTGGCAGGTAATAGACAGATACAGATGAGAGGGTGTTTTGATCGGCAGATGGTTGGACAAAGGTCAGAGATGAAAAGACCAAAGGTGTGAGACAAAATCATTGAAGTGTTGTGAATTGTGAAGCTAGAGGAAGAAATATAGATGGAAGCAAATGGGCTGGGAATAAAAGGGATGAGAGTCCAGTTGTGGTGCAGGGGAGGAGAGAAGGGTTGGGGAAGTAAGGGGTGAGGGTCATTTTATCTATATAATTAAAACTCAAATCTTGACCACTTCCTGTTTGCACTGCATATTGATTTTAGAAAAAATGCTACCACATACGGCTGTGATTTTTGGCCATCTTACTCAGTCCCCCTCCGCTGCGCAGGACAAGAGGATTTTTCCCATCGATGAAAAATTAAAGACTTATTAATGTTTTAATAATGTTGAGATTCTCTCTCCTGTCAATCATGGCATGAAGGCCACGCCCCTTCTGGTGGGAGAGGGGAGGGATTATAAAACCCGGAAGTGTGGACGTGCCTCAGTCTCTGCAAGATGGGGGAGGGAGAGGTCACAACTCTGTCTTTGGTGGCCTTCCACCCTGCTTGAAGTGGTATGAAACTGCACTTGAATTTGGAGGCCTTGCACCCTGCTTGAAGTGGTATGAAACTGCATGTGTTTGGTGGCCTTGCACCCTGCTGGAAGTGGAATGAAACTGCACTTGAGTTTGGTGGCCTTGCACCCTGCTGGAAGTGGTAGGAAACTGCACTTGAATTTGATGGCCTTGCACCCTGCTTGAAATGGAATTTCATGGAATAGCCGTAAGTCAACTGCCAGCCCACCAGGCTTGAGTGACTGAGCTTCCAGCCCAATAATCCTTTCGGCCCACAATGTCCATACTAGCCCTCTGGAAACCAGACCCTTCAGCCCACAACACCCATACTAATGCTTCAGAAAGCCCCCCACCCCCACCCCCCACTTGCCACCAATATTACAATTGGTGGAGAGGTAGAATATTGCATTGGGGGACCAGCGCTCCCGTGTGAACATGGGACCCAACGGGTCCAACTTGGTCTAGTAGTTATCTAAAATCGGCAAATTCACTGTTGATACCATTGGGTTGTAAGCTACCCAAGCAGAGTATGAGGTGCTGTCCCTTCAGTTTGCATGTGGCCTCACTAACAATGGAGGAGGGCCAGGACGGAAATGTTATTATGGGTAAGAATGAACTGCTGATGCTGGTTTAAACCAGACAAAAAGCTGAAGTAACTCAGCAGGTCAGACAGCATCTCTGGAGAAAAGGAATAGTTGACGTTTCAGGTCAAAACCCTTCTTCAGACTGAGAGGCAGGGGAAAGGGAAATGAGAGATATAGACAATGTAGAGAGATATAGGGCAAATGAATGAAAGATGCAACAAAAAAAACCAATGATAAAGAAAATCGGCTATTGTTAGTTGTGGACCATGTAAAAACGAGTATAGACAATGAGACTAAACAAGACGACTTTGAAGCTGGTATGACTTGGGTTGGGGAGGGATGGAGAGAGGAGGGGATACAAGGGTTACTTGAAGTTCAAGAAATCAATATTCATACCACTGGGTTGTAAGTTGCCCAAGCAAAATATGAGATACTGTTCCTTAAATTTGCATTTGGCTCAACTATGACAATGGAGAATGCCTAGGATAGAAAGGTCAGTGCGGGAATGGGAAGGGGAATTAAAGTGTTTGGGATTGGGAAATCAGGTAGGTCCAGGTGGATTAACAAAGGTGTTCAGCAAAATGAGCTCCCAGTCTATGTTTGGTCTCACAGATGTTGACTGGGCAAATGTTTCTCTGAAAACCTTTGCTCCGTCCATCTGCACATACTCGATCTCCTGGTTGCCAAACACTTTAACCCCCCTTCGCATTCCCACACTTACCATTCTGTCCTAGGCCTCCTCCATTGTCAGAGTGAGGCCAAACACAAATTGAAGAACCAGCATATCATATTTTGTTTTGGCAGCTTACAACCCAGTGGTATGAACATTGATTGCATCCCCCCTCTCTCCATCCCTCCCCCACCCGTCATACCAGCCTCAAAATTGTCTTGTTGAGTCCCATTGTCTGTACCCATTTTCACCTAGGCCACAGCTATCATCCCACTGTTTTTGCATATCTTTCATTCATTTGTTCTATATCTCTCTCTATATCACAGCCACTATCCCTTTTCCCCGACTCTCAGTCTGAAGAAGGGTCTCAACCCGAAAAGTCACCTATTCCTTTCCTCCAGAAATGCTGTCTGGCCCGCTGAGTTACTCCAGATTTTTATGTTTAAGGTCAGTATGGGAATGGGAAGAGGAGTTTAAATGGTTAGCATGTGTTAGAAAGAACTGCAGATGCTGGATAAAATCGAAGGTCAAAATCAAATTAAAAAATGCTGTCTCGACCCGAAAAGTCACCTATTCCTTTTCTCCTGAGATGCTGCCTCATCCGCTGAGTTACTCCAGCAATTTGTGTCTACCTTAAATTGTTAGCATCCAGAATATCCAGTAGAGCTTGTGGACCAACTGTGGAACGTCTACGTTTGGTCCCATCGATGCACAGGAAGCTACAGCGGGAACATTGTATGCAGTTGATGAGGTTAGAGGATGTGCATGTGAACCCCTATCTCACCTGGAAGGACATACAAGGATACGAGTTCCATCTCCTGTGGTTGCAGGGAAAAGTACCTGGGGAGGGGGTGGTTTGAGTGGGAAGGGATTAGTGAACCAAGGAAGTGATCTCTGCAGAAGGCGGAAAGGGGTGGGGATGGGAAAATGTGACTGGTTGGGGAATCACGTTAGAGGTGACGGAATGTTGGATGATGAAGTGCTGGGTGCTGAGGCTTTGCACAAGTTTAACAACATTTTGGAGTGTTGACAGTTTGTTTATGTAGTATATTTCTGAGAATATATTTCACATAGGAGATTGACATCTGTGTGCTCTCAGGTAGATTGCGTCATGCTCGTTATCACTAAGAATCTCCATTATGTCATTTTCTGTAAAATATATTTTTATCCATTATATGCATGAACTAAGGCTCAGACACCCAAATGAAGGCAGAGAAGCTTTTGACCTAATCCAACATTTTATACTGTTCCCATGTTATCCAGATACAGTTTCCGCTCCTGGACCATTTCATTGCTTTTCCAGTGATTATTGCATAATTTCCATTGGCTGATGTCTATCATGTACACACTATGAGTGCAGTTCATCAACTTTGCTTCTTCTATTTTTGATGTTCTATGCAAGCATTTTCACTTCAAACCCCAGCTACAGGGAGGTCACAGACGGCTTGTTAAAACATGCACAACTGGTTTATTCAACTCCCAGGTGATGCTGCACATGTGTGCATGCTTTGCACATTTATGTACACCACAAGTCATGTGACTGAACACTACCACAATGTAGAAGGGCAATACATCGTCTTTTTAATGCGACACAATTTAGTTTAGTTTAGAGATACAGCGTGAAAACAGGCCCTTCGGCCCACCTAGTCCACGCGAATCTGCGATAGCCACACACAAACACTATCATATACACACTAAGGATAATTTACAACTATACCAAGCCAATTAACCTAGAAAGCTGTACGTCTTCGGAGTGTGGGAAGAAACCGGAGATCCCACGCAGGTCGCGGGGCGAATGTACAAACTCCTTACAGATAAGCACCCGTAGTCAGGATCAAACCTGGGTTTCTGGCACTGTAAAGCAGCACCTCTATTGCTGAACCACCGTACTGCAAAGATACATTTCTAACCCGTTACTTTTGATTCATGTAGACAAAAAGCAATCTAGTCATATAATCTTGACAAACAATTTTTTTTGTTTGATTATAAGCAACAAAAATCAGAATGAGAAAGTACATGTGGAACCATTTAATATGCTAATCAGCAGTGTAGCTTAAAGGGCCTGTCCCACTTATGTGATTTTTTTCGGCGACTTGCCGGCACCTGTCATAGTCGCAGTAGTTAGCCGAAAATTTTCAGCATGTTGACAATCCAGCGGCGACCAGAAAAAAGCCTGTATGGTGGTGAGTTGGTGCCCAAAGAGTCGTACCTTTTTCTGGTCGCCGCTGGATTTTCAACATGTTGAAATTTTTCGGCGACCTGCTGCACCTACGAAGGGTGCCGGCAAATCGACGAAAAAATTGCGTGTGGGACATGCCCTTTAGCATTTCAGCCCGACACTCAATCCTGCTCCTTCTAGAATTGAGTCAATAATCGTGAAAAGATGAATATTAGCAGTATGCTAATTTGACAGAAATTTTAATTGAAATGCAACCAAGTAATAGGGCAGTCATGGTGGCACAGCGGAAGAATTGCTGCCTTACAGCACTTACAGCGTCAGAGACCCGTGCTCAATCCCGACTACGGGTGCTGTCTGGACGGAGTTTGTACGTTCTCCCTGTGACCGCGTGGGTTTTCTCCGAGATCTTCGGTTTCCTCCCACACTCCAAAGACATACAGGTTAGGTTAATTGGCTTTGTGTATGTGTAAAAATTGTCCCCGGTGCGTGTAGGATAGTGTTAGGATGGTGTAGGATAGTGTAGGATGTGTGGGGATCGCTGGTTGTACAGACTCGGTGGGCCGAAGGGCCTGTTTCCATGCTGTATCTCTAAACTAAACAAAACATAGATAGTTACTCACAGCATTTTAAGATTTGTGATGTATATCCATTTATAGTTATATTGGTCTTACTAGCAAAAGTGGCTACACTACACAACTGTCACTCATATCAGTGGAACAAATGAACAGATAATATACTTTTATGAAAGTATTTGATGGTTGAATAAATGTTCACCAGGTTAACTCCATTGCTCTTCTTCACACACCAAAGAAAGTGGTCGACAGGTACAATTCAAACTAGCACAAATACATGGATAGGAAAGGTTTGGAGGTATATGGGGCAAGTGCTAGCAAGTGAGAATAGCTCAGAAGGGCAATTTGGTCAGCATGGCCGGAAGGACCAGTTCCTGTGCTGTATAGGTCTATGTCAGTATGACTAGTGCCCTGGATTATAGTGCCATTTTATAGAAACATATAAAATTCTTGGAGGATTGGACAGGAAAAATGTTCCCGATGTTGGGGGAGTCCAGAACCAGGAGTCACAATTTAAGAATAAGGGGTAGGCCATTTAGCACTGAGATGAGGAAAAACTTTTCACCCAGAGTGTTATGAATCTGTGGAATTCTATGCCACAAAAGGCAGTAGAGGCCAATTGATTGGATGTTTTGAAGAGTTAGGATTAGCTTTTAGGGCTAAGGGAATCAAGAGATATGAGGGAAAAGGCCAGAACGGGGTACTGATTTTGGATGATCAACCAGGATTATATTGAATGGCAGTGCTGTATTGAAGGGCCAAATGGCCTACTCCTGCACCTATTTTCTATGTTTCTATGATTCCTTTATATTCCAACAAAGTTGTGAAATGAACATTCTATGCTTGGCAATATTTTTCCTCGATACAACGCTCCCTTGCTACTGCAATATGGTGTCAGCCTGGATCATGTGATTGCATCCCTGGAGGGGATTTCATCGACAACTTTGTGACTTGGAGGCAAAAGTCACAAATCTATGCTCACTCTATTGAATAACCTTATATTGCTAATGGGACCTAAGGGAATATTAACATGTGCCCTCTTGACTGGTGATAACATATACTTTTAAAGCTGTGCAGATGAGGGCAATTCATCACTTAACTGAAATTATCTGTATTTTAGTGAAAGTTTTGCTCTTTTAGAGCCCAAAAAGAATGATTAAAAGTGATATCTGATTTTCATCATGCCTATGACTTAATTAATAAAAGACATAACTTTCCTTGTTGGTGTATGCTGTTTAAAACATTTAATTTAAAACTATATACGGTATGATTGCACGTGTCAACACGAGTGCCTGTGTGCATATTGCATACATGCTAAGATGCCACATAAATCATCTATTTGCCCAAGGCAGGTATTAACTCCCTTACCACCCCCTTTATCAAAGAAGAAATGAGAGAAAAAAAAGTGGATCAATTGGAAAAACCCAGTCATGTTGGATTTGTGGCTTGTATCTGCGAACCTTGCCCAACAATGCTTGGTTGTGATAAACATTACCCACACACTCATTCATTTCAACAACCCCCACCTCACTCCTCCTAATAAAAAAAAATGGAGGAGGTGATGAATACAATCTTGCTCGTCAGTGAGAGTACTTGAAGAGGTCAGCCATTTGCAATGTTCCAAAGTTCTTTGCTGTGTGCTGCTGTGATATTGTGATGATCATGTTTAAACCTGAAAACTACTTTAATAATTTATGTTTCTTTAAACAAGTGTTGATTTCTCTTTGAAATTTACTCAACTGCACATGATTAAAGAGGCATACTACCCTCACTGTCATAATATGGGGGAGTTGCTCACTTAAATAAGCACTGACTGTCTATGATGCATTTCCTTAGGCTGAAATATCAAGACATCATTGCAGACTAAAACGCCAGATCTGACTAAACATTGCCATGGCTAGCTGAGGAAATGGCAGAAAAACTGTAAAAAGTTTGGCTCAGTGAGTTGGCAGAACAGAAAGCTCGTGTGTGTCATTTTTCCACTTTAAATATAATCCACAGGAGGATAGGATGTCTTCGTCAGTGAGAGAGAGAGTGTGAATAAGAGATCCAAAATGATTCATGCCAGCACAGTGATGCACTAGTTATCAGATTCTTCTTATCAAGTCCACACACAAGATTAGAAATTGTTCAGCCAGAACTGAACACACTTCTCGGCATCTGCACACAATGGGTCTGTCTTGCACTTCTTGTGCTTCTTGTGCGTGGTGGTGGTGGAAAGATTGGTGAAAACAGGGCCGCGACGTGAATGCTCCTTCCTTGATCGTTATCAGATTGATAACCCAGATGAAAATCTAAAAAAGGTGCAGGTGCTGGAATGTTTTTTTTTTAAATGGTAGAAAAACCCAGCAGGTCAGGCAGCATCTGTGAAAGAGAACCAATTAACATATTTGATACTTCTGTGATACTTCTTCATTTCTTTTTAATGACAAAGTCACAGACCTGAAACACTAAAGGGCCTGTTCCACTTGGCCATTTTTTCAGCGACCGCCGGCGTCATATCAGTGTCGCCAAAAGATTTTGAACATTTCAAAATCCAGTGGCGACAAAAAAAAGTTACAACACTGGAAAAAAACACCGCACGTCATACGTCATCACATCGCGTCACCGCCACATCACGCCGCAAACTTTTCGGTGACCTGATAAGTCAGTCAATGATGCTGGGGTGGAAGATTGCAACCTTCACGTGGTCTGCCCTGTTTCGACTAATGCAATCAACTCGACGTGCACAAATGGAAGATCAAATAGAACAAGTTTTCCAACAACTTTAGGCTGTGCACGCCACACGAAAGAAGAAGAAGTCAATGATGCTGGCAGTCGGCGAAGAAAAAATCGCCAAGTGGGACAGGTCTTTAACTGTTTCTCTGTGCACAGATGCTGCCTGACCTGCTGTGTCATCTTCCTGCATTTTCCACCCAAATTCTAAAATTAAAAGTAAATGATGGTCACGAAGGTGGTACCTTGCAATCCTGACTTTATGTGCTGTCTATACGGAGTTTGTACGTTCTCCCTGTGACTGTGTGGGTTTTCTCCGGGTGGTCAGGTTTCCTCCCACATTCCAAAGGTGCTGATTTGTAGGTTAATTAGCTCCTGTAAGTTACCCCTGGTGTGTAGGATAGAACTAGTATACGGTTGCCTACGCCCTACTCCAACGGGTCTTCTGCCGGTGCTCGCTGGTATCGCACCCGTCAAGCTTTGCAGAGAATACTTTACACACGGGCTGGTGTGCAAGGTCACATCGGACACCAAATATCCTCTGCACTACCTCGCCCAGAACTCACAGCAACTGGGACCTCAACGCCCGTCATCTCGTCGCCCCTTCTCCCGTTATGCAGCGATCCTCTGTGGCTCCGGTTTCAACACACTAGGAGCATGGAGAACCAGATGGGAACAGACTTCGCGATCTCCGCAATTCACTGTTGCACCGAACACCACAGCCCCACCCGGCTCGGACCTGCCCCGCAAAGAGTGGGTCGCCCTGAACCGGCTCCGTACAGGTGTCGGCCGGTTCAACTCCAACATGCATCGCTGGGGGCTGCGTTCATCAGCAGCCTGCATGTGTGGAGCAGACCAGCAAACAGCGCAGCATGACATTTTCGACTGCGCTGTCCTCTGCCCCCCTGGTGGAGAGGTAGACCTCATGGCCCTCGACAACAGCATATTGAACTGGCTACAGCACCTGGAGGGCGTTACATAACTGCTGCTGCCTCAAACGCAAGAAGTAGAAGTGTACGCGTGATCACCAGGCGGTGCAGACTCGGTTAGCCAAAGGGCCTGATCATACGCTGTATCTTTAAACTAAACTTAGCTAAACTAATTAAGAAAAGCCTGATTGAGCTGGAGGAATATTGTCACCAACTTCCCAACTGTGATTGTGACTTGGAGCTATGCACCATAATTCACAAGTATTTACGTGAAAAGAAATATATGCAGGAAGACCACATATCATATGGTTGCTTTGGACTGGCAGTTGTTTCAGCTTTTTCTCTAGAGCTTACAGATTCGATTTGCAGTAAATCTGCAAAGCATCATATTTACCCACCAATAGAACAGGTAACTGCTGCAAGCCACCTTAGAGATGAGCAGCAACCAACTAGGCTATCCTTCCATAAAGGTACAGGCTGCTCTTAATATAGCAGAAGGATGTTACTGGGACTGGAGGGCTGGAGTTATAAGTAGTTACTGGATAGGCTGGGGCTTTTTCCCCTGGACGGTAGATGACTGTGGGATGACCTTAGGGAGGTTAATAAAATCCAAGAGGGCCATAGCTAGGTGAGTAGTCACAGTCTCTTTCCCAGGGTAGGGGAGTCTAAAACTAGAGAGCATAAATGTGAGGTGAAAGGTTTATAGAACTAAAGGGGCAACCTTTTCCACACAGAGGGTGGAGGGTATCTGGAATAAACTGCCAGAAGATGATGGAGAGGCAGGTAGAATTACAAAGTAAAAATATATTTAAACATTAATGTCAAAAAGACATTAGAGAGATACGAGACAAATGCAGGCAAATGGGACTAGCTCAGGTAGACAGCCTTTATTGACATGGATAAGTTGGGCCTAAAGAAGCATTTTCATGTTGGATAACTCGATGACTTGAATAGTTTTACGAAGATGTAGCCAGAAAAAAAGAGGTTAAGCAGGGTAGGATTATATTCCATGGAGCACAGGAGGATGAGGGGTGATCTTATAGAGGTGCATAAGATCATGAGGGAAATCGGTATGATAGAAGCACAGAATATTTTACCCAGTGTGTAAATCAAGAACCAGAGGATGTCGGTTTAAGGTGAGAGGGGAAAGATTTAATAGGGGCCCCGAGGGACAACATTTTCACTTGGACGGTGGTGGTATATGGAACGAACTGCCAAGGGGGGGGGGGGGGGGGGAGATTCAGTCGAACAAGACTGCTTTTACTTCATGCAAGCTGGTACACATCAAGAGAATTTGTACGCGCCATTTTTTATTATTTACGATGATCACTTTCATCCGATGACAATGATTTATGCAATTATTACATAAAGTTGTAAAGTCATAGAGCTGTGGAGCATAGAAACAGGCCCTTCGCCCAATCTGGCCACTGCATTCAAGTCGGCTAATCGCATTTTAAATCTTTATTTAAATATCCTTTAAATCTTTTCTAAAAGACTAGTAATTAACAGATTGCGGTTAAAAAATAAGTCCAGGGGAAAACCCACGGGGAGAGCCCACAGGCCGAACATGCAAAAGCTACATGCTGACTGCACCAGAAATTGGGATCGAACACATGTCTCCGGAGCAGTGAGGCAGCAGCTCTACCCACTGCGCTACTGGGCCAACAACAGAAAACCACATGAAATATTCAGCCTTACAACTTAGCCAGTGCATGCTGACACTTATCCTTCATTCATTCTTCTTTCCCCCCCTGTGCTCATTTAGATTTCCCTTAAGTGCATCAACACATCCCCCAGTCTCTTTGGTAGTAAATTCCACAATCTCACAGCTCTTTAAGCAGTGAAGTTTCATTTGCTTTTAGTGACTGATTTATTTTATTGATGGCCTTTGAACCCGCTTTTTCATCGGTAGCTCTTTCAAAACGTTTAATAATTTTAACAACCATGACATCCTGGCCTGAATATGAACTCTTTGATAATTCAGACAGTGGATAGTTTAAGGAAGGTATCTTTTAAAAAGATTTTGGTATTGTCAGCATACAATAATATGCATCCCAACTAGATTCATATTTCTCAAGTGAAAAATGTAATTTTTTTTTTTACAGTCTAACATTTTGCACATATGTATTAAGTATATTTATAGAGTCAGAGCCATACAGCATGGAAACAGGCCCATCAGCCCAACTTGTTCACATCTACCAAGATGCCCCACCTAAGCTTGTCCTATTTGCCAAAGATTTACTTATTTTCCACTAAACCTATCTGACCAATGTACTGTTTAAGAAGGAACTGCAGATGCTGGAAAATCGAAGGTAGATAAAAGTGCTGGAGAAACTCAGCGGGTGAGGCAGCATCTATGGAGCGAAGGAAATAGGCAACGTTTCGGGCCGAAATCCTTCTTCAGACTGATGTGAGGGTGGGGCGGGAAGAAGAAAGGAAGAGGTGGATCCAGTGGGCTGAGGGAGAGCTGAGAAGGGGAGGAGAAAGTAAGGACTAGCTTAAATTAGAGAAGTCAATGTTCATTCCGCTGGGGTGCAAACTGCCCAAGCGAAATATGAGGTGCTGCTCCTCCAAGACACTGCCTGACTTTTTTGTGCATTTCCTACAGCCCTGGCCTACATTTGACAGGTATACCTCTTTATTTGTGTTTTCTCTAATTTGCCTCATTAATCCATTAACCAGATAAAGGTTCAAAGGTTCAAACGTTATGTATTGGTCACATACACCAATAGGTGTAGTGAAATGTTTATTGCCAATGCAGCACATAAAAAAAGAATACAGACATAACAATAATAAAGAAATTTAAACATAAAACACATCCCCCCACAATGGTTCCCATTATGAGGGAAGGCACAATGTCCAGTCCCCATCCCATGTCCACCCATAGTCGGGCCTAATTTGGCCTCCGCAGTCGCCTTTAGGGAGGCCCGATGTTCCAGGCCCTTCTCGCTGGATGATGGTGCTCCAGCGTCGGGCGAATCCTCACAGCGGTATGGGAAACCTGGAACAGCCGCTTCCTTACCGGAGCCCGCGGCTTCCAAAGCCGACAAGCTGCGCTGGATGGAGCTCCCCTACTGGTGATCTCGGCGAGAGATCCCAGGATCCCGATGTAAAGTTCAGCGCCACCGCACGCGGCTGGCCACAGACCCGCAGCTCCGCGATGTTTTTATCGGCGGTCTCAGCTCACCGAAGTTCCAGCGCGGCGACCCGGGCAAGGCATCGCCCGCTCCGCGATAGTGCTCCAGCGCTGGCCGCCGCCGAAGCCGAGGTTCTGGCCGGTCTCGACAGGAAACGCCGCTCCAGGCCCGCTGGTAGGCCGCGAGGACGGGTCGAAGGTGCTGCCTGGAGAAAAGCCGCCTCTCCGATCTGGTAGGGACCCTGAAAAGCAGTTTCCACCTCCCCACCCCCCACATAAAAAAGACTAGAGCTCCAGAAACAAAACACTATAACTCACTAAAAATTAAAAAAAAAGTGAAAAAACGGACAGCTGCAGGCTGGGCAGCCATAACATACAGGACAGTGTCCCCGGTAGTTTCATGAACTTCTGAGCATCAATAACCCGGCCCCACCCAGTCAGATAGATTCCCATTATCCAAACCATCCCCCCTCCCCCTGTTTTTTTTTCCTCTTTCACAGATTCCCTACCAGAAGCTAAATTACCTTTAGAATGTTTCCAGCATTTTCATTTATTTATTTCAGAATTCTTGTCTGCATATTTTTTGTATTTCCAAAGCATAAACTTGGGGATTATGCATATAATTGATAAATTTCACTGTTGATTGAGCAGCTGAGAGAAGGAGCAATGTGGGAGATTTAAAAAACAGCCTTTTGTGTCCTGGAGTGACTGCTGCTTGTGGTATATAAAAGAAAGGCCTGCACTACTAGGCCACATTTCTGGAACAGGAGTTTTGGGAGGGGTTGTGTGGAGGCCCAAGTCCTATGGGACTTAGTGTTGAGGCTTTGAGTTTAGAGACTTCAGTGAGGAGGCTGAGAAGAGGGGAATGGCAAGGTAAGGCATTTTATTTTCCAAATCTTCTTTGAACGTAGTGTAATTGGTATGGTGTTTAGTTTATTGTCGCATGCATCGAGGTTGTTGTTGCGTGCTTACCAGTCAGCAAAAAGGTAATGCATGATTGTAATTGAGCCATCCACAGTGTACAGATACATGATAAAGGGAATAACATTTAGTGCAAAATAAAATCCAGTAATGTCTGATTAAAGATAGTCCAAGGGTCTCCAATGAGGTAGATATTAGCTCAGGGCTACTTTCTTGTTGTTGATAGGATGGTCCAGTTGCCTGATCACAGCTGGGAAGAAACTGTCCCTGAATCTGGATGTGTGTGTGTTTTCACACTTCTGTACCTCTTGCTCGAGGGAAGAACCCAGAGGTGACTGGGTGAGACTCATATGTGATTATGCTAGTGGCCTTGCTGAAACAATCTCCCTTCCATTGAACCCATTTACATTTCACCAGCATGAAGTGTAAATGGAGTCAATGAAAGGGAGGTACACAAAATTGCTGGGGAAACTCAGCGGGTGCAGCAGCATCTATGGAGCGAAGGAAATAGGCAACGTTTCGGGCCGAAACCTTTCTTCAGACGGTTGGGAAATTGAAATGAAATCGATCAATGAAAGGGAGGTTGGTTTGTGTGATGGTCTGGGCTGCATCCACAATCCTCTGCAGGGGCACTGGTTTGCTCTTCCTGTAGGATGTGGGAAGTCAGGGAAGCTTCCCATGTCTCTGATGATTAGACCTGTGGGAAGTGCGTCCAGGTGCAGTTCACGGCTGATCATGGGGGATCTGGAGCTGCATGCTGGATCATCTGGGAGAATGAGAGTGTCATAAATGAGAATAACAGTGAGGTGCTCACACTTTTGGTGCAGGCAGGAAGTAGTCGGGTGATCACCATGAAACGGAAAGAAAATAGGCAGCGAGTTCAGAAACCCACTAGAGAGACTAGAGAGCATAGATTTAATGTATAAGAAGGAATTGCAGATGTTGGTTTATACAGATGATAGACACAAATGCTGGTCTAACTCAACAGGTCAGACAATATTTCTGGAGAAAAAGAATAGGTGATGTTTCAGGTGAGAACCCTCTTTCGGACTCCAGACTTGAAACTCGGATTCCAACCCGAAATGTCACCTATTCTTTATCTCCAGTGGTGCAGCTTAATCTGTTGAGTTACACCTGCATTTTGGGTCTATCTTGAGCTTAGATTTAAGGTGAACGGGAAAGATTAATATGAACCTGAGGGCAATAATTGGTTGTAGTCCATAAAATTTGATTGTAGTCCATAATTCTGTTGTAACTCCTGAAATGAAAAAAAAAATATATTTTCTATAAAGATGTCCCACCTTTTTAATTTCATAATTTTTCCATTGTATAAAACCTTTATCCAACACAGAGGGTTTAAATGAAGGGTTATTTACAATGGGGAGAAAGAATAATAATAATAAATTTTATATTTAATGGGCGCCTTTCATACAAAATCTCAAGGACACCTTACATAGTAATCGAAATTAAAACATATAATCGGAGTAAAACAAGTAATTAAAGACATCACAATGACACAAATTAAAAACAGAATTCAATCCAAAAACAGAAAATCAAAAACACAGTGTGAAGAGAGAGCAGCGGCAACCAATTCGTGCCAGCGTCCACTCTCCCTTCACGGCAGCCATCTTGGACACAAACCTACAAGACTACAGTTAGACAAAAAAAAATCATCCCCCCACAGTGGGTAGCACTGTAGAGAAAGGCACAATGTCCAGTCCCCACCCCATGTTCACCCCAAAGTCAGGCCTATTGGGGCCACCGCAATTGCCTCTACGGAGGCCCGATGTCCCTGGCCGTTCTCACCGGGTGGTCTTGCCCCGGCGTCGGGAGAGTCCTCACAGCGGCTGGGCCACTTGGAACGGCCGCTTCTTGGTTGGAGCCCGCGGCTGCCGAAGCCGACAAGGCCGCGCCGGTTTGGCGCTCCTAGGCTCCAGATGAAAAAGTCGGCGACCGCTCTCCTCACTGCCGAAGAATGATAAATTATCCAATTTTTAAGTACTTTTTAATTGTTTCCAAATTCGTATACCACTATATATTTTAGGATTTTCACTATAGGTTATTTTAGTCAGTTTTGTGGGAGCTAACAGAATCGAGCCAATTTCAAAAGGCAAACAATCTTCCTTTTCCATGTTTAACCAGTCTGGTTGCTGATCCATATCTTCCAACCAGAAGTTCATATTTTTAATATTAACTGCCCAGAACTAAAATAAAAAATTTGGTAAAGCTAATCCTCCATTCGTCTTGGATTTACATAAATGTTTTTTACTTATTCTATGGTTCTTATAATCCCAAATAGAACTTGTGACAATAGCATCAACTTTAAAAAAAAATGTTTGGAAGATATATCGGGATTGATTGGAAGAGGTACAGTAATTGCGGAAGGAAAATCATTTTTATGGCATTACCTCGATGCATGTGACAAATTAAATGCCATACCAATTACACTACGTTCAAAGAAGAGTTAGAAAATAAAATGCCTTACCTTGCCATTCCCCTCTTCTCAGCCTCCTCGCTGAAGTCTCTAGACCCAAAGCCTTAACACTAACTCCCATAAGACTTGGGCCTCCACACAACCCCTCCTAAAGCTCCTGTTCTCGAAATGTGGCCTAGTAGTGCAGGCCTTTATTTTATATACCACAAGTGGCAGTCACTCCAGGACACGAAAGGTTGATTTTTAAATCTCCCATACTGCTCCTTCTCTCAGCTCATATAAATTATATGCCTAATCCACAAGTATATGTTTTGGAAATACCAAAAATATGCAGAGACAGGAAATCTGAAATAATAAATGAAAATGCTGGAAAATTCTGAAGATCATTTAGTTTCTGGTAGGGATACTATGAAAGAAAAAAAAACAGGGGGATAGGGGATAGTTTGGATAATGGGAATCTCTCTGAATGGGTGGGGTCAGGTTATTGACGTTCAGAAGTTGATGAAGCTATCTGGTTAATGGATTAGTGAGGCAGATTAGAGAAAACACAAATAAAGAGGCACACAAATCTGTCAAATGTAGGTCATGGCTGTAGGAAATGCACAGAAAGGTCAGGCAGTGTCAATAGAAAGGGATTACTACTGTATTATTATAGAGCAGACCTGCTAGTTTTAATACAAACTAGACCAAGTGCAGACCCGTTGGCAGTAATGGCCACCAGGGCCGCCTTCTCATCGCGTGCCCCGCGTGATGATAACGGCCGCCATGTTCTACCATCGGGCTGGGGAGACGGAGAGGTTTCAGAAGCAAGCCTTTGTCCTACTGGCTGTAACCTGCTGTGACCTCCCGATCTGCAGAACGCTCAATCTTTCCAAAGATCCTATAGCCGCTATAGGATGGAGCGGGCGGGCGGGCGTGGGAGTCCAGCTGCGGGTAATGTAGCAAGAGCGTACTTGGGCTAGGCGCGGGCAGCGGGGGGGGGGGGGGGGGGGGGCCAGGATGCAGATGGGCCTCGATTGGTGTGCATGTGGGCATTGTGACGTCAGCAGCTCATGCGGCAATTTAATTTTTTTAAAGGGAGTTTTGTGACCAATTTTATTCAAAATCTGGGGAAATAATTGACAAAGGAGTGGATTTCTGAACTCATAAGATAAATCCCTGCCGAAATTGTAAAAATCTCCGCATATTTGCGTCTGGCTTTTGCGGAGATACGTTTCAAAGGCAAAATCTCACACACACACACACACACACACACACACACACACACACACACACACACACACACACACACACACACACACACACACACACACACACACACACACACACACACACACACACACACACACACACTATAACATTCAAAACTTTGTCCTTCGGGCTGCAAGAAACTCTGATGGAAGATAAGGCCCTGTTCCTTGGGCTAAATTTGGATCAGTGCAGGAGGCCAAAGACAGGTATAGTCAATGAACATTAAAGCTTGGAAACAAGCCCTTCAGTCCACCTTGCCTATTCTGACCAAATCACATTTCTGTGTCAGTCCCTTTTGCCTGTAGTTGGCTCTTACCCCGACATGCTCTTCCTATCAATATATCCAGATATATATCACAGGATAGGGTGGGATGGAGAGTGGAGCTGAGAAGCAACACGAAGTTCAGGGTGACCCTCATAGATTACACTGGTTTCCACAAAATGGTCACCTGCTCTATGTTGAGCTTCTCCACTACTGAGGAGATTGCATTGTGAGTACTGAAGACGGTACACTGAGCTGTATAAAGCACGTGCGTTGTTGCTTCACCTGGAGGTTTTATTAGGGTATTGATTCCCTGCAATTTGTCACCTTCCCTCTCGGCATTGACCTAACCATCAGCTTTTTAAAGTTTATTTCTTGTTTGCAAATTCCTAAGCTGAAGTCTGCGAATTAGAATGTGTTGGAAAATGTGTGGTGGAATAAATGTCAACTTGACCTGCTGCAGGTTACACCTTAGATTCACAGGCATGCTTCATCCAGACGAGTGCATCATATTAATCAGTGCCAAACCTAGTTCCTGATCTGTCAGTTCACATGCAATTATGGAGATGCTATCACCAGCTGAACCCAATTGGCATTGACTGAATGTATGTCTGCATCTCCTCCAGCCATTGGAAGTCACTGCATTAAAAATCTTGCTGCACAGAAGCAGAAGCACTAATTTTTATCTCAAACTGGAGAAGAGAAGATGGATCCTAATTGAACAAGACCACAGCCACAGTGAAATTGCGTGGATGTGTCCAGGAGAACTGAGGACATCAGACATAACCCCAGTAGAACTTTCAGATGACAGAAAAAGTTAGATACTTAGACCATAGAACAGTACAGCACAGAATCAGGCTCTTTGGCCCACAATGTTTATGCCAAATACGATGCCAAGTGAAACTGATCTCACGTGATCCATGTCCCTCTATACCCTGCGGTTTCATGTGCCTATCCAAAAGCCTCTCGAATACTACAATCATACTCCTGCCTCCACCACCACCCCTAGCAGTGCGTTCCAGCCCCCCACCTCTCCGTGTAAAAAACTTGCCCCACAGATCTTTATTGGCACCTTATGGCCATGCTCTCTAGTGTTGGACAGTTCCACCTTGGGGAACAGTTTCTGACTGTCTACCCTATCTTCGCCTCTCATAATGTTATATACTTCTATCAAGTCTTCACTCAACCTCCAATGTTCCAGAGAGATCAACGCAAGTCTATCCAACCTCACCCTGAAGCTGAAACCCTCTAATACAGGTACCAATCTGGTAAATCTCTTCTGCACCTTCAACAAAGCCTCCACATCTTCCCTATAATGGGGTGACCAGAACTGCATGCAATATTCTAAAGGTGGCCTAACCAATGTCATACTTTGCATGAATTGCTGACTTTTATTTTCAATGCCCCAAGCAATGAAGGCAAGTATACCATATACCTTCTTAACCATCCTAGATGACCTCACATGTGCATTTCAAGGCAAAATAGAATATCTAAATCCCATCTCTGAATAATGGCTCCTCCAGCCACCTTCCTTGCAACCTGTGCAAATTCTTACCATTGATATTCCTTACCTCAAACTCATACAAATACTGCTATTTCCAATGCTTCTACCAAACATTGCTAGCTCCTCAATCATGGACTCATGGCCATCACATCACTGGTCCCATCTTTCAGTGCTCATATCAACAGCCATTCCTCTCCTCAACAGGAGAAGGTGATGAATAAAAAATGCCAACTTTAGCTGGAGGCAAGCATTACCTTGCACATTGGCTCGTGTTTTTGGCTATTGCTGAGGCAGACAAATCAGAGATCATATGCTGAATGTGTAAACTTGCTCATATCATAGACCTCCTGATCCCACATTTTCATCTGGCCTCAAAGTGCAATTAAACATACTCATTTTGTTTGACCTCTTTTCTAACATTATCTAAGTTCTTATGCTTTTTTTCCCTTTTAGACATCCAGCAGCATTTTGGATGTCTGGATCTATCAAACTATATGTCTATCAAACTAACTAGCTAAAGGACCAAATGGAGATTCAAAGCTCCTTTCAAACCTTGCCACTTGCCACAATCCAAAGAACATGCAGTTCACTTGAGATCCATTGAACTTCAACTCAATCTCCAATGCGTGATTAGGGTCAGCACAGTGGCTCAGCTGGCAGACCATTACCTCACAGTGGGTTCAATCTTGATCTCAGGAGTTGGCTGTGCGGAGTTTCAACATTCTCCCTGTGACCTCCGTGTGCTCTGATTTCCTCCCACATTGCAAAGATATGCAGGTTTGTTGGTTAATTGGCTTCTGTAAATTGCCCTGAGTGCATAGGGAGTGGATGTGAAAGAGGGATACCACAGAACTAGTGTGAATGGGTGATCAATGGTCAAAGTGGACTCGATGGGCCAAAAAGCCTGTATTCATTTTGTATCCCTAAACTATGCTGAATAAAGTATACATGTCAATGAGAATCATTTAATTAACTCTAGTAAGAATGGAGTGAAGATGGGGTTTCTTCCTGGAGCTGCACACTAGATTATTCATGCGTAATTTATGGAATGATCTACTTTGTTGTGTTCCTATTGGGCAAAGATGGTGCTTTATCAGTATTATACAAGGATTGAAGTCACCGGCTGTTGATTGTATGGTTCTGGTGTGCGCGCATAACATGCCTGCTGCCTCACTAACCAAAATACCAACTAGTACAAGTCACTTACAAATAGAATTGGAAACAAATCAGCATCCAATGCAACAAAATAACATTCCTCAGCAAACTTCATGGCCAATGAATGTGGTTATTGCATTAGAGAAGCTGAACAATGATGAACAATGACAAAGCAGATTAAAATGAACATTAAGTTAAGATTGGCAACATTATAATAGTTTTCTTCTTTGATAATAAGTAAAACAAAACCTCAAAAGAGCTTCTGCATTATAGGTAGCGTTCCTAGCAAATATCTGTATTGTTAATAAAATCCTTTCATAATTATGACTAAGAATACAATCGAATTACACATTTCCTGACCTGTTCGGTTCTTTTATGTGTAGAAAGGAACTGCAGATGCTGGCTCGTACCGAAGATAGATACAAAATTCTGGAGGTACTCAGGGGGATAAATTATTAACTTTTCTTGGGGAAAATAATTATAGTATTAGTTTTGGGGGTTTTTTGCAAACAGTTTGACATATTTATTTTATACTGATACTTTGGAGAGAACTTGAACACAGAGACAATTAAACAGAAATCAATTTTCAATGTGATGGATACAAAGGATTTTATAAAACTAAAAAGGAAATTCCCAGACAAAACCTAAGATAGAGTAATCTTTTTTCATTGTTCTATTATAAGACCACTTGTCATTATTTCATTGATATTCTTCATGAAGATATTTTTGCTTCTTGAATGACAAAACGTGAAGAAGTCATTAACAGGTGTAGCCCAGGAGGCATTTAAAATGATAGCCTGTCAAGTAAGTGACATCCATTTGAGCTACACTTCCTACATGGAGGACAGACCGCTGAAAGGTTGGTGAGAAAGATGATTCACCAATGTAACGTTAAATTGTTCATCAGTTCAGTAACTTGTGCCGTATTATCGGGTCAGCATTTCCTGTTTGTCATAGTGTTTTGGGCATTTAAGCTGCAAGTGTCAGTTGTATTTTGGCGTTAAGACTGCTTTTCGAGTTATTACTGGTGAGTTTCATTTAGCATTGCTCACTATTTAATATGTAACTCAGCGGTGCCTAGCGCCAGGTCATTAGTTTAACTTCTAACCTAGCATGAAATGTGACATTAATACAAAGTGACTTCAAAATGTTTGTGTTGATTGACTCTGTATTTCTTTTTCTATGCAGTTCTTTCATTCTATTTGTCAAGGATAGAAATTATGCACCTCACATACAAATGATCATAAAAAATACAATTAATGTAGAGACACATCAATTAAGCCACCAATGACACTTTGCAACAAATGCACTTTGCAATGGAATCTTTGTTTTGGACTAGAAATTCTTTCATCAGAAGGGGTCAGCTGAACAAGAGTAGTCAATCCTTAAAGGGCTTTCTCACTGTGCGACCTGAAGCAAGACTTAACAAGATTTAACATCGTGAGAACCTTCTGCGATAGCAGTACGGCATTCGTGGACCACAGAGGACCTCCGTGGCGCTAACGGCAGGCAGTCGTGTGACTTGGTAAGGTCGGGAGAAAATTCAAACATTTTTGAATTTCTCCAAGAGTGCCTAGAGCACTTTTTGGTGAGCGTTGCAACATTGTATGAACGCAGTGGCCCGTGCGATATCCGTAATAACTCTTGCGGGTACCGTGGGAACTCCTGCGAACGGTGAGTAACTGGGCAGTTTGATTGTCAGTGCTTGTTTTACCACATTGTTAAATAAATATATTTTTTACTATCAGATTGATGTCTGCAATTCTTCATTAACACATCACTACAAGATGAATGTCTCTAATGTTATAATCCCTCTCATGCTGAAACACAAAATCGTTGAAGGGAGGTGAAATAATCACATTTTCATTCTTTTTCATTTTTGAGTGTTCAGGTACCTCACTTGCTGAGCTATTTTACTCCAGCAGTTTGTGTCTCTTTTTGTCTAAAGCAGTTTCTAAGACTGGAGGAACTCCGCGGGCCAGGCAGCAACTACGGAGGGAAATGGACATGCGACCCTTTCTTCAGGCTGCCTTATCTCTCCCCCCCCCCTCCCCCCAACTCCCACCCCCACACACAAATGCTGGAGAAACTCAGCGGGTGCAGCAGCATCTATGGAACGAAAGAAATAGGCAACGTTTCGGCCCGAAAAGTTGCCTATTTCTTGTGCATGTGTCGGAAGGAACAGCAGATGCCGGTTTAAAGAGAATGCTGGAGTAACTCGACGGCAGGCAGCATCTCTGGGGAGAAGGAATGGGTGACATTTCGGGTCGAGACCCTTCTGATATGCTGCTTGTCCCGCTGAGTTTCTCCAGCATTATTGTGTACCCTCGATTTTCCAGCATCTGCAGTTCCTTCTTAAACACAAATGCACCGAGTTCCTCCAGCACTTCGTGTTTTGCTCAGTATTCCAGCATCCGCTGTCTCCCGCGTCTCCAATAAAACAAAACTACTGTCAAAAGGGTGAAGAATAGGGGCAGAGATAGATACATTCCTGATTAGTGCGGCTGTCAGGAGATTATGGGGAGAAGGCAAGAGAATGTGGTTGAGAGGGAGTGCCTATCTGTTACTATTAATTGGACAGTTCGGTCTGTGAAACGCAACACGCCAGCCCCGACATCCAGCCCGGTGGTCAGTCCTTTGAAGATAGACACCAGTTGCTTGGAGCAACTCAGCGGGACAGGCAGCATCTCTGGAGAGAAGGAACGGGTGGCGTTTCGGGTCGAGAGCCTTCTTCAGACTGAAAGTTTCACCTCTAAGTAGATAATAAAATAAGACAATCATCACGGTCAATGTGAGACACAGTCTTTATTCCTATTTGACAAAATAAAAAGACGACTTCTTGCACATATTGAGAGAAGGTGCATCACACCAAACAACATTTGTCTAAAAAAAAACAGATTATTCTTCAGCTCATTAAAGAGCTCGGGTGAAAAAAAACAATATAGTGTGTGAAAAAAAGTAACATCATTTGTGCCACGTGATTAACAACACTACATTCCACGATGTTCATTCAAGATTAACGGGAAAGATCGGGAGACGGACAAGTCACTCGCACAAATAACAGAAATGCCGAGTACCGTGGGAACTCTTTATCGTGAGAACTCTTTATCGTGCGGAACTCGTGCTGGACCACGACCACTTCACTCGGGTGACATCTTGCTTCAGGTCGCACCGTGAGAACTGGCCATTAAGGAAACAATAGCATCATCACAGTATGAAACATTAATTCAGGAAATTCCTGGGGTAGAGGTCTGCCGTTATTGTCAGGGCATTTTTTCTTCACCTGGGTGGAGCACAGAAGCAAGTATAAATGTAGAGAATTACACTCAATTCACACAACCTGACCTGGACATAAACATGGAAATCAACCCATATCTCCAAGATAAATCAAGCTTAAAGTCCAGTGTTTAAATGATGGGTAGGTAAAGAAAATACACCTGAGAATGGAGGCATATGTCTCCAGAAGATGTTTATTGTAATGTATGCCATCATGTAATTGATAAGAGGTGCAATATTTTTTTTCCTTTCTGTTCAATATATCAAAATGCAAATCATTCTACACGATGTTAATAAACTAAAATAGAAAGGAACATGTGATCATTATCAGACATGAACCATTTTTTCTAGCATGGTTTACACATTGGTTTGAGATTCTCTTTAATGTGCTTTCTAAGTATATGTTTTTAATTTTACAACCAAATGCTCTTTCCGCTTATCCTGGGGGCCCTGGCTCATGCTGGAATAGATTTGCACATGGGACAGCTGCTCTTCCAAATTATGACTAAAATATGTTGCTTTGATCAAAGTTGAAAGTCCTTCCAGCTTATTCATTTACCTGCTTCTAAAGCAGAGCAGTATTTCAATTCAATGCACCATGAAGTTCCCAGACACAGAGAGGAAAAATGACTAAATACCCTTGTCGACTGCTCCTTGCCGTAACCATGATTGGTAAGGATTTCCAGAGCCTGAATATGAATGAAGAGTAACAGTTACAAGCTAGGAGCTGGAGCTACTGAGAGAAGCATCATTTCTCCAGAACCCATTTCTTTCAGATTCATGCCATTTAGATTTGGGAAGAGTTGGACCCATCTTCTCTCTGGTAAAGGAAAGGAGGGAAAGACCAACAGAGAGTAAATCTCGTGGCTGCAACTAAAGCCTTTTTCGCTATGGAAAACTGGATCCTTCATGTGTTTGTATTCAGTGGTAAAAATATAATGGGAGCACACAAAATAAATGCTGATGGCATAACTAGAGACAAATAGTTTAAAAAGTCCTACTGACTGCTTCTACAATATCCAAATGAGTCAGTAAAACATTCTATAATGTTAAGGATTTCACTTGTTTTCTGATGCCAAAGAATAAAACTTTAGGCTTTTCTTAACTAAAAGGGCATTGGGTTCCATCTGGGACAGTGCTGAATATAATTCACATTGTTGGCTCACAACATATCAGCAACATGTTTGTTTTCAAGAGTGTCATGAGTATTTAATTGTCATATGCCCCAGGACTGGAACAATGAAATTAATTCTTGTTGCAACTTTATAGGCACATTAACGCAACACCACATCAAATAAATATAAAATAATACAATACATTAGTTATACTGGCAACCAGACCATAGTAGGCAAGCTGAAGTACATAATGCAACCTGTACCAAGTCCACAGAAGTTTGGTGCTGAGGTAGGGTTGTGGTTAGGGTTGTGCTCTGTGGTTGAACATGCTTGATGGGAAGTAACTGTTCTTGAACCTGGAGGTAATGATTCTCAGGCTCCTGTACCTTCTTTCCAAAGGTAGCCACAAGAAGAGAGTGTGACCAGTGAGGTGTGATGATATTAGTTGCCATCTTGAGGCAGCACTTCCTGTAGATTCCTTTCTCCGTGGGGGAGCTGGGGGGGAATCAGTACCTATGATGGACTGGGAAAATTCCACCACTTTCTGCACCCTCATTCGTTCTTGGGCATTGAGTAGGTATGTTACAATACTTACCTTCAGCGGCGCTGCAATTCGGCCACTGGCCGTGTGCGCGATTTCGGCGCCTTTTTTCCTACCTTGTCCTGGAATATATTTAGTTGGAGTGCAAGCTTTTGCTGAAGAATAGTTCCGACGGGCGTTCTGTGTATTTTTTCTTTTTTTAATCGCCTGACAAGTTCAGCGCTGGAGTAATTTTAAAATCAGCTTCAAGCCGTCAACGCCGACAACGGGGACGGATTTCAGGTACGGAACAGGTAAAAGAAAGCCGTTTATTTTATGTATAAAAGTACTCTTAAGATGCCTTTAATTCACATTTTATGTTGCGAAATGGTGATTTAGCCCCCATATGAACCGCCAGTATTTTTCCTGCCGATATGCCGTATAAAATCACCGCATTACGCAACGTTCCAAATGATCGCATTCCAGAAAAACTCACTCGCAAGATGATTTAAATGGCCATTAATTTACAGGTGTTAAACATTAAATTCCTTCCATTTGGCCTATAAATCCATGACAATGAGATTTTTAAATTATGTTATATTGTGAATTATTGTGTGAATATTATTTGGACACTTAGGCTATTTAAAAATGTTAATCTATTCTTAAGAAATTGATAGATGTTTAGATCTAGTAATTAAATGTTGTAATTAGCTACAATTAGGTAACTAACTAATTATATGCTTTAATTTCAAGTCATCTAAGTAAGATTGTTTCATATTTGTTTCAGAATGCTTCAATCTATAATAACTGAAAATTTCTTTCAGTTCTCTTAATTTTTAAGAAAGTTATGGGCTTTTGACTGTCCTCGATCACAGCTTTTGTGTTAAGTCCATGGAAAAGCAATAGGGAACAAGAAGCTAATTTCCGAGTATGAAAATGGCCATAACCTTTTTAATACTGAAGATATAAAAGTGAATTAGGTGTCTTAGTGAATGAGCTATCTTTGCGATTAACGTGTCAATCTAGAACGTGGAGAACTGATGTGCTGCAAACTGCTTTGGCTAAAAACAACTAACTTATTTCATTGATAGACACAAAGTGCTGGAGTAATTCAATGGGTCAGGCAACGTCTCTGGAGAAAAAGTATGGGTGACTTTTCGGGTCAGGGCCCAACCCGAAATGTCACCTATCTTTTTTCTCCAGATTTGCTGCCTGACCCACTGAGTTAAGGGCCTGTCCCACATGGCCGTCATTCACGCGACAGGCCGGTAATGACTGATGAGCGACAGTGGCGCGCGTCATCACCCGTCATCATGCGCCTTCAAATATTTTATCTGCTCTGCAAGTAGAATTAATCAGCGTGTTGACATCATTTGTTAAGTGAAACATTGATAAAATTATTGTTTGCTGGAAAAATTCATTTACTTTCTGAATTATTCCCAACAAACACAAAATTGTATTCCATTATAGCAGTTTGAGGGTTTGAACCCAGCTTAAGAATTAATTTGCAAATTTTTTTTTAAATGGTGTTAGTAAAATTGTTAGTGGTTATTTAAAAAACAAAACAAATTTGATTACTAGTGTTCTTTTAGGATATAAAATCTGCAATCCTTACCTGGATGTTAACTTTTGAAACATCCTTAACTAAGGATATTTCAGAAATACTTATTAAGGTGTTACTCTGAAGGCATTACTCTGAAAGCATTGATGCTTACGGCGTAATTATTTTCTCATTGTGGCCGACTGCATATGGGCAGCGCGGCAGCGTATGGTTACGCACGGTGACGTAATCATGTGTGACCACGCGCTACACATACGAGGTCAGGACGCCTGTGTGTGACTGCAATACGCCTCCGTATCGCGTACGCATGCGGGCGTATTGCAGTCCCCCTAAAAAATCCTGGAGCGCCACGCGATTTCGCGCGGAACTCCATAACCCTCCGCGCCTCTCCATGCGACCGTCCCGCGTGGCCCACACGCTACCCATGCATCTCAACACGATGATGAGGTCGCATCAATGGCGCAGTAATTACGGCCAAGTGGGACAGGCCCTTTAGAACTCAAATATGGATTGGGGGAGGCTGTTTGCAGGTAAAATCATGTTTGGTAAGTTAATGGCTTTTAAGCATGAGACAAGGAGTGTTCACGATAGTATGTTACTGTTAGCGTACAAGTATGGTAGAAGTATACAATTCTGGGTGACAAGAAATATCGAGGCTCTGGTGAAGGAAAAAGGGAGGCATATGAAGTTATATCATATTCACAAAAGTGTAATGGGTGGAACTTAAGAGGAAAATCAGTAGGGCAAAAAAGGGACTTGAAATAGATTTGGTAGTTAAGTTAAGGAAAATCTAAATATATTCTACAAATATGTTAAATGTAAAGTAGTAAGTAGGGAGAGAATTGGCCCCTTAAAGATCAAAACATTTGTCTACATGTGGAGTCACAGGAAATGGTGAGGTGTTACGTGAAAATTTCTCAACTGAAAGACATAGATGTTAGAGAACTCAAGAAAGTTAAGGTTTAACATTAATAGCAAACTGAGACCACATTACAGAAGAATAGGTGCTGGAGGTTTTAAAAGTCATAAAGGTACATAAATTCTCAGGATCTGATCCAGTGTACCCTATGACATTGTGGGAAGCTAGGGAAGAAATTATCGGGTCCTTGGAGGAGACATTAGCAGCCCAGTTAGCCACGAGTGAGGTGAGAGGTGTCAAAAGACTGGAAGGTGGCCTGCATTGTGCCTCTGTGTAAGAAAGTCTACAAGGCTATAAGAAAACTTCTGGGGCAACAGACTGGTGAGAATTATGTCAGTGATGGGTAAGTTAGACCAAGTTTATTAAATCATGAGAGGCACAGCCACAGTTTATTCCCCAAGATAGGCGAGTCTAACACTAGAGGTCGTAGATTTAAAATGAGAAGAGGAAGATTTTAAAAAGACCTTGTTCACACAGAAGATGGTGTGTATATGGAGTAAGCTGTCAAAGGAGGTTCACCTGGGTACAATTACGATGTTGAAAAGACACTGAGACAAGTGCATGGATGGGAAAGGTCTGTACGGATGGGGGCTTGGGGCTGGCAAGTGGGACTATCTCAGTCAGGCAGCTTGGACAGCATGGGTGCATGGGCTGAAGGACCTGTTTCTGTGCCTTATAGCTCTTTGACTTCATGAGTCTAATAACCAGGGATAGAAATTATATAGAATTTTGAAATTTGCTCCCCGAGACATCTCTCAATCAATGTTTACAGGATCCGCAGATGTTAGTTTTATCATATGCTTGACTAAGTGGGACCCGTTGGGTCCCAGCTTCACATGGGAGGGCTGGTCCCCCAACACAATATTCCACCTCTCCACCAATTCCAATGTTGCTGGCCAGTGTGTGTGTGTGTGTGTGTGTGGGGAGGGGGGGGGAGGGGGGGGGAGGGGGGGGGAGGGGGGGGGGGAGGGGGGGGGAGGGGGGGAGGGGGGAGGGAGGGGGGGGGCTTTCTGAAGTGCTAGCATGGGTGTTGTGGGTCAAGTTAAGTCAAGCGCAGTGAGTGCAGGGCAAACAATCCATTTCAATCCATTTCAAGTGAATTCAATCCATTTCAAGTCAAGTCAAGTCAATCCATTTCAAGTCAAGTCAATCCATTTCAAGTGAATTCAATCCATTTCAAGTCACGCACACACACCCTCCGCTCACACACTCACACACACAGCCTCCAC
The DNA here is from genome assembly GCF_010909765.2 of Amblyraja radiata. Taxonomy (NCBI): domain Eukaryota; kingdom Metazoa; phylum Chordata; class Chondrichthyes; order Rajiformes; family Rajidae; genus Amblyraja; species Amblyraja radiata. The sequence goes on along the minus strand of NC_045958.1, from coordinate 70,375,805 downwards.
CTCACACACACCCTCCACCCCCACACACACACAGACTCACTGTCATTCTCACACACAGACACACCGAGACACGCACACGCACACGCACACGCACACGCACACGCACACGCGCACACGCACATGCACACGCACACGCACACGCACACGCACACGCGCACACACACACACACACACACACACACACACACACACACACACACACACACACACACACACACACACACAATATATATGACAGTAAACTTTCTTGAACCTACTTGCACGGCTGAGCGTGGCCTATCCACTATGGAGCTTCCGCAGTCAGCGGAACTTCTGCAATCAGCGTGACCTCTGCAATTACTGGACGTTACGCAATCAGCGTCACATCTGCACTTAGCGGAAGTTACGCAATCAGCATGACCTCTGCACCTTGCGGAACTTGCAAACACAGTGGGGCTGAGAAACCATTTATTCCTTGCAAACACAGTGGGGGCTGACAAACCATTTATTCCTTGCAAACACAGTGGGGGCTGACAAACCATTTATTGCAAGGACATTAAGGTCTAACCAATCATCATTTATTGCAACCACATTGCAGAGTAACAAAGCATTTATTGCAAGCACATAAAGGGTTAACTAATCATCATTTATTACAACCACATTGCGGGGTAACACAGCATTTATTGCAAGCACAGAAAGGGTTAACCAATCATCATTTATTGCAACCTCATTGCGGGGTAACAAAGCATTTATTGCAAGCACATAGTAGACTCACAGTTCAGTAGACTCACAGTTCAGTTGACTCACAGTTCAGTTGACTCACAGCAGAATCACAGTTGTTACCTCTCCCTCACGATCGTCCAGAGTGATTTACTGACGTCCAGGCATCCGGGCTTTTATACTCCTGCCCCCCCTCCCTCCCGGAAGGGGCGTTATCTTCATCATGGTGATTGACAGGCAAGAGGATCAATCAGCTGATCTCAAGATTTTTTATACATTCATTACTTTTTTTATTTTTCAGCAATCGGAAAAATCCTTGGGCCTGCTGCAGCAGAGGAGGGCTGTGAGTAAGGTGGTCAAAAATCATAGCGTTATACGGTTACTTTTTTTCTAAAATCAATTAACAGTGTATTGGCGGCGCGACTCACCCGTTGCAGCGGCCCCTACAGCCTGTCTGTCTTTTTTTTATTTTTTGTCTAGTTAAATGTAATGTTGGTGTTTTTTTAATACTGGTTTTAAATGTGTATATGTGGGGGGCGGGGGAGGGGGAAACTGTTTAAAATATCTTCCCTGTCCGGGATACCCGACCTTTTCCCTGTCGGGTCTCTGTTGTTGTTGGGGCCTAGCACCATGGAGCGGCCTCCAACCTGAACGACCCGGGGGTTTGGGAGACTGCGGAGCTGCGGACTACTCACCATCCTGGGGCTGGCCGGCCTCGGAGCGTGGGGAGCGGTGGTGACTCGCTGCTGCGACTCGACTCCTGGGGCTCGGAGGCTCCTGCAACGCAGCCGCAGGTCCGGTGGAATGGGACATCGGGAGCTTGCGGGTCCGGGGGGAGAGATCGCTTCCAGGAGCTCCCGCAACGCGACTTCTCCAGCCCGTGTCGCGGGGTTGGAACGACCCAGAGTGGGGACGTACATCGCCCGGCACGGCTTCATGGCTGTGGGACATTCCAGCGCACGCCGGGGGCTCCAACATTGTGACTTTTAGACCGGGAGCGGGGCCGTAAATCGCCCGGCACGGCCTAAAATGGCCGTGGGACTTAGCATCGCCCGCCTGGGGCTTGGACATTGGGAGAGAAATGGAGAACAGGGGAGAGAAAAGACTTTGCCTTCCATCACAGTGGGTTCACTGTGATGGATGTTTGTGTGAATTAAATTGTGTGTATGTCTGTAGGAAATTGTCTTTGTTTGTATGGCTGTGGAAACGGAATTTCGTTTGAGCCTCACTGAGGCTCAAATGACAATAAATGGTATTGTATTGTATTGTATTGTGTATACAGGAAGTGGTCAAGATGAGACTTTTAGTTATATAGATATTCAATCGTCATTGAGCACATTGTGAACTCAACCTGGCCTCACCCATCCCACTCATTCCCACTCAACCCCACTTCCCAAAGTTGATGATCAAATCCTTCATTTCTCTGACATCGAGGGAGAGATTATTCTCTTGACAGCGTGGTACTAAAGCCCTCAATCTCCCTCTGTCTCATCATTGTTTGAGATCTGACCCAGTGTGGTCATGTAATCTGCAGACTTGTAAATGGAGTTAAGAGCAGAATCTTGCCATATAGTCGTGAGCGTGAGGGAGGTTAGTAAAAGCATGGGAAAGCAGCCTTGTGCGGCACCAGTGTTGAGAATTATCACGGAGGATGATTTTATAGCCTTTCCTTACTGACTGTGGTCTGTTGTTTGGGAAGTCAAGGTTCCAATAGCAGAGGGGTGTGCTGACTTCGATGTCCAGGAGTTTGGAGATAACGCTTGTTGGGATTATAGTGATGAAGGCAGAGCAAAAGTCAACAAATAGGAGTCTGACGTAGGTGTCATTGTTATCCAGATGTTTCCAAGGATGAGTGTATGGCCAGGGAGATGGTGCCTGCCTGCCATGGACCATTTGCAGCAGTAGGTAAACTGCCATGGGACACTTTAACATTACTTGTGCTGCAAGTAATAAGAAGCCAGTTATTCACTCTCCAACAGGGTAAAGTAAGAAAAGTGCAGGGAGTTAGCAGCACAGCTACAATACATGAGATTGAGAATCGGAGGTGGGCGGGTAGAAGTTAGTAATCTGTTGAATGTAGGGCATTGGGTGGGAGTGATGTGACAATTCAGGGAAATAAGATAACAACCACCCCCAGCAACCTCCAGCATGAAAGGTGCCACAGCCTTCTTTTTTTTCCCCGCCCCCAGACCTCTGTGAGTCTCCACTTATGTGGTGAAGAAATTAAATCAATTTGCAGCTATTCCTTAAGGAACCTGATGTGCCACAAATCACAAGTGGCAAGTGCAATGAGGAGACTGAGTTGTGCCTCTGAATGTGCCAGTTCTTATGCTTCTTCTTTTAATGAGTCAAAGTAATAAATCACTTTCCATCTCGCCTTGCAGCAGCAGTGCAATAATTAATCATCTTGTCTGCTGTTAGTTAAGCACCATCCAGCAACCAATAATATGCAAGCTCTCAATAATTCTGATACCCTTTAAATTTAATTTACCTGGATAAATAGTGTTGCATTCAGAAAGTCATAAAAAAGTAATTGCACTGCAGAGGGTCAGCTTGATAGTTTCCTTATAAAAATTGGCCATGAAGTTGCAGATTCTGTGAGAGTAGTAGAAGGAGAAAGAATAGCTGTTCTTTCAGTAGTTAACCAGTTGTAGCTCTGTGTCATCAGAAAGCCTTGGGAATTAATAATCAAATTTATATTCCTTTGCAAAAAGAATCTTGCATTTAAAGGCGGGGACACAGCAATAATAATCCATATTTGATGAGAAGGACAGAGCTTAAACTGAGATTCAGGAAAGGGTCTTGGTTTGTCCACTGGTGAGTAATGGTGTTCAACCTCGGCCACAGATGAACTGAAATAACTGAGCTTTCTGTCAGGAACCATTAGATCTGGCCACCCATTGCTGAAGTGTTTGGGTTTATTAGCTGAGGCTTGACAACGCTGGATAATGAGACAATAGTTTTGTTTTACAATAACATTAACCAGCAGGCACAGAGATTCATTTGTGAATTATAGAGCCAAAATGTTGAGCCTGAAAAGATATTCAAGAAACCGAACAAGGCGTGCTTTGTGTTAGTCAATTATGATTGAGAAAGGTGTTTCTAAATAAAATGCATATTTGTTTTCCAGCTCGTTTATCATTAGGTGACAGAGACTTTAAAAGAGAAAATATGTTGCAGAACATGTATAAACTGGAGCCTCATGTTGTGCCAAAGGTCTCATTAAAGGGACCAGAGCAGTTGCCCCAGGATTGTTGGTCACCCACACCAATTGTGCAGTGTGGCCCTAAGGACATAATCTTCTGTGAGCCTAGCATTGCGTAGTGCAATGTAGCACAAGCAGCCCACTGCACTCACATGATGGCTTTGACAGCGCCAAGACCCAGCCCCAGATTGATGAGTCAGGATATCATCGTAGTGGAACCAATTTAATAACAATATCTCTAACATTCGCAAACAGTCAGTAGCATTTGACAGATGTTAAAAAAAATGTTAAAATGTTGACAAAATAAGTATATTATTTTTGCATACACCTACAAAAATCCCCACTAAAAATCAATTTAAAATCAATTTAAAACTTTGAAAATAACAACTTATTTTTCTCTTGGCAGCCATTTTCTCCTATTCATTGAGCAGAGAAGGGGAATGAGTGGAAGATCATACTGCTTGGCAAGATTTAAGAGCTGGATGCAGTGCAGCAAATGATGCCACCAGCACCTTTGGTCGACACCAGCACCAGAAACAGGGACTCAAACCAAGCAAACCTGACATCTGAGTACACTTCACACATTCAAAAAGATGGTCAAAAAGCTCAGTGTCTTTCAAGGAGTGGCCTGATGGAGGAAAGGGTACCAGAGAAGCAGAAAGGTTTGGGGAGGCAATTCCAGATTATCGTGGATTACCATTCCAAGACACGCCTATCAATGGTGAGATAACTAAATTCGGATCAGAACTAGGGGAGTGCAGATATATTTTGGGATCGGTGGAGATTGCAGAGGAACAAAAGGAATGGTAATTTAAGAAGTTAAAAACCAAAGTTTCACATGAATTATTTGAAAAATACAAACGAGAAATCTTCACAATTATTTTCTAAAGTCTCAAGAATAAATGTAATTATCAACTCTTTAATAGGACAGTAACAATTTATTTACTAGAAAAATAAGTTCTGTTCCACTTCGTAGCAATAGTTCAACAGTATGATTTGGACCCAAGCTAGATGAAACCTATTTGTTATCATAATAATGCGCAAATTTGGCCAGTGTCAAATTCAGTGCTGTTTAATCATTCTTCATATTAATAAAGCCTAATCTAAATTGGTCCTTTTAACTATACATTATTCAACTTGGATTTGTAAGGAATGGATCTAAACCTGATAAAAAAATCTTCTGCTTAAGGTTCCTCTAGAATCTTGTGAAGTTTTTAAATGATTGTCCCAGTTTATAAAGCAAAATGTCCACCAACTGGAGTCTAGAATCATAACCAAACTTGAATATCATAAAAATGATATCTAAATGTAAACGCTGTCAGATATCAATGATTAGGAGTGTATGAATATGATCAAAATGGAGGAGGCAAAATGAATGAGCAGCTCTGAAGTTGGAACAACAAAGGAATGCTGGAAAGGTGAAAATCATTTTGAGCTAATTTTTTCCCCCCATTTTGCAAGCAAAATGCACGTTACACTTCCTCGAATAAAAGTCTTCAAAGGTAAACATTATGACAGTGTACTTGCTGCAGTGAAAATTTCAAGTTATATTTACAAGGAATACAACATGAATAACTGCATGAAATCCAAACTCTAAGTGGTTGCAACCGTATCAATGCAAGCAAGCTCATCCATCATAGCAGTCAAGAGATGTAGTGTGCCAGTTTCAAGTGTTCATTTCAATTCCCTCCCCAGCAGATCTAGCCTCAGTAGTGTTACAAAAGGGCCGTTTAATCACAGAAAACAGAGCAGTTATATCACCATTCACACTACTGGTAAGACTGATATGCAACTGACAAGTTAAATACATATCTTGAGTCTTTTGACCACTGTCCTTCTGGTCAGATGAGGTAACTGCAAGGATTAAAGAATATCACAGCATACATGGCTCAGAGTAAGATTGTGTGATCTATTTATCCATTATGCCATTTGCTCCGTGGATTTTTGAATGAGGAAAGATTTTGGATTTGTCTCATTTTGTGTTTGGATAAATCAACACTTTTTGGAAGAGAGAAATATTTAGTTTGACAACAGTCCAATTATGGTAACAAAATCTCTAGCAATCTGATCAGTTTTGCCAACACAAAATAATTTACGGTGGAACTATATGTTGATAATTCTTCCAAGTTTAATTTTTGGGTCATTGAATTATGCAGACACAGATAGCTAAATCTATCTGTAGTGTATTTGAATATTAGCTTTGCTAAGTGGGAACGTTCTCCTGGTACGCTGCATCTCATTGAATAGTTAATGAATATAAATGTAGATGAGAACATAATGTAGGTTTCACGTCCATGCTTAATGCAAACCTATGAAACTTCACACAAAAATGAATATTAAAAAAAAAACATTTACACCTTTAGCCAGCTCCTTAAATTATTACTCAAGATTTTTGTGATGTGACAGAAAGAGAAGTTCAAGTATAAATTAATGATACAATCTTGCACTGAGAATTTAGAGCGTTCATCTATGTAAGGGAGAAGTGGGAAAACAAATACTTGCGGCACGGTGGTGTAGCCAGTGGAGCTGCTAACTCATGGAGGCAGGGACCTGGGTTCAAATCTGACCTTGGGATGCTGTCTGTGTGGAGTTTGCCTATTCTGTGTCTGCATGAACTTCCTCCATGTGCTGTGGTTTCCTATCACATTCCAAAGATATGCATGGAGGGTGATTGGTCTTTATAAGTTGCCCCTAGTGTTTTGCTGAGTTGCACAATCAGATGGGAGTTGATGAAAATGTGAGGAAAATATTTTGAAAGAAGAAAGGATCAATATAGGATTAACATAAATATGTGGTTGATGGTTTGGTTGGAACTGGTGGACTAAAGGGCTTGCTTTCATTATATAACTCTCTATGAAATGGGGAGAAGGCAGGAGAATAGGGTTAGGAGGGAGAGATAGAACAGCCATGATTGAATGGCGGAGTAGACGTGATGGGCCGAATAGCCTAATTCTAATCACTTATGATATTACAGAAACTGAGCAGCAAGTCCACTCACTCATGAGTACACTCCCAGTAACTCCAAGCTAAAAGAAAAACATTTAAGCTCCGCTGAAAATAACAGTGGGGAAAGAAATCTATCACCCATTGACTTCACAATGTGAACCTAATTCAATTATCAAACAGGCCTTGAACTAAGCAACAGGCTCTCCCGTCTGGAATCCCCGGAAAACGTGTTCAAAAGCATAATTGAGATCTTACATAACTTCCATGTCCAAATAGATGAATGTGCCTTTGGTATTGGATATGCTCATAAGGGGGGGGGGGGGGGGGGGGGGGGGCGGAGAAGGAAGGACTATATTGAATGCTTTTGTAACTTTGTCAGCGCACTTTATGTGGTGACTCTTTGCATTGAATTTGTTTTCAAGCAGTTTTAAGCCCATGTTCCACTTTCATGACCTAATTGGCGACCTCTGCCTTTGCCCTTGACTCATACTCACAGTTTGCCCTTGGCTCATACTCACATCATGGTCGCCACGAGGTCGTAGGAAGTCTTTGTAACTCTTCCTCATGCTCATGAGTGGTCTCAGCGTACTCGTGGCCTCAAGAAGGTTGCGGCGTTTTTTCCAGTCTGATAAAAAATGTCCACGAGTAAAAAAAAGGTCGGCATGGAAAAAAATGATACTTTTTTACTCGTAGGTTGTTGTAGGTAGTCGTAGGTAGTTGTAGGTAGTCGTAGGTCGGTAACTGGCCCGATAACAAAAATGCAAACATGACATCATTTATCATGTGATCATTTCCACTCGTAGCTAGTCGTAGTTGGTCTTAGGTGTGGAAGACTGAGATCGAGGGGGGGTCGTAGACAAAGCCGCAGGAGGTCATAGACATAGTCGTAGGAGATCGTAGACATAGTCGTAGGAGGTCATAGGAGGTCTTTTACTTCGGCGAGTCACTTTTTTCAACTCGTCTAGGGTCTACTAAACTCGTGGATTATGTCGTCCAAGTGGGACAGACCCTTGACTTTGTCACCCTCATAAAAACATGAACCGTCTGTTTTACAGCATATCTCTGGAAAACATGAACACGTAAGTTGTGCAGTAATAAGTGCAGCTGACAGTTTCCCTGTCACTGAATGTGTCTTTGCTCAGTAGTTTCATCAATAAAACTCCATTATTTCATGAACATCAGTGATGAAATCAGAGTAGGAACTGGCAATATGATTCAACTATTCAACTAATATGATTCGCACTATTCAATGCGATTATAGTTGATCGGATCTTGGTCTGAGCTCCATTTTCTTGCCTGTAACCAACAAGCTTTAATTTGTATATAGGTGAGTTTCTTCAGCATTTGCACAGATCTCTCTATTGCACCACTGGAGCATGGCCATGAAGATTCAATTTTGGGATTACAAAACTTAAATAGGTTGCATACTTCCTGAAGTAATTGCTGCTGTACTGTGGTATTTGTCATCCTTGGTGTTTGTAAGATGCTTGAAATGGAAGCTTTTGCAAAAGTAGAAAAAGCAAATTATCCAGTAATAACAGAGAACCTGAGATACATAATTGATCATTACAAGAATATACACCTGCAAAGTCTGGTCTCTTTGGTTGACTGACATTTCAGTTTGTGCAGGTTTGCTGTCATAATTGCTTGACATGCTAAACGCTAGTTCAGTTATTGTTCAACCAGGTGTTTATTCTTGGGTGATTTATATTTATCCTAAACAATTGTTTAGTTTCCTCAATTTCTTCTTGGGATCCATTAATATAAAATATGCATGGTCAGTGAGTACTTAACCTAAGAAAGACCATTGCAGAGTGCAAAGAGTGACACATGTGAGGTGGGAATTGTTCAGATCGTGTGTATGTAATATATTCAAGGGTCTCCACAGACCTCTGGAACATTCTATAAATGTTAGAAATGGCAGATGGAGTTTAATCTGAGCAAGTGCAAGTTGTTGCACTTTGGGAGGTTGAATGTAAGGGGAAAGTATACAATTAATGGCATGACCCTGAAAGTGACAACACATGTAGATAGGGTGGTAAAGAAGGCATGTGGCATGCTTAACTTCTTTGGTCAGGGCATTGAGTATATGAATCAGGAAGTTACTGTAAGTGCAACTATATAATACTTTGGTTAGGTTGCATTTTGAATATTGAGTGCAGTTTTTGTCACTGCATGCCACATAACAAGAAAAATGTGGAAGCTTTGGAGATGGTGCTAAATAAGTTTATCTTAATGATGCCTGGATTAGAGGGCATTAGCTATAATTAGCTATAAGAGAGATTGGACAAATTTAGAAAGAAACTAGACTAAGTGGGACCCGTTGGGTCCCAGCATCACACGGGAGGGCTGGGCCCCAATGCAATATTCCACCTCTCCACCAATTCCAATATTGGCGGCCAGTGGGGGGGGGGGGGGGGGCTTTCTGGAGTGCTAGTATGGGTGTTGTGGGCTGAAAGGACTGGTTTCCAGAGGGCTAGTATGGACGTTGTGGGCCGAATGGATTATTGGGCTTGCGGCTCAGTCACTCAAGCCTGTTGTGCTGGCTGCTCACTCACTCATGGCTGGTGGGCTGGCAGTCGACTCATGCCTATTCCTTGAAATTCTATTTCAAGCAGGGTGCAAGGCCACCAAATTCAAGTGCAGTTTCTTACCACTTCAAGCAGGGTGCAAGGCAACCAAATTCAAGTGCAGTTTCAAACCATTTCAAGCAAGGTGCAAGGCCACTAAAGACAGAGAGTCGTGACCTCTCCCAGCACCATCTTGCAGAGACTGAGCCACGCCTACATTTCAGGGTTTTATAGTCCCTCCCCCTCCCACCAGAAGGGCGTGGCCTTCATGGTGTTATTGACAGGAGAGAGAATCTTAACGTTTTTTAAACACTAATAACTCTTTTATTTTTAGTAAATGGGAAAAATCCTCAGCACCTGATGAGCTGAGAGGGACTCTGAGTAAGATGGCCAAAAATCACAGCCATATGTGGTAGCATTTATTTTTCTAAAATCAATATAAAGCTCAAACAGGAAGTGGTCAAGATTAGACTTTTAATTATATAGTAAGCAAGGCGACTTTAATTAGGCAAGGCGACTTTAATTAGGCAAGGCGACTTTAATTAGGCAAGGCGACTTTAATTAGGCAAGGCAACTTTAATTAGGCAAGGCAACTTTAATTAGGCAACACAGCTTTAGCATTTCCAAACCAAAGGCAACACAGCTTTAACATTTCCAAACCAAAGGCAACACAGCTTTAGCATTTCCAAACTATATTTTCAAACCACATTAAGGGCACTGACAGGTCAGTAAAACCACTCACAGTTTAGTAGACATGTGTTCAGTGTTATTCGCAGCTCAGACTGAGAGACGTGATCCTTTCGCTCCCCCATCTTGCAGAGACTGACTGAGGCACTCAACAATTCCGGGTTTTATAGTCCCTCCAGAAGGGTGTGGCCTTCAGGAGAGATAATCTCAACATTTTTTAAACACTAATAACTCTTTTATTTTTAATCGATGGGAACAATCCTCTTGTCCTGCGCAGCGGAGGGGGACTCTGAGTAAGATGACCAAAAATCACAGCCGTAAGTGGCAGCGATTTTTCTAAAATCAATATACAGAACAACAGGAATTGGTCAAGATCACACTTTTAGTAATATAGATATATCGACAAGATGGACTGTCAGACTATTTTCCCAGGGAGGAAATGTCAAAATCTTGATGGCATAGCTTGAAGGAGAGAAGGACAAAGTTTAAAAGGAAATGTTCGGTCACGATTTGTACAAAGAGGGTGGTGGGTGTCTGGAATGCACTACCAGGGGGTGAATGCAGATACAATAGCAGTGTTTCAGAGGTTTTTAGTTAGCCATATAGACGTGCAAGGAATGGAGGGGTGGGGTTCATGTGCAAATGGACGAGATTAGTTTAGCTTGACATTATGTTCGACACAGACATTGTGGGCCAGAGGACCTGTTCTTATGCTGTACTGTTCTATGTTCTATGTTTTTGCTAGCCTGACTGCAGTTAGTTACATGATACAACCTAAAATAACTTATTTTAAACATTAAAACATAGCTAACAATCAATATTACTTATTACATATAGAACACTCTTCTCCGTGGATTGTCACCTTGTTGTGATGGAGAAGCTTGTTTGATCCTGATATCCTGAGAGTGATGCCATCTGGAGCTATGGTCCTGGTAGGGCCTCCCATGGCGGTAAGGTCGAGGGGGAGGACTCTGACAAAGAGCAATCCAACCAAGACCTCAACGCTGGAACAGGCGGAAGATGATGGCTGACCTTAGTGGAGCGTCACAACGGCTGGGAAGGCGGATGAAGGCTGCAGCAGAAAAGGGTCTCTGGTCGACTTGGACTCTGTGCCACTGGATCCTGACCCAGATCTGTCACAGACCGTGTGGTGGCTGTGTGTGCACCAGTCCCCACACGTTAAACAAAGTCACGCACAGGTGTCCTCCAACCCTGGAGACACCCATGGTCAGCCATGACTGAAGGGGGCCTAAGATAGAACACTCATATTTTCATATTTTCCTTACAATTTAGAAGGATGCTTTTCTACCCATTGACTTTGTACTTTAACGTGCAACCTATTCTCTCATACACGGGCATTAACAATTCCGAACCGTCTTATTACCCACTTACACTCGTGATAATATACCAACAAGCATGACCGTGGAATGCAGGAATAAACCAAAGCACCTGTGCAAACCTATGCTGTCACATGTACAACATGCAAACTCCACACAGAAATACAGGTCAAATCCAGGTCTCCGACATTGCGAGATGGGTGCACTCAGTGCAATACTGTGTTGCTGATACCCCTTTTTAAAAACAAAAACTCTAAACTGTTGAACATATTCACAAATGCTACAAATCTAATTGAATCGGAGATTCACATTCTCTCAGATTTTTCCAGTGTTACTTTGATTGAATTTGTAGATTCACCAGATGTTGCAAGTGTCTGTGTAACATCCAGCTTGGAGTCATTCATTTACTCTCAGCTTTACTTCAATTGGAAATTTTATTTTTTAGTTCTTGAGAGTTCTTAGTTCTGGTTCACTTCAACCCTGTAATCCACGCCACTGTCCTCTGCTAGAAGCAAGAGGTCTGCATGGATTTTTAAAAATATTTTACCCATCTTCATGGTTGATCTCATCTTGCCATCAAGCTCCACTTTTCTGCATGTGACGTATAATCAAGTACAAAAGGAAAAGTTGAGAGAAAGATACCAGAACGGAGGATGTAGCTTCTCTACCTACAGTATACTATAGGGCCTGTCCCACTTTCACGACTTAATTCAAAACCTTTGCCGAGTTTAAAGGACCTAAAAATAAATCATGATTGTGGTAATCTACGAACTCTTACGACCTTCCATGACTATGTTCACGAACTCCTATGTCTACGAATTCCCACGACTATTTCGATGCTTTCCTTACGAGTAAAAAGTTGCAATTTCTTTCATCCCGACCATTTTTTTACTTGTGGACATTTTTTATTGGGCTGGAGAAAACGTTCCGACTTACCTGATGCCACGAATACCTACGGCTAGCATAACGAGCCGCTACGATATATTTACGAACTCCTACGACCTCCTACGGACTCGTTACAAACATTCTGCGAGTTTGAATCAAGGGAAAAACTCGGGAAAATTTGTGAATTACCTCGTGAAAGTGGGATAGGCCCTTTAGAGAACACTATTTCCGTAATCCTTTACTTATACTTGTTTGATCTATTGGGAGTTTTCAGGTCCAAAATCTCTTACAGTACTTTGCCCCATTTCTCCTTGCGGCTTGCATCGTAACGTTTAAATCAGCATCCCTCCACTTTCTGCACCAAATTCAGCTGATTAAAACTTATCCGCATTGTGAATCGTCTGAACACCAGCATTTCCATTAGTGTGAAGTATGATAATGTTTTATATATTAGAGGATATACTGCAAATTTGTATTTCAAAGTAATTTGCATTTGATCTTCATTGGCCTGTTTCTTCAATGCCACCTTCAATGTGGTAAGATAGAGAGCAAAATGAATTGAAATTGTGCTTTATTCCATTGGTTTTCATAAATTGTTCAAACTGATATGATCAAAACTTCAAACACATAATTAATATGAACGTTTTCCTCATGCCTAGATGGCAGTAGATCTTAATTGTTTTAATCATATACAGTGCATTCAGAAAGTATTCAGATCCCTTCACTTTTTCCACATTTCGTTACATTACAGCCTTATTTTAACATTGATTAAATTCATTTTTTTATCATCAATCTACACACAATACCCCAGAATGAAGAAACAAAAACAGGTGTTTAGAAATTTTTGCAAAGTAATTAAAAATGAATAACTGAAATATCACATTTATATGTATTCAGATCATTTGCTTTGACATTCAAAATTGAGTTTAGACCTCCAAGACAGGATTGTGCCGAGACACAGATCTGAGGAAGGGTATAAAACAATTTCTGCAGCATTGCAGGCCCCGAAGAGCACAGTAGCCTCCGCCATTCTTAAATGAAATAATTTTGAACCACCAGGACTCTTAATAGAGTTGGCCGCCCAGCCAAACTGGGCAATTGGGGGAGAAGAGCCTTGGTCGGGGAGGTGACCAAGAACCCGATGGTCACTCTGACAGACCTCCAGAATTCCTCTGTGGAGATGGGAGAAACTTCTAGAAGAACAACTATATCTGCAGCACTCCATCAATCAGGCATTTATGGTAGAGTGGCCAGATGGAAGCCACTCCTCAGTAAAAGGCACATGACAGCCCACTTGGAGTTTGCCAAAAAGCAACTAAACAAGATTCTCTGGTCTGATGAAATTAAGATTGAAAGCTTTGGCCTGAATGCCAAGTGTCACGTCTGAAGGAAACCAGGCACCGCTTATCACCTGGCCAATATCATACCTACGGTGAAGCATGGTGTTGGCAGCATCATGCTGTGGGGATGTTTTTCAGCGGCATGAACTGGGAGACTAGTTAAGATCGAGGGAAAGATGAACGGAGCAAAGTACAGAGAGATTCTCGATGAAAACCTGCTCCAAAGCGTTGTGAACCTCAGACTGGGGCGGAGGTTCACCTTCCATCAGGACAAAGACTCAAAGCACACAGCAAAGACAATGCAGGAGTGGCTTTGTAACAAGTCTGTGAATGTCCTTGATTGGCCCAACCAGAGCCCGGACTTGAGCCCGATCGAACATCACTGGAGGGACCTGAAAATAGATGTGCATCGACGCTCCCCATCCAACCTGACAGAGCTTGAGAGGATCTGCAGAGAAGAATGGAAGAAATTACCCAAATACAGGTGTGCCAAGCTTGTAGCATCATACCCAAGAAGACTTGAGGTTGTAATCGTTGCCAAAGGTGCCTCAACTTTATTGAGTAAAGGGTCTGAATACTTAAGTGAATGTGATATTTCAGTCATTTATTTTTAATTTCTTTGCAAAAATTTCTAAACACCTATTTTTGCGTTTTTATTAACTGGTATTGTGTGTAGATTGATGATTAAAAAAAGAATTTTATCCATTTTAGAAAAGGCTGTAATGTAACAAAATGTGGAACAAGTGAAGGGGACTGAATACTTTCTGAATGCACTGTATGTCATGGAGGTACATGAGCCCCACATGCTTTACTTCTAATCATCTCAAATAACTGTTAATCAGTACGAATAAGTTGTCCCGACCTTTCCCACAGTGATTGATCTGGAACCAAGGATTGATCTTGCAGACTACTTCCAGATGTTGAATGATGATTTTTAGGCGTTTACAATCCTCAACGATGATACACCATACTCCTACTGACCCTATCTTCCATTTCTTTATCCATGTGAATAGGCATTATGAATAAAATTAAACTCAAAACTTTGTGTTTAGATAATCACAAAAAGCTGGAGTAACTCAGCAGGTCAGACAACATCTCTGGAGAAACAGAATCGGTGACATTTCGTGTCAAGACCCAAATGTCACCTATCCTTTTTCTCCAGAGATGCTGCCGGATCCACTGAGTAACTCTAGCTTTATATGTGTCTATCTTCAGTTTAAGCTAGAACCAGCAGTTCCTTCCTAAACATTATGTTTGGATTGTCACTTCAAGGTACAATAATATAGTAATAATAATAATAATAATAATAATAATAATAATAATAATAATAATAATAATAATAATAGTAATAAACTTTATTACAGACTCAAGGTCCAGACAAGGGGCAACATTACATTAAAAATGCATTGCATATCAAATATCATAAATACATATAAAATCATGGTATATCACATAAAAACATCATAACTTATATTTAAAAAAACCCCACAATACTTAAGTTAAAAATCCAGATTAAAAGATGATCAATGTCCTACAACGAAACAACGATACCAGTGTCTCCACAGCTGGGATTGGTAGCGTGTAGTGCTAACCCTTATGTTTGTCAAGGCCACAATAAGCACATTTTTAGAGTCATTTATCCTGCAAATGAATTTATACATGTGGTGTCTTAGGATAGCTTCTAAAGTACTGACTCCTGCAGCCACAAACATATTACTGGCACTACACCATCTAGGTTGCCTTAGCAGTGTCTCATGGCATCGTTATAAGCCACCTTTAGTCTCTGCATACTTGTCTTTAAATAGTTCGACCACAGGTGCGCAGTGTAGAGGGGTGTGCAGTATGCTCTAAATAGCGACATCTTCACCACATCTGCACACGCACCAAATTTACGCAAGAGGATATTCGCCTGTACATACAGCATGCGTCGTTGCCTATAAATATCCACATCATAATACTTAAGTTAAAAATCCAGATTAAAAGATGATCAATGTCCTACAACGAGACAACGTAACTAAGTTACAGAGATAGGTTGAATAAGTTAGGTCTTTATTCTCTGGAGCGCAGAAGGTTAAGGGGGGACTTGATAGAGGTCTTTAAAATAATGAGAGGGATAGACAGAGTTGATGTGATCAAGCTTTTCCCTTTGAGAATAGGGAAGATTCAAACAAGAGGACATGACTTCAGAATTAAGGGACAGAAGTTTAGGGGTAACATGAGGGGGAACTTCTTTACTCAGAGAGTGGTAGCGGTGTGGAATGAGCTTCCAGTAGAAGTGGTGGCGGCATGTTCATTGTTATAATTTAAGAATAAATTGGATAGGCATATGGATGAGAAGGGAATGGAGGGTTATGGTATGAGTGCAGGCAGGTGGGACTAAGGGAAAAAAATTGTTCGGCGCGGACTTGTAGGGCCGAGATGGCCTGTTTCCGTGCTGTAATTGTTATATGGTTATATGGTTATATGGTTATCATCTGTCATTTGTTCTGTAATAATATGCCCTAGATATTTTATCTTATTACAGACACTAAGATTGTTGGAAAGAACTGCAGATGCTGGTTAAAATAATATCTATTGGGCTGTTTTTTTCGCCTTGATGTTCCACTCAAGCTTGTTGGCTCTGAAAAAGAAATAGTTGAAACTGTAGTTTTACTTGCATATGTTGAAAATCTTCTCTTACAACCTTTGAAACTCTTTTGGTGTCCTTTTCCCTTTATCCTTTTTGCTCTTTGTGGATCTATTTTGACTTTGGTCTGTGCTGTTTCCTTTGCATCGTTTGCTATTTCTTGTTTTATCCCTGAAAATCACTGATTACTATATTAAAGATATTGGCTCTATTATTCAGCAAGGTCCTGGAAGTCACATTAATAACACAAAGTTCAAACAAATTAACTGAGCTGAAGAGTGAGTATGGAAACACAGTTCACTGTGAACACTGTGAGATTAGTTTGATTTAGAGATACAGCAAGGAAACACTTTGGGCCGACCACCAGCGATCCCTGCACATTAACACTATCCTAACGCACTAGGGACAATTTACATTTATACCAAGCCAATTAACCTACAAACCTGTATGTCTTTGGAATGTTGGAAGAAACCGAAGATCTCGGAGAAAACCAATGCGGTCACAGGGAGAACATACAAACTCCGGACAGACAGCATCTGTAGTCGGGATCAAACCCGGGTCTCTGGAGTTGTAAGAGCTATAAGGCAGCAAATCTACTGTTGTGCCACCATGCCGCCCAAGGTTCCAGGAAAATCTGGGCAATATAATTCTGGATTAAAATGCTTAAAGTGATTTACTGTAGAATTTTAACAAATGTAGAATTTTAATTTTCAGGATATATCTTTTATGAAATAGCAATGGCAAACAAAAACATTTATTTTCCAAGGAAAGGAAAACATAGAAATCCTCCATTGCTCACAACCAGAATACAAAATATTAATATACCTTGGTCTCTGCTTATAGAATTCAATTTCATTGGCTTTAATGAAATTGAGTTTAGAAAGCTAAGCCCAAAACTCAGACACTGCTATGTTGTGTAATTAGGTAATGCACCCAAGGATGAATTACTAGCTATTATTACACCAGAGAATAATTCAGCACAGGTGGAAGCCAATAGATCCATTAAACCAGAAAGAGCTTTCTAATTAGTTCCACTTCCCTGCTCTTTCCCTATTATTCTGTAATCCACAGTGAACAAGTCACAAATGCAACTGAATAAAATAAATAACATAAATTGTAAAGCAAACATTGAATGTATAAATTATATTTAACTTTCTACTAATAGAAAACTTATACAAATGGATATTCATTCATGGCACGTGGCGCTTATTGTTCAAACCTGATTGCTCCAGAACTGAAGGGGCAGTGAGGAGACAACCGCATTGGTGCTTTTGGAGTTATAGACTGACAATACTTGGTAAAGATGGCAGATTTGCTTTCCTGAAGAATATCAGTGAGCCCCATGCATTTTTATGAAAATACACTTGTTTTATGATGACCATGGCTAAAACATTTTTTAACAAACTATTGTCTCACCAATATTGTAATTCCCTCACTGTTACTTCTATGACTCCAAATGTTTTTCCACACTGTTATAAATCAACGTATGCACATTTTCCTTTGTTCTGACTATTTTGCTTCATAGCATTTCTCTATCAGAGCCCAAATGCGTTAATTGTTTAACTGTAAAACCAAAAAAATAGAAAAAACAAAACTGCTGGAAACATTCAGCAGGTCAGTCAGCATTTGTTAGAAAGAGAAACATCCTTAATGTTGTAGCGTTAATTACTTTTCATCAGAACTGTAAAATGGGTGTGATCAATGTGTGTTGCAAAACAAATATTTTCTGTTTTCAATTAACTTGTAAATTACAAGTGACGCTCTAAGCAGTTGGGTTTTAGATCCAAACTTGGTCGTGGAGGAATTCAAACATTTTTGCATCAATTTCATGTACACTCCCTCCAAGGATTTTCATAATTTGTGCAATGGACCATCACTGAGTCTCTTTGAAACTCACCAGTTTCCATCTTTTCACTTTTTAAAACACTCCGTTGTGTTCTTCTTATTTCTAAAGTGACGACTTTACATTTTACTGCAATTTCTTCCATTTGCTTAATCCATCGTTGTGTCTGTGTAATTTATTACCTCCTTAAATTCTGCATACATGGCCATTGCTTGATGCGACTTTATAGGTATATGACTATCTTTCACATAATGCATTTCTTTCACTAAGCAAAGGCAAGGGGTGATTGTTTTTTGGACTGGTGGGAATCAAGTTAGAGTATCAGGCAGGAAATTAAAGTTGAGGCCAAGGATGAGAACAGCTAAGATCTTTTTTGATCAGCAAAACAATCCTGAGAAATTTTGTGACCTATTCCTGGTCCTAGTTTTTATGTTCTGATGTTCTTTCTGTGGATAAAGTCCAACATCTCAGAGCCCTCTCGCTCTCTTCCTTTTCTACCCTCCTTTGCAGACCCTTTGTTTATTCGTTATGCTGAACAACTGGAGGTGTGATGATACTAATCCCAAAGTTAATCTATCCCTTCCATCAGAGAACATTCCAAAAATGTTTCAGAATACTTATTACATGTTTCTTTATGTTCTGGAAGGCAACCATTCAACCTGATAAGTCTATGCCAGCTCCCTCGTGAATGTTTCCAGTAACTTATTCTTCACACTTCCTGATAAAATCATTTTGGATTCTACCACTCATCCGAACTAGAGTCAATTTACAGTGGTCAATTAGCCTACCAACCTATGGAATGCAGGAGGGAACCAGAGCACCTGCCATAAAATCAACACCACACCTCTGCTTCTCTAGTGTGTACATGCAACATATACACTGTTTCTATCACCCTTGGCACTCACCCTTCCCCCTTCCTTTGGACTCTCCCACTCCAGATATCATGGTCAGTGTTCTGGTCATTCCTCCTTCACTTTTCATGTCCATGCGCACATGTAGAATATACAGTGACTATCTGGATCTTTTGGCACACAGATTGAATCTAATATGGCTTCACTTGACTCTGGACACTGGTCTCATTCTGATCTTGTATTTTCTACAAGATGGCTTCAAAGTCAGCAGCATTCCACTGTTGCCATTCATGTCCACTGCTGCTACTCCCTCTGCGCTTTCGGGGGATAATAATAATAATAATACATTTTATTTAATGGGCGCCTTTCAGACATCTCAAGGACACCTTACATAGTAATCAGAATAACATATAATCGGAATATAACAAGTAATAAAGACATTACAGAGACACAAATTAAAAACAGAATTCAATCCAAAAACAGAAAATCAAAAACACAGTGTGAAGAGGGAGCAGCGGCAGCCAAAGCGCGCCAGCGTCCACTCTCTCTTCACGGCAGCCACCTTGGACACAGACCTACAGGACTACAATTAGACAAAAAAATCATCCCCCCACAGTGGATAGCACTGTGGAGGAAGGCACAATGTCCAGTCCCCACCCCATGTTCACCCCAAAGTCAGGCCTTTTGAGGCCACCGCAATTGCCTCTACGGAGGCCCGATGTCCCCGGCCGTTCTCACCGGGTGGTCTTGCCCCGGCGTCGGGAGAGTCCTTTCGGCGGCTGGGCCACCTGGAACGTCGCTTCCTTGTTGGATCCCGCAGCTGCCGAAGCCGACAAGGCCGCGCCGGTTTGGAGCTCCCAGGCTCCCGATGAAAAAGTCGGCGCCGCCTCTCCGCACTGCCGCCTCTCCGCACACCGCCTCTCCGCTCCGCAGACCCGCAGCCCGGAGATGTTGCTCTCGGCGGTCCAGCTCGCCAGAGCTCCAGCGCGTCGCTCCAGCGCGGCGACCCAGGCAAGGCATCGCCCGCTCCACTCCGCTCCGCTCCAGCACTCCAATGCTGTGCCGCCGCCGAGGCCGAGGTGCTGGGCGGTCCCCGCCAGGAAACGGCGCTCCAAGCCCGCTGGTAGGCCACGAGGACGAGTCGACGGGCAGCCCGGAGAAAAGGCTGCCACACCGACCAGGTAGGGACCTAGAAATAAAGTTTATACCTACCCCCCACATTAAAAAGACCATATCCCCTACAAACAAAAAACAGGACTCACTAAAAACTATTAAAAAAACGGATTTAAAACGGACGGCTGCTGGCTAGCAGCCGTTCACCAAGATGGCTCCTCCTCTTAGGGGGGTATGCCATAAATATGCCAATGCAGTTGCCTCAAGAATTTACCTACTGACATGTATGAAAGTGCCAAATCTGAGGTTATATTTGAGCTGCTGCCATTTTCCACTCATTTCATTAACTCTACAGGGTTTGTTTTAGTATTTTGGTCACAGCTCTATTGTTTCTGTCTTCTCAAAACCATTAGCTTAATGCAGGTAATCTTACTGCACTTGACAATCTTATTTTGACATGATAATGGAAAGGCTTGATGGAATACAGGATGGAATTTGTTCACATGCGAAATGTAATGTGACCAACATGTTCGGGATTCCATGCAGTATCGATGTAATGATAATGTTACAAGCTAACATGATAACAGTTACAAGCTATGAGCTTTTACAAATGGTCCTTTCAGGAATTCTTTCCTAAGCTCTCATTGGCTTTCCTGATATGTGAAAATGTTCAAGAGTGCAATCCAAGTAAATTGATCACTTTTTAGTATATTATTTCAACGATAATGATTGTTACATTGTAGCTTCCGATGATTCAAAGCTCAGTTTTGTTTAGGCTTTTGTGAAGGCCAAATTATCTATGAATGTAATTATTTGCTTGGCATTTCTTTTCAAGACTTGAAGTTTACTAAGATTGAAAAAAGTATTTTGGAAAACATTTGGTATAAATTCTGAACTACGTCATCGGGTGGAGCTGCGTGCATAGCCTCGCCAGCAGCTGTCTGTCC
This sequence comes from Amblyraja radiata, assembly GCF_010909765.2. Lineage (NCBI taxonomy): Eukaryota > Metazoa > Chordata > Chondrichthyes > Rajiformes > Rajidae > Amblyraja > Amblyraja radiata. The sequence goes on along the minus strand of NC_045958.1, from coordinate 70,354,756 downwards.
TTTCACCCTTTTTGTTATTTTTAGTTTGTCTAAAAGTATGTTTCTGGTGGTATTTAAGTCTATTTTTTGTGGGTGGTGGGGAGGTGGAAGGGGGAAACCATTTTCTTAGTCACTTCCTGATCGAGGATGCATCTATTCTCCGAGCCGCATCTTTGCCCCCCCCCCCCCCCCCTCGCGGCCTACCATCTGGATTGGTGCGGCCTTTCCTGGCCAGAGCTTCAGCAGCTGCGCAGCACTGGATTCCATCGCGGAGCAGGGCGATACCATAGCAGGGATCGCCATGTGGAGCTCCGGAGTGTTGGGACCGCTGTTTAACACTGTGGAGCTGTGGTTTGCGGAGCTTCCAGCCGCGGGCTGCGCTGACTTTAACATCATGGCGTCCTGGGGACCTCTTGCCAGAGTCGCCAGCATTGAATCTCTGCCCAGCTCAGCCTGTGGGCTTCGGGAGCTGCAGTCTCCTGGTAGGAAGTGGCCGATTCGGAAACTTCAAGCCGATGTGAGTGTTCTCCGTTCCGACGCTGGAACTCCGATCACCCCGGCAAGAGGACCGGAAACATTGGGCCGCCCATAGCGGAGGGCTCAAAGGCCCTGACCACGGGTGAACAATGAGGAAGAGGACTGAACTTTATCGCCTTCCCTCACAGTGGGAAACGTTGATTCTGCTGTGTGGGGATGTTGTGTTCTTTTTATACGTATGTGTAGCAATGTTACAAAATTTTGAGATTTTTTAAATCATGTCTACAATTTATCCCATCAGATAAAGCATAAAAAAGAAGTTTAATTTGACACCTAATTCACTTTCATATCTCAAGTATTAAAAAAGTTATGGCCATTTTCATACTTGGAAATTAGCATCTTGTTCCCTATTGATTTTCTATGGACATAACAAAAAAGCTGTGATCGTGGACAGTCAAAAGCCCACAACTTTCTTAAAAATTAAGAGAACTGAATGAAATTTTCAGTTATCATAGATTGAAGCATTCTGAAACAAATATAAAATAATCTTACTTGGATGACCTGAAATTAAAGCATATAATTAGTTAGTTACCCAATTGTAGCTAATTCCAAACTTCAATTACTAGGTCTAAACATCTATCCATTTCTTAAGGAAAGATTAACATTTTTAAATAGCCTAAGTGTCCAAAGAACATTCACAAAGAATTCACAATAAAACATGATTTTTAAATCTCATTGACATTAATTTATAGGCCAAATGGAAGGAATTTAGTGTTCAATTGCTTTAAATTAATGGCCATTAATCAGCTTTCGAGTGGGATCCTGTGGAACGCGCTGGTTTAGAACCTTCACATTGCGGTAGATTTGTGCCCCCAAATGCCCAGAAAAATACTGCGGGATTTAATGGGCCCCAAATTAGCTACTCGCAACATAAAAGTTTGTATAAAGGGATCTTAAGAAGCCCTTTTTAACGTAAAAATAAACAACCTACCTTCCGTTGTCCCCTGTATGAGATCCGGCCCGTTGTCGGCGGTCGCGGGTTTAGAGGTTAATTTTTAACCTACTATAACAATTAAATAAACCCCTTAAAAGTAAAAATAGCTCCAGCGACGGAATCTTCCTGAGATTTTTCGTCAATAATTAACTAGGCTGAACAAGCTTGATTTGAACAGCCTAGGGAAAATCGCGTTTTAAACCCGCACCCCTCTAAACGGTGCCAAAATCGCGCACACGGGCTGGGACAGATCTTCAACGACGCTTCAGGTAGGTTTTACAACATACCTAGTATGTGGTAATTCAAATCTCACTGTACCAATTGGTGCATGTGATAATAAATGTCTCTTGAACTCTTGAACTCTTGAACTCTTGAAATAGAAATTGTACAATATTAATTTATTGTTTGTATATTTCTTTCAAATTGATTAATTTTTGAGATAAATATTAATGAAAATATTATTATTTGTCACAGATCGTATTGCATTAACTATTGTACCTCCACATCAAAATCTTCCATCTCATGCTTTCCTGAAGCAATTAAGATAGTGCATCGGCTAGTATTGTTTCTCCCTGATTTGTAAATCAGATTCAATCCATAACCCTGAAGTCTCAAGAGTAATATTTGTTTGTTTTTCACTGAGATATTTCTTGGAGATTTGCTGGGGGACTTGGTGACTGGTTTCTGTGACAAACTCCCTCCTGTAGAGGTAGATGTTGAATTACTCACTTCCAGGCAGAACTGCTAATAAATCTGTCTATGTTGGCATGTCTTATTTCTGCAGTTGTGAGTGTGTTGGAGATGCAAATACTATCAGCTCTCCATCCTGTATTAGAGCTACCCCCTAAAGTCTCTTATAGAAACATATACCTGTAAAATGACAGTTCTTGTCCCTGTTACAGTATGTGTCAGGCTTGGGTTAGTGCACATAATTTCCCTGAAATATACTTCATATGCTTGTGATCAATTGTATCATCTTCTCTCAGTTGTTCTCTCAGACTGGTATTATGTTCTGACATATGAGGAATGAAAGAATATATTTATTTTCTTAGTTCTCTCTTATCCCTTGGTGCATTGAGCCGCAGCTGTGGGATTTTCTGGCCTTGGCTTCTCCTCATTTGGTGCACGTACTGTTCCACAAAGCTGAATTCTTTCCACCTTTTGATCGATTTGTTGGCATTCGGCAAGAGACCAGCCATTAAAGTTTTATCCGTTACATTGTGGAAATGAGAGAGTCGCAGAATCATAGAGAGATACAATACAGCAATTGACCTTTGGCCCAAGAGTCCGCATTAACCAGCCAACACTCATTTACGCTAATACTACATTAATCCCATTTTGTTTATTCTCCCCACTATTCAACTAAATCCTACATTTTACCACTCATCTATACACCAGGGACAATTTGCAGTGTCCAATTAACCTATCGACTGCACATCTATAGGATGAAGGAGAAACTAAAATAACTAGAGAAAACCTGAACAGTCACTTTGGTGATCGCCACACAGACAGCAACCAGATTGGATTAATGTAATGAACCAGATTTGTTAAAGGACCTCGAGGTTAATGAGCCATTAGGAGGCAGTGACCATAACATGGTCAGGTTTAAACTACAATTGGAGAGGGAGAAGGGTAGATCGGAGGTGTCAGTGTTGCAGTTGAATAAAGAGGACTGTGGGGCCATGAGGGAGGAGCTGGCCAATGTTGATTGGAAAGATACACTAGCAGGGATGACAGTGGAACAAAAATGGCAGGTATTTCTAGGAATAATACAGAAGGTGAAGGATCAGTTCATTCCTAGGAGGATGAAAGAATTCAAGGGGAGAAAGGGGCGACCATGGCTGAAAAGGGACGTCAGGGACAGTATAAAAATTAAAGCGAAGAAGTACAACGTAGCAAAGATGGGCGGGAAGCAAGATGATTGGGTGATGTTTAAAGAACAACAGAAGATAACCATAAAGACAATACGGGGAGAAAAGATGAGGTACAAAGGTAAGCTAGCCAAGAATATAAAGCAGGATAGTAAAAGCTTCTTTAGGTATGTGAAGAGGAAAAAATTAGTTAAGACCAAAGTTGGACCCTTGAAGACCGAAAAAGGTGAATTTATTATGGCGAATAAGGAAATGGCAGATGAGTTGAATAGGTACTTTGGATCTGCCTTCACTAAGGCGAACACAAACAATCTTCCTGATATAGCAGTGGCCAGAGGATCTGGGGTGACGGAGGAACTGAAGGAAATCCACATTAGGCAGGAAATGGTGTTGGATAGACTGATGGGACAGAAAACTGATAAATCCCCAGGGCCTGATGGTCTGCATCCCAAGGTACTTAAGGAAATGGTTCTAGAAATCGTGGACGCATTAGTGATCATTTTCCAATCTTCTATAGATTCAGGATCACTTCCTGTGGATTGGAGGGTAGCTAGTGTTATCCTACTTTTTAAGAAAGGCGGGAGAGAGAAAACAGGGAATTATAGACCAGTTAGCCTGACATCAGTGGTGGGGATGATGCTGGAGTCAATTATAAAAGATGAAATAGCGGCACATTTGGATAGTAGTAGCAGGATCCGTCTGAGTCAGCATGGATTTACGAAGCAGTTGACTAATCTTCTGAATTTTTTGAGGATGTAACTAGGAAAATGGACAAGGGGGAGCCAGTGGATGAAGTCAAGTCAAGTCAAGTCAAGTCAATTTTAGTTCTATAGCACATTTAAAAACAACTCTCGTTGACCAAAGTGCTTTACATCAGTGCAGGTACTAACGTGCTACAAACAGTGGTACAAAGATCTAACAATGCATACATAAATACATACATACAGCGCTTCCTCAGAGGACCTCACGAAACGCTTGAAAGTATGCCTGGACAGCGGGATGGTCAGTAACCCCAAGTCGGCCGACCTGAGGGACCTGGAGGTAGTATGGTGGGTTAGCAGATTTTTGATGTAGGTGGGGTCAAGCCCATTAAGGGCTTTGTATACTTAAAGGAGGAGCTTGACATTGATTCTGAACCACACTGGGAGCCAGTGGAGAGAGGCCAGAATCGGGGTGATGTGGTCCCTTTTTCGGGTGCCCGTCAGAAGACTCGCTGTGGCGTTTTGGACCAATTGCAGGCGGGACAGGCATTCCAGTGTAAAGGGAGTTGCAGTAATCAAGACGGTAGGAGATAAATGAGTGGATGATCTTTTCAAGGTCATCAAATAGAAGGAATGGTTTTAGTTTAGCTATCGTGCGCAGCTGGAAGAAACTAGCTTTTTCCACGGCATTGACTTGTTTGTCAAACTTCAACGCAGAGTCAAATATCATGCCAGAGTTTTTGACGTGAGGTTTGAGTAAGGGGGTAAGGCTTCCAAGGCTGCCTGCTATCATTTTGATGGAGTCCAAGGGGCTGAGTAGGATGACCTCATACTTGCTCTCGTTTAGTTGGAGGAAGTTCTGGGCCATCCAACACTTTATATCCTCGAGGCAGTGCATAAGGCTGAGTAGATTTGATCGGTTGTTGGGTTTCGGGGGAGATAGAGCAGTGTATTGTCTACATAGCAGTGGAAGGAAATGTGGTGCCTTTGAATTACTTCGCCTAAGGGGAGCATATACAGGGAGAAGAGAATAGGGCCTAGGATGGAGCTTTGTGGAACCCCTCAGCAAAGGCTAGCTGGGGAGGAGAAAGAGTTGCCTAAGTTTGTAGATGTAGGGGTTTCGTTTCCCTTTACTCCACTTCGGGCCCAACTGCCCGAGTTATTCTCTCCCTTGTCAGAGGGTCAAACGGCCACCACTCCACTCGAGCGGTTTCCAAGAGAGAGAATACAACAAAAGGGTTTCCCCTAGGTTCTAGACCTCGGAATTATGGTGGGATATGATAAAAGGTTGAATTGACCAGAGTGTGCTGATGAGAGAAAACAGAAACCAAGATGGACTCAAAGCAAGTCTAAAATTTACAGGCTTTATTAAACAATGAGAAATCGAATCTCACCAACACTACATAATACGTGGCTAAACTTATGCTTTAAACTAAGACTATGGACGGAAAACTATCGGGCACATTGTAAAACTTACTTTACACAATTTTACTTGCAAGTAAACTCCCCCTTTCCCTTTCTCCTCTCAACCTCTATCCTATTTCGGGAACTTCACCAGGTCACTGGGATACTTACAGCTTAGGTCGATGCAGGCTCACGAGCCGTCCAGCAGAGCAGAAAGAGAGCGAGTTCTGGCTTGACTCCGGCTTTTTATACCTGAGTTTCCTTTGAAACCCCCCAGGTGGTTCTCTGGATAAAAGGGTTATTTTGATGATTCCCAGTTTCGATCTGGCATGAACAATAGGCTTCCGATGATAAGGAGTTTGCTGATGTCATGATCCCTCCGCCTGATCGTTATCCCATCGCCTGGATGGGCTCCCATTGTCCCGATGGATGGGTCATCCACGATGGTGATTGTGCTTGCTGCTGGCCTGTTTACCACCGTCTGCTGAGGCTCGGTACCTTCCTTTGTGTTTCCAAGAAAATCTCGTTATCTCCCTCTCAGCCTTTCCTCAGCCTTTCCTGCACACACCATTCGCATAGTTGTGTGATGCCCAGGCCAGACTGGTTTGAAACTTGAAACTGATTCTTTCATTGTGGATTGGGGGGTTTTCCGTTGCAGCCAGCAAATCTGTCTTTTTAAAATGTCCATGTCCTTATACGAGTTCTTCCATTATTTTGGAGGATTTGCCCCAATAACTTACATAGAGAAACTCCTATATTTGAGGTAGGAGACGAACCAGCTCAGGGCAGTGCCATCAATACCAACCCCATACCAGAGACGGTCAATTAGAATGGTATGGTCCACTGTATCAAATGCTGCGCTGAGGTCGAAAAGCAGGATTGCACAGTCGCCAGAGTCAATGGTGAGAAGCAGGTCATTATGTACCTTCAACAAGGCAGACTCTGTGCTGTGGTGGGCCCTGAAACCTGATTGGAAAATTTCCAAGATGTTATTTTGGTGTAGGTAAGGCATTAGTTGATTTTAAATTACCCCTTCAAGGACTTTTGAAACAAAAGGCAGTTCTGAAAGTGTACCTGGACATTCAGAAAGCATTTGATAAGGTCCCATTTATGAGATTAGTGGGCAAAATTAGAGTACATTGTATTGGGGGTAGGGTGCTGACATGGATAGAAAATTGGTTGGCAGACAGGAAACGAAGAGTAGGAATTAACGGGTCCCTTTCACAATGGCAGGCAGTGACTAGTGGGGTACCGCAAGGCTCTGTGCAGGGACCGCAGCTATTTACAATATACATCAATGATTTGGATGAAGGGATTCAAAGTAACATTAGCAAATTTGCAGATGACACAAAGCTGGGTGGCAGTGTGAACTGTGAGGAGGGGGCTATGAGGATGCAGGGTAACTTGGACAGGTTGGGTAAATGGGCAGATGCATGGCAGATGCAGTTTAATGTGAATAAATGTGAGGTTATTTACTTTGGTGGCAAAAACAGGAAGGCAGAATTTTATCTAAATGGTGTCAAATTGGGAAAAGGGGAAGTACAATGGGATCTGGCGGTCCTTGTTCATCAGTCACTGAAAGTAATCAGGCAGGTACTGCAGGCAGTGAAGAAAGCGACTGGCATGTTGGCCTTCAGAACAAGAGGAGTTGAGTATAGGAGCAAAGAGGTCCTTCTGCAGTTGGACAGGGCCCTAGTGAGACCGCACCTGGAGTATCATATGTAGCTTTCCGTAAATTTTCAACATGTTGAAAATCTAGCGGCAACCAGAAAAAATTACAACTCTTTGGGCGACTACTCACGACCGTACAGGCATCACCCGGTGACCTGCTGCGACTATGACGGGAGTCGCCGAAAAAAACAGCGTAAATGGGACAGGCCCTTAAGGCTCTGTCCTCTCGTCCTAGACTCTCCCACTACTGGAGGCATCCTCTCCAAATCCACTCTACCTTGTCATGCAGCATGCGATAGGTTTCAATGAGATTCCCTTGTCATCCTTTTAAACTCCAGCGAGTGCAGGCCCAGAACCTTCAAAGGCTCCCCATACGTTAACATGGGTTTAATTTAGGATTAGCTGATAGTCAGTGTGGGCTCAGTGGGCCAAAGGGCCCATTTCAAAAGAGCTGCATCTATCTGTCTCTACAACTATAATTTTTTTGATGATAGTTTCTGAATATTTCCACATCATGTGTTTATCAGTCTGTTCTGAGATTAAATTCTACAGCTAGTTTCCTGACACAAGCTAGTGCTTCTCTTTTAAAAATTTGAATGATATAGATTTCCTTTCACTGACATAACTGTTGTCATCATGTTCCATACATCTTGTTTCTTTATCAGAGCAATGTTCATTAATTTGATTTACAAACTATGATCTGCGATTTACCACTGATTAATCTTCCAGTTTCAACATGTATGCATTGCCACATGGTACACTGTTGTTCTTCTGCCGCATATAGTGCAAGTATAAAATATTATACTTAAGACTAATAATATCATTTTCTCTTTATTTTACCTTAGTTGAGTTTAGTTTACTTTAGAGATACAGTGCGGAAACAAGCCCTTCGACCCACCAAGACCGTGCCGACCAGCACACATTAACACTATCCTACACACATTAAGGGCAATTTACACTTATACCAAGTCAATTAACCTACAAATCTGTACATCTTTGGAGTGTGGGAAGAAACCTATGATCTCGGAGAAAAACCACGCAGGTCACGAGTAGAACATATAAACTCCATACAGACAGCACCCATAGTCAGGATTAAACCCGGGTCCCTGGCGCTGAAAGGCAGCAACTCTACTGCTGCGCCACCGTGCCGCCCTTTACTCTGCAACATTTTCATACTTAGCACCCAAATTTATAAAAAACCAGTGGAGAGTGGCCACTCAAATCAATATGCTTGCAGGAGATATGCCCATTCCACCCTGCACTCAGTGTGAAATCTAGGAGTGGAGTGAGAGGTCAAATGGTCTGAATCGTTCTTGAGCCTGCCCATATCTTCCGATTGGTGCACGCAGATGCATAATGCAACCCAGAACGTCACCCATCGCTTTGCTTCTGCAGATTGACTAGCTGATTTCCTCCAGCAGTGTGTTTCTTGCTCCAGTTTTCAGTATCTGCACACACTAGTGTTTACACATCTTAGAAACATAGAAACATAGAAAATAGGTGCAGGAGTAGGCCAGTCGGCCCTTCGAGCCTGCACCGCCATTCAATATGATCATGGCTGATCATCCAACTCAGTATCCTGTACCTGCTTTCTCTCCATACCCCCTGATCCCTTTAGCCACAAGGGCCACATCTAACTCCCTCTTAAATATAGCCAATGAACTGGCCTCAACTACCTTCTGTGGCAGGGAATTCCAGAGATTCACCATTCTCTCTTATGCTTTCAGCATGATTCCTTTGGGCCGACAGCCTCCGGAGTTTTCACTTCTGCTGAAGACTTCGCTGCCGCAGAATAGAACAGTCAGCAAATGGTGACTGGGCTTCAGACACTAGCATCATGGTCCTGGACTGCCCTGATAACTCTTTGACAGTTCAAAGGCATTTACAACTATTTCCATATGTTTCTGTTAAAGCGTTAAAATAGATTTGAATAATTACAAAATTCAAGATAGTTAATAATGTGAAAATAAATGTACTTAACTGATATAATTTAATTAAAACATTAATATCAATTAAAATAAAGGACAACAAAACAAAATAAAACCATTTGTCTAAATTTATTTTCCCATTCAAGTGACAATTCAGATAAATGGGCTCATAACAGGTAAACCAAACATGGCTTCTCAGCTCAGCTCAAACATGTGATCTCCAGCCTGAACTCAGCCCAATAGTTCGACATGTCCCCAACAACCCTCACAAATATTTACAGATGCACCACGGATGGCCTTATTAGGATGCATCATAACCTGGTCTGGGAACAGCTCAATCCAAGACCACAAGAAATTGCAGAGAGTTGTGGACCTTCACACAAACCAACCTCCTTTTCATTGACCATCTACCCTTCACGCTGCCTCAGGAAGACTGCCAGAATAATCAAGGACCAGTGTCATCCCAGTCACTCCCTCTACCCCCACCCCCTCAACTCTTCCTTTGTGCATGGAGGGCAGAATTCTGAAAACGCACACTTCCAGTTTTAGGGACATTTTCTTCCCAGCTCGAGTGCGGTCCTAACCTCTCATCTACCTCATTGGAGACCTTTGAGTTATCTTTAATTGGACTATATAGAACTCTAATGTCATATCTTTGCACTGAATATTGTGCCCTTTATCCTTTATCTGAGCACTGCGGACAACTTGTTTGTATTCGTGTATAGTGTTTTCTTTGCCTGGTTAACACGCAAACAAAAGCTTTTCACTGTATGCTGTACCTCAGTACACGTGGCAATAATAAACAAAAAATTAAACAAGCAGAGCAAGAGTTCATATAACTATATAACTATAACTATATATATATATATATATATAGAATTCTGCTTGATTGGCAAGAGGGATACTTTAATTCGTTTTTTCTGATCACACTCCAGAAATCTCTCGATCAGCCATGAACACAATGAATGGCGGTGCTGGCTCGAAGAGCCGAATGGCCACCTCCTGCATCTATTTTCTATGTCTATATCTATGACAATTTTTACATTTTTACAATTTTTACATTTACCAAGCCAATTAACCTACAGGTGATTCTGGGATTGGCCACAACTGTGACATCAAACATTAAAATAACATGCTGACCTCTCCTACGTATTTTGGGAAGCTGCAATTGGCACCTATATCTGAGACGGAATAACTGCTTTCAAAAAGGAAGCCAAAGGAAGAACTGTACCAAGAAAGATAAAAATAACCTATTCACAATGAAAGGGAATCACATCCATTCAACAACCAATACAGTTCATTCTCTCAATACTAATTTAAGTAAAATGTTCTACTATGTTAAAACACATTTCACAAAGGTTTAATTACACTTGATGTAATTCTTGTTAATGTCAGCAACTAAACATGTGTTTCTAATATCGTCACTGACAAGTACCAATTAGTGCTTGCAAACTAATATATGAAATTGTCTGTGTGCACGACTGTGGGGAATCATTAGCACACGTGTAAGTGGCCAGCCTGGCAAAGAGAAATGTAATACAAGGGTAAAATTAAAATGTGGTGCAAAGCAAATGATCACTCAACTTGAGGCTAATGACAAATGTTAAAAATATCATAACTGGGTTATAAAACAAAATCACAAGAAGCTTGCAAACATATTCTTACGGCTGCAAAATAAGTTTTGAGACAATAAATTAAAAGCCTGTTTTGTAACCATATCTAGAATTGTAATCAAAATTTAATATACCTAAGAAATAATTAGATCGTTTCTTTCATCCCTGTTAGATGTTAAGAAAAGAGTGCTCAACATAATTACGGATAAATGTGAATAAAAATCGACGATAATTGAAACATCCCGAATGTAGATGAGCTCATATGTACTGTAACTATGCTCTGGGAAAGAACAGCCTGTTCCCCATCAGTCGCAGTACACACAACTACTGCTTCATGACACTTTTTTTTAACATTATAGGTGCCAAAACAACAGGGAGCTAGAGACAAGTATAACAGGAACAGATGTCTCACAGATAAAGTCCTGGTAGTTTCTGGCAATAGGTTTAAACTTGGAGAATTTGTACTGTTCAACAGATTTCTCTTGGCCGAAAGCATTCACTACCAACCTTTAAAAACAAAGTAATAGCAGCAAGTAATTGTTCACTCTGGTGAAATGCTTGACTACATCAAGCAAACCTCTGAACTAGGGGAGAGGGCAGAAATGTTCATGAAAGTCCACTTCTAATACTCAGCGGGGAATATTTAGCATGAACACAAAAACTCATCACTGAGAGCTTTTGTGACTTTTTACCAGCATTAGTAACCCTTGGACTAATGTTGCACTTAGTTTTGTAATGATTAGGGATCTTCACGGAACTCCTTTCATGCTGGAGAGTGCATTGTAACATGGGACAGAGACATTCACAAGTTCTCTTCGCCTGGATGAGCTTCAGAGTTTCAATCCCGACTAAATACTTGTTATGTGATGTCACAATCAATGCTACAATCTTTTATTGCTGCCTGCATCTATCCTTCATGGCAACAGAACTGGGTTCCTTGGTATTTCTTACTATTTTACCAGTGACACCTAAAAGCAAAGGGCGGGACGCCTAAAAGCCAATTAACCGAAAAGGTTGCGTCGCCTACAATTCAACTAACTGAATGGCCGCTCAGCCGAAAAGTCAAATAACGGACATGATGTCGCCGGTGGGGGCAGGACTTGTCAGCGATTGGTCCAGACCCCCGCGTCCATCACATCACTGGCCGGTGGAGACGGGAGGGTGGGGGTCATTTTCCCACCCGAGCCATAGGTGACTGGGCACTCTGAACCCGAGCACCAAGTTGTAAGCGGCCAAAGGAGCGCATCCCTCGGGACAGCCTCCACTCTCCCACGGCCACAGCCGCCCTCCGCCTCGTCTCCCCTGTGCGGCCGCACTGTGACGGGCTGTGTGTCGACAGCGCCAGGTGGAACAGAGGTGTGGGACAGGTTGGTCCCTCCGCCCACCAAGAGTCACTGACCGCGATGCACCACCATCGGACCCCAACACACACACCAGGGAGATTCACCCCCCCCCCCCCCGCTGGCCCCCAGACCCCAACCAACACACGGGGTGATTTACCCCCTGACACCCACACCAGGTGATTCACCCCCACCCCGGCCGCATGGACAGACGGCTCATAGAAACATAGAAACATAGAAACATAGAAATTAGGTGCAGGAGTAGGTCATTCGGCCCTTCGAGCCTGCACCGCCATTCAATATGATCATGGCTGATCATCCAACTCAGTATCCCGTACCTGCCTTCTCTCCATACCCTCTGATCCCCTTAGCCACAAGGGCCACATCTAACTCCCTCTTAAATATAGCCAATGAACTGGCCTCGACTACCCTCTGTGGCAGAGAGTTCCAGAGATTCACCACTCTCTGTGTGAAAAAAGTTCTTCTCATCTCGGTTTTAAAGGATTTCCCCCTTATCCTTAAGTTGTGACCCCTTGTCCTGGACTTCCCCAACATCGGGAGCAATCTTCCTGCATCTAGCCTGTCCAACCCCTTAAGAATTTTATAAGTTTCTATAAGATCCCCCTCAATCTCCTAAATTCTAGAGAGTATAAACCAAGTCTATCCAGTCTTTCTTCATAATACAGTCCTGACATCCCAGGAATCAGTCTGGTGAACCTTCTCTGCACTCCCTCTATGGCAATAATGTCCTTCCTCGGATTTGGAGACCAAAACTGTACGCAATACTCCAGGTGTGGTCTCACCAAGACCCTGTACAACTGCAGTAGAACCTCCCTGCTCCTATACTCAAATCCTTTTGCTATGAAAGCTAACATACCATTCGCTTTCTTCACTGCCTGCTGCACCTGCATGCCTACTTTCAATGACTGGTGTACCATGACACCCAGGTCTCGCTGCATCTCCCCTTTTCCTAGTCGGCCACCATTTAGATAATAGTCTGCTTTCCTGTTTTTGCCACCAAAATGGATAACCTCACATTTATCCACATTATACTGCATCTGCCAAACATTTGCCCACTCACCCAGCCTATCCAAGTCACCTTGCAGTCTCCTAGCATCCTCCTCACAGCTAACACTGCCCCCCAACTTAGTGTCATCCGCAAACTTGGAGATATTGCCTTCAATTCCCTCATCCAGATCATTAATATATATTGTAAATAGCTGGGGTCCCAGCACTGAGCCTTGCGGTACCCCACTAGTCACTGCCTGCCATTGTGAAAAGGACCCGTTTACTCCTACTCTTTGCTTCCTGTTTGCCAGCCAGTTCTCTATCCACATCAATACTGAACCCCCAATGCCGTGTGCTTTAAGTTTGTATACTAATCTCTTATGTGGGACCTTGTCGAAAGCCTTCTGGAAGTCCAGCTCAGGGCATTGACAGCCATAGTATACCGCTTTTAAAACATGGGGGGACACACAAATTCCCTGGCGGGCTGATGACAAGTGTGCATGACAACTAACAATTTTATCTCCTCCCACTCCCCCGCCTGACAACAAGAAGCACGTTTCATTTATTACCGTCTGGTTGCCTGTGTAATGCACACAACGCGCTCCCACGCACAAAACACCAGATAATCTGTAAACTGTTTTAACGGAAGATGGACACAAAAAGCTGGAGTAACACAGCGGAACAGGCAGCATCTCTGGAGAGAAGGAATGGGTGACGTTTCGGGTCGAGACCATTCTTCAGACCTGAAGACTGAGTCTGAAGGGTCTTGACCCGAAACGCCACCCATTCTTTCTCTCCAGTGATGCTGCCTGTCCCACTGAGTCATCTTTGTGTCTATCTTTGGTGTGACAGTTGTCTCATTTCATCAGCTTCATGTATTGCGCACATGGAAGAAATGCTTTACATGCCGCTTGCATCTATTCATCCAAGTGTGCTCTTAATGAAATCTCACATCTTGGCGAGGGAGGGATGGAATGGATGTAACCACTGGCTAAAGCAAAGGCATAGTTAGGACAGGGAAATAATCCCACCACTTAATTAACCAGGTTCCCCAATGTAAGAACTATTTATACATGTAACATTTTTGTTTTTAAATCAAAGTAACTCTTTTTTGATTTTTAATGCCGAGTTAAAACCCTGTCCTGTGGGAAGGGCTTGCGGCAGCTGGTTTCATAGTGCCTTCATTGTTGGTAGGTGCTGTCCTTTCACATGGACCGCTTACAACTTGGTGCTCGGGTTCAGAGTGCCCAGTCACCTATGGCTTGTGTGGGAAAATGACCCCCACCTTCCCGTCTCCATCGGCGAGTGATGTGATGGACGCGGGGGTCTGGACCAATCGCTGACAAGTCCTGCCCCCCCGGCGACGTCATGTCCATTATTTGACTATTTGGCTGAGCGGCCATTTGGTTAGTTGGCTTGTAGGCGATGCAGCCTTTCGGTTAGTTGCCGTTTTGTCAGAGCAGCCTTTCGGTGAGTTTGCTTTTATGCGACGCAGCCTTTCGGTTAGTTGGCTTTTGGGCGTCCTGCCCTTTCAGTTAGTTTGCTTTTAGCCGTCCCACCCTTTCGGTTAGTTGGCAATTTGGCTTCGTACGCTATCAGTTATTTGGCGTTTCGGCTTTGTTTCCGTTCGGTTATTTGGCTTCCACTTCTTTGCTTCGGCTTCTCGTCCTTCAACGCCACGTCCGCACACGAGTTAAGCCAGTTATAAGCAATTGGAATTTGCAATTTGCCAATTTTCACAATGGATTGACGACAAGGCAATCAAACCTCCCAGGCAAAGCTATTGACGAGCTTCTTGAGCTTCTGAACAAGAGCTATTTATATGTTCCTGCACAGATTTACCTTTATCCAGCCAGAGTAATTTCTGCATAAGTTACCTCTTGAAATGGTTATTCATATGAGAGAGATATTTAGGTTGGACTGTACTAAAAGCACCTTGTACTCCCACTCCTCTTCCACCCACCTGCCCCCCAATGTAAGTACCACCCCCCACTTCCCCCTTCCCCCTCCTCTCCCACACTTCTTCCCACCCAGCAACTGTGCTAAATATTATTTAGAGAAGGATATTAATGTGAACTCATTATTGGGGCAATGTGCTGAGGCAAGTTTTTTTTACACAAAGGTGTTGGATGCCTAGAACATGATGCCGGGATGGTGGCGGGGCAAGATACCATTTGCAATGTTTAAGAAGCTTTTAGATCGGCACATGCATATGTAGGGAATAGAAGGATATGGATTATGTGCAGGCAGATTTAGTTTATTTTGACATTGTGTTCCACATTGCACTGCAGGCTGAACGGCCAGTCCTGTGCCATACTGTTCTGTTATGTTTTGGAAAGTGTAGATCAGTGCATGCTCCTTTAACATAGTGACCTCACCACTACTAACCACTCCCCATTATCTTCAGTATAACTGTAGTCTCCCCACGTCTCTCTCGCTCTCTAGCTCCAGTGACAGACCACGGACAGCTAGGGCACAGTGTGTGTTTTATACCAGTATCTATAATAAAACATGTAGTGAAGACATCACGTGTCTGGAAATCTTTACATGGTGTCAGAAGTGGGATCCGAACCCACGCCTCAATTTGGAAACAGGCCATCCAGAAGTGCTCGCACGACAAGTCCTGTCGTCCCCTGCCGCGTTTCTTCCCGAATCAGGTGGTCCAGATGCGGTCCCCCTCCGGCCACTACCGGCTAGCCGTGGTCGTCGGCTCTGCGGGCTCTCCTCGGTCTTACCTCATTGACTAAGAGGGTACCATCTACCGCCGGTCCCGCCAGCATTTGCTCCTGGTCAACGAGCCCGCTCCACCCCCTGCAGCCCCTTTTGCCCCTCCGGTTCCTTCCTCTCAGCCCTCCACTCCTCGCATGCCCAGGACTCTGCCATCTCAGCTCTGTGTGCCCCGTTCTCTCCCGGCTCCTCCCAGTCCGCCTTCGCCTTCCTCGCCCGCTCCCGTGCCCGCTTCTCCCGCTTCTCCTCCCCGCTCTCCTCGTCCTCCCTCTCCGGCAAGTTCTCCTGCCCATTGCCCAGTCGCCGCCCCGGCTCTCGTCCCTGCTCTTCCTGCGGAGGGGGGGGAGGGTGGGCTGCGCAACCGCTCCGGGCGGTTGGTCAAGCCGCCTGTATGTTACGGGGAGTTTGCGTGAATGTGTTAACTGTTTCCTGCCGGTGTACGCGCGGTGGTTGTTTCTAGCGTATGAGTCGTGGTCGCACTGTCACTGCTATAATACTTTGTTTTCCGAGGGGAAGGATGTAGATCAGTGCATGCTCCTTTAACATAGTGACTTCACCACTACTAACCACTCCCCATTATCATCAGTATAACTGTAGCCTCCCCACGTCTCTCTCGCTCTCTAGCTCCAGTGACAGACCACGGACAGCTAGGGCACAGTGTGTGTTTTATACCAGTATCTATAATAAAACATGTAGTGAAGACATCACGTGTTTGGAAGTCTTTACAGAAAGTATATAGAAAATAACTATAATTTTGTTTAATTTATTGGCACGTGTACAGAGGTACAGTGAAAAGCTTTTTGTTGCGTGCTATCCAGTCAGCGGAAAGACTATACATGATTACATTCAAGTCATCCACAGATACAGCATAAAATAAAAAAAGAATCATTAATAAAATTTTTTGAAGACCATTCACAAAAGTAATTTAATGTAAAAGATAATATTAATTAAAAATACATGATCAAATACTTTATTAATGTGTAGGAAAGAACTGCAGATGCTGGTTTAAATCAAAGGTAGAAACAAAATGTTGGAGTAACTCAGCGGGACAGGCAGCATCTCTGGTGAGAAGGAATCTCCAGAGATGCTGCCTGTCCCGCTGAGTTACTCCAGCATTTTGTGTCTAAATGCTTTATTAAAGCAGGTTGGTTCCCCCATTCAGGGGCATTGAACTCATTGATGTAAAGCTGAGGGACCAGAAACAGGCTTTATTTGGATCCTTCGATCAGAACTTTGCAGGGTGCCCTTTACAATTCATGGTGAAACCATGTAAAATGTGGGTAGATCAGAACTGCCTGCTTCCACAAATTGTGAAGGCACTCACATGCACACTTCAACTAGCCAGGACTCACTGATTAGTCATCAGCATAGTCCTGCCTAATTTTAGGAACAAATAAAATAATCCCACATTAGCCCATATCTACCTGGTTATTGAAGATAGCAAGATGATAGTGGCTGATCTGATTTATTTAACCTTGCTACTGAGTGTCATTTTTAAAATTATATTATAAAAATATTGGACCTTAATGAAATAATGCAATGCATATATTGGTCAAATCGCTGGCATCGGGGCACCTCCTCAAGTGCTAAATATTTCTTGAGGGCTCTTGAAATAATAACAGAACTGAAATGGCAACTGTTTGAAATATGTATTTAGTTTTATTTTCTGTTCTATGAATTTGAGTGGGTCAAAAGCTGGATAATTAGTGCTGAACTGAAAAGATGGACCAGATAAACAGTAAATATTAATGAGCAATGGGATAAGTAAACAACATAATTTATATAACATAGTAAATGTAAGGCATAGTTACAAATATGTTGAACAAATAAAAGTGCAAATGATAAATGGTTGCCCCATCAATGACACTCAGACAATTAGCCTGCAGTGTTCTTCTCCTTAGAGGGAAGGATAACATACTAGACAAGCAAGTAAAGCTAAAAAATATCAAAAGGAGGCAGAATGTAGATTCAACAGATTTAAGAAAACTTTGATGGAGATAGGGAATATATTGGAAAGCAGGAGACAGAATGTATAATCAGTAAGTATATAATTACTTGAGGGAATTAAAGGTGAGGCGATTGTTGATGCCTCAGTATTGATCTTCTGAAACACTCAATTCACTAATGATCCCCTTGGGTTGGGCAACTGCTAAGGCCATTCTATTAGCTGTGAAGCAAAGGATAAATCAACTGGGAAAATTAGGCATATTTGTCTAACATTTGTCTCAGAAAAGTTATTAAAATATGTAATCAATGGCACGAAGTCTGAACATTTGATCAAAGATGAGTTGAGCAAATTGCCAGCATGGATTTGTTAAAGGTTAAGACATTTTGTGGACATGGAAAAAAAAAATTGAGTCTTTGTCAGATCTGACTGCCAGCTTAGCTTGAGGGCATGACTTACAAAGCAGCTTGGGTATTAATTGGATGTTTCATCTGATCTAACAACATGGCTGAATTACATTGCAGAACACCATGCCACCATGTTTGAATTGGACTAACATTGTCCAGCAAGCTGATAGCAACAAATGTGGAAACAGAAACTGCTTCATTATCATGAAGGCCAGCAGCAAATGCAGGCATCACAAGCTGGCTTATCCATTAATGACATGGATAAAGGTATATAAATCCAAGTTTGCTGATTCTTCTCAGTTTGAAATGGAAACAAGCCAATTGAGCAAGTGGGTAAAACTGTAGCAGAGGCATGCAATGTTCTAAATAGTAGGAAGTCAGGCATGTTCTAAATAGTAGGAAGTCAGGCATTCAGATTAGTATGTTAACTTATGCACATTGTATTGGGGGTTCAGTATTGATGTGGATAGAGAACTGGCTGTCAGACAGGAAGCAAAGAGTAGGAGTAAACGGGTCCTTTTCACAATGGCAGGCAGTGACTAGTGGGGTACCGCAAGGCTCAGTGCTGGGACCCCAGCTATTTACAATATATATTAATGAGATTGGATGAGGGAATTGAATGCAACATCTCCAAGTTTGCGGATGACACGAAGCTGGGGGGCAGTGTTAGCTGTGAGGAGGATGCTAGGAGGCTGCAAAGTGACTTGGATAGGTTGGGTGAGTGGGCAAATGCCTGGCAGATGCAGTATAATGTGGATAAATGTGAGGTTATCCACTTTGGTGGCGAAAACAGGAAAGTAGACTATTATCTGAATGGTGGCCGATTAGGAAAAGGGGAGATGCAACGAGACCTGGATGTCGTGGTACACCAGTCATTGAAAGTAGGCATGCAGGTGCAGCAGGCAGTGAAGAAAGCGAATGGTATGTTAGCATTCATAGTAAAAGGATTTGAGTATAGGAGCAGGGAGGTTCTACTGCAGTTGTACAGGGTCTTGGTGAGACCACATCTGGAGTATTGCGTACAGTTTTGGTCACCTAATCTGAGGAAATACATTCTTGCCATAGAGGGAGTACAGAGAAGGTTCACCAGACTGATTCCTGGGATGTCAGGACTTTCATATGAAGAAAGACTGGATAGACTTGGCTTGTGCTCGCTAGAATTTAGAAGATTGAGGGAGGATCTTATAGAAACTTACACAATTCTTAAGGGGTTGGACAGGCTAGATGCAGGAAGATTGTTCCTGATGTTGTGGAAGTCCAGAACAAGGGGTCACAGTTTAAGGATAAGGGGAAAGTCTTTTAGGACCGAGATGAGAAAAACATTTTTCACACAGAGAGTGGTGAATCTCTGGAATTCTCTGCCACAGAAGGTAGATGAGGCCAGTTCATTGACTATATTTAAGAGGGAGTTAGATGTGGCCCCTGTGGCTAAGGGGATCGGGGGTATGGAGAGAAGGCAGGTACGGGATACTGTTAGATGATCAGCCATGATCATATTGAATGGCGGTGCAGGCTCGAAGGGCCAAATGGCCTACTCCTGCACCTATTTTCTATGTTTCTATGTTTCTACGTTTCTATTGTCTATCAGAAGTAGATTTATGGAGCGGGTTGAGAAATCAATGAAGTCCAGAGAACAGTCACAAAAAGTAATTAAGATGTCTAGTCGAGTAATATTCTTACCTCGAGAGAACTGGTATAAAAATATGTAGAAGTAATGCCATAGCTGTGCGGGACTGGATCGATCATGTGTCGGAGTAGGATATACCGTAATGAGCACAGCATCTCAAGAAAGATTTATTGGCTTTGGAGGGTTTGAGTGTAAATCCAAAATAGGTAAATGATGAGAAAGTTAACAAAGAATATGCTTGCATTACCTTGAATGCAAAATAAAATAAATGTGATCTCATTGAAGTACTTAAGGTGATCAGCAGATTTTAAAGTTAGATGTACGAAACATATTACCTCCGAATGAAACAGAGTGGTGGAGAGGGTACTGATTGCCCTTAAAATTGGTGTTAATCTATCTATTCAGTCCTGTTATCAAGAAGAAATTAGGCACCTTAAGTTGAGCGGAAATCTGAGAAACTCTACTTGAAGATTGTGCTGAGCCCAAATCATTTTGAAAATTTTGAAACACGCAGCATCAATTTGTGTTAGATAAGGGTTTGAATATTTCCAGCACCAAGGAGAGTAGATTAATTAAAATAAGCATCAGTCAGAATCAAATTGAAATGTTGGACAAGGGTGAATGTCTCTTCAAGATCCCTTGGGACATCTACTGTTTTCACAAAATTGGCACACATTTGCTGCTTTTTACTCATGTGAATCATTTTGGGAACAATTATTCGGTGACACGGCAAGCAGCTCATTAACAAAATAAACATTTAGAACTGGGAATACCAGAGGCATTATTTTTAAACAAGATTTTAAACAAAATATCTAGAGATCATTTTCAACATTCTACATCTGGCCATCCAATTATGTAGTCCCTCTGGTCCTCACCTTTCACCCCACCAGCCGGCAAATACAACACATAATCCTCCGCCATTTCCGCCACCTCCAACGTGACCCCACCACTCGCCACATCTTCCCATCTCCCCCCCTGTCTGCCTTCCGCAAAGACCGCTCCCTCCGCAACTCCCTCGTCAATTCTTCCCTTCCCTCCCGCACCACCCCCTCCCCGGGCACTTTCCGTTGCAACCGCAAGAAATGCAACACCTGTCCCTTCACCTCCCCCCTCGACTCCATTCAAGGACCCAAGCTGTCGTTCCAGGTGCGACAAAGGTTCATCTGTATCTCCTCCAACCTCATCTACTGCATCCGCTGCTCTAGATGTCAGCTGATTTACATCGGTGAGACTAAGCGGAGGTTGGGCGATCGTTTCGCCGAACACCTCCGCTCAGTCCGCAATAACCTACCTGAACTCCCGGTGGCTCAGCACTTCAACTCCCCCTCCCATTCCCAATCCGACCTCTCTGTCCTGGGTCTCCTCCATTGCCAGAGTGAGCAACAGCGGAAATTAGTGGAACAGCACCTCATATTCCGTCTGGGGACCTTGCGTCCGGATGGCATTAACATTGAATTCTCCCAATTTTGCTAGCCCTTGCTGTCTCCTCCCCTTCCTTAACCCTCTAGCTGTCTCCTCCCACCCTCCCATCCGCCCGCCCTCGGGCTCCTCCTCCTCCTCCCCTTTTCCTTCCTTCTCCCCCCCACCCCCCATCAGTCTGAAGAAGGGTTTCGGCTCGAAACGTCGCCTATTTCCTTCACTCCATAGATGCTGCTGCACCCGCTGAGTTTCTCCAGCAATTTTGTGTACATCCGATTATGTAGTCTGGTTACATTTTGGGCTTGGAATATTGATGATTTTTCAACAGTATAAATCATCCAACAAATCCTTTATTGTAGAAATCGTATGGCTTCTTTCTTCTCAAGATAATTGGTCTTAATATTGATACAAATCAGCAGTCTTCACGTAGCCTTTCTCAAGAAATGGGACAGATTTTAGTTCCATATTGTACTGGTGTGTGGCAGGGGGAGGCTTATGAATGTGACTCCAGTTTGAGGGTGAACAGGGGCCAGAAATCACAGTAGAAATCTAGTCAATTTTGACGGTCAGTAGGGACTCACTTAAATAAAGTCAGTGGATAATGATTGCTCAAAGGCAGCCTGACAGTTGGGAGGATACATGTGGTAAACTTGACAGCTTGCCCACCGGTAAAGGATTTTTGATGTAATTTAAAGAAGATTACATTTAATTCTACTGACTAGGTTTTAAAGGTTTGGGAGTGGGTACAGTGATTTTTGTGAGCTACTGCAGCGAATAAGAAATTAAGATATGCAAACGTTATGGAATATCCTGCAACATTCCCTCTGTGTGTCTTAAACTGTGGTGCTCAAGTTGGACATTTGCAACATGAATGTGCTGCATTTTCATTCAGAAATTGCACTGTTGTCCTGTATTAGATATAGAGTAGATGCTTAATATGCATCTATCAATAATGTTTCCTCCTGTCTCCAGTGGGACAATGGACCTTCTTTTCATTGATGTTCCATCTCCACCAAACAAAGGAACAGAACCTGAAATGTTTTCTAAAGCATCAATGTTGACAATAGAGCATTGTCATTTGGTTATATACTAGGGTGAAACAGGGTGAAATATTCATCTGATCCATAACAATATTGGATCCTTTGATATAAATGCCCAGCCTCGTTGGTATTTGGTGGAAAGTTTCTATTTCAACCAATTCTATTTGTCACAGACTTGAACCAGGTCTAGAGTATGGGTGCTACAGTGTGAGTTACAGACTGCTATGAAATGTGGGACAGAACAAGCATCATATGTCTTGAACACAAGGAATTTGAAAGTAATGTTCTATGGGTTGAGGATTTAACAGAGATCAGTGATAGAGACCCTAACTTCATGCAGGAAAATAGAAATGTATTATGGGTGTGCATAAATGGAAACTTGTATAGAATAGAGCAGAGGGAAGCACTATTGAATCTTGATTGAAATATTATGTAGACAAAGGAATTTATTACTCCTTTTATACTCTACACTTCATCCCAGCAGCCTTAGAATTAATACCATGGCAATGAACAATAGGTTGAATTTTTCTACAGAACGCTAAGAACCCCAATGTATGCACTATGTAATAACAACACAATCTAGTTGTAAGAGATTTAGAGATGAGTAGTCCGAACAGTGACTTCTCTTTGTCACATAAATTTTCATTGATATCTGAAGGTTAAACTAACAAATCTATATCAGATTCTCCAAATTTTTATTTTTCATTTTATGTTGTCCAGATTCATGTTGCAGGATCATTAATATAAATTCCTCAAGAGGAAAATACTTAAAATATGAGAAACAGGTTAGTTATTTTAAGTTGTATATGGTTAATAATTCAAAAGCCAGTGTGTGTCGAGGATGATCAGAGGAAATTATGAGTTGCCTCATCTGCTTTTCAGGAAATAATATTAATTTAATGGGAATACGCAGATCAAGAAATTATGAATGGGTTTTACCTAATCTTCGTAAATTTTTTTGTTTCGTTTATTCATTTTTCATGATCTGGGCATTACTGGTAAATGTTAGTAAATGTATAGAAACATAGAAACATAGAAAATAGGTGCAGGAGTAGGCCATTCGGCCTTTCGAGCCTGCACCGCCATTCAATATGATCATGGCTGATCATCCAACTCAGTATAGAGGGCATTAAGTGTACAGCACCAAGACTTGAATATTGCTCCTGTGATTTTCATCCTCTAATTTCCCCACTTATTTTAACCAGTATGTGGAACATCAGGTGGTTTGCAAATACAGAAACGACTCCTTGTCAGCCCACTCTCACCCAGCCAGTAAATGTAGAAATTCCTACTTTATGAAAGGTGCATTTAAGTCATACATTTGAAAAGGAGAGAATAACCCACTATTTAGGAAATATCCATCTGGTACCACACAATTTCACTTTCACCACAGCTCTGTAGCCTTTGTAAACAATGTTTTGGCTGATGCTAATTGATTAGTTATTGCATTGAGAGTAAAGAGAGTCCCAATCAGAACTTTTTTTCCCAACAGGGAAATATAAAAGACTATAAAGCAAAGATTTAAGGTCAGAAAGGAAAAATTTAACGGAGATGTATGGGGCAAGTTTTTTTTTACAGAGAATGGTGAGATAGTCGCTTGGATATTCAAGGAACGGAGGGATATGGACACATGCAGGCAAAGGAGACAAGGCATCATGTTTGGTGCCAAAGAGCCCAATCCAATGCAGTTCTATCATCATCATCAGCGGTCACGAGTGTGTCTGTCCTCTCATGGAGGACGCCTGTGCGTGACTTTATTTATCGTGGGGAGACTGGTGCACAGACAGCCATCTTGACAGATCTGGGTCAGAATCCAGTGGCAGAATCCAAGACGACCGGGACCCTTTTCTGCTGCAGCCTTCATCCGCCTTCCCAGCCGTTGTGACGCTCCACTAAAGTCAGCCATCGTCCTCCGCCTGTTCCACCGTTGAGGTCTTGGTTGGATTGCTCTTTGTCAAAGACCTCCCCCTCGACCTTATCGCCATGGATGACCCTACCAGGAGCATAGTTCCAGAAGTCATCGCTCTCAGGATCTCAGAACCACACAGGCTTCTCCACTATGACAAGGTGACAATCCACAGTTCTATACTCTACGTTCTAAGAATATGTTCTATATCTGAAGAAGGGTCTCAACTCAAAACATCACCCATTCCTTCTCTCCAGAGATGCTGACTGTCCCGCTGATTTATTCTAGCTTTTTTGTGTCTACTCTATGTTCTATACTGTATTACAAGACACCTTTACATATTAATGCAGTGGAATGGTATGGCCTTGGAAAGAGATCCAAAACATACAAGTAACAAACGATGCATGAGATCCTAATAAAATGTCGGATTCTGCTAACAAAATATTAAACAAGATGTTGCTTTACAGCAAATCTCCCAATAGACTGAACTGGAAGTCCTCGAAATGTAACCCTGCTCTCGCCGATCAATATTGGTGCTTTCTATCAGTGTTGATCTGGCTGTGCACACTACATGCCAATATTGACTGTGGAGCTTCAAATGCATCTGGTGATAATTTTATTCACATTTTGACACAACCCTCTGAAACCTACCAATAGGTTTCTGTAACAGCTTGGTATCAAGGGGCAGATATATTGCAATGTACCATCTGTCAAATTTCAGCAGAAGAGCAGAGCCGTTAAGTTAAAACCATGTGTACAATAGAATATTTTTAATTTCTGTTGCTGCTTTGATAAATGTTTTCTCTTTAACTTTGCAGAAGCTGCAGCATCCTCTATTATTTCTGCTCTAGTTAGAAGAAAACAAATGGCTTACATTATTTAGTGTAATCCTAAGAGGCCTGCTGTGCTACATATAAACAATAGCAGTTCACCAGATTTTTCCATCACAATTCCCACTCCAGTACCATGTAACTCATATTTAAATGTGTTGCACAGCCTCTGCTGATTTGGGTCAGTTTCATGATGTGTAATTGGAACAGTATCTGTTGATAAACTCTTTAAAAGCATGCATCTGGGACTTAGCTCTGTTCTTCATCTCTAGCATAAAGTTGTTTGAAAGTGAAATGTTACAGCTTCCAATTTATGTAATATTATCAAAGGCCTTCCAAGGTCATGAATAGATACATTGAACATCGAACCATACAGCACAGGAAAAAGCCAGTCAGTCTGTAATGAACATAATACCAAGTTAATCTCCTCTGCCTCCATGTCATCTATTTCCCGCATTTCCTGCATATCCGTATGCTTATCTAAAAGCTTCTTAAATGCCACTTTTGTATCTGCTTCTACCACCAATCTGCATGGCAAGTTCCAAGCAGCAACCACTCTCTGTAAAATAAACTATGTCCCATGCATCTCCATTAAACTTATTGCTTCTGGCTTTAAAACTATGCTCTCTAGCCTGTGACAATTCCACCCTGGGAAATAGCTGTTGCAGGTGTGGTTTATTAATCATAACAAAGCATTGTTTTACAAGACCCTTCTTCATGCTGATGGTAAAACAAAGTGAGGGTGAAGGTTTGGGCAAGAGCTGGCAAATGATGGGTGGATAGACACAAAAAGTTGGAGTAACTCAGCAGGACAGGCAGCATCTCTGGAGAGAAGGAATGGGTGACGTTTCAGGTCGAGGGTCTCAACACGAAACGTCACCCATTCCTGAGATGCTGCCTGTCCCGTTGAGTTACTCCAGCTTTTTGTGTCTATCTTCGGTTTAAAGCACAATCTGCAGTTCCTTCCTACACGAGTGATGGGTGGATCCAGGTAATGAACAGTCGGTTGATAGATTGGGGGGGGGGGGGTGTTTTACTTGTAATTGGAAAATTCAATGTTTACGCTATTGGGTTGCAGGCTACCCAGCAGAATATGAGGTTATTCCAGTTTCCACGTGGCTTAATTTGTTTTCTCACTCAAGATCCCAGCAATTGCAATCCCTTATGTCTCTTGTATTCTAAAGGTGGGGGTTGAGTGGTCAAATTGATTGTATTTGTCTTTGCCTCCTTACTTCAGGTTTTCATGTTGCCTCATGGAAATCGTAAACAAAACAAGATAAAGTAAGGACGGGGCTGTGGAATTTAGATGAACAGAAGCTGAAATCAAGTGCACAGACCTGTTCAAATTGTTGTCACCAGGGTTTTGCCAGAGTCAGCACAAGACCTACAATATTATGGTAAAAAGGGGCAATAAATGTGAAGTGAAGTGAGAGCAATCAGTGGGCTTTCATTCACAGAGATGGAAGAGCCTGCCATAGATACACACAACTAATCAACTCCTGACACTGACTGATATTCAAACTCACATCCAAATCTATCATATTGACCAAACAATGTTTACCGTTTACTCACTAGATGGATAAAGTGTAGGAATGTACAACACCAAGGTAAACAGATCATTAATTCTCTTTAATATGCTACCTGAAGTGTAAATCTTTCCCCTGCAAATAGATTTATTTTCTGCAGTGAATTGGTTGAATAGTCTTTGATTTGTTTTTTGCTTGCAAGTGGCAAAGTTGTTCTGTTGGATATGATTTCCATATTCACCACCAAGCTGTCATTTACAATTAAATATATCTCAGCATTTATTAATATGCTAATTAAAGTGTCTAAGAAAGATAAGCTGCAATCTGCAAGTATAGGCAGTGGAACATTTTAATATTCCTTTAGCATGCAAAAGATGGTATCTGCTTCATCATTTCTTGGTTTATAGGATGCAGTTTTAAAATTTAGATGTGAAGTTAATTGTGTACCATTAATGCACTGCTTTTTATTAACTTCTTGCTGCACCATCAAATGGTTCCTTCAAGGCTCATAAATTTTTCCACACCAATCAGCATCATTGCACGCTCCTGCCAGCATGTAGCTTTGATAAGTAATTATTTTTCATTTAATTAAGGGCAGTCCTAAGATTTACAAGATGTAAATTCTAATTGCCAACAAGCAAGCAGTAAATTTCATAGCCGCAGCAGGAATGCTACGACCTGGCTTGGCTCAGTTACATAAAAAGTTAAAAAATAAAATTGCAAAGATTACCAGTATCTTGATTCAAATTTGCATTTAAGCAATAGTACCTTTGTTCTTTGTTGATCTTTGTTAATGTATCATTAATTATAATTGCAATTTTATTAATCTCAACCAGTATAATGTAATGACAGCTAATACGTAGTAAGCTGCCATATTAGACATGAACAAATTCATAATCTTCAAGCTGGTCCAAATAAATGGATATGACTTCTCTCCAGAGATGACGTCTCTCCAGATATGCTGCCTGACCCGCTGTTACTCCAGCATTTTGATTTAAACCAGCATCTTCAGTTCTTTCCTACACAAATGGATATGACTGTTTCTTTAACAATGAGATTCTTTAACCAGTCAAATCAGCATCTTCACAGACATATAGTCTGAAACAGGAAGTATGAATTACGATTATAAAATTAGTTAAAAATCATTAAACATTGAAAGAGTAAGGCAAAATTAAGCGAGAGAAGGAAACAGATGAAAGATGACAAAAATACACTAGACATGATGTTTTAGACATGTTTAAAATGCTAACTATAATTATATGAGACTCCACAATTGTATAATGATATTCTCTGTGCTATAGCGATAGTTTGGCAATGATCATGACTGATTGTGCTGTTAAGGTTGTGCATAAATCTACCTTTTTTAGCATGTTTAGAGCTCAGCCAGTGGGTAATTAACATTCTACACACTATAATGATTTCAAGCTTATTGACGAGGTACAAGAGCTGCAAAACCTTTGGAGGAGTTGGGCAAATTGGACAGCACTTCCTGTTTTCCACATTTATTAGTGTCTGTTAAGACACTGGAAGTTGCTGAAATGGCCCAGTATAGCAAATGAGATTTGCAATACACTTCAAAGGGAACCTAAACATTGGTGACCGTTCGATCGATTAAGTTGGTTATACAGTGAGAAAAAGATCAAACTGTTATATTTGGTACTCAGCACATAGGATCACCACAATCTGGATTGGATTCAGGTTAATGATGCAGTTAAAGCATTCTCAGTGATGCTGATCAAGGACCAGACGTAGGTAGAAGACTGTGGAGTAGGGGCTTTCTGAAACACTGAAAGATCAGAAAAGAGCAATAGAGTTGCAAATAAATTTACATGAATAACAAGTGAGCAACTGTCTGAAAACCAGACCGCAATGAGCATATAACATGACAGATAAAACCAAGGGAATTTAAAAAAAATAATGTAAAGTCAAATGTAAGTAACTTTTGATCACATTACCCTGCACTATTCTTGTCTCGAACTTTGACTGACCACATCCCTGCGATCTACAATGGGACTTTCAGATAGATGGCGATCAATATTTGCCCTGGAAAGGGACATTAGTATTCTTCAATTGGCCATGCTCTTGAAGGATCTTAATTACATTGATTCACATGTGCTTATTTGCAGATCCTTGTGATGCAAACACAGTTTTCTGGTTGGCCTTTCTTTCATTACGAAGGAATGAAGATCTTTGGTAATCATGATACAACTCTCTCTTGCAGCATTAACCGGAAGAGTTGGATTGTGAAGTCAGTAATGCAAGAATAGAGGTAAGGCAAGAAAACTGGAAGTATGCATGTGGACCTTGTATGATTTCCATAATTAGAGCCACCATTTGTTAAAAAATAAATTAAAAAACACCAGCACATATTTTTGCACACCTAGCATCATTAATCTTCATTGGCAAGGATCCCAAGGAACCCAAGCAAAATTATCTGGGTAAAATGTCAGAAAAGACATGGATTACAATTGGAAGATAGATTAAAATAACAATATTTTTTTTTGTTATCACTGAATCACCAGCATTGCAAGTTGAATAGAAACCAAGGCCTGGATGTTCCTGACCAGGGTTTGGTAACTGCATTCTCCCACCAATCTCGGTGTAAAAAAACTTACCCACAGATCTCCATTAAACATTCCTCCTCTCACGTTATAGCTATGTCCTTTAATGTTGGACATTTCCACCTTGGGAAAAGGTTTCTGACTGCTTACCCTATTTATGCCTCTCACAATTTTATATAGTTCTATGTTTACCCCCTCCATCACCAACGTTCCATAGAAAACAATCCAAGTCCATCCAACCTCTCCCAAAATCCTCTAATTCAGGCAGAATGCTGGTAAACGTCCTTTGTACCCTCTCCAAAGCTTCCACATCTTTCCTGTAAAGGGGCGACCAGAACCGCATGCAATATTCCAAATGCAGCCTAACCAATGCCTTATAGAGCTGCAATATGACTTCCTGACGAATGAAGGTAAGCATACCATATGCCTTCTTTATCATCCTATCCACTGTGTTACCACATTTAGTGAGCTATGAACTTGGACTCCAAGATCCCTCTGCACATCAATGCTGTTAAGGGTTTTGCCATTAACCATATACTGGCATATTTCTTGTTCTATACGATGCAGTGTAAATCATAGCACAAAAAAACTTGAATATGCTGATGAACATTTTCATTGTGAATTTGGATGATGTGTGTTGCAGTGGCATCAAAACATTATGCTGCTGCTCTCCTCTTTACAAGCAACTAGCCTAGTAGAATTGTGCAGTCCAGCTTTGAGTTCAATTTCCTTGGCAAAATTAATTATCCTGTGACGCCTTCCTCAATTTGTAGCCAAGCATTAATTTTCATTTAATAGCTGCCAAGTTGGCATTTTATTTTGCTTTGATGAAATAAGAAGTACTTTCCCTTAACACAAATTATAAAAGCATGTACCCAGGAAGATATTTTGTTCTTTTGTTTTAAGGTAAATAGCCCTGTCCCACTGTACGAGTTCATTCAAGAGTTCTCCCGAGTTTGCTCTGATTCGAACTCGGAGATTTACGGTAATTGCCACTCGTAGGTACTCGGGGCTCTTGTGGACATTTTTCAACATGTTACGAGCCGCTAAGAGACGTCCCGAGCTCCGACGTACCCACTACATACATTCGACGTGCTTCCACGAGTTTGATTTTTTTTTAAACTCGGGAGAGCTCTTGAATGAACTCGTACAATGGGACAGGGCTTTAAGGCTTGCCACTGTTTGCAATCACAACATTCAGCCTGTCATTTTGAAATTTGTCCCCAAAAATGAAGCCTGTTCACCCACATATATATTATTATTTGTTACTGTTCACATAAGCTTGCAGGGCATTGGCACTTCCTGACAATATTTTTAATTTGTGAACGTACATCACATAGAATCCATTAGACAACTTTTTTCAAACAGATACTGAACACACTTCTTTTACTTTAAATATCAGAGTATGTGCATAAACATTCACAATTAGAGCCAACAATGTGGGTCAGTTCTTGCATACCATAGGTGAGGAAATGCAAAAAAAGTGACCTTATTTATGTATTAGTCTTAATATGCCTGCTGCTAGTTTTCATCAGGTTGGCTGCTGAAACATTTGCTTTTTTATAGTGCACATGAAATCCATTTGATATCCCATAAGAACTTGGTGACGTTGAGGCAGGCTTTACCTCCAAAGTCAGGATTCAGATGGAAATCAAAAGAATCCTCTGCAATGAAGTGGCACGATTGACTTCCAACAACTTGTATCATGTGTGACTCCAACCACTGAAATGTTTTCACATTAGCTTCATTTTTACAGGCTTCTCTTGAACCCAGACCCAATCAAATGTTCCCTTGATTTCAAGGGCAGCAACTCTCATTTCCCCTCTCGAGTTCAGCAATTTGGTCCAAGTTTGGACCGAATCTATCATGAATTCTGGAGCACAATGGTCCTGCAAAATCTAAAGTGGCATTATTGAGTAATGTATTGATAAGTAGGTGCACTAGATAGTACTGTTGACGACACATTTCATAGCTTTCCTGAGAGTAATCTGATTGCACATTAATTAGACAGATTGGATTTTTTCTTAACAGAATATACCTGCACAATATTCCACAATGTAAAGTAGATGTCAGTGTTGGAATAGTATTGAAAAACTTGTTTCAAGGCAGAGGTAGTTCTAGAGCACAGTTTTCTGCATTTTAGTTAGAAAGTCACAAACCTCCACGATTCTTCACAGTTCCACAACCCTTCATTATTCTCAGCCATTTTTTTTGATAGCATGTGAAAGGAAGTGAAATAGTGGAGGACTGGTTTCTGTGGATCTCAGGGGGAAACCAAGATGGATTGTCTATTGTCTCTTGAGCGCTTCTGACTGATCATGTTTAAAAAGTTTGAACATTTTTTGGCATTCCCTGTGATCATTTGAATTTCTCCTGCGTGCTTCCTTTCCGCCTAGACAGTCAAATGAGGAGGACGGGGGGGGTGGGGGGGGGGAGGGGGGGGGGGGGTGGAGAATAAAATAGGCCTAGTGTAAATATGTACTTGATGGTGGCCACATATTCAGCTGGCTGAAGGGACTATTTCCATGCTCCATGACCCTTTGACAATAAACTGACCTTGAGACCTTGAGACCTTGAGAGGAATCAACTCTTTTGAGAGGTCCACAGTGAATGTATTATACTTCCACTTGTTTAAGTTGAGGTGATGAGATTCAGTGATGAGAAAAAGTGCACTGACTGGACATCCATCTTTGCAACTTTTATTCACAGAGGCTTTTTGTACCTACAAATACTTCAACATGATAGAGCTTGTCGCTCTGATGCATATCTCAAATTCATTCTGTCAACTTGGCCAAATTGTCAAGTGCACAGCAAGTACCTGTTTGAGAAGGCAGCAAATAACAATGTATAAATATATATATATATATATATATATATATATATATATATATATATTGTTATTTATATACACACACACACACACATATATACACACACACACACACACATATCTATATATATATATATATATATATATATACACACATTATTTGCAGCACTGTTCAGTTCATAAATCTAGAGCAGTAACTTATATAACGCAGCCATCGGTACAGATATTCCTGGAGCCATTCAACAAATGACACAATGCACTCTTCTGCTGTTCAGGGAGCTGGTAACTGAAGGAGTAGGAATATCTCATACATTATATGAGAGGTTGGGGAGAAGAGTTGTAAAGGGTTACTGCAGTAAAAGACAGCAGATAAGAGGAACACATGATCACAGCATAAAGAATGCAGTAGCAATGGGTGAAATAAAGGACATGCAAAGAGAGTGAGTGAGGCTTTGATGCACATGTACATGCTCACATGTACATAAGCAAATTGGTTTTAGTTTAGTTTAGATTAGAGATACAGCCGGAAACAGGGCCTTCGGCCCACAGAGACCTCGCCGACCAGCGATCCTCGTACACTAGCCCTACCTTACACACTAGTGACAATTTACAAATGTTATCAAAGCCAATGAACCTACAAACCTGTACATCTTTGGAGTGTGGGAGGAAACTGGAGCATCTGGGGAAAAAACATGTGGTCATTGGGTGAATGTACAAACCTCGTACAGACAGCACCTGTAGTCAGGAACGAAGCTGAATCTCTGGTACTATAAAGCAGCAGCTCTACCGCTGCACCACTGTGCCATCCATGTGGGTGTGTGAACTGGACACAGAGGATGAAATGAGAAAAAGTACTTCCCCTCCTCGCTTTGGAATTAACATTTGTTTCCAACTTCATCACAATGGCACAGCTAGGGGAACTGCTACTTCACAGTGCCTTGGAGCTGGATCCAATCCTGCCCCAGATGCTCTGTGTGGAGTTTGCATGATATCTCCATTTCCCCTATAGTGCTCTGGCTTCCTCCTACATTCCAAAATCACATGGGTTGGTAGGTTAATTGGCCACTGTAAGTAGTAGTTAGTCTGTAGGTCAGCAGTATATTCTGGGGGAGGTTGAGAAGAATGTGAAAAAAAATAAAACAATGGGGTTATTGTAAACTTAGTTAAGATGGTGGGGGTGGAGGGGGTTGATGATCAGAATGGACATGTTGAGTCAAAGGCCTGGTTCCATGTTGTGTATCTGCATGAGTCTATTTCTTACCAGGCTCACGCTTATCAGAGAAATCCCATTGCATCAGATGAAACTCTGACATGGAGACTTGCCGCTGGTTACTACATACTATTCTCACTCAAGTGGGGAATTATGACTTCTCCATTCATATCAAGTCAAGTCAAGTCACATTTATTTATATAGCACATTTAAAAAACAACTCTCGTTGGCCAAAGTGCTTTATATTTGTTATAAGAATAGCACAACAAAACAGACTACATACATATATACATGTAGCCCTCACTCAGAGGACGTCAGGAAAGGCTAGGGAGTATAGATAAGTCTTTAGTCTTGACTTAAA
Source organism: Amblyraja radiata (assembly GCF_010909765.2). Lineage (NCBI taxonomy): Eukaryota > Metazoa > Chordata > Chondrichthyes > Rajiformes > Rajidae > Amblyraja > Amblyraja radiata. The sequence continues at coordinate 70,321,381 of NC_045958.1, read as the reverse complement.
AGAGTCGATGGAGGGGGCAGTTCTGATGGGAAAGGGGATGCTGTTCCACAGTCTAGGGGCTGCAACCGCAAAGGCGCGGTCGCCCCTGAGCTTATGCCTAGACCGTGGGATATTCAGCAACCCCTAGTCGGCCGATCTGAGAGGCCTGGAGGTGGAGTGGTGGGTGAGAAGACTTTTTATGTAGGTGGGGGCAAGCCCATTGAGGGCTTTGTAGACATGGAGGAGTATCTTGAAGTTTATACGGAACCGCACTTACCTCAGACTTACTCTCGGTTAGTTGGAGGAAGTTCTGGGCCATCCAACACTTTATATCCTCGAGGCAGTGGGTAAGGTTAAACAGATTAGATTGGTTTTTGGGCTTCAGGGGGAGATAGAGTTGGGTATCGTCTGCGTAGCAATGGAAGGAAATGCCATGCCTTTCAATGACTTGGCCTAAGGGGAGCATATACAGGGAGAAGAGAATGGGGCCAAGGATGGAACCATGTGGAACCCCACAGCAGAGATTAGCTGGGGAGGAGAATGAGTTGCCTATGTTAGTCGAGAAACTCCTACCTTTGAGGTAGGAGATGAACCAGCTCAGGGCAGTGCCATCAATACCAACCCCATACCGGAGACGGTCAATTAGGATGGTGTGGTCGACTGTATCAAATGCTGCGCTGAGGTCAAGAAGGAGCAGGATTGCACAGTCACCGGAATCAACGGTGAGGAGTAGGTCATTGTGTACCTTCAGCAAGGCAGACTCTGTGCTATGGTGAGCCCTGAATTCATAGCAGTGTTTAGAAGAAGCAGACAGGAAGTAAGAACACATCCTGTATGCTGAGCATGAGACTTCAATATAGGTCATCAATGGGGTGGAAGATTGCAACCTTCACGTGGTCCGCCCTGTTTCGACTATTGCAATCAACTCGACGTGTACAAACGGAAGATCAAATAGAACAAGTTGTCCAACAACTTTAGGCTGTGCACGCCACATGAAAGAAGAAGAAGGTCATCAACAATAATTCTTAACACCACCAGTGTTCAAGATGGCTGTGTGACAAAGCACAGAGTTAACAGTCAAATAAGCAGACAGAAAAACGTGGGAGCCAACACAAGGAGTTAAAAATGTGTTTGCTATGAGACATCCATCTGTAATATTGACTCCGTTTATTTCCTCCATATTAGCACACCTCGACGTGCTATTTAAAACACACCACACTTCTAGGTCATCCTATAACTATCCCAATGACAATTCATCTTCACAATGACACTGGTCTCACTCTATCACAACAGAGAGGGAATAATTTGTGTTTTCATTGTGGTATCCATCTCTTTATCTGCTTTCTCTGCAATTTAAATCTGATTTTTTTTTCTCACTACCAGTCCTGATGATGGGTCTTCAATCCGAAATGTTAATCAATTTCCTCCTTTCATTCATGGTAAATGACCTGTTGAATGCTTTGAATGTTTTTTGTTTTGATATAAGAGATCAACTTTTTATTGGTCTGTATCATTTACTGGTCAGAAATGTTTCCACTTCCGACAGTATTTGTGGCAGCCCATCAATTGCAGATATATAGTCTGCTTAAAGGGGATTCCATCATCCTACTGTGATGATACAGCAGAAACAATCTCAAAGAGAAATCCTGTCCTAATCTTAGTGAAGCAGATAGTGCAGATTAATGACTCTGTGTACATAAATCCCTTCACAGATACACATACAAAACTCTGCAAAGCAAGTTCAGCTAATTAATTTGAATCCATTTAAACCGTTGTCTGTCTTCAGCCAAATAAATGTGTGGTGTAATGGAAATATCTCCTTGCCTTTCCAATTCTCTAGATAATTAGTCAAGAAAAATTGCCTAGCTATTTCTCTCTCACACGCTTGGTCAATGTTTGATGACTATTGCAAACTCAATCTTTTTGACTTCTTGCTTCTCACACGAAAAATATTGACCAGAAATGCTTTATGTGCACCATCTCTTTATCAGGATAGCAAGTTCCCATCAATTGCATGTACGTGGATTCTTGGAACAGTAATTATATTCAAAATGCACTGGGATAAATAAAATTTGAATATGAGGCAAGCAAGATATGCCCTGAGGATTATGCACTTGCACTCTGGGATTTTATTAGAAATGCCTTGCAGGTATTGAAAATAATTGGTGATCCTCTTAGTCATCATTTCCGTCACTGAGGACTAAAATAAAGTTTCTCACTGTTGCCATTGACTGGGCATTGGGAATTGACTGTGAGTTTTTTACTGTTCTTACCTCAAAGATTCACAAGATGAATTTTCATCTAAATAACTGAACATCTAAATAATTATGTTACATAATGTGTGGGGGGAGGGGGAGTGGGAGGGGAAACGAGCTAAATTATGGCAAACTGTGGTAAACTAATACATTTCATTTTAGTTTTCCAAGTTCCTCATAATGTTTTAATGAACTAGGCAAGTCACCAAAAATATAATCGGAATGTTGAGGAAGAACATTCTTGCTATTGAGGGAGTGTAGCGTTGGTTCACGAGGTTAATTCCCAGGATGGCGGGACTGTCATATGATGAAAGAATGGAGCGACTGGGCTTGTATACACTGGAATTTAGGATGAGGGGGGGATGTTATAGAAACATATAACATTATTAAGGGACTGGCAGGAAACATGCTCCCGATGTTGGGGGAGTCCAGAACCAGGGGCCGCAGTTTAAGACTAAGGGGTAGGCCATTTAGGACTGAGATGTGGAAAAACCTTTACACACAAATATTTGTGAAATTCTCTGCCTCAGAAGGCAGTGGAGGACGATTCACTGGATGCATTCAAAAGAGAGTTAGATAGAGCTCTTAGGGCTAGTGGAATCAAGGGATATGGGGAGAAGGCAGGAACGGGGAACTGATTGTGAATGATCAGCCATGGTCACATTGAATGGCGGTGCTGGCTTGAAGGGCTGAATGGCCTACTCCTGCACCTACTGTTTGTATCTATGTATGGAATAAATGACTCAGCTGGAAATATAACCACTTTAGCTCAAAGAAAATTCATTGTATTAAGATTGATCTGCTTGGCCACTTACTTTAGTTTTCAGTAAACTGGGCAGAATTTATTTTTAATGCAACGTTTTGCAGCTGCTCATGTCATTACTAATTCCACCACCTTGACTTCCCCAATTCTCTTTCTGCCTCATTTGATCTGTTGATAAAACTCACATCTACGTCTTTTCTACTTTTAGTAACTACTCTTTTGGTGTACCCTTGGCTGGCTTCCCAAGTCCCGACCAAACCAAAGAAAGGCTTAATGAAGTGAGTCGTGTTATTTCAAACTTCCGATCAGGCAGCTGGCAGAGGCTTTTAATAGAAGCATGCTTTTGCCTAAGACCAGCTGATACTCATTGACAATTCCTTTGTACAAACAGCAGGGAATATCTGACAGATACCTCACACTTTCAACAAAAATGAATGCAGCAACAGCCTGGCAGAAATCAGTGATCAAGTTACCAGACAACCATTCAGTCCCAAGACTGTGGTAATATTTGGAAGACCGTTGATGCTACAACAAACTTCCATTGATTGGCTTTGCATCATTTTGGCTTGTCAGACAGAATAGCCCAGTGGTGACCACCTTATTTCCATATTAGCTGATTCCTCCTTGTTATCTCCTCTAACAGTCCAATTCAGATTAGGGTTCCAATTGAAGTCATGAACAAGAGGACCATGAGAAAGACTGTACTGGTTGACATGGCACCATATTGCAGATCATAAGCAGACTCGCCTAAAAAAATTATTGCCAAAAAAAAAAAATCTACTTAATTGCATGAAACCCTTATGAATACATAATACAAACATGATAATATAGGGCACATTAATTTCTACATTTCAATTCCAATATTGCCAATATGATAATAATTCAGACATGACAGTTTTTGCATACCTATATCATATGAATGAGTCTTAGGGAAATACTGCATAGAAACAGCCCTTCAGCCCATTAAATACATGCTGGTCATCATGATTTACACAAATCAATTCCCACTCTCCTCCCGGTTCTATCACTAACTCAGGAATTAGGGCAATTTGCAGTGGCCAATTAACTTACCAACATCTTTGGCTATGGGAGGTATCCTGAGCATCTGTAGAAAACACTGGGAGATTGTGCAAACTCCACACAGATGGCACTTGAGGTCAGGACCGAATCTGGGTCACTGGTGCTGTGTGGAAGCAGCTCTATTAGCTGCACCATTGTGCTGCCCAGTAGTTAATTATTTTTTTGGAAATCGACAAAAATTATATTCTTTTTAATACTGAACCATATTTCAGCAGGTGATGGGAAAGCCTAGGTTACTTCCTGAGAAGATTACGGAGAGTCGGTATGTCAAGGAGGACTCTCTCAAACTTCTACAGGTGCACAGTAGAGAGCATGCTGACCAGTTGCATCGTGGCTTGGTACAGCAACCTGAGCATCCAGGAGCGGAAAAGGCAGCAAAAAGTTGTAAACACTGCCCAGTCCATCATCAGCTCTGACCTCCCTACCATCGAGGGGATCTATCGCAGGCGCTGCCTCAAAAAGGCTGCCAGCATCATCAAGGACCCACACCATCCTGGTCACACACTCATCTCTCCGCTGCCATCAGGTAGAAGGTACAGGAGCCTGAAATCTGCAACATCCAGGTTCAGGAACAGCTACTTCCCCACGGCCATAAGACTATTATTCACAACTTCAAACAAACTCTGAACTGTAGCAGCCTATTGCACTTTATCTGTTTATTTATGTGTGTGTATATATATATTCTATGGTATATGGTCACACTGATCTGATCTGATCTGTATTTATGCCTATAATATTCTGTTGTGCTGCAGCAAGCAAGAATTTCATTGTCCTATCTTGGGCACATGACAATAAACTCTCTTGACTTGACTCTTGATCATGGAGACATTTATTGTGTAACAGCTCATTTTGGAGACCATTGTGACAACTCTGTAGTTATCAGGCATACCAATGCACTACTCAGTCATAAACAAGCTTTAACCCAAAAGAATACAATCCCTTTCTGTTTCTCATTTTCCGAGTTTAAATGGGGAGTTGGTATCGATGCATTTGTGCAGACAGTGGCTGTTCACAATATTGGTATTGGTTCATTATTGTTACATGTACCAAGATATAGTGAAAAACTTTGTTTTTCATTCTATCCCCGCAAATCATACCAAACGGGTACATTAGCTAGAGTGAAAGAGAATATAGTGTTACAAAGAAAGTGAAGATGAAAAAAAAGTGCGGGGACAGCAACGAGGTAGATCAAAATCTCAGCAATTCATCCTTAGTATATGATACGTCCTTTCAAGAGTCCAGAACAAGAGAGAAAGAAGCTGTTCTTGCATCTGCTTAATGTGCTATCAAGCTTTGTGTCTTCTGCTTCATGTAAGGGGGATGAAGAGAGGATAACCAGGATGTAAATGGTCCACAATTAGTGTTGGCTACTTTCTCAAGGCAATGTGAAGTGCCTGGAAGGAGTGGATGGGGGGGAGGGGGAGAGGTTGATTTACGTGATGCACTGGGCCTCGTTCACAACTCTCTTCCCCTTGAACATTGCAAATCTCATAGTTCAGTTTAATCTGACATCTCTCTGCAGCTGGCCTTCTCTGGTGAAAGGGAATGATATATAATCATTCATCAGAGCAGAGCTGGAAGTGGAAGACAGATAATCAATGAAAGTTTGGAAGACACAGCAAACAACAGTTGTGAAATAGACAAAATAAAAAGAGTAGCTGTGCTCAGTGGTATAAAGCTAAATGTACAGTGAATAAGGCTGATAAGATAAAGGCACAGAAAGACATCTGGGAGTATGATATTTATGCTATTACGGAAGACATAAATGGTCTGGTCAGTTGGGCAGGAAGGTGGGAATTTGAATGTAACCTAGAGAAGTGTGAGGTAGTGCATTTGGGAAACATAAAACAAGGCAGTGGAATATATCATAAATGCAAGGATATTAAGTACAGCAGAGGAACAGAAGGAGACTGGACTGTATATTCACAGATCCAGAAAATTTTAAAAGGTACGTCAATAAGCTGTTTAAAAGGAACAAAGAAAAAGGAATAAAAGGAATAGGAGATGCTTTCTTTTAATCAGGGCACAAAACATAATATCAAGAATGTTATTCTGGAATTGTTTACAATATTAGTCAGACAACAGCTCGATTACTGCATTGACTTCTGATCATCACCTCACTGAAAGATGTGACTACACTGGGAGGATGAGAGGAAATTCAGGAGAATGTTGTCAGCACTGTATTTATGAATAAAGTGCCTGTCCCACTTAGGTGACTTTTTAGGCGAGTGCAGGAGACTCTGCGCTCGCCACATGATCGCCACATGGTCACCACATGTTCGCTGGCGGTCTCTGGTGAATCTCCTTCATGGTCGCGAGGAGTTCCCGCATTCTGGGAACTAGTCGCGGCTGCAGTATGTTGCCACATATTTTCAACATGAAATTGGTCGCCATGGAGAAAATCGATACTTTTGTAGTCGTAGGTGCAGTTGTAGTAGGGTCACCATTTAGTTATAGGTAGTCGAGCTAGACGTAGGTAGTTTTAGTTAATCGCCTTTGCTGACCGGGCATTTTCATTGGCTCATTTGGAGAAAAATACTTATGCACGAGTTTTCAGAACAAAGGAGAACCGACCGGTAATGTTAAATGCCCGCTGAACTTCACAGCTGTGTATCTCTGGCTTATTAAAAGTTGTCTGGCCTCTTAAAAGTCCTCCCCCCTTCTCCTCTCTTTGAAAAGACTTACCTGACACTGTGCTTGCCATCTTAACCTTCCTGTTCATTGCGGTGTGTGTCTGTTTCACCTTGGCTTTGCACCGTGAGAATTTATTTGGAACAAAAGAGGCTGTGGGGTCTTAAAGTGTACAACATTATGAGGGGACAAGTTAGAGTAAATGGGAAGGACCCGCTTTCTTTTGCAGAGGAGGCATAAAATATTGATTCAAAGTAAATGCTAAAAGTTTTGAAAGATTGTGTAATTTTTTTTTTCCAAATCGTCAAACAGCATATTTAAACGGCGCATCAGGGATACTTGTAGTGCCATGACCTGTGCGATTAATACACTGTTTGCCATTCTTGCCCTCCTGCGCTGCCCTCCTTCAGTCCTAACTCTCTCCAGAGTAATAATAATCACGAACAGGTTGCCATGAACAAGCACCCCATTATATTAGGTAACCCTTACAGTGACCAACAAGGTAAAACAGAATGCTTTTCTTTTTAGATGCTGTCCTGCAAGTATTTCTTGGAAATTACTGACAGAGTAATGATGACGTTTTGACAAATTGAACTAGAAAGTCTCCTGATGTGTCTCAAAATTCCTCTTCAGAGTGCAGTCAGTCAATGTCAATCAGTAAGTAAACATTGAAACCTGAGCATTGGTTGAAGTAATGCTCAAGAATCTCAGCAATGATATGTTTGCTTCTGTTTTGCTCGCTGCTGTTAGGAGATGTCATAAAGTGAGCCGTTATCTGCTGAAACAGCAGAGAAGGTCCTTAATCAGAGCTAACAGCCAATTTATGATGGGTCAACATCTTAATGATCCTCTAGACAGTTATTCATAATATACCCTTCAACTCCTTTACCAAGATGGCATTCCGGCTAAACAAAGCTACAGTTATATATGACTGAGGCTAAAGCTTGAGCTCAGCAATATTAAACTTGCTCGGAAATGACAGTAGAACTTGCTCTAGTTGATGGGGCTGTCCCACTGTACGAGCTAATTCAAGAGTTCTCCCGAATTTGCCCTGATTCAAACTCGGAGAATTACGGTAATAGCCGCTCGTTGGTACTCGGGGCTCTCGTGGACATTTTTTAACATGTTGAAAAATCTTCATGAGCTTACCGCGTTTCCCGAGTACCTGCCGTTAGCGTTACGAGCCGCTAAGTGACGTTCCGAGCTCCGATGTACCCGCAACGTACATTCTACATGCTTACCACGAGTTTGATTTTTTTTAAAACTCAGGAGAGCTCTTGAATTACCTCGTACAGTGGGACAGGCCCTTAAGGAGTCCATTAATAGGGGGGGGGGGGGGAGACACACTTTCCGAATTAAGAGCCTGTGTGCAAATTGTGCATCTAAGCATACCTGGCCTCCTGTCTCTAACTGATGTTCAGAACTAATGGTGCATTCAATGTAAATTGATTTTTTCTTTACCAGAACCATTATAAATGAAAATTAGTTAACTTTAAGGCTTGTTTGCACCTTTGAAAGGAAATTAATTTGAATGTTTGCAGGGTTTCCAATGCTCCATTTATATAGTTTACAGCTAATTACTGATAAAATATTTCTTAGTCTATTTATTGTGAAAAATTATTGTCTTCTGACAGCACTCATTCTGTCACTCAGATTGCTCACAAGTTCAGTTGGTTTGATAAATTACCTTCCGTTAATATGCTCTTTATAAGACCAAATGTGCAGAAGAAGCATTTATTGGGCAGAGGCAGATAATACAACATGACACATGTCTCACTTAAGGCTCAGAAATACTGACTCCAGACCCGTCCTTCGGAAGATGTTCCTCAACAAACTGCCCGCTCAAAAGTGTTAGGGAAGGAACTGCAGATGTTGGTGATTTTGAGCAAAATGCAAAGTGCTGGAGGAATGCAGTAGGTCAGGCGATATCTGTGGAGGAAATGGACAGATGACATTTCGGGTCGTGACCCTTCTTCAGACTGACGAAAGGTCCCAAATGTTGCCTGACCCGCTGTGACCCCCCAGTATTTTTCGCTTTTTCTCAAAAGCATTAACCTCATAATGAATTTTAATTCTAGTCATGTTATCTTTCAAATGACAACACTAATGTTAAAGGGAATTTGACGTTCGAAGAGCATGAACAGTTGTGCCTGGCAAATCACTACTGCTTCCAAAGGTTTACTTCCAGAACCTTCTCAGACTGGCAGGCGCATATCCGGGATAGCCCAAAGCACAAATATGCTGGTTGAGTGGTTGATGAGCTGGTTGTCAGTAGTGTGATGCAAGAGCGGAACTCACTATCAAAACATGGAGGGAACGGGGGACACAATTTTATGGCAGCTGCGCGCGCATGCGCACACTCACACACGCGTGCGCATGCGCACACTCACACACGCGCGCGAGGCTTCGGAGGCTCAATCCAGCGCTAAATGCAGCTCAACTGTGCCTATCTCACCTGGTTAACTACAGCCCTGTCTGGACTGACGGGATACCAGCGCTGCTTCTCCATGCTGGCCATATTTCCCGCAAGCCTAGGCAGGTTAACCTGACGGGGATGTCGCCCGCCTCTCAAAATATGGGGGGGACGTGTCCCCTCTGGCCCCCTTGGGTTTTCCGCCCCTGGTGTGATGAGTTCAAAGCTGAAAGGACCGGGCAAAAACCAAGATGAGCATTGGTGAGCAGGTTATTGATGAGTAGATGCTACTGGATGGCATTGCTGATAAAATCTTCCACCCCATTACTGATGATTAAGAATAGACTGAAGAATAGGAATCAGGTAGGACGGATGTTTTTTGGCAAAAGGAATGAGCGCATGCTAGTACTATACTTGTATTAAATCACCTTGGCTAAGGTTGGACCACATCTGTGGGAGGAGAAAAGAAGCTAATGTTTGAGGTCAAAATCCCACTGTCAGATCTGAATTTATTCTGACAAAGGGTCTTTGATTTGAAATATTAGCTCTTAGTTCTTACCACAGTTGTGCCCTGACCCGCTGAATATTTCAAGCATTATCTGGTTTTATTTTAAATGTCCAGCATCTGCAGTTTATTGGATATTCACTTGGTTGAAGGTAATAAAATCAAGCTACAAATTCTTAAATGTAGCAATGAATTAATAGTTAAAATGTAAGTACTAAATACAATTTTTTATACATATACATCAAAGGAGTGGAGTCATTAGATTGAAGATAGACACAAAATGCTGGAGCATCTCTGGAGAGAAGGAATGTGTGACACAAGTCATTAGATTGCTGGACTAATAATCCAAATAATTAAAATTAAAATTCTTCCATGGTAATTTGGGGACAAATTCAATTTATAATAAATCTGCAAGTTAAAACAAAAAATAATACCTGGAGCAATGGCATATGGTTATGAAGACCAAATTGACATATTAATGATCTTCTGAAAAAAAGGTCTGTCATCCTACTTGAACCGCTGAAGCTTTCTGTCCACCGTCAAGTTGATTGCTCCTCTGAGATGGTCAAGCAATCTATTCATTTGCATCCATCTTCAACAAGATTCTACCTTAATAGTGTTGATAGGTATGGATAATCAATGCCAGCAACACTCAGATCCGCCAAATTTACATTATTGAGAAAATAATCACCAGAGAGGAAAGTATCAACTTATATTCATTTTTTTCCATTTATCTAGTACTGTAATGTAATTGAAGTCAGTGTTATAGATGTACAATAATTATGGGAATCAAAGATGAACAAATTTCATCTCAGTTTTTGAGCTGACACATTTTACTTTGTTCTTAATTCCATGAAACAATATTTTATCAATTAGGCTTGATGTCTTGTACACTGGAGATACACCAGCTAAAACACGGTGGCGCAGCAGTAGAGTTGTTGCCTTACAGCGAATGCAGCGCCGGAGACTCGGGTTCGATCCTGACTACGAGTGCTGTCTGTAGGGAGTTTGTACATTCTCCCCGTGACCTGCGTTGGTTTTCTCCAAGTTCTTCGGTTTCCTCCCACACTCTAAAGACATACAGGTTTGCAGGTTAATTGGCTTGGAAAATGTAAAAAAATATTGTCCCTAGTGGGTATAGGATAGTGTTAATGTGCGGGGATCGCTGGTTGGCATGGACCCGGTGGGCCGAAATGGCCCGTTTCCACACTGTATCTCTAAACTAAACTCACTCTTACCATGTTCTAAACTCTCAGGCAAAGATTCCAAACAAATGTTTCTAGAGACTGGAATTCATCACAATTTATATGTTTAAGAAAACAAGTCTTAAGACTTCTCTTGGCAGATATCATCCTGCTGAGAAGATAACACTCACTTTACTGTCATGTAATAAAGTGATTGCTACAAGTAATATGGTCTGTTGAGAGCAATAAATCTACTTCTATTCCTACTGAAAGGTGTAACGAGTTCTTGGGACTTTATTTATTTTTTTAATGCAATAGAAATTGACCCAATCTGGAAATAAATGCATTCTGCTTTACCTGTTCAAGATGGGAATAGATTGCAATTAAATAATTCAAGTTTAAATACTATGGTGACTTTATAATTCTGCAATTTAACACTTTTTAATTAGTCAAGGGTCAATAACTGATTAAAACACTAATGTATTTAAACCTACAGGTACATGAAAGGTGTGTGCAAAGTTAGACAAAAATACACACTGTGGCAGTGGTAGAGTTTCTGCCTTACAGTGCTTGCAGCACTGAAGAACCGGGTTTGATCCCGACGGGTGCTGTCAGCACGAAGTTTGTACATTCTCCCCGTGAGTTTTCTCCAAGATCTTCAGTTTCCTCCCACGCTCCAAAGACGTACAGGTTTTTAGGTTAATTGGCTAGGTAAATATCAATATTGTCCATAGTGTTTATAGGATAGTGTTAATATGTGGGGATTGCTGGTCGGCGCGGACTCAGTGGGCCGAAGGGCCTGTTTCCACCCTGCATCTCGAAACTAAACTAAACCACTGAAATACTATTCTCCTGCACCTACTGTATCCTAATATAGAACTATAAAGGTCATGGGTAACTATAATTAGTGAAGGGGAGTACTAGGCTGTAAACTAGGGTATGGAGAGAAGGCAGGTACGGGATACTGAGTTGGATGATCAGCCATGATCATATTGAATAGCGGTGCAGGCTCGAAGGGCTGAATGGCCTACTCCTGCACCTAATTTCTATGTTTCTATGTTTTCTATGTAAAATAAGCCATCTGCAATTCAACACAAAATGCCTGAAGAACACATGGGCAGAGAAATAAATTACATGGAATATGTATTTCTATGTACTACATCTTTGGATTCTAATGTAAAATTCATTGTTAAACATCATTGAGGTCATAACTTGCAAATGGCGTTACAAGCTATAATTTATCAACGTGCACATCTATGTGGATAACACACACAGAACCACACTAAACATGAGAGGTATCATCAACCTCTGTGTGATTCCCAATTGTCACCTCATGTTACATGTGATTATCACCACTTGTAGACCATTCACAGTGGAGTCTGGCTCAGGATCTGCACTTTTGTAATATAGCCAATTGATGGAGTGTCTGTCTCAAAATTTTAACAAGCGTAAATAACAATCTCAATAGATTGTTAGCTCCGAGTGGACACATGGTTATGAACCTCAGTTCTGATATGTGTAATAAATCTAGACCTGGGTGATAACAATCCTGGTATGATTGTTGGACTGTTCTTGTATCACCAAATGTGCTATCATAACCATCTTAATGGCAGAGAGCAGAAGAAAACCGTGTATCTAATTATAGTACCTAACAAGCACCATCTGTTTTCACAAAATCAGAGAGACATGGAGGGAGATACAACACAGAAACAGCCACTTTGGACCACTGAGTCCATGCTGACTATCAATCACCCATTTGTACTAATCCTACATTAATCTCACTCTCCCTGCATTCTATCAACTGCTCCCCCTCCCCCCCCCCCCCAAAGCATCCTATCACTCACCCCACAATCAGATTCTACTGCTCACTTACATACTATGGACAATTTACAGTTGTCATTCCATACAACCAACCTACACATCTTTGGGATGTGGGAGTAAACACGAGCAACTGAGGGAAACCCATGGAGTTACAGGGAGAATGTGCAAATTCTTCATGGACAGCATCTGAGGTCAGGATTGAACCTGGGTTTCTGGTGCTGTAGCAGCTCTACCAGCTGTACCACCATTTCAATGTAATAACATATGCAACCTCAATAACAAAACCAAGTTCCTGCATCAACAGACAAGACCACCATCGTTCCCACACTTCAAAGTAAATTAGATTATCATGGTTGAAGACACTATATATCCCCCTCTTCTAAAAGTGCAAGTCTATTAAGTCCAGTCCTTTGGCAATCATCATTTCAACATGAGCTACAGATTTTCCAATGCAAACCCTGGCAATAGCCTGTATTTGGATGTCCTGTCCTGAACTGAAAGGTCAGGAAAGATAGTTTTAAGTCCAGATTGTCAAAACATGTAAGTGTGTGAGTAGAGTATCTGAGTGTTGTAACATTGGTAATTGTAGGTAGAATATGTCATCACTTCCTCTTGTTGCTCCCTGTTAACCACTTTCTATCACTCCAGTGCTCATGTTGAGATGACAATTACCAAAACACTTTCCACTACTATTAAGGAGCTTTTAATGGACTTACACTTTTAGAAGAATGGAGATAAAGTGTCTTCAGTCTTGGTGATCTACCTTATCTTTTTCAATTACAGTACATTAGAAGCAGTACTTCTAACTGGGAATTCAAACTAGGGCAGTACCTTCACATTGAATGTGTTCAAAAGGGAACTGCAGATGCTGGAATATCGAAGGTACACAAAATTGCTGGGGAAACTCAGCGGGTGCAGTAGCATCTATGGAGCGAAGGAAATAGGCGACGTTTCGGGCCGAAACCCTTCTTCAGACTGATGGGGGGTGGGAGAAAGAAGGAAAAGGGGAGGAGGGGGAGGAGCCCGAGGGCGGGCGGATGGGAGGGTGGGAGGAGACAGCTAGAGGGTTAAGGAAGGGGAGGAGACAGCAAGGGCTAGCAAAATTGGGAGAATTCAATGTTAATGTCATACGGACGCAAGGTCCCCAGACGGAATATGAGGTGCTGTTCCTCCAATTCCCGCTGTTGCTCACTCTGGCAATGGAGGAGACCCAGGACCCTACCATTCCTTGACCTCACCATCTCCATCGCTGGGGACAGACTCCTGACCGACATACATTACAAACCCACTGACTCACATGGCTATCTGGACTACACGTCTTCCCACCCTGCCCCCTGTAAAGACTCCATCCCCTACTCCCAATTCCTCCGCCTACGCCGCATCTGTTCCCAGGATGAGACATTCCACACCAGGGCATCGGAAATGTCCTCGTTCTTCAGGGAACGGGGATTCCCCTCCGCCACCATAGATGAGGCTCACACCAGGGTCTCATCCATACCCCGTAACACTGCTCTCTCTCCCCATCCCCGCACTCGCAACAAGGGCAGAGTCCCTCTGGTCCTCACCTTTCACCCCACTTTCCGCCACCTCCAACGTGACCCCACCACTCGCCACATCTTCCCATCTCCCCCCATGTCTGCCTTCCGCAAAGACCGCTCCCTCCGCAACTCCCTCGTCAATTCTTCCCTTCCCTCCCACACCACCCCCTCCCCGGGCACTTTCCGTTGTAACCGCAAGAAATGCAACACCTGTCCCTTCACCTCCCCCCTCGACTCCATTCAAGGACCCAAGCAGTCGTTCCAGGTGCGACAAAGGTTCACCTGTATCTCCTCCAACCTCATCTACTGCATCCGCTGCTCTAGATGTCAGCTGATTTACATCGGGGAGACCAAGCGTAGGTTGGGCGATCGCTTCGCCGAACACCTCCGCTCAGTCCGCAATAACCTACCTGAACTCCCGGTGGCTCAGCACTTCAACTCCCCCTCCCAATCCGACCTCTCTGTCCTGGGTCTCCTCCATTGCCAGAGTGAGCAACAGCGGAAATTGGAGGAACAGCACCTCATATTCCGTCTGGGGATCTTGCGTCCGGATGGCATTAACATTGAATTCTCCCAATTTTGCTAGCCCTTGCTGTCTCCTCCCCTTCCTTAACCCTCTAGCTGTCTCCTCCCACCCTCCCATCCGCCCGCCCTCGGGCTCCTCCCCCTCCTCCTTCTTTCTCCCACCCCCCATCAGTCTGAAGAAGGGTTTCGGCCCGAAACTTTGCCTATTTCCTTCGCTCCATAGATGCTGCTGCACCCGCTGAGTTTCCCCAGCAATTTTGTGTACCTTCACATTGAATGACAGTGCTCTGGGAAGTGTTATAGAGCAGAAGGTTCTCAGAGTGCAAGTACATGTTTTCTTGAAAGTGGTGTCTGAGTTGGTAGGGGGGGTCAAGAAGGCTTTTGTAATATTGGTATTCATCAGTCAGGGAACTCAGTACAAAAGTTAGGATGTTATGTCACAGGTGCAGAAGACATTGGTGAGGTCACATTGGAGTATTGTGTTTGGTTTTGATCACCCTGTAGAGGAAGAATGTTGTTGAGTTGGAAGGAGCGCAGAAATGATTTACAAGGATGTTATGACAATAAACAATAGACAATAGGTGCAGGAGTAGGCCATTCGGTCCTTCAAACCAGCACCGCCATTCAATGTGATCAGTACCCCGTTCCTGCCTTATCCCCATATCCCCTGACTCCGCTATCTTCAAGAGCCCTATCTGGCTCTCTCTTGAAAGTATCTAGAGAACTGGCCTCCACCACCTTCTGAGGCAGAGAATTCCATACTCACCACTCTCTGTGAGAAAAAGTGTTTCCTCGTCTCCGTTCTAAATGGCTTACCCCTTATTCTTAAACTGTGGCCCCTGGTTCTGGACTCCCCCAACATCGGGAACATGTTTCCAGCCTCTAGCGTGTCCAAACCCTTAATAATCTTATATGTTTCAATGATGCCCTCTCATCCTTCTAAACTCCAGAGTATACAAGCCAAGCCGCTCCATTCTCTTAGCATATGACAGTCCCGCCATCCCGGGAATTAACCTTGTAAATCTACGCTGCACTCGCTCAGTAGCAAAGATCAAAGACACAATCCAAGATATATCAGGATGTGCTCACAGAATCATAGTTTTCTCACTTAAGGTCTCAGAAAAGCAGTGTGTTGTCTGTGGCCATCTATCTTTTATTTTATCAACCCATTTTAAAACAGAGGTTAACGATTCCATGTAAAATGCTGGGATTTGATACGTTGGCAACCATACAGAAGATAAATAAATCGTAGTTTTATCCTCCTCCTCCTGCACTCCTCCTGCAAAGTGTAGGAGTGAACGGGTCATTTTCAGAATGGCAGGCAGTGGCGAGTGGAGTGCCGCAAGGCTCGGTGTTGGGGCTGCAACGGTTTACCAAAAATATTAATGATTTGGAAGAGGGAATTAGGAGCAACACTAGCAAGTTTGCAGATGACACAAAGCTGGGTGGCAGTGTGAACTGTGAAGACGATGTTAGGGCGTTGCAGGGTGGCCTGGACAGGTTGAGTGAGTGGGCAGATGCATGGCAGATGCAGTAAAATATAGATAAATGTGAGATTATCCACTTTGGCGGAAAAAACAAGGGGGCAGATTATTATCCCAATGGGGTTAGGTTAGGTAAGGGGGAGGTACAGCGAGACCTGGGTGTCCTTGTACACCGGTCACTGAAAGTTGGCATGCAGGTACAACAGGCAGTGAAGAAAGCTAATGGAATGTTGGCCTTCATAACACCACAGCAGTGGTCAAAAGAGCCCAACAGCGACTCCACCCTCTCCGGAGACTATGGAAAGCAGGTCTCCCCACTGCCCATCTAAGAAACTTCTATAGGGGCACAATTGAAAGCATAATAACCCACGGCATCGCTTCCTGGTTCAGGAGCTGAAAGTCTTACGAACAATATCAACTAAACAGGATAGTGAAGACCGCCAGCAGGATTATCAGTGCCCCACTCCCTTTCCTGCTGGAGATATACAAGAGGAGCATCAGTAGAGCCATCTCCATCATCCAGGACCCCTACCACCCATCACATCACATCTTTTCCATTCTGCCATCTGGGAAGAGGTACAGGAGCATCAGCTGCAAAACCAGCAGGATGCTCCTCAGCTTCTTCCCACAGGCAATAAGACTGATTAACGGACATTGTCCCCTCCCAAAATATCGCTCATCCACACATCCAACCGCGCCCATACTTACAGTTAGGCACCTGTCAAAGTAAAGCCACTGTGAAGCCACTGTCGATCAGAATGACTGTTTTTATTATATTGTTAATTTTTAGGCCTACTTTTCTTTTTAAAAATGGTAATTTAAATTTGTTTTTAAAGCTCTATGTATTATCCTTTTTGTTTTTATTTTTACACTGAATGGAAACCGATTGAGCAACGCTTTTTCATTTCCTCTGTGTATGCGAGTACTCAGTGAAATGATATTAAAGAAATACTGATACTGATACTGATAACAAGAGGATTTCAGTATAGGAGTAAAGAGGTTCTTCTGCTGTTGTATAGGGTTCTGGTGAGACCACATCTGGAGTATTGTGTACAGTTTTGGTCTCCTAATTTGAGGAAGGACATTGTTGTGATTGAGGCAGTGCAGTGTAGGTTCACGAGATTGATCCCTGGGATGGTGGGACTGTCATATAAGGAGAGATTGAAACGACTAGGCTTGTATTCACTGGAGTTTAGAAGGATGAGGGGATATCTTATAGAAACATATACAATTATAAAAGGACTGGACAGCTAGATGCAGGAAAAATGTTCCCAATGTTGGGTGAGTCCAGAACCAGGGGCCACAGTCTTAGAATAAAGGGAGGTCATTTAAGACTGAGGTGAGAAAAAACGTTTTCACGCAGAGAGTTGTGAATTTATGGAATTCCCTGCCACAGAGGGCAGTGGAGGCCAAATCACTGGATGGATTTAAGTGAGAGTTAGATAGAGCTCTAGGGGCTAGTGGAGTCAAGGGATATGGGGAGAAGGCAGGCACGGGTTATTGATAGGGGACGATCAGCCATGATCACAATGAATGGCGGTGCCGACTCGTAGGGCCGAATGGCCTCCTCCTGCATCTATTTTCTATGTTTCTATGTTTCTATGTAGTAATGTACTGGTTATAATAAAGTCCATATATCAATGGCAGGCTACAGAACAGTAACTATAATGAGTTCAAATTCCGGAGTACACAAGCCCAGCCGCTCCATGTTGCCAGGACTCAATGGCCTGTGCGATAGGTAGAGGTAGAGCAAGGTAAGACTTCATTTCTTGGAGCGGAGGAGGATGAGAGGTGATCTTATAGAGGTGTACAATTTCATGAGAGGAATAGATAGGGTAAATACACAATCTTTATCTAGAATAGCGGAATCAAGAACCAGCAGACATGGGATTAAGGTGAGCGGGGAAAGATCTAATACAAACTTGAGGGATAAAATTTTCACTCAAAGGAATGAGGGTATATGGAATGAGCTGTCAGGGGAGATAGTTGAAGCAAGTATTATAACAGCATTTAATAGGCGTTTAGATAGCAACATGCATAGGACATTTTTAGAAGGACTTGGGCCAAATGCAGACAGGTAGGACTATTATTGTCAAGTCAAACTGTAATGAAAGGACTAATGCTAAATTAAAATCACAAGCGCACAATAGTAGGAAAAGAGCATATACCGTACAGGTGAAATGGACTTAAAAGGGGAAGAGTGCGGTGTATGTAATAGAAAAGGTATTACTTGCCTCCGAGTAAAAGGGGGAGGAGTATTATGTATGTAATATAATTGGTGTTACCGGCCTCCAAGTTAAAGGGGGAGGAGTATTATGTATGTAATAGAAATGTTATTACCTGCCTCCAAGTTAAAAGGGGGAGGAGTATTATGTATGTAATAGAAGTGATGTTACCTGCCTCCAAGTTAAAGGGGGAGGAGTGTTAGGTATGGGATAATTAGGATTAGTAATTGGTGTCTTGTGATGTCTTGGAGACTGGAGGTGGCGTCCTGCAGTAAAGAAGCTTGTATGATTCCTCCCGTGTCCGAGCCTTTATTCAAGACTGTTCAAAGCATCCGAATACACAACAATTGGCGACGAGGATAAAAGAACGAAGATAAGAACAAGGCCAGCAAGAAGAATCGAAAATAAAAGTTAAAAATAGAAGTAGTATTTGGAAACAAGTGGAACAGCACCAAGCCAAATGGTTTTGAATTGCCGCCAAAAAGAAAAAAGGTAGGAACGGGAAGCAATAGCTCAGGGAAGAGCTAGGAAAACAAGCAGGGGCAGTAAGGGTCACCAAGCACGGTGTCAGCTTACCTGGAATGTATCCAGGGCTGTGCAGCCCACAGCCAAGCCCAAGCAACAGCCACAGACGTCGGGTGGGGGCCTTGTACCGTGAAGGCTACGGACAGGTCCAGAGAAGCCACCAACAAGAGGACCGTGTAGCCCACGGCCAGCCCCAGCAGCAGCCACAGACGTCAGGTGAGGGCCTAGTACCGTGTAGGCCACGGACAGGTCCAGAGAGCCACCGACAGAGGCTGAGTCTTCAGCCCAACCGGGAACAGTCAACCCGGTGGGGGGAGAAAACAGAGAAAGCCCGGTCGGAATCAGAGTCAGCCCGACCGTGAACAGAAAAGCGGACAGGCCCGCGAGAGAAGTTGACTTGCGGCTAAAACTTGAACAGTATAATCTAAGAGACTGTCCTAAAACTGCCGCAATCGCCAGCAAAGGCATGCAGGACTGATTATCTACAGCAACCGATTAGCAGCCGGTTTTTCATCTGCTAAAGCACTAAACTGTTAAATACCTTAAGACCTACAACATCCAAATGCCTTCAAAGTAATGGCTGAAGCAATAAATCAAGTGGAACTGTAAATTAATTGCTGAATCTGCCAAAATAAAAAGGGGGGAAAAAAAAAATGGGAAGGAGTGTTTGGTCATTGAGTGAAATCCAGTTCATCATTTCGGGGTGGATGAATCAGATCCCTTTCAAGCGGGGAATCTGCACAAAAACATTAGAAGACTTGACAAATATAGATGGGGCATATTGGTCAGCATGGGCAATTTGGACCAAAGGGCCAGTAAGACTCTAAACTGAGATTAGGCCAATGGTGCTTTAACTAGTTTGCCCTTGCTCTTCTGGGTTAAAATATACTTGGATGAATTCTCACTAGTAAGGAATGTAGTTGCAATAGTATTCATTCATTGGCTTTTGGCTCAGTTAATCCTATATAACAAATCTCCACCTTCATCCTTTTGAAATGAGGGACATTTCCACTACATTTCCAATTTCCCAACTAAAGTAACAATACTTCATCAAAGCAACTTTGGTGGTTTTAGCTAAAGCATATGCAGTTTCCTTATTTACTTTATTTGAAAGACAACAGTGGAAGCCATCAGAACTAAAGGGTTTGTACGCATTTCATCCTATTATTTTCTCAAGTATTGTTTTTTTGCTCTGTTAACGTTAGTGAGTTCCAGACCTGGACTCATTATGAAAAGGAAAAAAAAGCAGTAGAAAGACATAGAGAATTCTAGAGGAAGACTCAATGACTGATGCTATTATGGAGTAAAAGAGAAAGAAAAAAACAATGTAAGATTACAATTATTACTTTATTTAATTACTTTAAATTATTTGGGGCATCTTCAGGAATTAAGGAGTGGGAGAAAGAGTTAACCATAAAACCTCATCACAATTTAACATCCACTGATACTTTTCAAACAAATTAAAATTAGTCATTGTGTATGGAATGTCTAACATTGTAGCCTTGTAACTATGCAGGAGAAGACTATAAATGAATGCTCGTGTTAATTGGCCTCATTGAAATTCTCATGATGAGATAAGGGAAGGCACTAAGTTACCATCTCCTCTATTAACACATCATTAATGACATATCCCTTCCACTTAATACACAGTTCAGGACAAGTCTATTGTGTCACTTAATCTTCTGGCTGTTTGTATATCCAGCAAGTTATTAAATGAGTCTGATGAAGGGTCATTCTTTCTATCCAGAGATGCTTCCTGTCCCACTGAGTTACTCCAGAATTTTGTGTCTACCTTTGGTTTAAACCAGCATCTGCAGTTCCTTCATACATACTCCAGCAAGTTATTCCTTGACACTACTGAAGTAGTATTTTTTGAGTGTCTGGCATTTTGTACTCAGACTATCCACTGGTATCTGAATATTTAAAAGGGTTCTGTCAGCTTTCATGTACCTGTCCAAGAGTCTTGTAATATTTATAATTGCACCTGCCTTCCCACTTCCTCAGGCAACTCATCCATATATCCACCACATGTAGAAAGGAACTGAAGATGCTCGGTTATACCAAAGATAGACACAAAGTGTTGGAGTAACTCATCAGTCAGGCAGCATCTCTGGAGAAAAACGACTTACCCACATCTGAAGAAGGGTCTCGACCCGAAACGTCACCTAATCCTTCGCTCCATAGATGCTGCTCATCCGCTGAGTTTCTCCAGCATTTTTTGTCTACCCACCACTAATGTAAGGTTCACTGGTCTGTAGTTCCCAATAGTTGCCACTGTATTTAAGTGCAGCCATCCCTTCACATTTTGCTCATGATTAGACTTAGCACATCTACAATGCAAGAGCTGTTGGGGCAAAACCAATATTTTCCTGCAAACAGAGTGATAATTTTTCAGATTCATTAATCCCATACATGTGGAGTGACTCTTTCACAATGAGACATATCCGCACCAGTTTTGACGGTGCTGAAAAATCACAGCTTTAAGGTAATCCAAAGTGAACTGACAGGAAGTTTAGTACAAGAGTTAATTAACATGATGAATTCGTGGTTGAGTTCATTATTGAAATTAGCATATTGCAGTGTTTCATCCTCAATAGCCAAAAGGTAACATTTTAATAATGTATCACTTTTATGTTACGCATGGAGGGTCAATTGACATCATTGGCTGTGTGGATCCATTCACTAATGAGGTGGTAATTTATTATTTACTCACTTATGTCAGAAGAAGGAAGTTAATCAATTTATTATTAACTTATCAACTTCAAAACAGCAGCGACTTACAAATTCAGTATATTAAATTAAGGAGGAAATTATTGTCTTGCTCTACAATGAAATCAATCATTTCAGGAGGTTACAGGAAGAAATGGATTTCAGCACAAGTGATTTCCTCCTCAGAGATGAGAAGCGATTGAATGAAGCACTGGAAGACAAGTTCAAATGGGTTGCATGAAGTAAGGGAGGAAAATAACTCAGCAGTTAAGTATTTACTATATTAGTTTTGTTTAGAGATATGGCACGGAAACAAGTCCTATGGCCCACCTAGTCCATGCCGACCATCGGTCACCTGCTCACACTACTTCAACATACTTGGCTAATAAATTACACAGGTTATGCTATCCCACTGTTACATACACTCCCTGCACATTAGGGCTAATTTACAGATGCCACTTTACCTAAAAACCCACACATCTTTGCAATTTGGGAAGAAACCCCTGTGATTACAGGAAAAATGTGTGGACTCCACACAGGCAGCAGCCAAGGTCTGCAGTGAATGATCCGAGTCTTTAGTCTGTGAAGTACAAGCTCCCCCAGCTGCACTACTGAAATTGAACTAATTCTGTGGAGCAAAGCAATATTGACTCAACCTGCTAGCTATTAGCTCAATATTGAATTATTGAATAATTGCCCAAGTTTACCATTTAGAGATAGCTACTATGCAGTAAATAATAATATGCGCGACTCCTGAAGTAAATGTAGTCTCACAGTGCTTCTTACTGCACAGTAAATATAGAAAGGGCTTTATTTAATAGGGGACTTAATTTGTAATTAACCCACACATGAACCAGTGCAGACTGTGCACAAAATTATAGTTTTAGCATCCAGCTATCACTCACCATGTTAATTGACTAAGATAATGGAGACCAGTTCCTTACTGATTAGCAACACATCAAACCCATTTGTGCTACTTAAAGGCAACCTGCTACTTTTAAACTAAAAGTCCACTGTGGTCCAGCAGGTCATGAAAGTCATTCAAAAGGCAGGACAATTTTTAGTTTTTGGGTTTTGTGATAGTATGGAAATATGCCCTTCGGCCCACAGAGTCTGCACCGACCAATTGCAAGAGTTTAGTTTACTTTAGAGACCAAGTCTGCACTGACCGACAATCACCCTTACACTAGTTTTATACAAAGCACAAGGGAATATTTACAGAGGCCAATTAACATACAAACCTTTGGAATGTGGGTTGAAACTGGAGCACCCAGAGAAAACTCATGCAGTTTTTATCTCTTTGTCTTTGTTCTCCATAACAATGTTTACACTTAAAATCAGTTATTTAACTAATATATGGAGTGGATCATCTTGTATTTTGCCCTCTGCTTGGTCTCACCATCCATGGCACCACCCACCATTACTTTCTCTGGACATGGAGGGTTGAACTCCCCACTCCATCCTCCTGCTGCCACCTACACACCTGGAAGGCAACGTGAGGTGGAGCAGACTACATTCCATAAGCAGATGCCATATCCAGATGAATAGCTAATACTCAATAACTTGCTTTGGAATTAGTAACTATGAGTCAGTAAACGTGTGTTCTTTTGCATTCCTAGTTTTTTCCAATCAATAATTCCTTTTAAAATTTTATCTTCAGGGTACTTTTTCTTCTTCCTCCAAAAATACATCTCTACAATTCTCTGCGTGTTTTCTTACTTCCTGTGTCCTTGTGATGGGGAAGGCTGTGTTTTGCAGTCAAGTACTTCTGCTGAAACCTAAAATAATATTAGGAGGAAAATCTCAAAGACATCTTTGGATAAATTGTCCCTTAATATAGTAATTCTTAAACGTAAAAATACAACCTGTGAATGTGAAGTCAACTACTGTGAACATAGTTTGATTTCACACATTCAGTTTCACAAATGTGGACCAGATGTTGTCAGTTTCACTCTGCCATTACACCAAATGCTAACAGATTTTGCTCCAATGCCACCTGTAATTCAGAGCAATTATTGAACTCCAACATAAATTAAATCAGTTACACTAAGTGACTCAGACTAAGCACCATCAACAGGATCACACTTTTTGGTGACATTTCTGCTTCTTCAAACTAAGTTCTCCCCTTTTATATTGACCAACTCACATGGTGAAAGCTTCATATAACAAAACATTCACAATGATGGCAAACTGACCAATAATGCTATTCCTTTCCTTGTCCAAAATCTTCAAAAGAGAGATCTAAATTGAATAACGGTGTTAGTGTCCATAGCGTGGAGCTTAAAAGTGATATTATTTACAAGATTGGCAAGATCCTTGCTCTAGAATGAAAATTTGTGATACTCTTGACATTTAAAGAAATTGTTATTGTTTAAAAGTTTGAAGGGTTGAGCAAATAAAGAAAAAAAAGACAATTACTTTTTATCAAAACCTCGAGGACACAGTTGGATGACAAAATATCAAAGGCTAAAGGAGGGAAAACATTATCCTAAAATAATGGTTTATTTTATTGCAGGGATTTTAGATAGAGATTCAACCAGTGGTTCACCTAAACAAATTTAATGTAAAGGAGATATTTCAGCGATAAGAAGAAAGAATAAAGACAAATTTGACAAATTTAAAGTCGACAACAAGGACTCAACAGACCAAATGGCCTTGTACACCATTCTTTTAAACTAAATTCAGCATTTAGTGCCCAGTATTGAAATATAATCCTTGCCAAAATCACCCTAAATTGCAAATTGGAACAGTAAATGAGGCTTTGAAAGGTGACGTCAAGCACATAAACTCCTTGACTTTTCACAATCACTGACCCATGGGAAGATACATTTGCACAGATCCATCCATTTGGTTGAGAGAAAACACGTGTTTTCTTTTCAGCCTGACTCAGTCATTGTACTCTCACAGAGGATGATGCTTTTGAGTCCCACTCCAGAACACTAGAATTTAGGTTGAAATTCCAGTAACATACAAAAGGAAATCTGAACTCTGGGTTATGTACTCTTCAGGAGGAGTCATTAAACCAATTGCAAAAATATTTTTTTTCAAGTGATTGTTAAACAAATCAAAAGCAGTATTCCAAGAAGAACAGAGGAGACCTGCCTGGGTATCCAATATGACTGTCTCCTGATTAACAAATATTAATCAGGTTATTTGGTCATTATTAGGTTGTCAGATATTCTATTCCAAAGTTGGCTTCCACAATTATGTACACATCACCAATTTGGCTGGGAAATGTTTTAAACTGATTTATGATAAGAAGACACTTTATAATCTTGTTTGCTCTCAAAATATGTTTTCCAATACTAAATATGTAAATCAACCCAGGTAGAAGTGTTAAGGGAAAAAAAGAACAGTTGACAAGACTGTGCATAGTTGAAGGCTGTGGTAAGTGACTTCATTCACCTGTTCTGCAAGGATCTATTCAAGAAGTTTTGTTCCAGCACAATATGTCAAAGTGTGCAACAATGTCTTGTCAATTCTGAAATCTTTGCTTCTAAGATACATTTGGATACAATCCTTTGTATGGTTGGCTGGTGGCTGCTTGTGTGACTCATTTTTACTAATTCTGACTGTTAATAATTTTATACTCATAGTTCAAACACAGACAAGTATGGGTTTTGGTTCCCTTCTCACAAAAATAGTGATATAACAGCTTCTCTGGAATCAATTAACCTTATATGATATTTCAGCCTTGTGAAATAGAGTAATGATGAACATGTACTCCAGTCAGATCAAGCTGTGATTGTTAAAATGTACATTTCCAATGAAAATCCATTAACAGGATGTAACCTTATTGCACCTTTTGAAACTCAGGGCCATACATTTGAATAATCTATATTACTAAAAGTCTGACCTTGACCACTTCCTGTTGTTCTGCATATTGATTTTAGAAAAACGCTGCCACTTATGGCTGTGATTTTTGGTCATCTTACTCAGAGTCCCCCTCCGCTGTGCAGGACAAGAGGATTGTTCCCATCGATGAAAAATAAAAGAGTTATTAGTGTTTAAAAAATGTTGAGATTCTCTCTCCTGTCAATCACGCCATGAAGGCCACGTCCCTTCTGGTGGGGGGGGGGGGGTGCACTATAAAACCTGGAAGTGTGGGCGTGGCTCAGTCTCTGCAAGATGGGGGGAGGGAGAGGTCACGACTCGCTGTCTTTAGTGGCCTTGCACCCTGCTTGAAATGGTATGAAACTGCACTTGAATTTGGTGGCCTTGCACCCTGCTTGAAATGGAATTTCAAGGAATAGCAGTGAGTTAACTACCAGCCCACCAGCTGTGAGTGAGTGAGCTGCCAGCACAACAGGCTTGAATAACCATTAGTTAACCGCCAGCCCAATAAT
The DNA here is from genome assembly GCF_010909765.2 of Amblyraja radiata. Taxonomy (NCBI): domain Eukaryota; kingdom Metazoa; phylum Chordata; class Chondrichthyes; order Rajiformes; family Rajidae; genus Amblyraja; species Amblyraja radiata. The sequence goes on along the minus strand of NC_045958.1, from coordinate 70,295,398 downwards.
CCATTCGGCCCACATGTCCATACTATCCCTCTGGAAACCATTCCCTTCAGCCCACAACAATTGTGTGAAATATTGCGTTGGGGTTCCAGCCCTCTCGTGTGATGCTGGGACCCAACGGGTCCCACTTATTCTAGGAGATTATAAATGGTAACAGTTTACAACCACAGCAATACACAGATATGTATGAAACAAAGTTAAATGTTATCGGGCAACACAAATGAACTGTGGATAAAATTATTGGACAACATAACTTTTTTTTTGCAAGCTTGGCTGTTTTTTCATGAATGTTGTTTTCATCTAATCTGCTCAACGCTCAGATTTATCTTTGTTTAGGCAGTGATGATGCAGCCTTGAATGTTAAAACCATACATTTTAGAACAGATTAACAAGCAAAGAACCTACAAAGATTCAAGAGCATTAATCAATATTTTCAATCAATTAATATTTCTAAGAATATATCAAATTAAGGATTATTTTTCAATTTCAAATATACTTGAATAAACAAAATCTGCTGAAAATAATGCATTCTTCATTTAAATTTGCTACATTGCAACATTATGAAACACTACTCATATTAGAAATATTGAACCCATCAAATCAACAAATAGAACATGGAAACATACAGCACAGGAACAGGCCCCTCGGCCGATATTGTCTGTGCCGAACATGATGCCAAGTTAACCAAAATTACTCTGCCTGCATGTGATTCATATCCCTGCATTCCTTGCATATCCATGTGCCTATTTAAAACCTCTTAAATGCCACTACCACATGGGGGGGGGGGGTGGAAAATCTCACTTTCTCCTTACTCCTCTTGAAGCTGCTGATCCCATTGTCTCTCTGTCACTTCTCCCTATGGCTCTTTTTCCCTACCACAGTCACTCCCTCCCTCACCTCTCCCCTTTCGCACTCCCCCAGTAAAGACAACGTTTAAATAACATTTCTTCTCCTCTCATCCCCCACTCCGTCAACTCTCATAGCTTGTGTATTGGCAGCAGAGATCACATTGTGATGGTATTTACGGTTGTCGGAATGTTCACGGCAACTTGTATAAATGAGATCCCATTGTGATTCGAGGAGAGTGAGATGCCATTGTGACATCATCACTGGAAGCTGCTATAAAAGTCTCACTATCACAGTCAGTTATTATTCTCAAAATTGGCTTTTTTTTAACTTTAAATATCAATAACGTGAAATATAACATCTAATGTGAAGAAACGATGCATACGATCATGGGAAAAAGCAGAGTAAGATTCTGCAAAAAATGTTTGCGCTGTTGTGGCATTTTGGCGTAGCTCCTGAGATCACAGACAGACAGACAGACAGACAGACAGACAGACAGACAGACAGACAGACAGACAGACAGACAGACAAACAAGTTGAGACTTTTAATAGAATATAGATAGATATTAATGATCTCCATTCAATGTTGCATTTTACTTGAGGTTAATTGGTACTTCATGTTGTCAGAAGCTCAACTGTTATCTGCCTCTTCAAGGGTTGAGTTAAACCATCTCAATCAACCTGCGCATAAGAAAAATATATATTTGCTTTTGAAGGAGTGCAAAGGCGAGCAAGCAAGATTAGACACAAGGAATTGCAAATGTTGGAATCTTGCGCAAAACATAAAGAGATGGAAGAATTCAACAGGTTAGGCAACATGTGGAGGAAACGGACAGACGATATTTTCGATCGGGTATCTGCGTCAGAAGAAAAGTCCCGATTTGAAACATTATCTGTCTTTTTCCTCCACAGATGTTGCCTGACTCCCTGAGTTCCTCTAGCACTTTGTGTTTTGATCAAGAAAGATTAGACCATGCATCAGTAAGTTAAATCCAAAACGATTTCTAGGAAGTTGAAGTTTCTTCTGGAAATCAAGAATGTTGGAGATCAATTAATTGACGTTTTAAGCGCACAAGAAAATGATTCAGAATTTCAGCCCCTTGATTCTGTTCTACACTTGAATTGGATTGTGGCTTAACTACATTTGACCTTCAGAGAAACTCTATTTACCTATCTGAGTTCATCAGTGGTCTGAGAAAAATATAACTCTAAATGTTGATACTTTCATTTAACATTGTTATGGAATAGTTGTCCTTACATTTTGCATAAGAAAAAAAATACTTCTTGATATCCCACAGGTGGTTACCCCTAGAACATAAAACAGTACAGCGCAGGATGCCAAGATAAACACCTTCTGCCAGGATATGATCCATATCCGTCCATTCCTTGCACATCTATGTGCCTATCTAAAGGTGTCCTAAATGTCACTATCCTATCTGCCTTCATGACCATTGATGTAAGGCTCACTGGCCTATGATTTCCTGGATTCTCTCTACATTCCTTCTTAAACAAAGGACCAATGTTAGCTACCCTACAGCTCTGAGATCTTTTTTGTGGCTAGAGAAGATCCAATGATTTTCTTCAGGGCTCCTGCAATCTCATCTCATCCCTTTCCCAATAGCCTGCAATAGATCTCATCAGACCCTGGTGATTTATCCACCGTAATGCTCCAAGAATCCCAACACCTCCTCCTATAGTATTTCATGAAACCATCTTGGATACACTTAATAAATTCTGCCCAGTCTATGCCTTTGGCACTGAGCAAATCCCTGTCAATATTGGAGAAGTTAAAGTCACCCAGAAGAAGTTATCCTCTTCTCTCCAATGAGAGTTCTGGAAATCCTCGGTGTAAACCAGCATCTGCAGGTTCTTCCTACACATTTTGTCTGCTTCATTGCGAAATCTCCTCAAGGTATGTCTACTTTGTATAAGTTTTGGGAACTCCAATCCAAGTTTTCGACCGTCCCGATGCGGGAGCTTAGACCGCCCTGACGTGGGAGCTCGATCGCCGGCTGCGGATGGTTCGTCTCCCTACGACCGCGGGAGGAAAGGAGGAGAGAAGATAAGACTTTATTGCCTTCCATCACAGTAGGGAATGTGGAGGACCCGCTGTGGTGGATGTTTATGTCAAATTTTATGTAGTTGTGTGTCTTGTTGCTTTTTTGTTATGACTGTATGGCAAACCAAATTCCTCGTATGTTGCAAAACATACTTGGCTAATAAATTACGATTATGATTATGATTTTTTTTGCTTTTTATGTTATCTATAAGCACTGCGCTTACATGCCTATTATGCTGCTGCAAGTAAGAATTTAATTGTCCCCTTGTTGGTACATATGATTATTAAACTTTCTTCACTCTTGCCTTCCTAGCTGCCCGACTACTTTGGTTATCATGCCCTTGTCAAACCCTCTCAAGCTTAAACCCCCTCAAGCATTACAAGTGAGCCTCCCTGCATTTTAGACTCCCTGCATTTTAGATTTACCAACCCTAATTTTAGACTTCCCTCTGAAAATAAGTAAGTTTTACTCTACCTAATCTTTCTTCAGTAACCTTGGACATTGTTATTATTTCAACTGTTATTTTTCTATATGCAAACAACAAACACCTCACTTTACTTTACTTGCATGTATAACTTACTCATCCTGTGTTATTCTGACAAATTGACATGAACTCTCTCCCAGGCCAATCTATTGTGAGGTGCCAGAACTGAATGCAATAGTTTAAATGCATCTAACAAGAACCTTGTAAAGTTGTATGTTGCTTTATTTTGCAACATCCCTTGAGACAAAGCCTAGAAATTCTGAAATGAATTTGTTCAGGTGTTCAGTTTAATGAATCAATCATATATTACCATGCACTTTGCAAGGAGAGAACATTGGCAAGTTAGCTTTAGTGGAGGTGTAAAGTAGGTTATCCAGATAAAGTTAATGGCATAAGCAGAAAGTTAGGGTCAACTACTTTGAATACTTTTTTAAGGAAATAACTTAAAATAAATGTTGATCAATATATATTTTTAGCCAAAGAGTGATTTCTAGGTTTCATAATTAGAATTATAGATGAACAGCCAGGAGGAGGATATTCAGTCTGTTGAGTCCATTCCAGCTCTGTGTAAGAACAATCCAGCCAGTTCCTCTGCCCTGGACTCTCTAATGTCAGATCACATTGATTTTAAGGTGAGCCAAACAGTTGGATTCAAAATTGACTTTGTAGGAAAGAGTCATAAGGGATTTGTGGAGGGCTATTTTTCTGATGCAATGTCTGTGATTAGTAGAGTGCAGCTGGGATTGGTGCTGGGTCCACTGATGTTTGCTATCAACATTAACAATTTGGTTGACAAAGTAGTTAATGTTGTTAGTAAATTTGTAGAAGACACCAAATTGGTGGCCTCATTGACAGTTAGTAAGGGTATCTAAGCTTACAACAGGATCAGTTGGGAAGGTGTGCTAAGGAATCAACAATCAAATTTAACTTTAACAAGTGTGAGGTGTTGTACATTGGCATGTCAGACCAGGGCAGGATTTATGCAGTAAATGGCAGAGCTGTGGAGAGTGTTGGTGTGCAGAAAGATTTGGGAGTACAGTACATGGTTTTCTGAAAGTGGTGAGTCAAGTGAACAGTTTGGTGAAGAAGGTTTATGGTATGCTTACCGTCATGGGATAGGTATTGAGGACTAAAGTTGGGACTTCATGATACAGTTGTACAAGTTGTTGGAGAGATCACACTTGGAGGTCTTTGTGCAGTTCTGATTACCCAGCTGCAGGAAGAACGTCATTAAGTTGGAAAGGGTGGGGGAAAGATTGACTTGGATGTTACCTGGATGCAGACTTGTCATTGGGAGAGGTTGGTGAGGCTGGGATTTTACTGTGGTGTATAGGAGGCTGAGGGGTGACCTTATTGAAGTATACAAAGTCATGAGAGGCATGGATAAAATTAATACCCACAGGTATTTTCCCAGAGTAGAGGATTCTTAAACTAGAGGGCATCGTTTTAAGGCGAAAGGGGGAAGTTTTAAGAGGGATCTCAGGGGCATGCAATTCACTCAGAGATAGTCTGCATATGGAATCTGAGAAGGGAAAATAAGGATGCGGATATAATTATGACTTTCAAAAGACATTTGGTCAGATATATTGAACCTCTCCAAGGGTTTAGAGAAATATGGGCTAAATGCAGGCAAATGGAACTCGCCCAGAATGTCAACGTGGGTAACATGGACAAGGTGGGCTAAAGTGCCTGTTTCCATGTTGCATAGCTCTATGACTGTCCCAGAGCCCTGCAGTCACTTTCTTTCCAGATACTTATCCAGCTGGCCTTGGAATGATACAGTCCCTCTACCCTCAGTCAGTCCCTCTAATAGTGCATTCCATGACATTTACACATACTGTGTAAAAATTATTTTCAACATGAATCTTTGGATTCTTTTGATAATCACCTTCATTCTTTATCCTTTTCTTCTGTGCCCTCCTACTAATGGGACAACTTCTTCAGATCTACTTTTGTCTGTAGTCTTCATGATTATAACTTAGGCCCGGTCACACTCTCTCCCAATGTAAGGAGCTTTCACTGTCCACAAGTACTATTTATAAGGCCAGGATGCTATCTGCTTTTTTTTATCGCTGACAATCTTTGTCAGCTTCAGTGTTATTTTATATTCCAGGTACTTCTTATTCTTTCTACTAAACATAATTATTTGAGATGTTCAGCAGTAGTTTTAGTCAACCACCGATCTTCCCACCTCACCAGCTTGTATTTATCCCCTTTAGGAATATGACAGTCATCCGCAGAGTACATCAATGCCTCCAGGTTTCATGGCATTTGCATATTTGGAAATTGTGCTAAGTGCTTCCAAGTCCAAGTCAATGACATATGCTAATAAAATCAGTGGCCCAGTATCAGCCTCTGGGGAATGACACTGTACACTTCTCCCCAATCTTGAAAACAGTCTTTCACTTCCACTTTCTGTTTCCTTTTCATTGCCCACCTTGTATCCATGCCTCTCTGCCTCTTTTATTTCATGGCCTTCAGTTTTGATGACAAGCTTATTATGTATATCAAATGCCTATTGGAAGATTAAACACTTCATATCAAGCTCATTTCCTTTATCAACCTTTCTGTTACTACAACAAGAAACTCAAAACGTAACAAAGGTGTCCGCTGCATCTGCTCAAAGAAGAGGCTTTCCATACGAGGACATCCAAGATGACTTATTTCTTCGGTAAACATGGTCTCCCTTTGCTGTTCAAGAAGGAACTGCAGATGCTGGAAGATCGAAGGTGCACAAAAAAGCTGGATAAACTCCGCGGGTGCAGCAGCATCTATGGAGCGAAGGAAATAGGCAACGTTTCGGGCCAAAACGTTGCTTATTTCCTTGCCTCCCTTTGCTGTTCTGGATGGAGGCCTCTCCCATGGCTCCACTTTGTCCCGCAGTCCAGTTCTCGTGCCCCTCCCTGCAGATGGAAGAAGGATAGAGTTCCCCTGGTCCTGGTGAATCATTTTCACTGCAACTCCTTGGTCAGTTCATCTTTTCCTACCCATCTCATCCCATCACCTCCGCCGGTACTTTTCCCATGCAACTGCAGGAGATGTGACACCTGGGCTTGGACCTACCCTCTCATTTCCAGTCAGGGACCCCAGCAGCACTACCAGGTATGACAGAAGTTCATGTGCACTTCCACCAACCTAGCATATTCATGTGCACTTCCACAACCTACTCCCAATGGGTTTCATTTACATGGGCAAAAACAAGTGTACATTAGGTGAGAATTTCCCAAACACTTGCGCTCTGTCTGCCAAGGCTTGCTGGAGCAACGGGTTACTAACTATTTTAACTCCACTTCCAATTCCCATACAGACCTTTCTGTTCATTGTCAGAGTGAGGCCACAAGCAAATTGGAAAAACAACACTTCATATTCCACTTGTGTAGCTGACAACCTAACAGTACATCGAATTCTCAAAATTTAATTAATTCCTTCCCGACACACATTCTCTTTCTCCTGACACCCCTACCCCCCATCATCTATACACCCATCTCACCACCACCTTGATTACCCCTGATCCTTCCCCCTGCCCCATGTGTTCCTTTCCCATCCCATGTGTTACTTTTCTTTTCTTTTATCCACCCTTTTCCTTTCTCCCATCCCCTTCAATTCATATCTCTCCCACCTTCTCTCCCACCAATTCTCCCTCTTCTCTCCTCATGTGACATTATTTTGTCTCCTTTTCATTTCTGCCCATTATCACTATCTCCATCCATCTTCCAATTACTCCCCCCCCCCCCCCTCCCCCACCAGTACCTATCTGTTACTTGCCTCTTCTGTCCAGCTTTCTTCCTCCTACACCATCAGACTGAAGATGGGCCCCAACCTGAAACATCCTCGGTCCATTCAATCCACAGATGCAGCCTGACTCATTGAGATCCTCCAGCACTTTTTGTTTTTCTCTAGATTCCGGTATCTGTAGTTTCTTGTAACTTCAGAGCCTCTATCATGTTAAATTCAAGGAACTGCAGAAGCTGGTTACAAAAGAAGACATAAAATGCTGGAATAACTCATGAGGCCAGCCAGCATAGAAACATAGAAACATAGAAATTAGGTGCAGGAGTAGGCCATTCGGCCCTTCGAGCCTGCACCGCCATTCAATATGATCATGGCTGATCATCCAACTCAGTATCCCGTACCTGCCTTCTCTCCATACCCTCTGATTCCCCTAGCCACAAGGGCCACATCTAACTCCCTCTTAAATATAGCCAATGAACTGGCCTCGACTACCCTCTGTGGCAGAGAGTTCCAGAGATTCACCACTCTCTGTGTGAAAAAAGTTCTTCTCATCTCGGTTTTAAAGGATTTCCCCCTTATCCTTAAGCTGTGACCCCTTGTCCTGGACTTCCCCAACATCGGGAGCAATCTTCCTGCATCTAGCCTGTCCAACCCCTTAAGAAAATTATACGTTTCTATAAGATCCCCTCTCAACCTCCTAAATTCTAGAGAGTATAAACCAAGTCTATCCAGTCTTTCTTCATAAGACAGTCCTGACATCCCAGGAATCAGTCTGGTGAACCTTCTCTGCACTCTATGGCAATAATGTCCTCAGGAGAACATGGATAGGTGACCTTTTGGAACTCTTCAGACTGAAGAAGAGTCCATTTCAGAAACATCACCTTGTCATGGTTCCGCTGCCTGACCCATTTAATACATCTACACTTGTCCAAGTACATACTTGATTCTTGTTTCTGGCCTTCAGTTTTGTATGTATTTGTAAGTGAGTGATCACAATGTAATATGTGAACCCCGCATGTCCATTCATGCGTCATCTGACAAGTAAGGACGTGTCTTGTTGGGAAGGACATGGTCGGCTAAAGGTACCAGGGAGTCAAAGGCTTATGTGGTCCATTAAGTCGGGCATTATTTTATTTTGTTTGAAATAGTTTCTAAAGGCAGTAATAATGGAATTCCAAGTGGAATACACATAATATTTAAAACAAAAGACACCAGAGAGTGACTGTGAGAAATCTGGTACCGCACTAGTAGCAAAAGGGCATTGACTACCAAAATATAAACAGACATGTTTCTTATGGTTTCTTATGATAGCAAGAGGCACCATCAAACCCGAGAGAAAATTTACCACACAACAAAGGTACGCATAAATATGGACATTTTATTTTACGGATTTTGGAAGAAATTTGATGGATAAGGCTGATCCAACAAAAGTGATTATTGGGTTCTCATTACATTTTCATATCCTCAAAATTATGAACAAATTATTATTATAATATGAAACTCTTTCCATTTTGTATCTGACTTTCACACCAGAATAAATGAACATTTAGCCATTATTTAACCTCGGCCACTTTATCCTGGGCTACATGCATTCTAAAAATATAATAATGATAGACTTCAGCTGGAATATTTTCGAGCTATCCAAATAAATCATTCTGCTGCACATCCACTACTAAGCTAGGTAATGAGCACTTAATATGAGGTGATGATTTGTTGAGGAGATTGGTATAACAGGACTTGTGATGTGACAGACTGTAAACCAATATAGATTCCCATTGATTTAAGATGGCAGTTTCAATTCCATGCCTTAGCCAAGGCCGTAAAGTATTTAATATGAAATAAAGCAAGAGGAGACTAGGAGAAATAATATTTAAAAACAATTTGAGTTGCCGATTAAAGTAAAATCCCTGTGGTCTGGAACAGGCATTCTAATAAAATAATGGTGCTTTCACTTGAAGAAGAGCTGTTTCAACTTTTAAGTTTCCCTGACTGTGTTGAGTTTCTTAAAATCTGAAAAAAATCCTCTTCCCTTTGTCTAACATATTTTGATATGCTTTAAGCTACACTATTTATGCTGCGTGTCAACATTTCTACATTCTGTTTATGCACTTGAATATTATAAAGGATGAAAGGTTTCTGTGGAGAAAGAGCTGCCTCAATTTGGAAATTTTATTGAAACATAGAATTAGACATGAATTTCAAATATGTAATTATGCAATTGGATTTTATATTTTCAGATCAATTTTCCAACGTGACTAATATTTCAATGTTACATGTTGCTCCGAATTATATAAAACATTTTTAAAAGATCCTAAAATCATATTACATCCATATATTTCCACATTGCCAACAGATCTCAGTTTGATACCAAGCTTTCTTTACTTACCTCACAGTTATTGAGGACATTTTTTTTGCTATCTCTCCATGATCTGCCATCCACCACACATGTACATCTGTTACTTCCGCAACTGATAAAGATGGTCCTGAACATGAATAAATTTACACCCATGTTATAAGAAAGAGTGACTGAGTTTTCTCATTTGCACCTTTATTTTAAACATTATGATTTGCAATGGATTTACTCCAAAAGCAAACTGCCCAAAGACAGGATCTTCACTGGATGCCTGAAAACAGGGACGTGTGTAAGAATTTAAATATGATTGCATCTGAAGGGGGATTTTGAACAGGCACAAATTCTACACATCTGTTTGCACAGGCACACAGCAAGGATTCAAGCGGTGTGCTGGGGACCGAAGATAATGTTTTTATGGAGAGGATGGAGGCAGTGGATCCCTTGCCCCATTCCATTGCCCAACCCTTAGGATTGTGTCACAATTGCCTTGAAAGTGCAGCTGGTCTAAGATCTCTCTCAATAGTCACAGACACAATTATTATTTTTTTTCTTACAGTTTCTGTAATACTTCCAATTTTTTCTGGTCTGGAAGTGGTGTTAATCTCCCAGAGTGCAATAGCAGGAATGATCTGTTCCGTAGTCAGGGACATCCAAAAATGCTCATTTAGTGATTTGAATTCCTACTTTCAACAGAGGATCTCCAGGTTTTATTATATTAGGAAAATATCCCTTGCATTATTTTGAATTAAGTGAGAGGTATGAAATGAGTTTGCAATTGATCCATTCTCAACCATTACGCAAGAGGTTTGTGTGCAAACCAGAAGCAGAGTGATTGTGCGAGTGCTGCTATTCCTGTGTTCCAAGGGGATAGTGTAGTGAAAATTACAGATTGAACCTGGCTAGATGAGGCTGAGGTTCCAAAGGGCTGACATTTGATTTACGTCCATTCAAGCTCAACTAATTGTCAGAGTTGTGCACGTGCTCTGTGGATCTAGGACTGACTTCCATCTTGCACCAGTCAGACTTGGAGATGAAGAGTCAAATGGGGTGATTAGCCATAGGTTTTACGGCTTTTGCTTTATTTTGATCCTTTTTGTTATTTCAAAGTACTTTAAGTATTTTGATCGTTAATTTTATTTTGTTGAGCTACTGTTTTCAATAGTTTAGTTTAGTTTTGTTTAGAGATACAGCATGGAAACATGCTCTTTGGCCCACCGAATCTGCACCGACCAATGATCATCCATACACTTCTGAAGAAGGGTTTCGGCCCGAAACGTTGCCTATTTCCTTCGCTCCATAGATGCTGCTGCACCCGCTGAGTTCCTCCAGCAATTTTGTGTACCATCCATACACTAGTTCTATCCTACACACTATGGATAATTTACAGAAACCAATTAACCTACAAACCTGTATGTCTTTGGAATGTGGGAGGAAACTGGAGCAAACCCACACGGTCACAAGGGGAATGCACAAACTCCGTAGAGACACCACCTGTAGTCAGGATCAAATCTGAGTCTCTGGTGCTGTAAGGCAGCAACTCTACCTCTGCGCCACTGTGCTGTCATTGATAAATTTAATTATAGTAAGTTCACCAATTTCACAGATACTTTGTAAAATTCAACAGCTTTGACCAAAGTTTCACCTCCCTGTTAGCTTCCACAGCCTCTCCCCAACTGCGTTGCCTGACTTTGTGGGCATGGAGGGCCACTGGGTTTGTAATGGAACAAAACTCATTCATTAATAGATCGGGAATGATGTCAGTATTTGTAACACTGTCTGAATTTCTAAAGCATATGTACTCATTAAGATAACACATAGATGCCTCCAACCTATTGTGAAACTGGTGACAAAGTATTAAATATGAAGTTTAAAAATGTATTGTCTTCATGAAAAATGGTTGGTAAATGCAAGGTCAGGTTTTGCTGATGCATTTAGTTTAGTTTCATTTAGAGATACAACATGGATGCAGGCCCTTCGGCCCACCAAGTCTGTGCCGACCAGTGATCCCCATACACTAGCACTATCCTACAAACTAGGGATAAATTACAATTCTTACTGAAGCCAATTAACCAACAAGCCTATACGTCTTTGGAATGTGGGAATAAACCGGAAGTCCCGGAGTAAACCCACTAGTCACAGGGAGAATGTACTCACTCTGTGCAGACAGCACCCATATTCAGGATCAAACCCAAGTCTTTGGCGCTGCAAGGCAGCACCTCTACCGCTGCATCAGAGTGCCACACCATGTTGACTGACAGAGAGTCGCTAAGCTAAACTAAACTAAACTAAACTAAATTAATCTAATCTAATCTAAAAACTAAACTAAAAACTAAACTGAATTAAACTAGCCATCCAATGGGAATAACGTATATCATCCAATTACTCCAGTGTTTTTCTGGATTCCTGGATGGTTTGAACCAGTGAAATTTGCTCTCGGCACTCAGATTGGGTAAGTAAAAGAAATGATGGGAAATGTACATTATCTGAATAGTTTTTAATTCATTGTGAAATATGAAATTGGAGATTTTGAAAGCCTGTAGATTTAATGATAAAGGTCAAATATTTGTAATCGCCTGAATCATTTAGCCTCAGAAGTTTCAATCCCACTATCGTATCAGGTTGTCAGGGTTGTGCAGCAAGGAATTTATGGGCGATTTTCACAAAGATTGGGGCAAGTAGGGTAATGACATTCTTGATTTTCACAAAGATTGGGACAAGTAGGGTAATGACATTCTTGAGAATATTTAGATTGGTTTTCTGCAACATTACATCCTGATTGATCAAGATTATGTGAGATCTAATGGTGAGTAATGAGCCAAACTTAGTTAACAGCATAATGTTGCATGATAGTTTATCCATTCTAATTGCAGTATGGTTTAGTTCAATATAATCCTTGAAAAGGAGACATGCATAATAGCTGCTAAGGTGCAACATTTAGGTTATACTGACCTCAATGTAATTAGACTGCCCATAGTAAACCATTCAGCGGCAATATTCAGCAGTTTATTGAGCGGTAAAATTATAGAAAATCACTAGTAAATATCCAGAAATTACTTGAGGTGTCAATGTATAATTCACAAAGAGTTCCAACGATGTTTGTTGGGACTGTAAGCTTTCATCTACTTCAGGTGTTACAAAGGAAGGTGGCATATCCGAGTTGACATAAAAAAAAAAGTAGGCAGCCTCGTAAGTAGTGTGTCAAAAGTCAAAGGTCAAGAATCAAGAATGTTTTATTGTCATATGTCTGAAAATGGAACAATTAAATTCTTACTTACAGGTTTGTAAACCCAGTACTGAGTAGATGCCATTGTAAACAACAAAAAAGAACCTCAACAAAAAGTTCAATAAATTTAAAAAGCAATATAGTGCAAAAACAAAACCCAAAGTCCTAATGCATTCAAGGAATTTTGCAGTTTGGAGATCAGTAGCCTGATGGTTGTTGGAAATTTCCATTAATAGATAGCTACTGCATCACATCTGGGTTCAATCCTGACCTCAATTGCTGTCTGTGGGGAATGGGCATGTGATCACAGGGGTTTCCCCTGGATACTTCAGGTTCCTCCCACATCCCAAGGACAAACTTAAAGCAAACGGTATTGGGGGTTCAGTATTTATGTGGATAGAGAACTGGCTGGCAGACAGGAAGCAAAGAGTAGGAGTAAACGGGTCCTTTTCACAATGGCAGGCAGTGAATAGTGGGGTACCGCAAGGCTCAGTTCTGGGACCCCAGCTATTTATGATATATATTAATGATTTCGACGAGAGAATTGAATGCAACATCTCCAAGTTTGCGGATGACACGAAGCTGGGGGGCAGTGTTAGCTGTGAGGAGGATGCTAGGAGGCTGCAAGGTGACTTGGATAGGCTGGGTGAGTGGGAAAATGCATGGCAGATGCAGTATAATGTGGATAAATGTGAGGTTATCCACTTTGGTGGCAAAAACAGGAAAGTAGATTATTATCTGAATGGTGGCCGATTAGGAAAGGGGGAGATGCAACGAGACCTGGGTGTCATGGTACACCAGTCATTAAAAGTAGGCATGCAGGTGCAGCAGGCAGTGAAGAAGGCGAATGGTATGTTAGCATTCATAGTAAAAGGATTTGGGTATAGGAGCAGGAAGGTTCTACTGCAGTTGTACAGGGCCTTGGTGAGACCACACCTGGAGTATTGCGTACAGTTTTGGTCTCCTAATCTGAGGAAAGACATTCTTGCCATAGAGGGAGTACAGAGAAGGTTCACCAGGCTGATTCCAGGGATGTCAGGACTTTCATATGAAGAAAAACTAGATAGACTCGGTTTGTACTCGCTAGAATTTAGAAGATTGAGGGGGGTTCTTATAGAAACGTACAAAATTTTTAAGGGGTTGGACAGGCTAGATGCAGGAAGATTGTTCCCGATGTTGGGGAAGTCCAGAACAAGGGGTCACAGTTTAAGGATAAAGGGGAAATCTTTTAGGACCGAGATGAGGAAAACTTTTTTCACACAGAGAGTGGTGAATCTCTGGAATTCTCTCCCGCAGAAGGTAGTTGAGGCCAGTTCATTGGCTATATTTAAGAGGGAGTTAGATGTGGCCCTTGTGGCTAAAGGGATCAGGGGGTATGGAGAGGAGGCAGGTATAGGATACTGAGTTGGATGATCAGCCATGATCATATTGAATGGCGGTGCAGGCTCGAAGGGCCGAATGCCCTACTCCTGCACCTATTTTCTATGTTTCTATGTTTCTATGAGTGCTGAAAGGTTAATTGTCCACTGTAAATTGGACCTTGTCAAATGGGATTAGTGTAAATGGGTGTTTGACAGTTGGCACATACTCAATGGGTTGCCAATCCTGTTTCCATGTTGGATGACCAATGATTATATGGTTCTGCACAGCTTATCAAAGCCTATATCAGACAAAACCTAGAGTACCATGAAAAAATCGGGTAACTATGCCTGATGAATGAAATATTGGAGTGCCTTTAGTGCAAATTTACTCGAATAATACCTGGGCTCCGAGGTTTAAGTTACAAGGAGAAATTACACAAACTCAAATTTTCAACTTTCATTCTGGGAATTGAACAAAAAGTTCAAGATATTAACAACATTCTTTAAGGCAGAGAGAAGGGAATTATTTTTTATTAATTGCCGAAACTAAGACCAGGTGGCCTAGTCCAAAAAATGGAGTCAGCTGCTTCAGGATTGAAACTATGAAAATTTGCAAAGAATGGTGTTAAATGTGGAAGATTGTCCCAAAATGCTGGAGTAATAGCGGGACAAGCCACATAACTGGATAGAAGGAATGCGTGATGTTTTGTGGTCAAGACCCTTAAATGTGGAGCTAATCACCGCAAATCAAAACAGTTGAATCATTATTCATTTTAAAACTACAATTAATATGTTTTTGACTGCCAAATGGTAGTAAGGGATGTAGAGCAAAGGCAAGAACAGGAAGTTGGGTCACAGATCAGCTATGATCTCACTGATTGGGTAACAGGTGACATTGGGTTAAATTAGGTCATGTGATAGGAGTAGAATTAGGTCATTTGGCCCATCAAGTGTACGCCGCCATTCAATCAAGGATGATCTATCTCTCCCTCGTAACCCTATTCTCCTACCTTCTCCCCAAAACCTCTGACACCCATACTAATCAAGAATCTATCTATCTCTGCCTTAAAAATATCCATTGACGGCCTCCACAGCCTTCTGTGGCAAAGAATTCCACAGATTCATCACCCACTGACTAAAGAATGTCCTCCTCATCTCCTTCTTAAAATAATGTCCTTTCATTCTATGACCTCTAGTCCTAGATTCTCCCACTAGTGGAAACATCCTCTCCACAGCCACTCTATCCGAGCCTTTCCCTATTCTGTATGTTTCAATGAGGTCCCCCCTCATTCTTCTAAATTCCAGCGAGTACAGGCCCAGTGCCAACAAACGCTCGTCATAGGTTAACCCATTCTTGGGATCATTCTTGTAAACCTCTTATGGACCCTCTCCATAGCCAGCACATCCTCCCACAGATATGGTGCCCAAAAGTACTCACTATATTTCAAATGCGACCTTTCCAGCACCTTATAGAGCCTCAGCATTACATTCATGTTTTGTATACAAGCCCTCTAGACATAAATGCAAGCATTGAGTTTGCTCTCTTTACTACTGATTCAAGGTTTCAAGGTCAGTTTTTTAATCACTTGTACCAATTAAGGTACAGTGAAATTTGAGTTGCCATACAGCCATACTAAGTGAAAAGCACCAAGACACACAGCCACATAAAAGTTACCATAAACATCCATCACAGTGGATTCCACATTCCTCACTGTGATGTAAGGCAAGTGATGAAGTTCAAACTTCTTCCTCTTTGGTCGGGGCAGTCAAACCATCCACAGACGGGGCGATCAAAGCCCCTGCAGCTGATGATCGAAGCCTCCATTGGGGTGATCGATACTCCCCCATCCGGACGGTTGAAACTCTCTCCGCGGTTTGGAGCTCCCGAGTCAGCCTCTTCTTACCGGAGACCGTGGGCTTCATGATGTTAAAGTCCACAGGTCCCGTGGTTGGAGCTTCGATCCCCGGCAAAGGGATCGAAAGCTCCATGATGTTTATGCCTTGCAGACTACCGCTGCTTAAAGCGCCAGTCGGACTCCAGGAAAGGCCGCTATCTGCACGATGTTAGGCCACAATGGGGACGGAGATACGAATTGGAAAAAAATTGCATTTCCGTCGAAGTAAGAGATTGAAAAAAAATTCCCCCAACTCCACCCCACATAAAACAAACCAAGGAACACTAAAACATACTTTTAATCTATCTATATTACTAAAAGTCTGTTCTTGACCGGTTTTGGCGATCTGTGCTGCGATTTCTGAGAGAACGCCGCCACCTACGGCCGTCATTTTTGGCCACCTCGCTCAGAGCCCCCCTCCGCCACATATGTGCCGAGGATTTTTCCAGTCGATGAAAAATGACAGAGATATTAATGATTTTAATATCTCTCTGCTGCCCCCGCTGGCGGCAGGGGGGATGGACTATAAAACCAGGAAGTGGTGTGCCTCAATTAGTCTGCAATCTGGAGGAAGGCAGAGGGTCACGCTTCTCTGAGCTGTGAATAACACTGAACACATGTCCACACAACTGTGAGTCAGTACCCTTAATGTGGTTTGAAAATGAAAATATGGTTAAAGTAAAAAAGCACTGCCTGCAAATGGTTGTTTGGGGGGTTTGGGTTGAAATAAAAAGGCACTCTCTCTTCTCCCCCCCTCTCTCCTCTCCCCTCTCCCTCTCCCCTCTCCTCCCCCCCCCCCCCTCTCCTCTCCCCCCCTCTCCGCTCCCCCCCCTCTCCTCTCCCCCCTCTCCTCCCCTCCTCTCCCCTCCCCCCTCTCCTCTCCCCCCTCCTCTCCCCCTCTCCTCTCCGCCCCTCTCCTCTTCCCCCCCTCTGCTCTCCCCACCACTTCTCTCACCCCCCTCTCCTCTCCCCCCTTCCTACCCCCTCTCCTTGTCCCCCCTCCTCTCCTCTCCACTCCCCCCCTCTCTCTCCCCTCCATCCCCTCCCCCACCGTCCCTCCCCTAAACCCCCCTCCCCTCCCCACACCCCTACCCCCTTCCCTCCACCCCCCTCCCCTCCCTGCTGCCCACCTCTCCCCCTCCCCTCACCTCACCCCCCTCTCAGCACACCCCCTCGCTCCCCCCTCTTCTCTCCCCCCCCCTCTCCTCTCCCCCCCCCTCCCCTTCCCCCTCCCCTCTACTCCCCCCCCTCTCCTCTTCCCCCCTCTCCTCCCCCCCTCTCCTCCCCCCCTCCCCTCCCCCCCCCCTCCTCCCCCCCCTCTCCTCCCTCCCCCCCCTCTCCTCTCTCCCCCCCTCTCCTCTCTCCCCCCCTCTCCTCACTCCCCCTTCTCCTCTCTCCCCATCTACTCTCCCCCCTCTCCTCTCCCCCCTCTCCTCTCCCCCCCTCTCCTCTCCCCCCTCTCTTTCTCCCCTCTTTTTATCCCACTCCTCCCCTCCCCCACCGTCCCTCCCATAAACCCCCTCCACTCCACACACCCCTACCCCCTTCCCTCCACCCTCCCTGCTCCCAAACACTCCCCCTCCCCCCCACTCTCACCCCCCCCTCTCCCCCCCCTCTCTCCCCCTCACTCTCACCCCCTCTCTCTCCTCCCCTCCACACCCACCTTTCCCCTCTCACCCACCCACCCTCTTCTCCTCCTCGCCACCCCCTCCCTCTTGCCCCTCTCTCTGTGTCTCTGCCCCTTCTCTCTCTGCCCTCACTCTCTAACCCCTCCCCCCCTCCCCCCCTCTCTAGATGTGACTGCAAGTTGGGGGCTATGCGTCAGTAGATAGGGTGGTTATGGGGTAAAAGGAGCAAATTAATAATATTAATATAATATCAAGGGGGGTAGTTAGCGTGAGTGCGGGGGGGGGGGGGATAGTTAGTGCGTGTGATGCTGCATGCCGCCTCCCCCCCCCACAACCGCATGTTGGGGGAACAGACCCAACAGGTCTGCACTTGGTCTAGTATGTACTAAAAATGACAAAAATACAAAAAGGACAGACAGACTGTTGACGAGGCATCCACTGCTGGTGACACCACCCGTGATTCGACTTGCAGATTAACTTTTTGGGAATTCTGAAACAGTACTCCTAAATCCCTTTGCACCTCCGATTTCTGGATTCTCTCCCCATTTAGAAAATAGTCAATGCCTTTATTCCTACTACCAAAATGCATGACTCCACACTTTGCTATACTATATTCCATCTGCCACTTCTTTGCCCTATCCAACCTGTCACAGTCCTTCTGAAGCGTCCCTGCTTTCTCCACATTACCTGCCCCTCTTCCTATTTTCGTATAATCTGCAAACTTGGCCATAAAGCCTTCAATCCCCTCGTCCAAATCATTTATATACAACGTGAAGAGTAGCGGCCCCAGCACCAACCCCTGCGGAACTCCACTCGTCACTTTTAACCCAATGTCACATGTTACCCACTTAGAAATTGTCCATTCCTGTTGTTACAGATGGGAAACTAATGACTGCAGTAAATGATAGGTAGACAAAAATGCTGGAGAAACTCAGTGGGTGAGGCAGCATCTTTGGAGCAACGGAATAGGTGGCGTTTCGGGTCAAGACCCTTCTTCAGTAAATGATAGTCAGTTTGGGAGTTGCCTGAATACATCTCAGCAAGTTTAAAAAAAAGATGAATCTCTAATTCTCTTGTTGAACTTCATGGAAACAAATTAAGTTTAAGACTTTTCCTTCGTCTGCCTTGTTTCTCTATTAGATCAGCTAGTTTGGGATTCCTACACAGACCTCTAGTTTAAAATATCCATCTGGCTCCAATGACACTATCAGCAACTGATCAGCGCACTTAATGAAAGATCTCACCAGTTTTCCGAGGAGGTTGCTCTCACTTACTCAGTTGAGCAGTTTAAGATTGGAAGCCCCAGGAAACGGTTCTCAGTGTGTTATTATCAGAAATGGTTTCAACGGCTCAGTCATCAGCCTGCATTCCTTTGGGAAGGCAGTTTAAAATCTCACACTCACAAACAGTCATCCGTAAAGTTGACCTACGCAAAAAATTTAGCAAAACTTTAAAGCCAAGTGTTCTGCACTTTCACCTTTAAATCCTTATTCAAGCACATGTTTATGTATCGTTCAGCTCAATTAATTCTGCTGACTGGAGTAAAGGCGTATTGCATATAATATCATTTTGTTGTAACAGAAGTAACAATTTCTCTTTCTGATTTGTCCTTCCTTTCTGACAGCTCAGTTAAATAAAGTGTTAACATTTTAGAAAATGCAATGAGGTTTCTATTTTGATTGTTCAGAGCTGTAATATTAATCATTGTCACACCACCAGAGTATACAATGAGGCACAAAAACAGCGACCATTTGGATGGCACATGCGGAGTGAAAATGTGACTAGTCGAACTGAAATCACCAGCCAGCAGATATTTGTCTGGGGCAATGACACTGCACAGATACTATCGTATCCGCTGTCACTATATGCAGTGCCTAGCATTTAATTTCATTGATTACAATTGAAAACCCAGTTCTGTTAATGTTTACTCATGTAACACTATTTCAATATTTCAACGTAACATGCTGTACTTCAAATGCACCGTGCAGACTACAGAATTAAATGATTTTTCATTAATGCTTATCTTTGATGCTGAGCATGTAGAAAGTCTGGATTTACATAGGCCCTATTTAATAACAATCAAAAGCCAAATCTATCTAACTTTCTCATTTGCTGTGCTTATCTCCTCTTCTCATAACGCTCAGTAAATTTAATCAAGCTTTGTAATAGTTGCAGGAAAGGTTTACCATTAATCTTGTTTTCTGAGGGCCTCAATATATATTTGAAGTATTTCAACTGTTCTTTGCAGAATTGCAAAACCTCTGTGACATTTTTTAAAAATGTTAAACCTGTAAAAATTTGCATGAGGTCACTTATATTTGACTGTCCAACTAGCATAAACATTCCCAATATAGTGGAAAGTGTTAAAGCTTGTTTATACAAAGTCAAGTACAATTTCTATTGTCTCTCAACATATAATTCTATAACCTTTCCACAGGTGACCATATCAAGCCTTGAATCTTAAGAAGGCTGTCGTTGATAGCCATTCAATGCTGGTCTGGTAAAATAAAGCAATAAACATTAATCATTGAATATATTTAATGAGCCAATATTCAAATTCAAAGCAGAAATTTTTTTCATAAATGATCCCATGTAGCGATGAATCACATGCAATAACTGCTGTCTAATTATATTATACTGCAGATTAGAAATGTAATATTGCAGCAGCTGCCCTAGATTCTGCTCCTTTGTTTAAATCCTTCCAAGCTCTATGCTCCCTTGTGAAATACTGGTACTAAAGGAAACACTGCTGGCTAAAGACAAAAGGATTCCACATATAAAGGCAGTCTCATTTGCAAATAACAAGACATCATTTGGTAATATGCACAAGACTCTCCTTGCTATGTGATCTGTCTGTTGACAGCAGTCACAACTGTTACAGTTGCATTCAGCTCAGTAATGTTGGAAAGAAAGAGAATTACCTCATTTTGAATGTTATGTAGAAGAATATTGAGGATAAGGTTAACGTGCAAGAACAAGCCTATTTGTGCATTCCATGGAGATTTGGCACATTTCTTTTAGGACTGTGCTTATTTTGTGCAGACTGTGAGAATGACTTGTGAAAGAGAGAGGGCAGTGTAGTTATTTAAATCCCTCAGACAATATAAGAAGGATATATTTCAGGGTACACAGCAGAAAATAAATTGAACGTTGGTAGAGGGCAAAAATAGGATATTGGAAATAATGAAAATAAATCAAATGATGCTTTAGTCTGTAATCCTTGCAATCTGCAGGAGAGAAGAGAAAGATTTAGGAAACATCTCATTCATTCAATGCAAGATCAACAGAAAAGAATTAGGACTTTGTGACATTAGAAAAGGATCAGTGGGTACACAACAATGATCATATGTAATCAGCTTCTTATCACACAATAACATATATCATGTGGAAATACTTTTTACTAAGCAGTCCAAACAAAATTATGCTGTGTCCTCATTATCTACATTATATTTCACCAATAAATTATTCTAGTACAAAGCCTCAGAATGGAAAGCAAGCAAGCACTGAGAGCATACAATTTCAGGTATCATTAATGAAAGAAAAGCTAAGAAATACTTACTAAAGAAATAGCTTCCTAAACTTAAGCCATGTATTGCATGAGCAATAAGAGCAGATACAATACATTATGGTACTGTCACATCACTGAGAGATATGAAAAGGATCACCATAAACAAATGCATCTCTCGAGAAAAGGAATTGGTCAGGTTTTGGATCGAGACCTGAAACGTTACCCATTCCTTTTCTCCAGAGATGCTGCCTGACCCGCTGAGTTACTCCAGCTCCTTCATTCTCCTGCCTTCTCCCCTTAACCCCGACACCTGTACATCAAGAAGTCTCTTCTTAACCTCATATAACTGAATGCATGATGTGCATCATCGAGTTATAAAAAGGGATGGTAAACAGTGTTGGATGCCAAAGAAGATAAATCAAACTAGGAATGGAATGGCGAATTAAAATGGCAGGCAGTAGAAAGCTCAAGTTCAAACCTCTGCGGACAGAACAAAGGCCTTCTGCAAAGTGTTCACGATCTGTTCTTTGGCTGTTTTCTACATTTGGTCAAAATTTCAGTTGTCTACAGGATAGCAGATCAAGGCCTTCTCTGCTGACTTCATTCTCGCTGCAGAGACCACCAGCTTCTGCAGTGGAATTTCAAGATTACCCTCCAGATAGCTGGTATAGAAACTAGGTCAAATAATCTTAGAATATGCACAGTACAAAACAATTTTTTTGGAAGAGTCCACCGTGGAACAGAGGTATTGAAGCAAGTCACTCATATGTCTGCAATCTATTTTTAACTACAATGCTAACAAATTAAATTATTGACTTGGATGTGTGATTTCCCATTAATAATCATCTCTGCTAAAGTAGATTCAGTGGCACAACTCCAGTGACCCAGATTTGATTCTGGCTTCTAGTGTTGTCCATCTGTGGTTTGCATGCTCTCCTTGTCACTGTGATGATTTCCTTTGCTTCCTCTGATTTCCTTCCCATCCCCAAGAAGTGTTACAAGGAAATGTAATACTCCATTCCATTCATAATCTGACCTAACTTATTTAGCCTCCAACACGGTTCATCACCCTTTAAATTACCCCAAATGCAGCCGGGTGGCGCAAGAATCACATGGAGTTGAAGCACATGTATGAGAGAGAATAGTTTGTAGAGAACCCAATGGTGGAAATGGAACAGGTGGGTGTCATCTGAGATCAAGAATAGACTCCATGGACTGAAATGCCCTCTCCTGTATTTTTCCAGTGTGAAACAATATGAAATATAAAATTATTAAAGTGGGAACAGAACCTCTTATGGTATTTAGTTTGCCTGGAGTACGTACGAATAAGACGACCAATAATTGAGATATTGACAGCAATCTCAGAGGAAAATTAAAAAAAAACACATGAATAATATATCTTAAAACAATAGCAAAAAAAAATCAATACATGTAATTAAATTATAACCATCAACAACCCTGGTTTAATATTTGGAGGCTACTTTGACCATTGATATGAAAATATATGAAATAATTTTATTTGCAAATTATGCCACACATCTTTTGTTATTTCAACAAGGGTGATTTTCCTCACCTCTGAAATGTAGCCTTGTTGAGTACTTTCCATGTTAATCCACATGACTATTTGCCAATGTGATCTGAGTGGACAAGAAGATTAAAATTAATCATAAGACAAAGACAAAGTGCTGGAGGACCTCAGGTACACAAAAATGCTGGAGAAACTCAGCGGGTGCAACAGCATCTATGGAGCGAAGGAAATAGGCAACGTTTTGGGCCAAAACTCTTCTTCAGACTTCTTGAGTCTGAAGAAGGGTTTCGGCCCTAAACGTTGCCTATTTCCTTCGCTCCAAAGATGCTGTTGCACCCGCTGAGTTTCTCCAGCATTTTTGTGTACCTTCGATTTTCCAGCATCTGCAGTTCCTACTTAAATGCTGGAGGACCTCAGTGGGTTAGGTAACACCTATAGAAGGAACTGGACTGACAACATTTCGGGTCGGGATTTTTCTTCAGATTGATGGAGTTGAAGGGAGTCTATCAGTCTGAAGAAGAGACTTGACCCAAAATGTCTATCCAATTCCCCCACAGATGCTGCCTGATCCGTCGAGTTACTCTAGCAGTTTGTTTTTGATGCTCGAGATTCTAGCATCTGTAGTCGCTTGTGTTTTGACCAACAGTAAACCAACAGACTTGGCCATGCTATGTGCCATTTTGTGGGAAAAAGAGCTGAGTTAAAAATTATTATTTTTTGCTGAAAAAGACCTTATCTGTGTAATGTTGATCCAGTAAAATTCATATTTATCTGATCAAGGTGCTTTTGTCTCTCATGATTCCAAAAGAGAGTTCCTTCTTCTTCTCCTGGTTAATCTTTAATTTCTAGATCCATTCCCCTACTTATTGAATCTTTAAAATTCATGTACTTGGCCCTTTGCCCATTTATAAAAGCCTTTACCACAGCAAAAGCCAAAGTAGTGGTATACTAGTTAGATTTAGACTTCAATGAGTTTAAATGGGTCAGCAACTTCTAAAAGGATTGCAGCTATTATCAGCAGTGAATGGATTTGTTTCAGATTTCTTTTACATTAAGATCCTGATAACTCTCTCTCATTGATCCAGTAAATGATAGCCACCATATTGCCTTGCCCAATTGCGAATTGTATTCTTCCTCTTCTGTACAAAGCTGACACGAGCAGGATCAGCATAAAGAACTTGACATACAAAATGGTGAACGGATCGATGCTTTTGAAACTAATAATAACATTTATTGTATTAAAGCAAGAAGAAAAATGGAAAATTCAGTTTCTTAATGTTTTAAATCAACCCAAGACTTGAAGTAATAATCTGACAGAGTCACAAGAGATTCCTAGACCATGGGATTAATCATTCCCACGTCTAGTTCATTTTTGGAAGAGGTAATTGGAGAAAGACTGAGAAAGTAAAGCTTATTTTCATTCTCATTTGGCCATGGGGAGTTAGGTCCAACCTCAGCGCTAATTCTTCCACTCGAGTGTGATCAGCAGACACAATGGAAATCACACTCTGGTGAAGAAATGGCTGGGTTGCTAAATTTTGCACCAGCACTCCAGGCTAGGAAAAGTTATTTTTGAACATTGCTCAGCATTTTATGTACTCGTTAGGTAAAGGAACTGTAAAGTCCCAATCATGCTGGATTAAACTGTCAGTGCAAAGGGAATCACTTCATCTCGGAAGAGAAAGGCAAGAGGCTTGTAAACCTTGGAAAGAGGGTGGCAGAATGGAGCAACAGGTAGTGAAGCAGTCTCATACCTCCAGTGATCTCGGGTGCTATCTGTATGGAGCTTGACTGTGCTCCCTTAGTTTCCCCCAGTTGCTCCAATTTCTGCCTATGTTCCAAGTTCATGCTTGGTGTTAATTTGCTCCTGTAAATTACGCATGGTGCAGATGTTTGGTGGTAGAGTGAGGGGGGGGGGGGAGGGGGAGCAGGGGTTGAGTCGCGGGAAAGGTGGAGCGGAGAGTTAAAACGCATGTATGAGAAAATGTCACAGGGAAAAATATGGCGGAATGTGTTTGATGGAATTGCTCTGAGAGCTGGAAGAACTTTGATGAGCCAAATGTCCTCATTGTTCATAATAACGGAATGTAAAATATGGAACCATGCCCAGAGGAGAAATAAAGTGGAGGACGAAAAGTATATCTCAAAATTAGACAGGGGAGGGTCATACATACCTCAGTAGAAGTAAGTTTGAGAGGCCTCCCTTCCTCTGCGAAGAGGTGGGGGGTAGTTGTCGGGTGGATGCTGGGTTAGGGAGCAGAAGTGAATGGGGAAACAATCAAGCTTCCAAAGAGGGGGCAGAGGAGGGGTCAGCCATAGCTTAAAAAAATCACAACTTTTTTTTGTCCGAGACAATGAGTAGATAAAAATAAATGGAAATTTGTGGGCATATTTCAAATAATATGACATTTATTGACAACCTATCCTGCTTTCCTCGTCCTCTTAGTTATGAAGGCAAATACAGTATGCTTTTATATCTGCAGTTCTTTAAATATTTCTGCACATTTTTAAGAAATAACTCCATGTCTATTTTGTAATATATATTCACAGCAATTTCTCCACAAGATGCGCATCATGTTGCAACTTGCCTCCATCTTTACCCAAAAGCTTACTTTCTTACTTCCCAACAGTTTTTAGTCCTCAGCAGTGTTAGCTGATGTGTCAAGTGGCTTATTTGCTGATTGCAAAAAGTGATTAATTTTCCTTGACATCAGCTTGTGTATGATCAAACTGGCAGCATTGCTGTGATCTGATCTATCATAATAACCAAAAGCAAAGAAAAAAATACATTAACACCTTAGCAGTAAATAGACAGATTCAACACCATTTTAGCACTGAAACATCTAATAGCCATCCTGTTTCTTTGGTCTAAAAATAATAATATGCCTCCTTATTCTCATGGGTAACACTTGCTATTCCATACAGGTAGTGCAATAGCCAGTTAGTTAAGACCATTGGTGATGCAATTTATCTGTGATTGATTTCTCTTAAAGCCCCATATAATAGGATATATATATTTGAACTAATAAATTACTCTACTCAGTAAGATAGAATAGAATAGAATAGAATGCCATTTTATTGTCACTATATACATGTACAATGAGATTAAAAGCAGCTCGTACTCAGTGCAGACATGTAATTAGTTCAAAAAAACAAAAAAACAAAACA
Source organism: Amblyraja radiata (assembly GCF_010909765.2). NCBI lineage: Eukaryota > Metazoa > Chordata > Chondrichthyes > Rajiformes > Rajidae > Amblyraja > Amblyraja radiata. The sequence goes on along the minus strand of NC_045958.1, from coordinate 70,269,615 downwards.
AAAGGGGGGGGGGGGGGGGGGGGGGGGATAAGGTGCACAGTTCTGCGGCGCTATATACATATCTTTAAAAAGACAATGGGTGAATAGAGTGAATAAATAGGATTCCTATATACAGTATGGGTTATTGCACATATTAAAAATTACAGTTACAGTACAAATTACAGTAGGTGGATAGATGGAAGTCCAGGGGTTAGGCTGTGAAGTCAGTGCATGTGTGAGTTCAGAGAGGTTATAGCTTTTGGAAAGCAACTGTTCTTGAGTCTATTTGTCCTTGTTCTGATGCACCTATAGTGCCTCCCTGAGGGCAGCAGGTCGAACAGGCCAAATGCAGGATGGGAGCTGTCCTTGATGATGTTCTTCGCCCTGCTGAGGCAGCGGGAGGTGTAAATGTCCATCAGGGAGGGGAGAGGGCAGCCAATGATCGTCTGTGGTGCCCTAACTACCCTCTGAAGCCTCTCCCTGTCTGCCATGGTGCAGCTGCCGTACCATGCTGTAATGCAGTATGTCAGCAGGCTCTCGATGGACGAGCGGTAGAAGGTCAGCAGCAGGTTGGAGTCCAGGTTGTGCTTCCTGAGGACCCTCAGGAAGTGCAGCCGCTGCTGAGCCTTCTTGATGACCGCTGTGATGTTATCTGTCCAGGAGATGTCAGCGGAGATGAGGACGCCGAGAAACCGGAAGGTGTAGACCCTCTCCACACACTCGCCGTTGATGTATAGGGGGGCTAAGTCGGTGCTGTGCCTCCTGAAGTCGACAATGAGCTCTTTTGTTTTCTTGGTGTTCAGAGCCAAGTTGTTTTCTGAGTCAACTTCAGTAGATAGTGATTCCTGTGCTCATAATCCATTAGATCATTGCCAGACAATCTTAGTATAAATAATACACTCATACAATGTGCAGCATTATGCAATCACAACTCAATAACTGAGCCACAATATTAGGGAATGCTTTTCATTTCTCCTCATACAGTCCATTTGTTCTATTGATACGACATTTATTTTATAGGGTACTTTTTTTCTTCAGCTATTTCTTTTTGTCACTTATCAACCTTCTTGTATGTGTCTCAGCCTTATATATTTTTTTTTTCTCTCTGCTAAACCTTCACTGGTTCATTTCTCTTTGTAATTTAGTTTTGCTTGCATGCAAAGTGTTAAAAGTATTCACATCCCAAAAGATGTCATATCCCAAAAGACAGCTCAATTGCTGTTTATGCTCCGTTTGATCCTCATCCCATCTCCCTTCAATGAACCCTTTATTACAACCAGCTCTGTGCAAATTGGTAGTAATCCTATCAAAACATTTTGGGCCTGAGTCCCATTCTAAAAAAATGAGTGCAAAGATCCATCTTGCAGCTTTGGCTCTGGTACTATTCGGTTGATGGTCCTGGTACATCTGTCATCAACATGTCTTCTCATCTTCTCATCAAGGTTCCAATGTAAAAGATATGCAGAGTCAGCTATTACTCCTGGTTAATATTGATTATTCTGTCAACTTTGTCAATGCACATTAACACTGTGCTGTGTGTTAGAGATCGCTATGCATTTTTGACTGTTTATTTCCTGCATTGCAACAGTGATAACTTTTCAAAAGCATTTAATTGACTGTAAAGTGCTTCAGGACATCCTAAGGCTGAGGAAGGTGTAAAAATAGCATACTCAATGCATTCTTGATTTATTATTGGCTTGTCAATCTTAGATATTTATTGCTTTACATTCCATTGCAATTCTTCACCCAATTTTGATCGGGCCTACCAACTTTCTTGGAGTTCATTAGCAAGGCAAGCATAACCCTCTGTGAGGCAAAGTGAGTTAAGTTCCAGAATTAGGTTGACATTTCAGAGAATTGTTTGCTTTCTTTTCATGCAGTCTCTTCATTGAAGCTTTGAATGATTGTTAAGATTTCACACTACCAGCAGTGGTTTTGACAATGGACGCTACTTTCAGAATGTTGTCATCCACTTAGGGTAAGAAATTCTTAATAGTAAGCAACATTATAGAAACATAGAAACATAGAAAATAGTTGCAGGAGTAAGCCATTCAGCCCCTCGAGCCAGCACCGCCATTTAATATGATCATGGCTGATCATCCAGAATCAGTACTCTGTTCCTGCTTTATGACATGCACAGGGTGCATGCTGCACCAACTTACATCCTTATTTTTAGTTATTTGATTTTGTCTCAGTTGCACCTCTGTGAATTTTGAATTTCAAATTTTGTTTTCCTTTTTTACATATCAGTGTGCTAACAACTGCAAAATCTGTAAGCCAGTCTTCAAGATTGGCATCCCATTGTGAATGCTTGGTGGACTTGGAAAGAGTGGCAGAGATGACAGCCCAGGAATGCATTAAAAGTTGACATGAGGTTTGCCCTCACAAGATTCTGAATAATTCTTCCCTTAGATACAACTGAAGAGATCTGCCTATCCAATTTAAAATTAAATTGAAATATGAATTAGACTGGAAATATGTACTTACTGAAACCAAATGAATTTGAGGGTAGGTTCTGCAAAGTCACTATCAATAGTAAAATATCAGTGGAAGGAGATAAACTGAGATCTGAGTGGAGCTTAAAGTGCAGCACGGTGGCACAGTGGTAGATTTGCTGCCTTACAGCGCCAGAGATCCAGGTTTGATCCTGACAATGGGTGCTGTCTGTACGGAGTTTGTACGTTCTCCCTGTGACCTGCGTGGGTTTTCCTCGTGTGCTCCGGTTTCTTCCCACACTCCAAAGACGTACAGATTTGCAGGTTAATTGGCTTGGTAAAAATTGTAAATTGTCCATAGTGTGTGTCGGATTGTGTAAGTGTGTAGGGATGATTGGTCAGCACGGACTCGGTGGGCCGAAGGGCCTGTTTCCACGCTGTATCACTAAACTAAACCAACTTGTTACATATAAACTGATTGAATTAGTTTTATCAACCTCTGATGGGGAAACGTTTGCTGTCTTCTACCCTGTCAATAGTCATCATGATTGTACATATTTCTTTAATCAATACCCCTAAAACTTTACATACATAATTTTAGGGATTCACAGGTAATGGAGGGATATGGATCATACACACTTGCAACATGCATGGTGTCTTCTGTTACAAAAGGTCTGCACTTCATAAGTACTTTATTACATAAATTGTGAGACATCTCATGTAAATTGAGAGCTTTTCAGTTTAATTTCACAGAGACGAGAACATGGAGAAGGATGCGATGATCGGTTATTTTGGGTCTAGTCCAGGTCTTGAGGATGCTCTGAGAAGTCCAAAAGCTGGGTTGGAAAGTATTAAGGGGAGGTGAAAGGACAGAAGTAGAAGGTATCAAGGGTTTTTGGAATGAAGATGAAGTTAGACATAGTTCACCAGATGGAAAAGACAAAAGCAACAAGGATTTTCGAAGGAGAATGCTAAGAACATAATTAGTGCATCTGAGCAATCAAAGTACTTACTTTGAGAATTATTCACATGTGGACAGCCTGGGAGGAGCAGCAATTTAATTCCCCTCATCGATAATTCCAATGTTTTTCAAAACATTCCTTTTTTTTCCAGTGAATCGGAACAACAGGTCTCCGTTGAAGAATTGTAAAATTCCGATTACCACCATTTCATTTAACTTGGAAATAATTAAGACAGTAAATCAATTCTCCCCTGAGTGCAGTTAGGTTTGGTGGATTCTAGCCTCATTCAGTCCAATGGGGAATCAGCCCTGATGCTTTGCCTTTTAGTGCCTTAAAAATAAGTAGATGCATTCAGTTACCAGCCATGGTAACTGAATGTTTGGAAATAGTCTCACCCTTGGGTTAGAAGACTATGGCCTTAATCTCACTCTTGGACTGCTAAAAATCTTAGCTGCAACTTAGCTGCAGCATTAGGTTACTGCTATACGAGCGATTTTTCAGATGAAGAGATCCGATCCACTCAATGAGATGGATGCAAGGTACTAAATGGCAGAATCTTGAACAGGAGCAGGAGAGTTTTCAGTGTGCCCTGAGCAATATTCGCTCATTAATGTCACAATGTAATTAGACTTAAGCATTTTGTGTCCTTCCTTGATTAACCATCATCTGCAGTTCCCTGTTTCCACATTTTGACTGCTCCACTACAATATCTCCTCAAGGTATGCTTCCAATCTGAAGAAGTGTCCAGACCTGTAATGTTACCTATCCATGTTCTCCCGGGATGCTGCCTTACTGGCTGAGTTACTCTAGAACTTGTTTCTGCACTAATGTCATTGCCTGCTTGATGTTATCAATTAGTATGTGGAAACTTGCTGTTCACAAACTGTTGTGGCATTTCCTTTATTATGGCAGTGGAATAGGGGATGCCGTCCTGTATGGTAAGGCTGCCCAGCCTGCAGCTGTCTGTTTTTTTCACCTCTTTTTTTTATTTTTAGTGAGTTTTAGTGTTTTGTTTTTGGAGTTCTAGTCTTTTTTGAGGGGGGGTGGGGTGGGGGGGGGGAGGGGGGAACTACTTTTCAGGGTCCCTACCTGGTCGGATAGGCGGCTTTTCTCCGGGCAGCATCTTCGACCCGTCCTCGCGGCCTACCGGCGGGCCTGGAGAGGCATTTTCTGTCGGGCCAGCCAGAACCTTGGCTTCGGCGGCGGCACAGTGCTAGAGCGTTATCGCAGAGCGGGCGATGCCTTGCCCGGGTCGCCGTGCTGGAACTCCGGTGAGATGAGACTGCGGAGCTGCATCACTCTACATCCCCCTCCCCTTTCCAATGTAGATGGTGATAGGAGAATCAGGATGGAGATAATGGGCATATGAGACAGAATATATTACAGGGAAAGAAATAGGGTGAACGGGATGGGGCAATTGCTCTGGGTGCTGACACACATTTGCTAAACGGAAAGGGAAAAATACAATAATACTTTCAGGAGAGGAGTCTGAACATTGATAGACAACCAGGCCCGATTGATAGACTACCTGGCAATGACATTGTCTCCAGCTGAATAGTTTAGTTCAGAAGATGAAATCAGCCATTTTGCCAGAGTAGGGCAGACTTGTGCTCCACTGGGTCAAAGGTTTACGCCTGAAATGGAACAAACTCAATGCTTGTACTGTCAGAGAACAGGTTGTTGAACTGTTATGTAGTTTGAAGATACATTTGAAGATTATTACCTGTGCCAGGAATGGCAGGATGCCAAGCTTATATGCCCAAGCAGGCTTGAATGACTTCTCTGTGTCCTTCCATTTCAGCACAAGGAATTTTTGTAGAACCTGATTGTGCTGCAACTGAACAAATAGAACCTGCTTGTGTGCATGTTTGTTCAAGATTTCTCTTTGTTTCATGACTCTGGAAATATGTTGCCTGTCAGACTTCACAATGTACCGAGCAGTTATTTCCTTCAGACTTCTGTAGCGAGCCCTACTGAAGTCCTCATCTCCAGCAGATTTTTAGGTGAGCTCAACCTCTGATGACTGTGCAGCTTTCTTGACTGTGTCATACCATATTAATATAATCAAAACCTGAGATCTAAGGGTCTGAGCTGATGCTTGCATGTATTTAGATCCAGGCACAGAAATCACTATCAAAACATGGGGGGGAACGGGGGACACGATTTCTTGGCGGCCGCACGTGCATGCGCACACTCACGCACACGCGAGGCTTCGGAGGGCCTCAGCCGTGGGCCCTGTGGACGGAAATTGGTGATTGGTGCCGGCAGTCGCCAAAAAAATCACGTAAGTGGTACAGGCCCTTTAATTTCCCATCTAGTCGTCAGCTCCCACTAGTCGAGATGCAGGTGCTTTGTGATAAAACATTTAAGCTTTTTCCTAAGGTGGATTTCCTTCTGAAATGTGGCAAACTGTATTGATCGTGATTGACTCCAGGTGGCTATTTTATTTCAAGTTAAAAAGTAATGGCAAGTATTATAAATGGCACATATAAAAGAAAGCTAACAAACCAAAAATAAACCATCATTGTTGGTATAATTTTCAGTAGCACTCATCACCTGTTTGTTCTCTGGTTTAGTTGTGAACAGGTGTGTTGTTGTCTTGTGGATCGCTGAAAGAAATTATCTGTCAAATTGAATGTGATTACTAACAATCGAGAACAGCTTTTATAAAGCGTGAATTGCTATATTATTATATGCATACCATTCAGTTTCTGGAAAGTTAGTTTGCCACCAGTGTCGTGGAATCATACGGAGGAAAATCAAGGGTGACGTTTCTGGTCGGGACCCTTCTTCAGACTTCAACCACTAGAGCTGCTGCCTCACAGCGCCAGAGACCCGGGTTCAATCATGACTTTGGGTGCCATCTGTGTGGAGTTTGCCCATTCTCCCTCTGACCATGTAGGTTTCCTCCTTTTCGAACAAAGGTCCCTGCCCGAAACGTAACCCACCCTTTAACTCCAGAGAAGCTGCATCACCATCTGACTTATTGCAGCACTTTGTGTCTTCAAAGTAACATTAGCAAATTTGCAGATGACACAAAGCTGGGTGGCAGTGTGAACTGTGAGGAGGATGCTATGAGAGTGCAGGGTGGCTTGGACAGGTTGCGGGAGTGGGCAGATGCATGGCAGATGAAGTTTAATGCAGATAAATGTGAGGTTATCCACTTTGGTAGCAAAAACAGGAAGGCAGATTACTATATAAATGGCGTCAAGTTGGTAAAAGGGATAGTACAACGGGATCTGGGGGTCCTTGTACATCAGTCTATGAAAGTAAGCATGCAGGTAAAGCAGGCAATGAAGAAAGCGAATGGCATGTTGGCCTTTATAACAAGAGGAATCGAATATAGGAGCAAAGAGGTCCTTCTGCAGTTGTACAGAGCCCTAGTGAGTCTGTGGAATTCTCTGCCTTGGAGGTAGGTTCTCTGGATGCTTTCAAGAGAGAGCTAGATAGGGCTCTTAAAAATAGCGGAGTCAGTGGATATGGGGAGAAGGCAGGAACGGGGTATGATTGGGGATGATCAGCCATGATCACATTGAATGGCGGTGCTGGCTCGAAGGGCCAAATGGCCTACTCCTGCACCTATTGTCTATTGTCTATTGAGACTACACCTGGAGCATTGTGTACAGTTTTGGTCCCCTAATTTGAGGAGGACATTCTTGCAATTGAGGGAGTGCAACGTAGGTTTACAAGGTTAACTCCCGGGATGGCGTGACTGTCATATGCTGAGAGAATGGAGCAGCTGGGCTTGAACACTCTGGAATTTAGAATGATGAGAGGGATTCTTATTGGAACATATAAGATTGTTAAGGGTTTGGACATGCGAGAGGCAGGAAACATGTTCCCGATGTTGGGGGAGTCCTGAACCAGGGGCCAAAGTTTAAGACCCCCAACCCTCATCCCTGCCGAGTGTTCACCATCCCCCCTGACCTCCCGCTCTCCCACACCGAACGGTCTGTCCTCAGCAGAGGTCTTACCTTTGTCCCACTCCGTCCCCATCTCAATGAGTTCCGCGCCCACCATGACTTGGAGCGCTTCTACCGTCGCCTCCGCCTCACAGCGCACTTCCATGGGAAGGAGTCCTCGCCCCCCAATGATGACCCCTTTTCCCGTCTCCAACGCACCCCCTCCTCGTGGAACCCCCCTCGTGAAGTCCCGGCTTTGGAACTCTTTATCCAGAACTGCCGCCGCGACATCAACCGCCTCAACTTCTCCACTCCCCTGTCTCACTCCAATCTCTCCCCCCCTGAACGCACTGCCATTGAATCACTCCACAAAAACCCAGATTGGGTTATCAAACCAGCCGACAAGGGAGGTGCCGTGGTAGTCTGGCGCGTCGATCTCTACAAAGCTGAAGCCACGCGCCAACTCTCGGACACCTCCTCCTACTTACCCCTGGACCATGACCCCACTGACGAGCACCAGGCCACCATATCTAGCACCATCACCGACTTCATCAACTCCCACGCCCTGCCCGACCAAGCTTCAAACCTCATCGTTCCCCAGCCCCGCACGGCCCGTTTTACCTTCTCCCCAAAATCCACAAACCCGGCTCTCCCGGCAGACCCATTGTCTCTGCTTGTTCGTGCCCCACCGAACTCATCTCCACATACCTTGACTCCATACTATCCCCCTTGGTCAAATCCCTTCCCACCTATGTTCTAGACACCTCAGACACTCTCCGCCGCCTCCGCGCATTCCACTCTCTAGGTCATCACCACCTCATCTTCACCATGGACGTCCAGTCACTCTACACCTCCATCCCCCACCAGGATGGCCTCAAAGCCCTCCGGTTCATCCTCGACCAGAGGAGCAACCTATACCCAGCCACTGACACTCTCCTCTACCTAGCGGAGTTGGTACTCACCCTCAACAACTTTACGTTTGACTCCTCCCATTTCCTCCAAACACAAGGCGTAGCTATGGGCACACGCATGGGCCCCAGCTACGCCTGCCTCTTTGTCGGGTACATCGAACAATCCTTGTTCAATACGTACCAGGGCCCCATCCCCGACCTCTACCTCCGTTACATTGACGACTGCTTTGGGGCCGCCTCCTGCACCCACACACAACTGACTGACTTCATCCACTTCACCACCAACTTCCATCCAGCACTCAAATACACCTGGACCATTTCCGACACTTCCCTACCATTCCTTGACCTCACCATCTCCATCGCAGGGGACAGACTTGTGACCGACATACACTACAAACCCACTGACTCACATGGCTATCTGGACTACACGTCTTCCCACCCTGCCCCCTGTAAGGACTCCATCCCCTACTCCCAATTCCTCCGCCTATGCCGCATCTGCTCCCAGGATGAGACGTTCCACACTAGGGCATCGGAAATGTCCTCGCTCTTCAGGGAACGGGGATTCCCCTCCTCCACCATAGATGAGGCTCGCACCAGGGTCTCTTCCATACCCCGCAACACTGCTCTCTCTCCCCATCCCCGCACTCTCAACAAGGGCAGAGTCCCCCTAGTCCTCACCTTTCACCTCACCAGCCGGCAAATACAACAAATCATCCTCTGCCATTTTCGCCACCTCCAACGTAACCCCACCACTCGCCACATCTTCCCACCTGCCCCCATGTCTGCCTTCCGCAAAGACCGCTCCCTCCGCAACTCCCTTGTCAATTCTTCCCTTCCTTCCCGTACCACCCCCTCCCCGGGCACTTTCCATTGCAACCGCAAGAAATGCAACACCTGTCCCTTTACCTCCCCCCTCGACTCCATTCAAGGACCCAAGCAGTTGTTCCAGGTGCGACAAAGGTTCACCTGTATCTCCTCCAACCTCATCTACTGCATCCGCTGCTCTAGATGCCAGCTGATTTACATCGGTGAGACTAAGCGGAGGTTGGGCGATCGTTTCGCCGAACACCTCCGCTCAGTCCGCAAGAACATACTTGAACTCCCGGTGGCTCAGCACTTCAACTCCCCCTCCCATTCCCAATCCGACCTCTCTGTCCTGGGTCTCCTCCATTGCCAGAGTGAGCAACACCGGAAATTGGAGGAACAGCACCTCATATTCTGCCTGGGTAAGCTGCGGCCAGCGGGCATGAACATTGAATTCTCCCAATTTTGCTAGCCCTTGCTGTCTCCTCCCCTTCCTTAACCCTTGAGCTGTCTCCTCCCACCCCCCCGCCCTCGGGCTCCTCCTCCTCCCCTTTTCCTTCCTTCTCCCCCCCCCCCCCCCACCCCCTATCAGTCTGAAGAAGGGTTTCGGCCCGAAACGTCACCTATTTCCTTCGCTCCATAGATGCTGCTGCACCCACTGAGTTTCTCCAGCATTTTTGTGTAGCCACAGTTTAAGAATAAGGAGTAAGCCATTTAGAACTGAGACGAGGAAACACTTTTTCTTACAGAGTGGTGAATCTGTGGAATTCTCTGCCTCAGAGGGCAGTGGAGGCAGGTTATCTGGATGCTTTCAAGAGAGAGCTGGATAGGGCTCTTAAAAATAGCGGAGTGAGGGGTTATGGGGAGAAGGCAGGAACGGGGTACTGATTGGGGTGATCAGCCATGATCACATTAAATGGCGGTGCTGGCTCGAAGGGCCGAAGGGCCGAATGGCCTGCTCCTGCACCTATTGTCTATCGTCTATTGTCTATCTTTGGTATATACCAGCATCTACAATCCCTTCCTGCACTCGTAGAATCATATAATGTTCGTAACACTGAATGAGGCCATTCAACAAGTGAAGTCTACGAAGATTGTAGGGAAGGCAAATGGAAGTGGGCAGCATAGTGGTCTAATTCTTTTCAGAGTCTGAGCTAACTGACCATGCATGCGGCCGCGACTCCGCAGTACGCGGTCGGATGGGAACTGATTGTAAAATACATGTTTCAATACATGGGGGGGGGGGGGAGGATCGTCCCTGACCTCTGAAAACACAGAGGGGACCCGTCCTCCCCTGGGATTTCTGCCCTGATTAGATCAACCGAAGGCTTTGACTCTACACAGTCTTAGTGCTAAGTACAATTACACAGACAGAAGGATTTTAACTAAAGTGTCAATACCATCATTTTTGCTTTCCAAGCTTCCCAAGATTTGCTTCCAATCTTTCCTTATACAACTCTATCAATATAATTATTTAACAATCTCTTTCATAGCCTCTTATTTAATGCAATTATGGTGCCAAAGCCATTGCCTGTATAGTAAATTCCATATTCCCAACACTTGTCTGGAAAGGGAAATTATTTGAATTACCTCATTATTACTTTATCTTGGAACGTGGAAACAGGCCATTCGGCCCACTGAGTCCGTGCCAACCAGCAATCACCCGTACACTAGCACTATCCTACAAATTAGGACCATTTCCAATTTACAGAAGGATATTAACCTACAAGCCTGTACATCTATGGGGTGTGGGAGGAAACCGGAACAGTTGGAGAAAACCCATGTGATCACAGGGAGAACGTACAAACTCCGGACAGACAACACCCGTGGTCAGGATCAAACCCGGGCCTCTGGCGCTGTGAGGCAGCAGCTTTATCGCTTCTCTTTCCTTTATAACTGTGACTCTTGGTCTTGCTCTTCCTATCTTCTCTGACTAATTTACTAACCTGGGGTGGCACAGTGGCACAGCAGTAAAGCTGCTGCTTCACAGTGCCTGAGACCCAGTTGTTAACTGTATGGAGTTTGCATGCACCCTTGTGACCACATGAGTTTTCTCCAGGTATTCCAGTTTCCTCCCACTTTCCAAAGACATGCAGGTTAGTAAGTTGACACAAAGTGCTGGAGTAACTCAGCGGATGAGGCAGCATCTCTGGAGAGAAGGAATGGGAGGCATTTCAGGTCGAGACCTTTCTTCAGACTGATTTCAGGAGAGGGGGCGGGACAGAGATAGAATGTAGGCGGAGACAGTTATGCCCCTGTCCCACTTAGGAAACCTGAACGGAAACCTCTAAAGACTTTGTGCCCCACCCAAGGTTTCCATGCAGTTCCCGGAGGTTTTTGTCAGTCTCCCTACCTGCTTCCACTACCTGCAACCTCCGGCAACCACCTGCAACCTCTGGGAACCGCATGGAAACCTTGGGTGGGGCGCAAAGTCTCCAGAGGTTTCCGTTCAGGTTTCCTAAGTGGGACAGGGTCATAAGATTAATGGGAGAACTGGGAAGGGAGAGGGGGTGGAGAGAGAAAGCAAGGGATATCTGAAGTTGGAGAAGTCAATGTTCATACCGCTGGGGCGTAAACTACCCAAGCGAATATGAGGTTCTGTTGCTCCAATTTGCACTGGGCCTCACTCTGACAATGGAGGAGGCCCAGGACAGAAAGGTCAGATTGGGAATGGGAGGAGGAGTTCAAGTGCTGGGCCACCGGGATATCAGTTCAGTCCGTCTTTACCTAGCTGATCTCCCGGTGGCCCTAGTATGTACGATGCAAAAGGGGGATAACATAGAACTAGTGTACAGGTGATTGATGGAAAGGTCAGTGGAATTGGTGTGCCAAAGCTAAAACTTCACATCATTTGAAAGACTTCTGTCCTGATTTAACCCTCCTTTTCAAGATCAGAGACCAGCCATCATTCCCTACCTTGATGTACTCAATGGTGCATTTCTGTGATGATGCCTGTAAGTTTCTTTATCCAGAGTCACTGCATACTAACATAATGACCAGAATAGTGCATAGTTTTCATAGTACTCAATTTGTTTTTATGTCACTTAATTCATCTGCATTCTTCTTTAAATGACTTGAGTATTTGTACAAGAATAAACTTTGTTCACACACTTCTTTTAGGTTCCTGTTCTCCAAGAAAATTATACCCGGCACCTAAATTTTCTTAAAACATTTTAATTTAATTTAAATTTCAAAGCCCCATTGGCCCACAATGTCTGTGCCGAACATGATGCTAAGACAAACCAATCTCATCTGCTTGATCTGTAGCCCTCCATTTCCCATGTGCCCATCTAAGGTTTCTTAAATGCCACTAGTGTATCTGCCTCTCAACCCCTGTAAATTTTCACTCCAAAGTATAGCATATATATGATGTCATTGCTTCCAGTTAATCACCATCAATTAACAAAGTGTTAACAAAAGACTTTATGAACCAAATAACAAAAATAATTGAAAACTTAATTGATCAATACGAACATGCTGATAATGGTTTAATTTTTGCTCACATCACTGACGTCATGGCAATGCAATTTATGCCATCAGGGTAATAATGACCTATTGCAGTTTTTAATGTGAGCTCAAGAAGAAATGTTGTGAAGTGTTGAGTTGAATTTTTGCAAGTGTCAACACATCCCTTCAGGCTACCATAGGAATTGTCATATGAGGGAATAGTTTGAGTTGATGGCCTAATCATTTTTTCCCCTCTCTTGTTCCAATAGTGGAGCTTGAATATAATAGTACTGACGATTATTTATTGTATGCAGTTTCTGTCATCATCCATTATTTCTCGTTTTTAATATTGATCCTGAATGATGGGCCATGGCGATAGATGCATGGTTGCCACCAGTACTGTTGGAGCCCAGGTATTTGGTTTCCACATAAAAAAAACTGGAATCAAAAATCAATTGATTAATAAGGCTCATATTTACTGGAAATGCAGATATAATGATATTTTGTGACCGCATTCATTAGCTCAGCCACAGCACACAAATCCAATCATCTTGCATCACTATAAACAATGAAGAAATATGAATATCATTATTTATTTGAATTGAGTAAAATAGTATCTTTGTATTTACTCTCTCATCACACAATACATTCCCCAATGTTTTCAAAATCCATGTGTTTGTGCAATTGCGTCTCAGTATGCTTATGTTTGTGCTTCTCTATAGTGATTGGTTGAATTTCTGCTTGGTTAAGTTTTTATTCCAGTTTAATTCACTTAAAATTGACTTAATTGATTGATTATCTGTTCTGTAACATCCAGTCTCATTCTGGTTTCTTCAGTGTTTAAGCCAGTTTACAAAAGATTGTTCTTGAAGCCCAGCAGGTGTGAGTAATCCTATTTCAGATAACTCAGAATACTTTAATTAAAACTGCATGGATCTGTTTGCTGGTAATGTGGTGGAGAGAATAAACAATTGCTTAGTAAATTAAAAACATATATATCCAAAAGCTTTTAAAATATGTCTGATAGTCTCTTAACACCTAAAATGTTTAATTTCAAGAGCTTCTTCGAAAGCCCATAGTTGCAATTAGGTGTAACATTTAATGGTAATACATTTGATCTAGGCACGTCACTAATTTTGTGGTTGAATTATTGTCTCACAATGATTTTTTTTAAAGTGCCAAGGGATACAGCATCTCTATTGGTGCCAAATGAAATGTGTACTTGAAATTCCATAATCTTCGCAAAGTTTTTACCATTTCTGGGTAAAGAGCATAAAGTCCATTCAAATGAAATTCCAGGCAAATGTAGGTACAATTTCTCCCAAATGCATTTGCATTACATTTCCCTGGATACTGCTTAAACTCCACTATAAATCAACAATTCTAATAAAATGGCAGCAATTGCCATACAAATCCACTATTACTGACAACTGAAAATTCTCTTTCTTCTTTATTTATAATTGTTGAAGTGCTTTTTGTTCAGTGACATTGGAAGGGAAGAAGCATCTGTTATTTTCATGATGTTTCTCACTGCAAGATCGTTTTAAAACAATGGACATTTTAAATTAGTATACCATTTATCTTTGTTCCATGTGAAATCTCCTCAAAGAAAGCCCACTTTTAAGAAATTCTCCTCCTCTCCCTGACAGAAGTTCCACGAAATTCTTGGAAAGGTCTTAACTGAAACATCTTCGGCCCATTTCCCTCCACAGATGCTGCCTGACCCGCTGAGTTCTTCTAACAGTTTGATTTTTATCATTCAGGTTTCCAGCATCTGTAGTCGCTTGTATTTCTGTCCACCATCTAACCTTATTTGAAGGTTTTAATCTCCTTGAATTTCTTTCCTTTGTGATAATACAAGTGATAGGTCAATATCTGAGTCAAAGAGAAAAAGCAAAGCACTTATCAGTAGATAAAAAATAACCAATTAAAAGTTATGAATGTATTCAGAAAAATATTGCATCTTACATGATATTTTCTGCAAAATCATGCTTTGGAATGTCCAATGTTTGTTAAACTTCAATATCAGAATATTCCACTCCAAATTCACGTGCCAAAATGTGCAATAGAACTGACCAAAATTAATCTGCCCGTATGTAATCTTAGAATCCCACCAGTGGAGGGCATTGCAATCTTGCATCTCCAGTTTCCTTGGCCTCTGTTGCAGAAAATCCCTTTGGGACCATTTGCACCTATTTATTGGGCGTCAGAAGTGGCATTGACATCACAAGCAGTTTCTGTGTTTTATGCACATTTGTGGGGTGATCACATCAGACACCACAGGGTGAAGGTTTTAGTGCATTTGCTATTTAAGTATGTGTATCATAACCAAATTATGATACCAAATGGCATGTAATACAGATGTAATAGGAGTGTTGTCTTTTTGGAGCTCAGTGCTCCAGCTAATGAGATCTCGCAACTTCACCCCCAGTAGGTGAAAAGGATTGCTCCTATCAGTGTCGTTATAAAGCATTCTCAAATAATTGAGAACTGGGAACCAATGTTACAAGTGTGTGGTGCTTTCTATACTTATATTAAATCAAAAAAAATCTAGAAGAAGAATTGTGGCACATGCTGAAGAGTAGGCTAATTTCAAGGCTGATGCAAAAAAAAGTTATCAAGTATTTGTATGGCTGGCAGATTGAGCAGAGGCCATGTAGCTTAAAAACAAAGCACCAGTAGAATGAGGAGGAGGGTGATATTAGTCCACAGACTAATCAATGATTTAATTGAATGATACTTAATGGTCACATGTACCCAGGTATAGTGAAATGCTTTGTTTTGCATACAACCCATGTACTAGGTGAGGTACATTAGACCTCACCTAGGCAGTACACAAGAGTTGCTACGTTTCTGGTGCCAACAAAGTTACAAAAAGTTAATTGAACATTTTTATCTTCTGCTTGCATCAGTAAGCCAGACCTGCTGTCGCATGTGGCCAGGACACTCCCGGTGTGCTGTGGTAAACATCTTGGATCACAGGATGAGGTTGATATCTCATTTAGTGCTTTACCATTAAATCTTTAGCTGCTCAAACCACATCTGTAATCATAAAGCAGGGCAAGGTAGATATTGGCAATAATTGCCAACATGATCACAGCAAAGATGTTCCATGCATCTGGTTTACTGCAAGTTGAAGATATATTTGCAAAGTCTTGTAGTTTGCCAATGAGGGATGCGATCAAATCTCACTCTCTGAAGAGAGTTGATGGTTTTTTTTCCTTTCCTCCAGTGACCAGCTTGTGAAATGGACACATAGCTTTGCCTGTATTGTTAACCAATAATAAGTATCACAATAAAAACTCTTACTTCCATATAACCTTGATGTAATGAAATGCTACAATGATAATTAGTCATAGAGACATACAGCACAGCAATAGGCCCTTAGGCCCAATTTGTCCATGCCAACCATCCAAGGCTAGTCCCATTTCCCCACATTTTCCCCATATCTATCTAAATCTTAGCAATTCATGTCCCTATCTAAATGTCTTTTAAATGTTGTTATAGTACCTGCCTCAACTATCTCCTCTTTCAGTTCATTCCATATTCCTGTCACCCTTTGTGTGAAGAAATTATCCTTCAGGTTCCTTTTAAATCTTTCCCCTCTCAACTTAAAACTATGCCCTCTGGTTCTTGATTCAGCTACCCTGGCAAAAATACACTGTGCATTCAGCCTATCTATTCCCCTCAGAATTGTGTACAACTCTTTAAGATCACACTTCAACCTCCTGCTCTCCAAGTAATAAAGTCCTAGCCTGCCCAACCTCTCTATAGCTCAGGCCCAAGAAACCTGGCAACATCTTCATAAATCTCTGCACTCTTTTCAGTCCAACAACATGCTCCCTATATAGCACGATGACGAAAATCCAAGTGTGGCTCACCAGTGTTTTTGTACATTGTAAAATTACATCCTTCCATCTATACTCAATACCCTACATGATGAAGACCAGCATGTCAAATGCCTTCTGCACCATCTTATCTATCTGTGATGCCACTTTCAGCGAACTATGTACCTGTACTAAATTCCTCTGCTTTATAAAACTCCCCAGGGCCCCATGGTTCAATGTAAAGGCCCTGTCCTGATTTTAAGTTCAAGAGTCCAAGAGAGTTTATTGTCATGTGTCCCTGATAGGACAATAAAATTCTTGCTTTGCTTCAGCACAACAGAACATAATAGGCATTGACTACAAAACACATGAATAAATAAACTGATAAAGTGCAAATAACAGATAATGGGTTATTAATGTTCAGAGTTTTGTCCGAGCCAGGTTTAATAGCCTGATGGCTGTGGGGAAGTAGCTATTCCTGAACCTGGTCGTCACAGTCTTCAGGTTCCTGTACCTTCTACCTGAAGGTAGCAGGGAGATGAGTGTGTGGCCAGGATGGTGTAGGTCTTTGATGATACTGCCAGCCTTTTTGAGGCAACGACTGCGATAAATCCCCTCGATGGAAGGAAGGTCAGAGCCGATGATGGACTGGGCAGTGTTTACTACTTTTTGTAGTCTCTTCCTCTCCAGGGCACTCAAGTTGCCGAACCAAGCCACAATGCAACCGGTCAGCATGCTCTCTACTGTGCACCTGTAGAAGTTAGAGAGAGTCCTCCTTGACAAACGGACTCTCCGTAATCTTCTCAGGAAGTAGAGGCGCTGATGAGCTTTCTTGATGATTGCATTAGTGTTTTCGGACCAGGAAAGATCTTCAGGGATGTGCACGCCCAGGAATTTGAAGCTCTTGACCCTTTCAACCATCAACCCGTTGATATAAACGGGACTGTGTGTCCCCATCCTACTCCTTCCAAAGTCCACAATCAGTTCCTTGGTTTTGCTGGTGTTGAGGTGTTTAACTTGCCAAATGCAACACCTCGCACTTATCCGAATCAAACTCCCTGAACCATTTTTGGCCTGCTTACACAGATGATCAAATTCCCACTGGAATTCTTGATAATAGTCACCACTTACCCTTAACAAAGCATCATGAGCCAAAGCCTCATTACTTACCCTCAAACAAGCCTCAGAAGCCAAAGCCTCAACATTTATCCTCAACAAAGCACTTACACCTGAACACACCTCATCTCCCGACATGGTTACTTCCAACAGACCACTCCACTAATGCCTGCCTTCCTTTTATACACCACTGGGAGAAGTACACTGGGATGCTAACTGCTACTTTTTAAAACTGCTGTGCTGCTCATAATCTCAGCTGCTCCCTCGCAAGTGAAACTGTTAATTCAGCAAGTGGAATTGTTATGGGATAATTTATATTACCTTTTATGACCAGAAGAATATATAATTAAATGAACAGTTAAGTGATGGGCGAGAGTGACATTGCATGAGTTAGGACTCGTGCACCATAGCTTTGGAAAAGCTAAAGTCACTGAACCGCTTTCTACAGTGGGATCAGGTCCGTGGCCAGGGCCGGTGCTAGGAATTGCGGGGCCCAATTAGAAAACTGATGGCGGGGCCCCTACTCTAGAAAAGTAAAAATTTATGTATGTTTATATTTCGTGTAGTTTCGGGAATTTTAAGGCAAGCTGGTTGGTGATTGGATGCAACCCCCTTAGAGACAGCGTTTGATTGGCCGCCAAATAAATTTGTCAAATCTGTAACAAAAATCGCTGGTCGGTGCGAACTCAGTGGACTATCTGGTTGTATCTCCAAACTAATCTGGTTGTATCTCCAAACTAATCTGGTTGTATCAACCAGACTATCTGGTGGTATCTCCAAACTAAACAGTATAACATGCAGGTACATTCATTTAAAATTAAATTCAGTGATTATTTCACATGATTTCTCACTGTGTAAAGCTCAATATCTGACCAATTTCTGTTTAACACGTTTGGTCTGCCGTGAGCATTTTTGTTGCATCTCGTTGCATCTCCCCTTTTCCTAATCGGCCACAATTCAGATAATCGTCTACTTTCCTGTTTTTGCCACCAAAGTGGATAACCTCACATTTATCCACATTATACTGCATCTCCCATGCATTTGCCCACTCACCCAGCCTATCCAAGTCACCTTGCAGCCTCCTAGTTTAGAGGGGTTTAAACGGTTTAGAGATGTTTAGAGGGCTTCAGATGGGTTCAGGTGTGTTTACAATTGTTTAGAGGGGAATAGAGGGAAATAGGGGGGCTAGAGGGGGTTTAGACGTGTTCAGAGGGTCCCAGAGGGGTTTTGAGACGTTATAAGCCCCCCCGTGAGAAATTGTAATTCTCTGAAATTGAAGATAGACATAAAGCTGGAGTAACTCAGCAGGACAGGCAGCGCAGCGACTCTGGAGAGAAGACCCTTCTTCAGACCGAACTGAACTCGTGTCGATGAGAGTACTTGTGATTGTCTGAAGAAGGGTCTCGACCAGAAACACAACCCTCTCCCCAGAGCCGCTGCCCGTCCCGCTGAGCCACCTTCAACTTCAGAGCCAAACAAAAAACACAGAGTGCTGGAGGAACTCAGCGGGCCATGCGGCTGCCTCACCCGCTGGGTTTCTCCAGTATTTTTGTCTACTGCAAAACGTCAATGATTCCGGGAATGCTGAGGGGACAGGGTGATAGAGAGGGATTGGGAGAGCTAGAGAGAGACAATATGGGGAGCGGGAGAGAGAGCGCGAGAGAAAGAGGGAGGGAGGGAGGGAGTGAGCAAAAGACAGAGAGACACAACCAAAGATCCGCTATAAGATCTTTGGACACAACGTGGGTCGGTAGGTGAATGACAAACCTGCACACCAGGAAGAAGCCCCTTCTCGCGGTCCGGGGCCCTCACTCATGATGGTGAGTTAAATGAAATTCTCAACGTGTCATCGATCTACATTCCTCAGTAAATGTAATTGTGTTTTAAACAAGTATTAATGACGCCGCGTGAATTTTATTCAAAGGAACACGGCGTCATTAATACTTGTTCAAAACACTATAACATTTACTGAGGAATGCGGATAGATGCAGATTCATGACATTGCATAACAAGGTGTTAAGTATTTACCGTTAAGAAGTGCTAACAGCACTAGTTAACAAATCGTTTGTGTATGATGGCCGTGCAGCGGTTGTTATACATGTTCGTTTAAAAAAAATCCGGATGGCGAATTTAAAAAAATCTTTATTTAACAAAGAGAATTCGCATTTCTGTACGAAATACTGAACATTAGTGCGGGGCCCCGCTTAGGCGCGGGGCCCAATTGGGAGCAATCGGTCAAATCGGCTTAACGCCGGCCCTGTCCGTGGCATGCCTCCTTTATGTTTGTGTGCACGTATTTGTGTGCACGTATTTGTGTGCATGTGTCTTGGAGATGGGGTAAAGATGCCATCTGGTGTAAACTACCTGCCAAATGATCTCCGATCTTCAACAATGACCTTGAAAACTCCACCACTACATCCTGATTGTCTGCCCATGTCAGTCAAGCTGAAAACATGAGCTCCCTACAAAATTTGCCAATGATTCTCAGCGGTCCTGTGTGTCGATGGTTAGCTCCAATCTACAACTAATGTCCTAATGCCAATTACTACATCTAGGCAGAATTGCTAAAATGACAAACGCTAAAAGTGCACATCTAAGAAAATCAACATGCTCCACACTTATCATGTATCATGTATCTGTACACGGTGCATGGCTCGATTGTGATCATGTATTGTTTTACTGCTGGCTGATTAGCATGCAACAAAAGCTTTTCACTGTACCTCGGTACACGTGACAATAAACTAAACTGAAACTGAATGGAAACTGAACTGATTTTAAATGCCCCCGCCTATGTTTCAGGGGAAAATGGGCATTCTGATAACACTGGGATAAAGATACGTAGGTTTCCCCTGCGTTCCATAGGTAAAGAATTTCCACATCAATACTTCTGTCTGTGAAAATAAATTGCAAAACATGCTAAACAAGGTTTTAAATGTGATTAGTGTTTGATTTATAAGAAATCAAGAAAGCAGATGCATACGAGTCAATCAGAAAATATGCTCAAGAGCTTCGGCAGAATTTCAGAAGGTTAATATAAACTGACAGTTGGGCAGCACACATTCAACATCTTGGTGACAGTATGTGGACAGATCACAAAGCACAAGCATCATTTCATAACTCTGCAACTTCTGAAGAAAGTAATTAAATTGAGAATGTTGAGTGCCTGGCTGAGCAATTTGGTCCCCACTTATTACAGTTAGATAGAGACGTAATTAATCACAACAAATAATGAAGAAATGTTGAGCATTCTGCTGTAAAATTAATTAGCAACAATATCTAGAATCTATTGATCAATCTTTGCAGAGAAAAGGTAAAAGAGTAAACCATGAATTTTTGCATAACAATAGGATACAAATGGGAACAGAGGCAGGGAGGTTCCAAACTTTGCTAGCAGACTTGGCATTGTAATTAAAGTCTTATTATTTGACATTTGCCAACATTTTAGGTCTGTATGATAGCTATACTCTTTTGTTAACACTACATCTCCCGCTGCTTTTCTCTTACTTTCAAAGTATACATGGCAAGCACTATAATGGTCCAAGTCAGAGGACTCTATACAACCCTTGCATTACTTTGGAATTTGCATTTTGCAGTGCTGTGGCACTGGGAAAGATCAAAGGAATTCTATTGCTTTGCCCTTGCAGACCATTTTATTGGCTATTTTTTAAATGCATCTTCTACCAAATGTATGCAAGAGCATCAGCTGCCAGCTGAATAAGCGAGTTCGGTATTCTGAAAAACGCAAGGAATCATGGGATTTGTCAAAGGTCACTCGCGATAAATATTCTTGGCAGCTGTGCTACAGCATGAATACAGACCTGCGTTTCATCCGTAGATAGAGTCGAACCCGGGTCTCCTGCGCTGCAAGCGCTATTGAATTGCTACTGGACCGTCCCCGTCCCCTCCCGAGTGTCCCATCCCTGTCCGGGGGTGACCCGGGACTGACGGGACACCGGCCCAGGCTTACAGCCAGCGCAGAGAAGAAGCGCTCACTCCAGCTCAACTCTGCCTGTCCCGTCGGGTTAACTACCAGCCCTGGACTGACGGGACACTGACCCGGAGCAGTGGCGGCCCAGGCTTACAGCCAGTGCGGACAAGAAGCGCTAACTCCAGCTCAACTCTGCCTGTCCAGGCAGGTTATCCGACAGACCAGGACTGACGGGGCACCGGCCCGGAGCAGTGGCGGCCCAGGCTTACAGCCAGCATGGAGAAGAAGTGCTAACTCCACTGCTCCGGGCCAGCATCCCGTCAGTCCAGAGCTGTCAGTTAACCTGGAGTTACGGGATGGTCCAGTAGCAATTCAACAGCGCTTGCAGTGCCAAAGACCCGAGTTCGATCCTGACTACGGATGAAATGCAGGTCTGCATTCATGCAGTAGCACAGCTGCTGAGAATGTTTATCACGAGTGACCTATGACCTGGGCATGTGCAGTTGGAATACCGAACTCGCTCATTCAGTTCTTCACATTTTGTTTAATGGAAATAATTTTTTAATCCTCACATTGGACTTTATCTTCCTCTCCCAATCTTTTTCTGATTTATACTTTTTAAATGGTGTCAGCATGTGTCTCTACTTTGCACCCCCTCGCATCACCACTACTATTCCATTGTTCTTTTTGTCTTTCATGTAGCCAATAATCCATTTGGCCAGACTGTAACAGTACAATGAACAACAAAAATGAAGGCACTCTTCCTTTCATTTGAAACTCACTGCTGCAAGCATCAATAGTGGCATTTGGCATTCTGTAGTGGAGAGTTGGCATATCCAGCCTGCACATCGTCCATCATTGAGTTTGAATGGCTGATGGGCAGGAGAGAGGCTTCTGCCCAGAAAGCACAGATTGAAAGTAGGCTTTGCTCCAAATTCCTCAGATGTGTAGTTTTGGTTAGACAGCCAACAGATACAAACCTATCAGCTGGGTTTGTATAATACAATTCCTGGGGCATTGGCAGTCTGCTTGAAAGCTTGCATGATGTGTCAAAGAGTGTAAGGGAATCTAGAACTATCCTAGCAATTGGCTTTCCATGGAACCTGGAGATCATCTTTTCCTGCATGGAAGTGGTGGCCAGCGCACTAATCCTGTAGACTCAACCGCATGCAGCATCAGACAGCTGACATCTCATTCTTCTTCATTGCACAAGTAGAGGTCAGCCCATGAATAATCATTGAACTAGCAGCTAGGATGTGGCCAGGCAGCTCAACGTACAAGTGTAAACGTCTGCCGTCATGGCACTGTGCCTTTATTCAGCATGTTAATTGATGTTCCTTTACATCTGCTGTTTAATGAATGGTGGAGATCAATAGATTTGGAGGTACTGATGAAGAATTATCCATGAGTTACTGATGTACAACTTTTAAGCAGTAGATATTCATCCACACTCTGTTAACGATGGGTGAAACGCTGCCTACAGTGGTCAATGTGTAGATTATTTCATGTTAGATGGTACCAAATCTCCAAGGTATTGCTGGAATTGCATGTTTAGTTTAAAGATACTGTGTGGAAACAGGCCCTTCAGCCCACCGTGTCCGTGCTGACCAACAATCACCAGTACACTCGTTCTATCCTACACTCTAGGGACAATTTACAGAAGCCAATTAACCAACAAACCTGCACATTTTTGGGATGTGGGAGGAAACCGGAGCACTCAGAGGAAACCCACGCAGTCACAGGGAGAATGTACATACTCTGTACAGGCAGCACCCATGGGCAGTATCAAACCTGTATCTCTGGCATTGTAAGGCAGCAACTCTACCACTGTGCCACTGTGCAGCCCTAATTAATTCAAACTAATAAAGAATATTCTAATCTTGAAGTGCTTCGAAAGGCTGGTCCTCTCCCATATTAAATCCAGCATCCCTGCCTCACTGGACTCCCATCAATTTGCATACAGGGCAAATAGATCGACAGAGGATGCCATCTCACTGGCCCTTCACACTGTCCTGACTCACCTGGACAGACAGGGCACGTATGTGAGGATGCTCTTCATTGACTATAGCTCTGCATTCAATACGGTCATCCCCACCAAGCTCACCACCAAACTCCACCAGCTAGGCCTCAGCTCACCGATATGCGCTTGGATCCTGAACTTTCTCACGGAGCGACCGCAGGCAGTGAGACTGGGCCCGCACCTGTCCTCCACCATCACCCTGAGCACCGGCACACCACAGGGTTGTGTACTAAGCCCCATGCTCTACTCCCTCTTCACTCACGACTGTGTCCCTGCATTCGACACCAACACCATCGTGAAGTTTGCAGACGACACAACAGTGATTGGGCTGATCACCAACGGTGATGAAACAAGCTACAGAGCGGAGGTGCAGAACCTGGCGGACTGGTGCGCCAATAACAACTTGGCACTAAACACCTCCAAGACCAAGGAGCTGATTATTGACTTCAGGAGGTCCCATTCTGGAGAATACGCCCCAATCTCCATTTACGGGGAAAGTGTGGAGAGAGTGTCCAGCTTTAAGTTTCTGGGCACTCACATTTCAGAAGACCTCACATGGTCCACAAACACCGCCGCGCTGGTCAAGAAGGCACAGCAACGACTGTTCTTCCTGAGGACATTAAAAAAGACTGGTCTGCCCCAACAGCTGCTGACAACGTTCTACCGCTGCACCACAGAGAGCATACTAACGTATGGCATCTCTGTGTGGTATCTCAGCTGCACGGAGGCGGAGAGGAGAGCTCTTCAGCGCGTCGTCAACAGAGCGCAGAGGATCATCGGGACAGAGCTACCAGCCTTGGAGGGCATCTACCACACGCGGTGCCTCAGGAAGGCCCTCAGCATCCATAAGGACTCATCACACCCCTGCCACGGTCTGTTTCAACTACTTCTCTCCGGCAGACGTTACAAGGCCTTCTACGCCCGAACCTCTAGACTCAGGAACAGTTTTATCCCAAGAGCTATAGCGGCTCTGAACCGGCCCTAATGAGTGCCCCCCACCCACCCCCTTTGGACAGTCTCCCTCAGATGGTCACGTCAATCAATTCAGCTTGCTTATTTATGTATTGTATTTATTTACCTTTCTTGTACATCAGTGGAGCTGCACACTAAATCTCGTTGCACTGACGTGCAATGACAATAAAAGATATATTATTATTATTATTATTATTATATTAGATGTTGAGGAAGAAAGTCCCATATTCATTACATTTATTTATTTTTGAGATTTTTTTATTTACATCCCCGGAAAGGCCAGTATTTATGGAATGCTCTTAAATGCTCTTGTGTAAGCAGTAGTGCTGAAGGACTCACATGGAGTTGTTGAAGAAAAAGCTGCACCATTCAGACCAATAGTGAAGAAGGACTGGATGAAAGACATGAGGCATGGCAATTTGGCACTGCCTCATAGTACCAGAGACCCGGGTTAAATCCTGACATCAGGTCACCGGTCACGGTGCGGGTGGTCACGGTGGCACAGCGGTAGAGTTGCTGCTTTACAGTGAATGCAGCGCTGGAGAGCCGGGTTCGATCCCGACTATGGGTGCTGTCTGTACGGACTTTGTACGCTCTCCCCGTGACATGCGTGGGTTTTCTCAGAGATCTTTAGTTTCCTCCCACACTTCAAAGACGTACAAGTTTGTAGGTTAATTGGCTTGTGGGATAGTGTTAATGTGCGGGGACCGCTGGTTGGCGCGGACCCGGTGGGCTGAAGGGCCTGTTTCCGCACTGTATCTCTAAACTAAACTAAACTAAACAAGGTGCTGCCTATGTGAAGTTTGCTCATTCTCCCCGCAACCGCCTGGGTTTCCTCTGGATGTTCCGGTTTCCTCCCACTTGCCAAAGATGGGTCGGCCGTAGATTAATTAGACACCATAATTTGGCTGTGGTATGTCAGTGAGTGGTAGAATCTGTGGTGAAATGATGAGAATGTGGGATTACTGTAGAGTTGGTGTAACATGTGTGGTTGATAGTCAGCATGTACACTTTGGACTAAATGGATTGTTTCCAAGCTGTTTCACTCTATGACTGCAGGTATTGAAGACAGGATAATGTGTGAATGGATGGTGGCCTGCAAGGAGAGTTCTTCTCATGCACCTGCTGCCATTATTGATCTCGGAGGTTGCTGATTTGCCAGATGCTATCGGAGTAATTCAAGTGAATAATTGCTGTCCATTTGATGGCAATATACATTGGCACTATAGTGCACCAGTGGTGAAGGGAATGAGTGTTTAGTTTAGTGAAAAGGATGCAAACTAAGCTCTCTGCCTTGTATGGTGTTGAGGTTCTTAAGAATTCTTGCAGCTGCACTCGTTCAGGTAAGAAAAGATAGTTTTGTGTCGCACTCTGGCTTGTGCCTGACACGCAGTGGGAATGTTTTTGGCAAGTGAATTTCCCACCATAGGATACACACCCTACGACATGTTCCTATCGTAGCAATATTTATGTAGTTATATTATAGTTGCACCTCTGGTCAAATGAGAACACCAAGAGGTTAATGTTGGTGGAATCCAGCAGCGTTCATGATGTTGACTGTGAAGGGAGGTTAGCTCAGAGTCGCACCTTTTGTAATTTCAGGATATTTCATAGCACTTCAAAAATAATGGAGTAAAATGACTGTTGCAATGCAGGGAAATGTGGCACAACACCATCACCCTTGACATTATTCTCAAGTCCCTTAAGTGATACTTGAACCCACAGCGTCCTGTCTCAGTGCTACCCACTGTGACACAGTTGGCATCTCTGAAGCTGAGGCTTCGATGTAACAATTGAGAATAATTTAAATACATTAAGTTAAATAAAGTAAGACACCTGTACTGAGACAGATTTAAAGATCTACATGGTGATTCTTAAGTCTGATAAATGATGGTTTTGTTAGGTTACTCTAAAATGTAAGTGGGTCTATAATTAAATGAAAAAACACACTATGTTCTCAAGTGAAGAAGTTCTATATAATACCAGTGTGGTGAAATAGACAGTTATACCAAAAACAAATTGCATTTTCAATCATTCACAATTGTATTTATTTATCTATAGTATAATTGTTAATCCTGGATAGATTGGAGAGGCTAGGACTAAAAAGGGGTAAACGCTTCAGGGCTGCTGGGAGATTTGGTCAATTTGGAATTGCTCTCTGTAGAGCTGGGACAAGCTGCAGAGTGGTGCAAGTTTGTCTAGAGCCGAGATACAATTTGCAAGAAAAGAATAAGATCATCTGCAGACCCTGACAATTAGGTGCAAAATGCATAGAATGGATTGGATGGCTGAAAACCAGACATACACCTTGTAAATCATTGTAAATAATGTCGCAGAGTTCTATTTTGCCGAGTGTTGATTGGGTGAGGTATTGAGCCTTGTCTGGGTTTCTGGCAGATCAGGGTAAATGATTCTGTTGGCTTCCTTGTGAAGTCCGGTTTGAATACAATGTATTGAGCTGCTGTATTATTGGGTTAGGAAAATGTCTGTTATATATGGGGTTAATCGATATCCGTAATTGGATTATTAAGAGACCACCTCCATGTGGTTCAGCCCCTCGAGGTCCCGGGACATATAAAATACGCTACCACGAGGTCCAGCGTCGATCTTCTGGGAGAGCGCTTGGGACTGCGTGACTTTCTGGAGAGTCTCTGTCTGAGTGAGGCCTTGAGGGCTTGAGCAGGCAGATACGAGGATCGAACCCATGGTGGGATAGGTACAGTAGTTGAACTGTAATGCGCTTATCTTATAATAAAAATTAGTTGTTTTGAGTGCTTGATTCAGTGTTTTTACTGAAACTAGACTGGGGAGGCTTAGAAATGAGTAATATACACAATCGTATCAATAATAATAATAAAATAAAATGGATAACAAGTTTAAATATTCAGGAATAAGACAAATTCAGACAATTGCACATAAGAATGAATGGAATTAGTATATTATGGTAACTGATTCCCCAACATTCTTGCAATAATATTCTGCAGAAAGTGCTTCTGTAATACTTTGGAATTTTCATAGTGTGCAGTATATATATTGTTGCATTGTATATTCAATCATACTAATAGAACATAAAAATTATGATCTGATATCAAGTTTGGGAACCACAATATAATACACGTTAATACCTGTGTAGACATTCCTTTGAGAAGGCATTTAACCACTTAACATGAAAACTTACTCCACTTTAGTTATTGGTGGGAGGAGTAATTCAGATGTTTTTTTTAGGATTTACAAATGCACATAACAGTTGTTCTAGTAATGCAATTGAAGGCACCTTCCCAGCCAATCGATATACAATTAGTATGGTTCATAAAGACTTGTCATTTTTTGAATGCCACTAATCTGATAACTCCAACTGACAGTAATTACATTAAATAATACACCAGCATCTATAGGTATATCAAATATATATTGGGGAGCAACAAATCTTCATTGGGAGATCTTGAAAGCTCCCTAAACCTCCTCAGTTGTATTACCACAGAAGATAAAGCCATCAAGAGTATTCGTGTTTTGAAATAGCATAGTTTGTAAATAAATGTTATGGTTTAGTTAATCTGGAACACAATTTCAAATTAGACCATGTCAATGGGACAAGAAAGAACAGGTTCACATTATTCGGAATTAAATGTTCTGCAAAGAGTGCCTAATGCAAAGCAAGGTTTGAAAAATGAACATCCACAATAGATTAGTTACTGTAATCTGCAGAAAAAAAATCTGAAAAGGCCAAATTATCCTCATTATGTGTCTATTATGATTTTGATTGTTGAGTGGGGAATGAAAAGAGGTGAAGTACAGTTTTAAATATTGCCTCAATTGAATCGAGTCGCAAATTCAGATTACTTCAGATACAAGAGCTCCCACAGCACCAATGTCCTTTATTTTCAGTGAAATAGTAAAGTCCAATTATAGAACCTCACTGATATTCATTATGCTTACACAGAAACACAGACAGAAGCTGTCCAAAGTCTTTATACCTCAATTGAGTTTCCGATTGCAGAAGTTAAACCTCCACTTGCTGCTACCTGCAAGCAGATTGTTGCTCTGTAAGAACAGAGAGATATCACCAAGGGGAGCAAATTGTTGTCAAGCGAGAGCAGATTGCTGAACTTCAAGAATGGAAAACAGACAACCAGGAGCAGATTGCTGCTGTGGGGGAATTGATTGGTTAGGTTGTGGTGGGTCCTGGAGGCTTCCACCACAACTGTGCTATCTTGGTCACGGAACCTACACAATCCTGAGTGTGCTCAATCACCCAGACGTTTGTCTCAAGTTACAGTGCAGGGAAGTGCTGCCCTCCCGCAAATTGTCAGCACTCATCCTGCCACCTTTGGTTTTTCAGGCAATGGTCTTGTCAGGCCAACACTACAACCCGTCATTACGAGAAGCTACAATTGCCAGCAGGACCAACAAGCAAGTGCTGATCATTCCACATAGTCTGTGGACCACCCAGTTGGGACAGTAACCTTCCTCCACCCTGGCCACAACCGCAGGAGGACCACTGTGTTGTTGTGATAAGCCTACTGTAGATTCATGGAGTCACATGGCATGAAACAGATCACTTGGGTCCATTGCATCCATGCTGGCTAACTCGAACATACTGCACTAATTCAATTTCCATGACAGAGTGATAGAGCTTAGAAACAGGCCCTTGGACCCAAATAGCCCACACCGGCCAAAATGTCCCAGCTACACTAGTCCCACCTGCCAGCATTCGTCCATATCCCTCCAACCTGTCCCATCCTGTCTAACTGCTTCTTAAACGTTGGGAAAGTCCAAGGCTCAACTACATACTCCAGCAGCTTGTTCCATAAACCGACCGCCCTTTGTGTGAAAAAGTTACCCCTCAGATTCCTATTAAATTTTTTCCCCTTCACCTTAAACCTATGTCCTCCGGTCCTTGATTCATCTACTCTGGGCAAGAGACTGTGCATCTTCCCGATCTATTCCTCTCATGATTTTATACACCTCTATAAGATCAACCCTCATTCTCCTATGCTCCAGGGAATAGAGTCCCAGCCTACTCAACCTCTCCCTATAGCTCAGACACTCGAGTCCTGGCAACATTCTCGTAAATCTTCTCTGTACCCTTTCCAGCTTGACAACATCTTTCCTATAACATGTTGCTCAGAACTGAATGCAATACCCTAAATGCGGTCTCACCAATATCTTACACAACTGCAACATGACCTTATGGCAGTCTTTTGGGTTCAACTTGGCAATCATGTTGTAAGCATTTTCACTTTTATTGCCATTGAAGCTTCCAAAATTACAAGTGTTCCTGTAGCTTCAAGAACCAGAGACCTGGAAGACTGCGGCAGAGTTCACGGAACATCATAGATGATGAGAACCTACAGTTTCTCAATATTATTTGGACCTTAATCAGAAACAATAGCTCTTTGTTAGGTCATAAGGTCATAAGGGATAGCAGTAGAATTAGGCCATTGACCCATCACGTCTACTCTGCCATTCAATAACGGCTGATCTATCTCTCCCTCCTAACCCCTTTCTCCTGCCTTCTCTCCATAACCTCTGACCATTTTCTCTTGGCCAGTATTTTGGGTCAAGAATTTTGGATCAAAGATTTTGGAATATATTTTTACATTAAAAATATTATAGCTGAAAGGTAAAAGTTTATTCATTCAGAGGAAAGTATATATATTTTTACTTAGAAATTCCAATGAGAAACTTCAGAGGAATTAAGAGACATTTGGACGGATGTATGAATAGGAAGAATTTAGAAGGAGATGGGCCAAATGAAAGCAAATGGGACAAGACCAGAATGCCAACTTGGTCAGCAAGGATAAATTGGATTCAATGGCTTGTTTCCATGCTTTGACTCTATGACTCTATAATCAAAAGGCTAATGCACAATGCACAATTCATTTTCAGTGTTTGGGAACTCCAGGAAAGCCAAAATAAAGCCACATGCTTTTATTTCCAAAACTTCATTATCACAGAATGTTCATCCATATTCTGGATTATAGTGCATTAGAAATAAAAGATAGAAATGCAAGTATTTAATTACCACGGTAACATCTGGCCCAATCAACGTATTGACTGCATGGGCATTTTTCCAGCGTTACTCTGGTTTCTCACGTAATATTCAACATACATGATAGCAATGGAGAAACATCTCACAGTTGCTTAAAAAATAGACAATAGACAATGGGTACAGGAGTAGGCCATTCAGCCCTTCGAGCCAGCACCGCCATTCAATGTGATCATGGCTGATTATCCCCAATCAGTACCCCGTTCCTGCCTTCTCCCTATATCCCCTGACTCCCCCAACCTGTCCAAGTCACCCTGCATTCTCACAGCATCCTCATCACAGTTCACACTGCCACCCAGCTTTGTGTCATCTGCAAATTTGCAAATGTTTCTTTGAATCCCTTCATCCAAATCATTGATATATATTGTAAATAGCTGCGGTCCCAGCACCGAGCCTTGCGGTACCCCACTAGTCACTGCCTGCATTCTGAAAGGGACCCGTTAATCCCTACTCTTTGTTTCCTGTCTTCCAACCACTTCTCTATCCATGTCAGCACTCTACCATGTGCCCTAATTTTGCATTAGGTGATTGATCGGACAAGGCACAGAGGGCACCCTTAAAAATTACAATTGGGATAGTTGTTGCATGCTGCTTCATCAATAGAATCTCATTGAGATTAGTGCCACCAAAACAGAGATTGTTAATGTCAGCTACTGAAGAAAATCTCAACCATCTTTTCCGCAATAATAAGATCTACTCGAGTCATGTTAAATTTAAGAAATTACTTAGGACAGAGCAATAATTCATTTCAATCACTAATGCAAAACGGCAGGATTTTTTAAGCATGTGTAGCGGCGCCTGCTGGCGCACGCAGGTATCGAACCCGCCGTTCGGAAGCCGCGGTCATGAGACTCGGAAGGGGCTGCTGGTTTTTCGCGCGGTTTTGCTTTCGCGAGGCAGTTCAGTGCTGACCACAGTTGTGGCCAGACGTGTTGTGAGAACCTGTGAACTGAGAAGTTATTTTGTGAATAAAATAAGTTGAAAAACTCAGTTGTCGTTCTTGTGACCGCCAAACATGTGAGTTTTGTTTCCTAATACCTATGCAAAATTACTCAATTATTTTTTAATCATGTGGAAAAGCTTGAATTTTCAGCAAAAAAACAAACTGCTGGTGGACACAGCAGGCTGGGCAACATCTGTGGGGAGAAATGAACATACAATGTTTTGGGACATTTCAGTCCTGACTTGAAACATTGTCTGTCCATTCCCCTCCATATATGTTGTCTGATCTGCTGAGCTCCTCCGGTGGTTTGTTTTTTTTGCTCAAGATTGCAGCATAGGCATCTGGAATTTTCCACTCACTTTTAAATAATCAGTGGTAGACCTGAGAAACCTAACATTGAAAGCACTTTGCCAGCTTGCTGCCACTTGCCAAATTTTCCAAGGTCTTCCAATGGAAGTGACAAGGATCATTTAACACTTATCTTGAAATAAATAATTATTATTTAGACAATGTTTATCCCAAATAGTTTATAATAATTTATAATTTATAACACTATAATAGTTTTTTTAAATGGTGTCACTGAAAATGGCAGATAATGTAATTCTCATTAGAAATCTAATGGCATTCCTTGATACTAGATAAACAGATTCTGAGCATTGGTGTGGCATATATAAAGATATTTGTAATCACTTACCCCACCCAATCTCCTATCAGTCAGCCTATGGTAAATTATCATGGATGATCTGCTTTTGTGAACATTATGCATATTTATTTTTCAATAGTCTGCTTATTGTTTACAGCATGATATGATGGTGGTGGGCTTAGGGTGCAAATTGTACTTTGCTCCAACACCAAAATAACCACTACACCTAAACTTCTCTTTTGTGATCTCTTTGTGTAAAGCTTTTGTGCTGACAGTTTCAATTCTCTGCATAACAACTGGAAAAGCAAAAAAAAATAATCCAAGAATGAACCAACATGTGTTGCCTGCAGTAAAGAATACTTTCATTGAATGTAGTCAGAAGCAAAGATTAACTCCTCTATAATCTTTGGTCAGAAGCTGCAATTGCAGTAACTTTGGTGACAAGGAAACTAATTGCAGATTCTATGCATTGGAGTCCTTCAACGTGCTCTTGTGGTTACTGTCTGCATGTGGCATAGAGATTCTGCTTCAACTAATGCAAAGACACAGCAGATGTGCCAAAATATTCTGCATATTTTGAAAGAGCGCTGGCTGCTATGAGCTCCTTGCATCAACAATACTGGCACAGCCCTTGCATCACATTAAGGTGCAGACACCTGTTCTAATGATGATGCACACAATATCACTTTACGCTAAATTGCCTGTCCCATTTAGGCTATTTTTTAGGCGAATACAGGCGACTAGGCTGTCGCCACATGGTCGCCGGGGTGTCGCCTGTATGGTCGTGAGTAGTCTCCTCAGTCGCCCACAGAGTCGCAGCATTTTTCTGGTCGCCGTTGGATTTTCAACATGTTCAAAATTTTTTGCTGGCAGTCGGTGACAGTGGGTTGAAGTCAATGAACGTAGCTTGGCTTCTCCTGATGTGGGTGCTGTTGTAGGTTGTCGCCAGGTGACGTAGGTTGTCGCCAGTGCTGACTTTGGTGAATTCCATTGGCGACTACCTACGTCCAGCTACGTCAACTGGCGACAGGCCCCGGCGACTGAATTGTCTTCAGTTGTCTTCAGTCGTTGCCGACAGGGTCGTAGCTTGACATAGGTTGACTTCGGTTGTCGTAGGTTGTTGCCTGTGTGGTCGTAGGTTGTCGTAGGTGTGGTTGTAGATGGGCGTCCCAATGGGTCGCTGGTTGTTTTTAGCTTGCCGTCGACTAGGTGGTAGGTTGTTGTAGCTTGTCATAGACATTGTCGTGGGGGGGGGGGGGTCCATCCGCAGGTTTTTTGGCGACCTGCTACGACTATGACAGTCGCCGGCAGTTGCCTGAAAAATAGCCTAAGTGGGACAGGCTCTTTAATAGGAAATGATGGGCACACTTCTATTTTCCATTGAATATTATCTCCCATTACAGAGAAAGAAAACACCTATGTATTTATCATATTTTTACAATTTTTACCACATCCTTGGATTTGTGTTAATAAATTTGATCATGTGGACTGTTCCTAAACTTACCTCTCCTGAATCAATAAGGATGTTCTCCAGTTTTAATTCATTTGCTGTCTCTTTGCGATTGCTGTAAGGACCATGTAATTCCCACACACTGTTGGAGAAGCATTTATTAGATGACAGTTGTAACTGTTTTGCTTTAGTGTACAGCGACAACCCCAGCTGAACACTTGTAATAATAGTTGCACCATTGATGAAACTTCCCTATAGTTACCGCTGCTGGATGCTTACTTTGCCTGCAGCAAGATATTTGACCCTCTCACAGCTGAGTTGACATAATTTAAGTTTCCTCTGCATGTAAGGAAAAATGCATTTAACTGGTGAGCAGATTAAATGCACAATTTTAAAGAAACGTGGAATTTGGGAATGGAGTGGATAAAACATATAACAGCACGTGAAGCAACATCTCCTTTTGACAAATCTTTTGTCAGAGTAATTTCCACTTCTAAAACTGTCCATGCCCTAACTCTAAATGCATGTGTCCTCCAAATGCTTATCTGGAGACTTTTTCAGGTTGTAGTCACATCTTTTAGGGGGCAGTGCGAAGGAATGTCCCCCTTCTGCAGTTTCACTGTGGATTTCTGAGTGTACTTTTTTCATTCACCTCACAGTGACCTACTTTGAATTCTCTGTTTCTGATTTATTTTAATGGCATAAGTAGAGGTCACATTAAAAATTGATCGGCTTCCCCAATTTCAGGTTTCCAAACATGCTGCTCCTGATGTACATGAATGATTTAAAGCATAAAACTTAAATATTCATACATATGGTGTGAGATTATCATTGGACTTTTTGACCATTTTAAATTAATGTATAATCTAATCAGATTGGGAGGGTATTTGGATGTCAGATATTGTTGGTAAAATTGAATGTTGTTAAGTGCACATTCAGATCAAACTTCGCATTTTACTACAGGGCCCTGCATCTTATAACATTGTCCTTCATATCAATGGTAAATAATTCATAAGATCATAACTGATTGGTGCAGAATTAGGCCATTCGGTCCATCAAGTCTACTCCATCATTCAATCATGGCTGATCTATCTCTTCGTCCTAACCCCATTCTCCTGCCTACTCCCCATAACCTCTGACAACTGTACTAATCATTATTCTGGTATGTTTTTTTGGTATGAATTATCCTGGTATTTTTTCTGTTATGAATTATTCTGGTATGTTTCTTTTCCCACACTCCATTTCAAGTACCTTAGCATTATCAGTGACAGATTACCTTGCTTGGCATCTGTACTTGGGCATTGACATCTGTCCAGCTGGCCCACAAATGTCAGCTCCGTGTTTTATCATCATGGCTTTGGTTCTCTGGAGTGCTTCGTCGGTGAATTGTGTTGTGCTTTGCTGCCTAGCAGCTGTTACAACTAATAATCATTACTCCTCGGCCATTGTCAGGAGGTTGCAACTATTGGGATTTCAATATTATGCATGAATTTAGCATGAGCAGGTTGGTAAGATATAGAGTATTACTGCAGCCTCTTCGCAACTCAAATTGTTATAACCAGCATTGAACATTAATATAGGCAAAATAAAAAAAGCAGTTACAAATATCAAAATGGCAAGGAATTACTTAAAACAGATATTTTATGTGCTTAGGTATAATTTCCTCTGAGTCACTGAGCTACGGGTTCTAAACTCATAGAAGACTTGAAACTCTGAATACCAGGTAAGCATCCAGCAAGATACCTATCTCTGGGGTACACAAAATTGCTGGGGAAACTCAGCGGGTGCAGCAGCATCTATGGAGCGAAGGAAATAGGCGACGTTTCGGGCCGAAACCCTTCTTCAGACTTCGGAGTCTGAAGAAGGGTTTCGGCCCGAAACGTCACCTATTCCCTTCGCTCCATAGATGCTGCTGCACCCGCTGAGTTTCCCCAGCAATTTTGTGTACCTTCGATATTCCAGCATCTGCAGTTCCCTTTTGAACAAGATACCTATCTCTGATGGAAGTGTCAGACTGCCAGCCTGTCTGCATATAAAGAGGCTTTATTACCAAAAAAAACCACAACCCATGATTAGTCTGCTAAATATTAAGGCACGGAAGAAATGCATTGATCAAACTTAACTATCTAGAGGAAGTAAAAGACGTAACCTGCGTAAGGATCAAAAATATAGGGCGGTACAGTGGTGCAGTGGTAGAGGTGTTGCCTTACAGTGCCACTGCCAGAGACCCGGGTTCGATCCTGATTATGGGTGCTGCCTGTATGAAGTTTGTATGTTCTCCCTGTGACTGCGTGGATTTTCTCCAGGTGCTCCGATTTCCTTCCACACTGCAAAGAGGTACAGGTTTGTAGGTTAATTGGCTTCAGTAAAGATTGTAAAATTGTCCCTAGTGTGTAGGATAGTGCTAGTGTACGGGCTGGTTGGCGTGAACTCGGTGGGCCGAATGGCCTGTTTCCGCACTGTTTCTCTAAACTAAACTAAATTAAACTAAATGGATGTATGTGCATCACCAGGCACAGAAAAACTAACATAGAAGATGGGTGTCTGTGTGGAATTTGTGTGTTCTATTATTTACTGCATGTTTCCTTTGGGTGCTCCGGTTTCCCCATGCATCACAGCGATGTAAGTGCTTGCATTAATTGGCCTCTATAAATTGCCTTTGTGTGTAGAGAGAGGATGTAAAAGTGGGATAATGTTGAACACATGTTAATGTGTGATCAATGGTCTACATAGATGGTGGGCCAAAGGACCTGCTTCATGCTGTATCTTTCAATCAATCAAGTGGCAAAATAAATATAATTTCCTGTCATGTGAGATCAAAGTCCAGAATGATTTGAATTACACTTTACCAAATCTGCTGGCCAGCTATTAGTCACAACTCAGTGACAGCATTGTTGTAAAGATTTGTAAGTATAAACCCCACTACAGACACTTAGCTACATTACCCAGGGTGACCTATCAATGTGTTACAGAGAGGAGCTGCACAACTTGGGGTGCCATCTTTCTTCTGCAATGTCAAAGTGAGGTTCAGTTTACCCTTTTGGTTTTATGTACAAGTTAACATAGTCCTATATGCAGAAGAAAGAAAAGTTGAGAAGTGCACTTAATTAGCTTCACGAGGTTAAGTGATTTTGTGTGCAAACATATATTGCATAAAGTACCTTTTATAAATGTTGGTTTAATTGTTGCACATTCAGACATCTTTGGGAGGTAAGAGTCTGCCACTTGTTCAAGGGGTGGTGGAGGCATGTTCTGATCCTCCATTATGTCATTAGAGACTCTGCCTCCGCAAAAGATCTTTGCCTTGGTACCTACTGGGTCAGTAAGAGCAACCTTTGTTAATATTGGCCAAAATACAGCTATTATAAAATGAAGGATCATTGTATGTGCTGGGCCTGCTTGGCTCTTCTGTGAAAATTGCAAGCCGAGAGTCATGGCTCCAAGGAGTCTGGACCCCAGATGGAAGTTGATGATAAGGAGAGGTCCAGATGTCCTTACTTTGTTAAAATGTATGAGGGTTTGCAGAAATAAATAAGATGGTCTTGCAAATGCATAGTGGGGATTGGTTATAGAAGGGGGTGCGTAAATGTATTGTTAATAATGTTACAAGCAGGTTGCACTCCTGCTTGATGATTGGCTGAAGTGTGAAGCCTTCTTTGAATTGTTTATACTCCTGAGGAGAATGTTGTATTAACTGACTTCTTTCCAGAAGCTTCTGTAGAAACATTGTAATGGGGTAATTTGTAATTGGGTTAGGGAACTGTCAATAACTGTATAATGTGATCGATATGTGTGATTGGTTTGTAGGGGTTGCCTCCCCAAAGTAATGTCACGCCCTTAGTTTGGAGGCTATAAGAGGGTGGGTAATTATTTGGGGCGTATCAGTTGATTGTGACCTGTTCTGTTTGCATGAGATATTGTTGTCTTGCGTGGGTGGATTAGCAACCGTTCCAGCAGTTTGTTCTTCAATAAAGTAAGGTTTTGGAACCAGAGTTTGACTTAGTGTTTGACTAAACCAGACTAAGGAGGTAAGTCTAGAACTGGAATTTACTCCAGGGTAAATTTGCTGAGTGGTGACTGTGGACGGGACAGTGATGCAGCCGGTGGAGCTGCTGCCTCACGGCACAATAATCCTGGTTTTGATTATGACCATGGGTGCTGTTTGTGTGGAATTTCTACATTCTCCCCGTGACCACATAGGTTTCTTCCAGGTCCCCTGGTTTCCTCCCATATCCCAATAATGTGTGGGTTTGTAATGAGAAAGCAGGATAACATAGAACTAGTGCGAATGAGTGATCAATGGTTGGTGTGGACTTGTTGGGCTAAAAGGCCTGTTTCCATGCTGCAACTCCAAACTAAACTAAGTACGGGCAAAGCACTTGTTATAGATTCCAAGCCAATACATTTCATATATGATGGAAGCAATCGGTTTTACAACTTGAAGAAATAATTGCTCAGATTCCTTTTGCATAGTGACATTGTAATTATATTTCAAAAGAATAACTTGCTTACAATATCAGTCAGGGCAATCCCTCTCCCTTTAGGAATGCTTCCAGCTGTGTTAAATGGAATACATTTTTTTACATAATACACCTCAATATTCGGGCTTATTTTTAGATGTAATCAGTTTCACAGTCCAAAGTACAGATCCATTTAGCTTCATCCAATCTATCCCAGCACACTACGTATACAGTCAGACAGTAAAAAAGAACAAATTAGTGTTAAGTCTAATCTATTTCCACATTAACATTCTATAATTGGTGAATCTAAAGTTGATTTTGGTGAAACGATGTACTATATTTTGAGATATTTTCACCTGTAAACTATTGGATTGCAATTAGACAAATAAACTAAGTGATGCAGTTAACTCTCAATGGTTCTCCAGCTCAGGTATTATAGTGGGATCAGAAATACCCTAACTGAGCTTGGATTTAATGCTGTCGATATATACAGACTACATTGACAGGCAGAAGCGTTTGAGAAACGCCCTTTGAAGAATTCTATCAGCACCCAGCCTTCATCTTTTTTTACTAGCGCTTCACACTGTGAAGTTGATTTGTCTCTTTTTAGCAACAGAACATCGTCTGAAACAAATTAGCCACTTCATTACTTATAACCCTAACTGGAAGAACAAGAATGAATCAGTGATAGTCATGAAAATGGAAATATTGAAGCAATTGAGCAAAATACTGTGCCTCCTGGGACAAGTGGGTGTCAATGTAATATTGCCACTGTTGTGTGCCACAAATTTAGGGTGGATAATCCACGTAAGTGGGCCACGATCAATTACCCTTACAACTGATCAAGTGCTCTTTCTGTATGCAAAATGGAACCAACTTTACATATCAGAGACTGGAATATAAATGAATCATGTGCATTTTCTACACGAGACTTACAAGGTTTTGTTCATAGTCAAGAAGACTTAAGTAAATGTCAGTTTTATGCAAACAAGACAGGCAACCAGACACCTAATTACTTGATATTGCATTTTTAAAAGGCGGTAAATCTCTTTTGCTATTTCCTCACTAATTCTCAGCCTCTGGTGGTCGTGTTTTTCAATCACTGCCATGTAGTTATGCCTAGACCTGTATTTGCCATGGCTGCATAGTGCGAACACATGCTATCCCTTTGGTGTTATCTGCAAGCATTGACAGCATTTCACTGCTAATTTCTCAAGACACAATAAAAAATACTCCTATGGTTATTTCAATGGGATAAGAATCTGGCCTGAGTAAATTGCAATCAATAGTTGGCAGCTAAATCTGTAAATGAGCATTGAAGCCCTTTCAGGTGCAACTACAATCTGCATATTTTTCCATGCTCCAGACGACTAGGGGAGCTAAAGCCAACTCTTCCGAGATGACCAATGAGATAGAGAGTAAAGTAGTACAGAAAAATATAACGTATGCAAGGTGATATGTATTGCTAATCCAATTTCAGAATCGGCGCAACTGCAGGGAAGAACAAAAAAAGGAACCAAGAAAGGCAAAAGGAGAGTGTGAGAAAGGACTGGCAGCAGACACAAATTCCATAATGCTTGGTGCATTATTGGTGGCCGATCCAATCGTAGTGTTGAAAAAACTCGATAATCTCTGAAAGGAAAGGTATTACAGGGGCATTGAGATAGGGTGGAATGTAGAACTAGGTTGATTGCCCTTACATTGAACTGGTATCAACTTGATGGGCCCATAGACGCATTTCATTTTATAGCCAATCTGTAATTTAATTACGTTCCATGGAGCTGGGAGTAGGTATGAACGGGTCCTTTTCAGAATGGCAGGCAGTGGCGAGTGGAGTGCCGCAAGGCTCGGTGTTGGGGCTGCAATTGTTTACCATATATATTCATGATTTGGAAGAGGGAATTAGGAGCAACACTAGCAAGTTTGCGGATGACACAAAGCTGGGTGGCAGTGTGAAATGTGAAGAGGATGTTAGGAGGTTGCAGGGTGACCTGGACAGATTGAGTGAGTGGGCAGATGCGTGGCAGATGCAGTATAATATTGATAAATGTGAGGTTATCCACTTTGCTGGCAAAAACAAGGGGGCAGATTATTATCTCAATGGGGTTAGGTTAGGTAAGGGCGAGGTACAGCGAGACCTGGGTTTCCTTGTACACTGGTCACAGAAGGTTGGCGTGCAGGTACAGCAGGCAGTGAAGAAAGCTAATGGAATATCGGCCTTCATAACAATAGGATTTCAGTATAGAAGTAGAGAGGTTCTTCTGCAGTTGTACAGGGCTCTGGTAAGACCACATCTGGAGTATTCCACACAGTTTTGGTCTCCTAATTTGAAGAAAGACATCCTTGTGATTGAGGCAGTGCAGCGTAGTTCACGAGATTGATCCCTGGGATGGCGGGACTGTCATATGAGGAAAGATTGAAAAGACTAGGCTTGTATTCATTGGAGTTTAGAAGGATGAGGGGGCATCTTATAGAAACATATAAAATTATAAAAGGACTGGACAAGCTAGATGCAGGAAAAATGTTCCCAATGTTGGGCGAGTCCAGAACCAGGGGCCACAATCTTAAAATAAAGGGGAGGTCATTTAAGACTGAGGTGAGAAAAAATGTTTTCACCCAGAGAGTTGTGAATTTGTGGAATTCCCTGCCACAGGGGGCAGTGGAGGCCAAGTCACTGGATGGATTTAAGCGAGAGATAGATAGAGCTCTAGGGGCTAGTGGAATCAAGGGATATGTGGAGAAGGCAGGCACGGGTTATTGATAGGGGACGATCAGCTATGATCACAATGAATGGCGGTGCTGGCTCGAAGGACCGAATGGCCTCCTCCTGCACCTATTTTCTATGCTTCTATGTTTCTATGAGAGGTTGGTTATGGTCCTCAGAAATGACCTGAATCTGCTTAAACTTGGCTATTTCCACAATAGGTCCACAGTAGATCCTACTTCATTGGGTCTCCACTCAGCACTGGACCATTTGAATAAAAGGAACACATGTGCCAAGCTGCTATCCATCAACAATATCATGGTGTCCAGCATTATCATCCGCTGTAAACTCATC
Organism: Amblyraja radiata; assembly: GCF_010909765.2. Taxonomy (NCBI): domain Eukaryota; kingdom Metazoa; phylum Chordata; class Chondrichthyes; order Rajiformes; family Rajidae; genus Amblyraja; species Amblyraja radiata. The sequence continues at coordinate 70,228,709 of NC_045958.1, read as the reverse complement.
TCAAGCTCCAAGATCCTGGTCTCTGTATCTCCTTCTGCAACTGGATTCTTAATTCCCTCATTGGCAGACTATGATCAGTGTTAATTGGTAATCATATCCCCTCTTCACTGACCATCAACAGTGGTAGACCTCAAGGTTGCATGCTTACCCCCATGTTCTATTCTCTTTACATCCATAATGGTGTATCTGTGTACAGTCCCAATACCATCTGCAAATTTGTCAACAACACCAATTTTGACTGTTATTATTATATTTAATCAGAAGATAGTCATAGAGATACGCGGCACCAGATTAGGTCATTTGGTCAACTGACTCTGGGCCATCAAGCAGCTCATTGTATTCATCTAACCCAAACTCATGTTATGGTCCCCAAATTCCCATTGATTCCCTCCAGATTCTGCAATTCATCTCAAAACTCAGAACAAATTACAGTTACCATTTATACCACCAACTGACATATTCTTGGGATGTGGAAGGAAACCAGAGTACCTGAGGGAACTCCTTGCAGTTACAGGGCAAACATTCAAACTTCAGAAAGCTCCTGAGGTCAGGATTGAACCCAGGTTTCTGGAGCTATTTGGCAGTGGCTCTACCAGCTGCACCACCTATAATCATAAACAGACACTAAACAGTATTCATAAAATAACTTATCCCCAATGAAACGTTCAATTTTCAATCTTTTTGGTAATTAGAAATATATGATTCAAAATTATTTTAAAATGTTATCTTTGAAACAAGTTTCAATAAATATTCATTTCAAAATTATCTGTTGTGTTCTGCTACCAGTGTCACAGATACAATTTATTCCAATACAGTATATATTATCCGGAAGTGGCGGTAAAGAGAGGAGGGGGGGGGGGGTTGAAACAGGGCTTGCTGTCTCTCCCTTCAGGGGAATGCGACTTTTTTGTCGTATCCCCCTTCTCTGCCTCCGTCTGCGCTGAGGCCTAATGGCGGAGCTGGCGACCTCGAGACTCTGGAGGCAGAGCCAGTCAGGACTTGCCCTGGGCTCGCTCCCGTGAGGGCGGTCCGGCTCGGGGCTGGAACGGCGCTCCCGTGAGGGGCTGTGATGCTCCCGTGAGGGCGGCCTAGCGCGGGGCTGAGACTCTCCCGTGAGGGTCTGTGGCGCTCCCGTCGGCGCGGCTCAGCCCGAGGGTGGAACGGCGCTCCCGTCGGGGCGGCCCAGCTCGAGGGAGGTACGGCGCTCCCGTTGGGGCGGCCCAGCTCGAGGGTGGTACGGCGCTCCCGTTGGGGCGGCCCAGCTCGAGGGAGGTACGGCGCTCCCATCGGGGCGGCCCAGCTCGAGGGAGGTACGGCGCTCCCGTTGGAGCGGCCCAGCTCGAGGGAGATACGGCGCTCCCGTTGGGGCGGCCCAGCTCGAGGGAGGAACGGCGCTCCCATTGGGGCGGCCCAGTTCGAGGGAGGAACGGCACTCAATTGAGGGCAATCCGGCTCGGGGCTGGAACGGTGCTCCGGTGGCTGGGACGACATTCTGGCGGTGGTGACCTGAGTCCGGGGTTCAGCCGCGGGCCAGCGGCTGCGTTCGCTGGACTGGAGGGTGGCAGCTTCGAACACCCCGGGCCGCGGTGTTTGAGCCGGCCCGTTTGCGGGCTTCGGTGAGCCGCTGGACTGTTTGTACCATCGCCCGGTGGGGTATCGCCTCAGCGCAGAGGGAGAAGAGGAGGGAAGAGACTGCAGCCCTAAGATTTTTGCCTCCACCACAGTGAGGAGGTGCTTGGAGGACTCACTGTGGTGGATGTTAATTTGTGTTTATTGTTGTTTATTATTGTATTATTGTACGTATGACTGCAGGCACAAAATTTCGTTCAGACCGTAAGGTCTGAATGACAATAAAGGAAATTTTAATTCTAATTCTAATTCTAATTCTATTATGATGAGATGACCATAAATTAAGGGAGAAAATAGTGGAGATTTCATGGTCATTATACTGTAAAACCTAATCTCTACACTCCAATTAAAGGGACAGTAAAACATATCTGCAGTATATCCCATTGATAGCATGAATAAATATATACTTGATTTAAGTATAATCTTATTTCTTACAATTGATTTCTTCATGGACTGATTTAAAAATATCTCCAAACACTTCCTAATTTCACCAAACTGTGAACTATTTATCGTTAGTTCTCCAAGCATATTGCAAAAACAATTGGAAAAACAAGTACACAATAAAAAAAACTTCAGCCTCTTGAATGTATTCTACCATTTCAGTTAGTTGTGGTTATAGTGCTTCAAAGCTCCATTAACTCACCTTCTCCTAATGTTGTCAAATAGCAAAATGTATTGATCCTCAAAGCTATTTAAGTGTGGGAAAGCTAAACACCCTACCATCATGCAAGAAAAGATGCAGTGTGAGATTATGATTCTAGTGTTATATAATTCTTTGTATTTTCAATGCATAACTCAGTGTAATATAACAGTATAATATCACCTTTAAAGATACAGGCCACCCTCGCATTTGAGGGAATGGGCGCTTTCTTGGGAAAACACCCATATTGTGATTTTCCATAATGCAAAGCCACATCTACACACGCATGAAGAAATGTAAGTTAGAAAATCAAAATCAAAATTGATGCATAAACTTTGTGAGAGTAAACTTTCATTCCATATCTCATCTCATGGAGGTCATCTGCATTTATACATATCAGACAAACTTTCCTTTCCATCTCTTGATACATAGAATGATAGCAGTTCACTCCACCAAATAAGATTTAAATAACATCATAAAGAAATAAATTAAGTATATCAGGTTCAAAAAGGAAGGCTAGAAAAACATGTTGGCAATATTTAGAGGAAATATTTAGATAACGTTAAAGTTACAGACTAACTATGATTTCATTGAATAGTAGAAATGAGTTCAAAGAACCATACATTCTATTGCTGTTGCTACAATGCTACACTGGTAATTCCATGGCATCTCTTAATTGCCTGGATAAAAAGGAACACACACTTAGTTGATAGAATTGATTGTTGGAGCCTGCACATTTTATTGTTCGTGGCTAAAATGAGTGAACACTTGACATAACACTAAATCACACGGAACAGTATCAAGGTTCTATCGCTGATACTGATTGTATTAATAATGCAATGACTATGAAAATATAATTGTCCACACCACCAATGGTTTGGAAGGGAGAGGGTAAATCAACCAGAGCTCATATTGTGACCATTATTGAGATAATTTGCTGGAAGGGTTAGATGTGTGCAAATAATTAATCACTCAATCGGTTAAGGTGGAAGAACATGATCAATTTCTTGTGCTGCTGACTCTGTCTGAAAGTTTAAAAAAAAATCTTTCCAATGTATCTTTCCATAACAGATTTGAGAAAGTGAGTTAGAAGCACTATATTTTTAACTCTAAGTGCAATTAGTTCAACAAATGATGCCTCTCTGCATAGGACTGTTGAGTACACAGTGGGGGGTGTCTGTTCATATGCCATGAACACTTTGCTGCTTGAAATTGGAGTGCACATTTGAGCCAAATAAGGCACGTATGTCTTGATTGAAAGATCCAGCTTTAATAAGGTGGTAAAGGTCTGCTTGAGCATAGCACCACAACCTTTGTTGATATCCTTGGAATATTCAACAATGAACCAGCTGTCTCCATGTTCAGTGAAAGCACAGTTTCTTTCTTTTATGGGTGGAATGAGTGAATGCATTTATATCTACATAAAAATAATAGGATAGCAAGGGAGAAGGTAGAACTGCTCAAGGATCAAGAAGGGAATCAGTGCTTGGAATCTGGGGATGAAGACGAAGTATAAATTAATACTTTGCATCTTTCTTCACCAGGGAAAAGGGCATGGAGGACAATGAGATCAGTGTGCAGAATACTAATATGCAAGGGCAGTTTGAGATTAAGAAGGAGGAGGATTTGAGGCTCTTGAAGAACATGAAGGAGGGTAAACCCCCAGGAATTGTTGTGATTTAACCCAGGTTATTGAGAGAGGCAGGAGAGGAGATTGCAGGAGCCCAAATGAAGATAGTTGCGTCTTTTCTAGCACAGGTGAAGTCCCAAAAGACTGTAATGTAGGTAATGTTGTTCCTTTATTTAAGAAGAGATGTAGAGAGAATCAACGGAATTTCAGGCCAGTGAGCCTCACATCGGTGGTAGGAAAGATATTGCAGGATTCTTTGGGATAGGATTTAATCGCATTTGGGAGAGAATGTGTTAATTAGGCATGTCTATGTTCAATGTCTGTTCTGTGATTGTTATGTGTTTGCACAAAGCTGTTTAGTCATAGTGTGAAGGTATCCAGATAAAAACAACAATGATGATTGGAGAAACTACCAGAGTGACACAATAACACATCTGGTTCATTAGTATCCTTCAGGGGATGAAATTTGCTCTCCGTACTCATTCTTACCTCTACGTGTCTCTGTGTTGATGTGCTAAATGCCCTCCTGCAAGCCACTTAGTTCAAGGGAAGTCAGGAATGGGCAACATATCTTGGTTGTAATGCCCAGGTCATGGGGGGAAAAATCAATATAAATCTAGTATGCAGACGAGAAGACAGATACAAAGAAGATGTCAAATGCAATTAAATCCCCAATCTCACAAAGTAAACAAATTTGACCGTGTTGAATTCTGAGGTGTACTTGAATGTTTCTGAGATTTCATACCCGTAATGGTGTTACACTATGACGTAAATAAATCAATTAAATAAAAATAATCTAAGCCTTGATCCTTTCTCTGATTACATGAAACAGTACTGAGACAATTAAAACATTACCCATTTACATGCGACAAAGGATGAATGGGCCAGACCATAACATGGTCAAATAGCATGTTGCTTTCCTGTGTGGACTGACACTTGTGCAGGCTGTTGAAGAAATGGCAACATTGACAATCTCATGTTGTTACTGCATCTGAATGCCTGCTTTGAGGAGACACAAAAACAGGACATAACAGAAGACAAATAAGATATGTGTGAAGGTTTTTTAGCAAGTGATAGGTACTCTGCAGAATAAGCATTAACTACTAAACTTCTAAAAAAAAAAATTTAATATCATACTTGTATAACAGTATTTTAAACATAGAATTACCATCAACAGAGTCAATTAGAGAAAACTGGGAAAAAGAATGAATGATAAAAATCTCAAAAGAAACATGGGAAAAATATTTGATACATATACATAAATGTTCGATCAACGCTAGACATAATTTAATTCAATTTAAAATATTATATAGATTGTATTATTCTAAAACTAGGTTGAATAAATTTTATCCAAATATTTCTCCCATTTGTGATAAATGTCTTTCTCAAAATGCCAATATTACGCACTCATTTGTCTCTTGTACAAAACTTCATAAATTTTGGTGTGACATATTTGATATATTCTCAAAGCTATTTAAGACAAAAATGGAACCTAATACTGAAATGGTTATATTTGGAGTAAGTGGAGATGGGAACAAATTAAATACACACCAAAACTCATTTTTTAATTATGGGTTAATAACAGCAAAAAAACTTATACTTAAATTTTGGAAAAATGCTAATATACCAACATTTAAAATGTGGATTAGTAATATGCTGGACACAGCACATTTGGAAGAAATGAGACTCCTCCTAATAGACAAACAAGACCAATTCTTAAGGAGTAGGTCCCCATATATTGATTTCTTGGATTCATGTGGTGACATAGTATCATGAAAACTAAAAGTTTCAGGTATGGGTGAAAGATGATTTAGAATATAAAAAAATCATCTCAATGTGGCGACTGAATAATCTCCCTCCTGCTTTCCTTCTTCACTTATTCCTTTTTTTTCACTTTTTCTTTATCTGTTTTTCACTCACGCTCACTAGTCTATTCTTCACTTTACATTACCTCTTTTTCTTCTCTCTTTTCTCACCTCTCTTTAAAAAAAAAAAAGGAAGTTGTACAGAGAATGTAATATGTTAACATAATCTTTGTACCAATGCATTGTACTCACTTCTAATAAATAAAATAAAATAAAAAAACTACTAAACTTCAGTGACCCAGGCCCAGAGTTTACCAAATTTCCTCTGAACTCTTGACGGAAGTGGCAAGTTAAATGTGGATGTGATACACCTGGCAGCTATGCCTACAGATTGTAATCAGTATTATTTCCAGATTGCCCAAGGAAAGTATGAAAAGAATTAAGTTTTTCTAATATTTTGTAAGATGATTTGTAAACTCTAACCCATCACATTTTTCATATTGGTGGAAGCAAACAGAATGAGTTATTTTGATGCAGTTTGATTCTTTCCTGGAGCGGTATCCTGTTTGTTCCATTCACACAATTTAGAGTATTCCAATACTGTAATTATTAATAACTTCAATTTGTTTATGAATTATTCGTGGCACATTAAGATTTGTTTTCCTACATGCAAAATTTCCAAAAGTATAAAACTCAGTCATAGTGCTTTAATTTAATTTCCTACAAGCCCTAGAGTGCTGGAACGAACAAGTTACCTGATTACCTTCTTGAATCTCCCATTATTTTCTTTAAAAGCCGTTGGGGTTGATCATTAATTTCTGTGACTGATCATCATCTGCACGCCTCTATTCATAGGATTGTAGAACAGTCTTCCACATTGTCAACATCAGGCTAAGGGAATGAAAATTGTATCTATCTATATGGGAATCAGATAGAAAATAAATTCATCTGCAGTCAAGTTAACTATACATCTGGAAACGGGAAGAAAATAAATCAATAGTACATCACACATTTTAGAAGATTGAAAATAATGCATAGTGGAGATCAAGGTACAATGATGGTTTCACACCAATGTAATTTAACACCTTTTTCTGTCTATGTGAATATTTCAAATGTCAGTCTTTCATCCTGCTGAGTCATCAGCTGAAATTAACAGCTCTGCTTTTTAATTGCATTTTAAATCCACCAAATAAAATTGATTCACAGAAATGAAATTGATTAATAGGGTAACTGGGATGCACATATTCAACAATTATTACTGTGGTAAATTTATTTTATGAATCCTTCTTCTTCAATTCTATTTATTTGTCCATGGTCATTTTAATTTTTAATGTCAAATTTAGTATTCAGAAATTTAATTTGTCCTGAAGCTTTTTGTGGTAATACAGTAGACTTGTTGTTCATGCTGCAATTTCAAAACTTTGCATTCCCATTATAAAGGAGCTTTGTTTCTTTTCTGCCAGAAAAGCATTGTTAGTCCAACCATGCTTCATTGTTCTTTGAAGACCAAACAGTTTTCATTGTGGTTGTGCATGTAGTCTTGACTCAAAGCTCAAAGAAGGCAAACAATTTCACCAGGTGAAAATTGGTATTTTTGAAATAATTAATAGCTGCTATCAGCTCGTGCTGGGTTTAGTAATCTTCATTACTGACCTATTGATGCAAACGATGCAGACTGCAGAAGCTTACATACAGACATAAATATTTAATTCCTCCAACATCCTGAGCTGTCTGGGCTAGGGTTGCCAACTTTTTCACTCCCAAATAAGGGACACAAGGTCAAAATAAGGGAAAATTCTCAACGGCAATTCGTTGACCGACTCGGGTGAATGATGAGTTGGCCCGGGGCTGGCTGCACACAAACCCCAGCCGGCGGGCCAACTGAGGAGTTTTGGCCTGCGCGACGTTGCGCGAAAGTCCGGCATCCCATCCAACTCATGAACTGATGATCAGCAATGAGAAACGGTAAGCGAAGGTCCGAAGGTTGGACAGCTGGCTGGGCTGCCGACCGACAGGGCCACGGGCGAGGCTGCTGCACTCCATGGGCTGCACTACGTCGGGTGGGTGAGGCGGCGCCAGAAGCGGCCCTCTGACCCAACAGTCCCCTCGATCTAAATAATAGTCAAATACAGGACAAGGGAGGTCCTGATGGGACAAACCAATTTAGCCCAATATACGGGAAGTCCCGGCTAATATGGGACAGTTGGCAACCCTATCTGGGCCCAGTTGACAAAGATCTGAGGTAAAAATTAGTAGTTAAGCAGGTCTAGATTTATCTGGTGCTGCCATGGATTAAGCCAACATAAATCCATGACAGAGTCTGACTATCAAAAATTACAATGGTATCATGGCATCATCCCAGAACTTATTTTGCAAAATAAACCCAATAGTTCAAAAAGTCCTCATGCTTGTAATTGAAATAAAAGTTTAGGGTAATGTATTTGTCACTGCATTTCGTTGTCTCTGTATTGTACACTGACAATGACAATTAAAGTTGAATCTGAATCTGTTAGTTGTGTTATCCTTGTGGGAAATATCAAACACAAGCACATTCAGTTAGTAGCAGCCTTTGAATAAGAACACAGTGAGTCTTATTTGCACAGAAATGTTTAAAATATTTTTTTGGTGACATTATCAAAGTTATATTTATTGTCGTTCCCCAAAGAGTTGTCATTAACAGCTAAAATGTAGAAACAAACAATTGCTGATGCTAGTATAAAAAAAAGACACAAAGTGCTGGAGTAACTCAATTGTACAGGCAGCATCTTTGGAGAACATGGATAGGTGATGTTTCAGGTCAGGACCCTTCTTCAGACTTCTTCAGCCTGAAGCTAAAAGTAAGATCCCCTTAGCTAATAGATTCTTGCAATATAAGAATAGTTTGGCCTAATAATCGATGTTACATGGACTTACAGCTTTGAGTTACAGGGAGAGATTGGATGGATGGGACTTCTTTTCTTTGAATCATAGGAGACTAAGGGTTGATATTGAGATGTACACGATCATGAGGGGTATTGATAAAGTAAACGCTCACCGTCTGTTTCCACTTCCTTACGTTGAGAGGGGAGTAGTTTAAGCAGGAGCACAAGGGCAGCTATTTTACTCAGAAGGTAGTCCGCATCTGGAATGAGTTGCAGAGGAAGCTACAAAAATTGATAAAATTATGAATTTTGAAAGACATTGGGCCAGAAATATAGATAGGTAGGGTTTAGAGTATTATTGGCCAAATGCAGGCAAATGTGACTGGCCCAATATGTCAACAAGTTGGGTCTCTTTCTGCGCTGTACTGTGACTCTATAACTCTATGCTATGACTCTACGCTGATGATACAACGCCAGGTAGAATTTTGGGTAGGATGGAACATGTAAACAGGCTTCCAGAGAATATACACGTTGAGTGAATGGGCTAGAACATGACAAAGGCGTGACAATGTGGACAGAATGTGGTTATCCACGTCAGCGCAAAAAACATGGAAATCCACTGTCATTTTTAAATAGTGAGATATTGGGTAATGTTGACTTGCAAAGTGGCCAAAGGATCAAGGGTTTTGGCAATGATGAAAGGAGTTGGCGTTGAGGTAGAAGATCAGCCCTGATCTTCAATGGTTGAATGGGTCAAAGGGCCCAATGCCCAACTCCTGCTCCTATTTTTTATGATCTTATGTTTCTTCAGTTGTCCATTCAATCCCAAGGAGCAGTCTAGCATTCAGTGAGATTGCAATCAAACTGCATCTTAATTCTATCCAACAGCTTTGGCAATCACCATTGATTCACCAAGCTCTTCATGCTTTTCATAAACAGATGCTCTCATGAAACCAAGCCCGGCTGCACTGAGCACAGCGGAAGGCAGTCCAGGAATAAAAATATAGAATGTAACGCAAAGGAGACAATAGCATGATTTTTGTCAAGCCAGAAATTTCACCTCTTAGGCAGCTTTTGAGCATTGATCTCACCATGGTGGCATAGCGGTAGAGTTGCTGCCTTACAGCGAATGTAGCGCTGGAGACCCGAGTTCGATCCCGACTACGGGTGCTGTCTGTACGGAGTTTGTACGTTCTCCCTGTGACGTGCGTGGGTTTTCTCCGAGATCTTCAGTTTCCTCCCACACTCCAAAGATGTATAGGTTTGTAGGATAATTGGCTTGGTTAATGTAAAAATTGTCCCTAGTGTGTGTAGGATAGTGTTAATATGCAGGGATCGCTGGCCGGCGAGGACCCGGTGGGTTGAGGGGCCTGTTTCCGCGCTGTATCTCTAAACTAAATTCACTTCCTTGCTCAGTCAGTGCAAAGAACCAGCGGAAAAATGCTCATTTGCAATTGTGATGTTATTAACATAATTGGGCCCCATTTTTTGCATATTAATGAGGTTAAGCTACCTTTTTGTCAGGTACCTGGATACACATTTCCTGTCCCACAATGGATAGGCACCCAAAAGAAAGACACTCAGTTCCCCTCAAGTGCCAGCAGAGCAACTAGTCAACAGCCCTTCTTCATTGCTGGAAACTTTTATAAAACTTAAAAATATATTTGTATTGAACTCAATTTTTTTTATAGACAATAGATAATAGACAATAGGTGCACGAGTAGGCCATTCGGCCCTTCAAGCCAGCACCGCCATTCACTGTGTTCATGGCTCATCATCCACATTCAGCACCACGTTCCTGCCTTCTCACCATATCCCCTGACTCTGCTATCTTTAAGAGCTCTATCTGAAGGGCCTGTCCCACTTAGGAGACCTAAACAGCAACCTCTGGTGACCTTGCCCGCCACCCAAGGTTTTCACGAGGTCACAGGAGGTTTAGGTCACTCTCCCTAATTGTTGAAAGTGGTTTCCGCATGGTCGAGGCTTCATCTAGGTTGCTGTTATTTTTTCATCATGGTTAAAACCGGCCTCGACTAAAAATAGGTTACCGTTTTAAAAATCGATAACTTTTTAGTCGCAGGTGAGTCGGTCGGTTGTGATGCTAGTGAAAGGCAGTCAAGGGAGGTCGAAGGTAGTCGAAGGTAATACCTCTGGGGTGGAAAAAAATTGGTTGTAAAAAAGGTAAATGTAAACATAAGCATGTGACCTCTGCACTCCTGGTCGTGCTCAATCAAAATTGGAGAGTTCTTTTAGCAGAGGAAACTTGAACAAGCTGTGGCTCCCAAAAGGCAGACTCGCAGGGGTAGGGCATAACCCTCCAAAAAGCCTGCCATGCAGGTGTTGCACATCCAGGTGGAGGAGTGGCAGGAGGATATGCATCAGGAGTTGATAGCCCTGCATGAGAGACCCCTGGAAGAGGAGACCAGGGAGGTAGTCAATGTCCCCACCACCATCCCATCCTCCACTGCCACATTTGAAGGCAGCAAAGGTGTAAAGTTTTTAAATGCAGACAAATCCTCCTCTGGCAGCACATTCATCAGGTTATCATACTGTCCAAGCCTCAAACTTCTTTGCAAGAGGGGCTTCACCCACTGACACCTCTTCTTGTGCTTCCTCTTCACCCTTGTGCTTTCCCTTCTGCCTTTCTTGAAAGGCTGATGAAGCAAAAGGGCTGCTGCTGACAGCAGTTACTTTTTGTAACATCCAACTAACTCGTTCCTTCCCTGCTCGCATGGTTCAGAATGTTTAAAACAAAACCTGGGAGGCTTTTATTGTAAGAAAAAAATGCATTCATGACATCATTTTATCATGTGATCTTCTGAGCTGTAACCAGTCGACGCTGGTCATTGTTGGTTTTCAGTTTGGTTGTTTGAGGTCGAAGGGGGTGTTGTTCAATCGCGGACCAATTTAACAGAGACCATCCTCGAGTAAAATGTGCATGGTCAAAGCCAGTTTTCAACATAGTCGAAGGAGGTCGCTGTAGGTCAAAGGAGGTTTTCTTCATAGTTGAGGAAGGTTTTCAACATATGTGTGGGAGGTGGTAGGAGGTTGCAGGTCACCTCGAAGTAGATTTTTTTTTTGGGTGGCGGGCATGATCACCAGAGGTTACTGTTTAGGTCTCCTAAGTGGGACAGGCCCTTAACTCTCTCTTGAAAGCATCCAGAGAATTGGCCTCCACTGCCTGCTGAGGCAGAGAATTCCACAGATTCACAACTCTCTGGGTGAAAATCACGTGATCCAAATGTATAAACAAACAGTAGAACTACAATGCAAAGATGATGCAATGGAATATTTATCATTTAAGTAATGAAAGTACATATATCTTGCTGTGTTTTAAAAAATACAGCACTATTTTTAAAGAAAGGTATCATAACATTCTGTTAATATAGCAGAAGAAAAAGCCATCAGGGTAATTCAAAACTGCAATTGCTTCTTACTGTGAATGCAGAAATCCAATTATGAAATATTGCTGCTATTATCATCAAGAATTTTTTTGATTTATATGGTTTAATCAGAAAGGTGCAAATACCCAGTAAACCAGATGTATGGAAATTGCCATGAACTGGAAATTGCAACAATTAACCTAAGAGAACAAAGTGTTACAAATTTTAAAGCTAAAATCCTGATTTAAAAATGACACAGAAAAGCTCGTTCATGAAAATGGTCAGTGTATAATACATGGTGCCTTGTTAGTATTCAGTTCAGTGCTGTCAATTTTCTCTCAACTGGTTTTAATGTGCTAATAGGAATTTCTGCAACACTACTTTGTACAGTTACACTTCACACATATATTCTTGCTACAGAAAAAAAACTGAGGTTAACACAAGGTCCCCTTGGCAAGGCAGGCCATACTTAAGCTTAATCCGCTTCCTTGCCAAGCATTTGACTAGTGCAGACATTTGTGCACAAAACCTTGCGCAATGTAATGACATCATTAAGTTATGACTGAAGCTTACTTTGTGATGTATTCTTTTTATGCTATTTCCTTCTTTGCATAAGAAATGAGTGCTGATTTGCTTTATGCTTTGAGGTTGTGGCCAAGAATCTACCAAGGAAATGATAGCAGGAACAGAAGAAAATAAACGAGAATATAATCACATTAGTACAACATTAGATATTGGAAGTCAGTTCTGCTGATTTTAGAATATTTAATCAAAAACACACAACATTGAAAGCAGTAACAATGTCAGATAAGAATCTGTAGTAATTATAAATTTCCTTTTAAAGTCATTCTTTAATTATATTTATTTCCCTCAGTTGTTGCAGAATCCTTGAACTGTTTTGTTTACAGCCATCATAACGCCCAGGGCAGTAATTATTATATTTCAAAAGTGATATGCGGGTTGTTATTATAAACTGAAACCTATACCCACTCTCAGCACTGCTGTTGTTGGTATGAAGACTGTATTAATTTAAACTTCATTTGAGCCTAGAAGTGTTGAATGCTTCCAACCATCAAGACTTGTTTGAACAGCTAAAATCATAAATACACCATGAAAATCACAGAATAAAACATAGAATGTCATCCTGTTCCACTATCATGTCCATTAAAACCAATCCAAGATCTGGCAATGAGGTAACACGTTTTAAGTTCCTGTGTAATATGCAGAGCTGATACAGAAACATTGCATTGCGTTTTATACTACATACTGTCAATTGTACTTATCTGCTTCTACTGCTCAAGCCGGCTGACCAAGACACAAAATTCATTGGGCAGCTCAGGCCCAGAATTGCTGTCAGCCCTGTAGGCTGTACCTTATCACGGAGAGCAATTAGTAGACAAGGTTAGTCAAGGGGCCTCAATTTTGTAAAAAGCATAGGCTGTCAATGACGGTCCCACGGTAAAACTAACACATTGGCACTGATATTATTGGGAGGCGGAAACCCATTCAACCACGTTAATGAGAGAAATGCCAGAATGATGCACAGCTCCTGAGGGCAAATTGTATAATGTAAGCAGAATCCTCAATACCTCAAATGTCATGTTTAACGTGGACATTTGCTGATATGTGTCAAAACCAAAAAGCAGTTAGCAATTAATTTCTAAGAAGCTGGTCAGAGAATGTAAAATGCTTTGTCTACTTTGAGCAAAAGTTGTTGTGTTTACTCCACTATGTGTGTAGTCCAAACAAGAAAATTAATATTTAAAAAAATATATGGTTTTTGAATTTTAGACAGTTTTAAACAGGAACCAAGTGAAACAATAAATAGGGAGAACTTTTCACATCCTCTTCCAACCTGTTGCTTTTTAACAGAGCGTTCCATTCAAACTTGAATGTGGTATGAAGTGATGTTTATAAAATTCAATAGAATTGATTGGATACAGACAGCCTAATTGAATGGACATTCCTCTGGCAGGATTGGGGTGTGGAGGGAACAAAGGCGAAATTACAGAGGGAGAACTTTGGTAATTGTTTTTAAATATGGATATTCATACCGAAGAAGTGTCTCAATTCGAAACATCACCCACTCCTTCTCTACATAGATGCTGTCTGTCCCACTGAGTTACTCCAGCATTTTGTGTCTATCTTCATACCCCTTCAATTCCATCTGTGAAACATCAGATTTTCGCCTAACCCATTGTTGCTCTTCAAAAGTGAATCTGAATGGTAAGTACGTCGGCTATTCAACAATGAAGTCATGGCTAATCTGTGCAGCCAGCATTAATATAAATATACTACAAGTAAATGTAGCTAAGAACAGGTTTTTACCCATCTAAGCCAACGATCAGGACCGGATTTTCATATAAACTTGTCAAGCTTAAGCTTGGGGCCTCGAGATCTAGGGGGGCCTCGCAGTGTGTGTGTGTGTGTGTGTGTGTGTGTGTGTGTGTGTGTGTGTGTGTGTGTGTGTGTGTGTGTGTGGGTGTGTGTGTGTGTGTGTGTGTGTGTGTACCCACACACACACACACACACACACACACAATTTCCCTCCTGGGATTAATAAAGTTCTATCGTATAGTATCGTGTGTGTAGGAAGAAACTGCAGATGCTGGTTTAAACTGAAGATAGACACATATAGCTGGAGTAACTCAACAGGTCAGACAGAATCTCTGGACAAAAGGAAAATATTACGTTTTGGGTTGGGTCTGAAATAGGTTCCTGCACACCTTCGGAATGTGGAAGGAAACGAGCACCCGGAGAAAACCCATGCGATCAAAGAGAAAAGGAGCAACCTCTATACAGACAGCACCCATATTCAGGATCAATTCCGGGTCTCTGGCATTTTAGGCAGCAACTTTATGGCCAATGTACTGCCCCATAGTCTTGAACTTAATTAAAACATACAGTAGCTGTAAAGGGGGACATAGCGTCATTTGGAGATTTAAAACTGAAAATTGATATTTTCATTTTTTTAGTAACCAAAAAAGTTATCAACGTATAATTTTTTGTGTGTTGGAAAACAAAATATAGTGGCACAGCTGGTAGACTTGCTGCCTCACACGCCAGAGATCTGTGCTTGATCGTGTCCTCTGTCTGTGTTGACACATTCTCCCTGCAAGTATGTGGGTTTCCTCATACATCCCAAAGATGCATTGGCTTTGTAGGTTAACTTGTCTCTGTAAAATTGCCCCTAATGTGTAGGGAGTGGGTGAGGAAAGTGGGATAACAGAACTTGTGTGAATGGGTAGACAAAAATGCTGGAGAAACTCAGCGGGTGAGGCAGCATCTATGGAGCGAAGGAAATAGGCAACGTTTCGGGTCGAGACCCTTCTTCAGACTGAAGTGAGGGTGGGGGAGGGGGGCGGGGCAGGAAGAAGAAAGGAAGAGGGTCAGACAGTGGGCTGAGGGAGAGCTGGGAAGGGGAGGATAAAGCAGGGATTACCTGAAATTGAAGAAGTCAATGTTCATACCGCTGGGGTGTAAACTACCCAAGCAAAATATGAGGTGCTGCTCCTCCAATTTACGGTGGGCCTCACTCTGGCCGTGGAAGAGACCCAGGACAGAAAGGTCGGATTCGGAATGGGAGAGGGAATTGAAGTGCTGAGCCACCAGGAGATCAGATTGGTTATTGCGGACCGAGCAGAGGTGTTGGGCGAAGCGATCGCCAAGCCTACGCTTGGTCTCTCTGATGTAGAGCAGTTGACACCTAGAGCAGTGGATGCAATAGATGAGGTTGGAGGAGGTGCAGGTGAACCTCTGCCGCACCTAGAAAGACTGCTTGGGTCCTTGAATGGAGTCAAGGGGGGAGGTAAAGCGTCAAGTGTAGCATTTCCTGCGGTTGCAAGCAGGGGCGGAAAACCCCATGGGGCCAGAGGGGATACGTCCCCCCCATGTTTTGGGAGGTGGGGGATATCCCCCCCAAGTTTTTGTCATCTGGATTTTAAAATCTCCACTTTCCTCGAGACAGTGGAGGTGTGACTACTGATCGAGGGCGCCGATTGGACGAGAGAGACATCAGTCAGCAGGCAATGGGGGCGGGACATGATGATTCAGCGCGTTGATTGGAGGAGGGAGGAGTGGGGGGGTGGGACTGAAGATAGAGTGCGGTGATTGGAGGAGAGAGACGTGGCACAGACCTGCGCCTCATCTACAGCCAGGATCGATCCCGGCTCTCCGCCGCTGTCCAGGGTGCCCCCCTCCCCCCCCACCACGGGTGGCCAGAGAGGTCAGGAGTCAGATGGGCGCGGCGCCCCCAGACCCACCGCCAGCGCAGAGAAGCAGCGCTAAACCCAGCTCACTCTGCCTGTCCCGCCAGGTGAACCTGCCTGGGCTTGCGGGAAATATGGCCCAGCGCGGAGAAGCAGCGCTGGTATCCCGACAGTCCAGGCTGGGTTGTAGTTAACCCGGCAAGACAGGCAGAGTTGAGCTGTATTTAGCGCTGGATTGAGCCTCCGAAGCCTCGTGCATGTGTGTTTGAGTGTGCGCATGCGCGCGCGGCCGCCAAAAAATTTGTATCCCCCTGTCCCCCGGTCCCCTCCATGTTTTGATAGCGAGTTCCGTTCATGGTTGCAAGGGAAAGTGCCTGGAGAGGGGGTGGTTTGGGTGGGAAGGGACAAATTGACTAGGGAGTTACGGAGGGAGCGGTCTCTGCCGAAAGCCAACAGGGGAGGAGATGGGAAGATGTGGCCAGTGGTGAGATCCCATTGGTAGACAAAAAAGCTGGAGAAAATCAGCGGGTAAGGCAGCATCTATGGAATGAAGGAATAGACAACGTTTCGGGTTGAGACCCTTCTTCAGGTTGATGTCGGGGGAGGGGGACACGAAAAAGAAAGGAAGAGGCAGAGACAGTAGGCTGTGGGAGAACTGGGGATGGGAGGTGAAGGAGGGAGAAAGTAAGGACTACCTGAAATTAGAGAAGTCAATGTTCATACCGCTGGGGTGTAAACTACCCAAGCAAATATGAGGTGCTGCTCCTCCAATATGCGGTGGGCCTCACTCTGGCCATGAAGGAGGCCCAGGACAGAAAGGTCGGATTTGGAATGGGAATGGGAGTTGAAGTGTTGAGCCACCGGGAGATCAGGTTGGTTATTGCGAACTGAGTGGAGGTGTTGTGCAAAGCGATCGCCAAGCCTGCGCTTGGTCTCACCGAGGTTGATCATACGCTGAATAATCCAACCACATTTTTGTTTGGAAGTGGAAAGAAATAATAGAAATTCCATTCATTGCAATGTGTAAAAAGAGTTGAGATACTGTATTATAATTTTGTTGCATGTCGTTGTGGTATATATCATGTCTTGATTGGTGAATATGTTTATTTTGTGACTTTATTTGAAGCAGAAATAATATGTGAATGCTTCATTGAGCATAATTCCGACTGGTAACTACGCACTTTGTCCGAGCACATTATCGCACATGTCATGCAATGACCACCAAAACTGTCATTTGGCAACTTAAAAAGCTGCCAAGGTTGCCCGGCTGACAACAGAGAAAAACAATTAGGTGAGAGCCCTACAAGGTGTATAATATTTTTGACACTGTCATGGGCCTTTCTTACGTATGCTGTCACAACGCACTGTTGTCCTTGCCCTCCATTTCAGAATAATAGTGTTTTAAGCCAATAACTCGACACTAGCACTGGCAATAAATAACTAAATAAAAAAAGCGCAGCTTTCCAGACCCTTATCTCATTGGCCACATTCGGCTGCAAATCGGTGTCAATCTGGTAGACCATCTTCCTCTAGCCGTGGGGGTGGGCGATTGGGAGGGGCCTCACAAGTGGAACAGTTTAGGGCCTCTCTTCATCTAAATCCGCCCCTACCTACGATCTCAGGTGCTCCAAAGATGTGGTCATGGAGAATTCGGATGACTGTACAGACCTACCTTCCTCACATTCCTTATCCTACATTTATTGGCAGTTTTCCCAGGTTTTCTGGGCTACATGTCCACTGTATCGTTGCTTTATTATTTTGGTATGGTTATCTCAGCTTCCATTTGTTCAAGGGAGAGGGATACTTTTGAAACACAGTCACACCTTTTCTAAAGTCTTCTTCAGTATAGTGGCCTCAAGAGTAATAATTTCTAACTCAATGGCTAACAGAACTGCAGACATTGAACTTTACTTCAGCTATGACAGGTGATATCTGCTGTATTGTGGGGCAGTTCTTTGCAAACGATATTGGTGGACTTTTGGACAGCGAGGAAGGCTTTCAAAGGTGAAAGCCCCTAGTCTCAGAAAGCCAAAATTCTAGTTATGAGATATCTATGAAATTAGATAGTTACAAACAGGGAGATTTAGAAAACATTGTGGAATATGTTTAAAATGAATCAGGGATGAAAAATCTTCCCTCACTAGTACCAAGTAATACATTTGCGTAAATTGAACAATGTTCCTCAGCCAAGTTTAATGTAATTAGCTATATTTACACAAATATGTATAATTTAGCTGATTTGGGTAACATGATATTTTCTGTGCTTGAAATGCCAGTGGTTTTAATATCATAGATTGTACAGAATGAATATATTGATTTTATGTCTGTTTAGAGAATGGCATGTTATGAGCATGGCAAACATGTCTAATATTCAGGGATGATGGGCAAAACTTCTTGCTGGCACAGCCAGCTTAGAGAATTACAATGTAATAGATGGAAAGAGGCCATTTGTTTCATCATGTCTGTGCCAGCTATCCAACTGGTCTTATTCCCCCATTTTACTTCGGAGTCACGTGAGTGACTACGTGAAGAACCCGCTCAGTGCGCAGGCGCGGCATTACGCCAGCAGTGCAACAGCGGCTTGCAACGGGAGTTAGGCTGTCCCGTTACAGGATGAACCGGACCGTCAGGTGAGTACCCTGAGGTCGGGTTTTCTTTTACAGGTGAACCTTTTTCTGCTTGTGTTTTTTACAGGCAGAGAAAAAGGCTCTGGAACAAAACTGTCCCCCGTTTTCCCGTTGGGGAGGGGGGCAGCAACAGGCGGTAGGAGCGTTACCCGGTGTTCCGTAATTCCCCGCCACCGTGCCGAGGCCAGCCCGCTAGTACCTGAAGCAGCGGGCTGGACGCATAGCCACTCGAGAGGCATCCGGCAGGTGTTTCCCGATGTCGGACGGGACGCCTCTCCACCCGCACGGGGGGAGAGAGAGCCGCCTGAGCCGCTGGAGCGGCTCGCGGAGCAGTGCCTGCGAGACGCGCTGCTTGAGGGGCGCTCTCGCATCTACAAGGCAAAAGCTCCAGAAGAACCTGTCCCCCGCTCGACTCCAGCGTAGGAGCGTTCCATTGCAAGGGGGGGCAGCAACAGGCGGTAGGAACAATTACCGGTCGCCCCGCTATCCCCATCACCGCGCCGAGCCCAGTCCCGCTAGTGCCTGAACTGCGGGCTGGATGTCTAGCCATCCGAACAGGCATCCGGCCGGTGGCGTCCGATTCGTCGGACGGGGACATGTCTCCACCTAAATGGAGGAGAGACAGCCGCCTGAGCTGCATCCAACAGCAATTGGAGCAGCTCCAGCGAGATGCGCAGAAAGAGCGCTCTCGCGGAGGGAGGTCAGGCACCCCCTCCACAGTGCCTCATGCACTGCCCTCTGCTCCCTCATTACTGGAGGCTAGCATTGGTGACCAGGGCTGGGCTGGTCTGGAACAGGGGCAGGCGGACGAATTCGGGAGTATGCCAGGGGTGCAGGAACATGAAGAGCTGTTGGGTGTGATGGACCGCTTGTAGCAACCCCACGGACTGGAGCACCGCTGGAACCAAGAATGGCGGCCAGCATCAACCATTACTGGAAAAGGTGCTCGCTGAGGTGCTGAAACAACACAGCACCAGAAAACGGTGAGGCCCTCAAAGTAAAAAGTGTCAACAGCCAAATCTGGGGGCATGTGGGTCACACATCCAGACCCAAGAACTCAAGCTACAGCGGATCCTAAGGCTCCTGACGTCAGCCATCACAGCCTTTGCTCGTTCCGTGGAGACCACGGAGATGGATACCTGCCAGCAGGATGTGCTGGCATTAATGTGTACCACACAATTTGAGATCAACAATCTCCGGAGGGAAACATAAGACCTGCCCTCAATCCCAAATTTGCTGGCTTGTGTAAAGCCCCAGCTGCGGAGACGGACGCGCTGCCATTTGGGAAAGATTTCAATAAAAACTGAAGGAGATGCAGGAAGCATCAAAAACCTTCGGCCTAATGAGGGCAGGCCCCGGGACGAGCAAACCAAGACCTCCGATACCCAAGTGGCAGCACCCCACGGCATCCACCAGTCGACGTCCGCAATATGGGACTGGTGAACGCTTGGGGTCCGCACATTATCCCCAAAGATCTTTCAGATCAGGGCCCGCAGCGGACCCTCTGGAAAATGCGCCTCCCCCCAACATCGCCAGCACGTCAGAACAAAATCTTCAGGAAAATGAAGAAACAGAATCACCAATAACCATGGAGGTAGGTGGGTCTGGTCCCTACCAGCATATAGAGAATAAGGGTGCTTTATTAACAGGGGGGAGATTACACTTGTTTAAAGAAGCATGGGGTATGGTCACGAGTGACAAGTATATACTCAACAACATTACAGGATATAAAATACAATTCATGTCAGAAAAATCGCCGCCAGTTCAACAATGGCCCCAAAGGGTATTTCTCCCTCCGTCAAAGAGAAACGTGAGGGACAAGCTGAACTGGTGAGACTTATCACAAAGGAGGTCATCGAAAAGACCAAACATGAACCTTTGGAAATTGTATCGAATATATTCACTAAAACCAAAAAAGATGGTGTCTGTCGCATCATCATTGACTTAACATCACTAAACAAATTTGTTAAGTATATACATTTCAAAATGGAGACATATGTTACTGCCAAACAACTGAATTCCAAAGGACACTTCATGGCAAGCATTTATCTTAAAGATGCTTACTATCTAGTACCCATATACAAGGATCATCGCAGATACCAAAAATTTATCTGGATGGTACAAAGCATTGCCCTATGGGCGAACTTCAGCCCAAGATTATTCACCAAAATATTGAACCCAGCCATGGCAATACTAAGAAAACATATTGTCATGGCATATCTGGAGGATATTCTCATAGTAGGGAAAACGATGGAATTGGCTGTGGCAGCAGTATCAGCTACAAAACAGCTCCTCAAAACTCTGGGGTTCGTCCTACATCCAGGTAAATCTAAGTTGAAGCCATCCACTATCATGGACTACCTGGGCTTCACAATTAACTCAGTCCATATGACTGTTACCTTGCCAAAGGCAAAAATGGTTGAATTAGCACAATCATGCAACAAATTAATGGTCAACGAGCGACCAACTATTCGACTAGTAGCAAGAGTAATTGGGGAAATGGTAGCAGCATTTCCGGCTACACAATTCGGACCTTTGCACTATCAAAAAAAAAAAAAAAAAAAAAAAAAATGTTTTACAGAGAGCAAAGGTACGGGCAATAAAACGACATACAGGTCACTATGATCGTGTCATGAACTTACCCACTGAAGCAATATCAGAGCTACAGTGGTGGGCAGAAAACTTTTGGCATAGTTTCAGCCCTATCTTTATCACTAACCCTACTTTAGTTATTCAAACAGATGCCAGTGCTCAAGGCTGGGGAGCGACTAACTCCATATCCAGCACAAGTGGTAGATGGACTAAACTAGAGTCATCATTACTACTTACACTGGGCATTAACTATCTAGAGATGTTGGGCGCCTTTTATGGTTTAAAAGCATATGTATCTAATATGCAGCACTTGCATGTTCGGTTACAAATTGATAAATACTACGGTGATGGCTTATATTAACCATATGGGTGGCATAAAATCATTATCATGCGACAAATTGGTCAACATGATTTGGCAATGGTATGTCGAAAGACATATTTGGCTATCAGCTACTTACCTACCAGGTAAGCTAAACACCCATGCCATGAGAAAATTAAACGCCAGGGTTGCAAGTTTGAACAGACATTACCTGGAACTGGGATTGTCCAAACAAACCATCACCACCATGTCGGCATCCCTTCGAACATCCACCAAGAGGCAGTACTTAACCAGCATCAAAAAAGGGAGAAGTACTGCCAGGAAACATGGACAACATACGCAACAGCTACAGCCACCAACATACTGGAGTTCCTGGCCATCTACACCACGATGTAGGGATCAGTTACAGTGCCATCAACACAGTGCAGAGTGCTCTTTCTGTTTATCTCAAACCAGCGGCAGGACAACAGGCGATGGGATCCCATCCACTGGTGGTAAAACTGATGAAGGGCATTTACAATATCAAGCCCTAAGCCCAGGTATACTCATATTTGGGATATCAGTGTGGTCCTGACATATCTCAGGGAATGGCCACCAGCCAGATCCCCCGGCCTCGAGCAAGCTACACTAAAGACGCTTAGGTTGATGGCACTTGTATCCGCTCAGAGGGTCCAGTCACTACACCTATTGCGACTGGACAACATGATCACAGCTCCAGACCAGATCTGTCGTTATCCAGCGACTGGTCAAACAGAGCAGACCAGGAACACCTAATCCAGTCGTGGCTTACCCACCAGAACCACGGTTATGTGCCATGACCTACCTACTATCCTACATAGACACAACCAGAATATTCGAGGGAGATGAAAAGCCTTGTGGGTCAGTCACAAAAACCTTATGGTGGGGTACGAGCCAAACCATTGCGAGATGGCTCAAGCAGGTGCTAGAAACTGCTGGGATAAACACTAACATGTACAAATTTTATTCCACCAGGGCAGCATCCATGTCGACGGCTAAAGAATGGACATGCCTATACACCACATCCTGGCTACAGCAGGATGGTGGGAAGGGAAAAGACCGTTCAGAAATGTTATAATAAGCCGTTGGCAAAACCTGGTTTATTTGCAGTAAAGATTTACGAACTGCAAATATTTAATTTAAGCCCAGGGGAGCAACTTAATTCTTTATTGTTATTGTTTAAAAAATACCATTGTGTTTTTCTACAAATAGACTCATTGGTTCATTACGATAACACTTCCTCCCTCAAGAACTTCGGCAGTGAGTGAAATGAAACTGTTACACGGTTTGAAATCACAGAGCTTTGAAATCTTCACGTAGTCACTCACGTGACTCCGAAGTAAAATAGTAAGATTAAACGAGAACTTACCAGTTTGAAGTTTGATCTGTATTTTATGAGGAGTTACGATGAGGGATTACGTGCCCTCCGCTCCCACCCTCATTATATGGATCAAACTAAAAAATTGATGTCTCCTTATCTTTACTATGTTTACTTCAAAATAACTGTGTCTATCTGTGATTCCACACCGCTGCTTGGAAGTATGCCGCGCCTGCGCACTGAGCGGGTTCTTCACGTAATCCCTCATCGTAACTCCTCATAAAATACAGATCAAACTTCAAACTGGTAAGTTCTCGTTTAATCTTACTATTTTACCTCATATTTCCTTTTAAAAGTTTTTACCTTCTCCATTGTTAATTCTATTTTGAATGTTATTCACAAATCTGCTTTTTGCAGTGCATTTCAGATCATAATAATTCCTTTTTTATATTTGTTCCCATGTTACTTATGTTTCTCTGTTAGTTACCGTAAATCTGTATTCTCTAGTTACCATTCCTTAAGCCATTTAAGAAACTGTTTTACCTTACATATCCAATTCATCAGGATTTTGGACATCTCTATAAAATCCAACCTTCTTTGGGCTTAAGAAGGGAACACTGATTGTTCCAGTATCTCAAAATACCCTCTTCTTTCATTACTGCTACTTTTTCTGCAGATGTTCAAGACACGATATCCTTCCCAAAATGTAATGCAGAGACTGGCCACAAGATTCCACCTGGGGCCCACCATTAATATGAAAATGAATTTAATATTAATTATTTACTATTGTGACATATGCCTCTAGTTAGACTGACAAGAACTTCAGATGCTTTTTAAAAGTACTCTTCTTTCTAATTGTTCTACCAGCATGCAGAAAGCCGAATTATATTTGATCTTCCACCATTTTGCTTATTTCTTCACAGTTCTTTCATACTGTTCTACAGATCATCCTCTCTTGAATATGTTATTGAAGCCACAAGGAATTTCAGATGCTGGTTGTACAAAAAGAGACACAAAGTGCCGGAGTTTGAATAAGGATCCTGATCTGCAACGTCATTCTAAAGAAAGATCCCAACTTGAAACGTCACCTATCCATGTTCATCAGAGATGCGGCCTGACCCACTGAGATACTCAGCCTTCTGTGTCTTTGATTGAATATGTTTCTGGGTTACTTGGTAGGTAAGTAGCTGATATTCAAATATTTCTCTGGATACACCATTACCAAATTGTATTAGTCAGATTGTCACTCTGTAGTCTATCATGCCGGTGATTTATCCCAGAGCAGTATGACTTTAGGCCATAGAACGCACCCCACATTTCCAGGTAGTTTATGCCCAGTGTCTGTGATAATGATGCCTGCTGTGCCTTTCATCTACCTCCACAGATGGAGATGGAAATTGGTAGTACCCCAACCAAGCGCACTGGCATCAGTTTGTAGCACCACTAAGGGTTTGCTGATAACGATAGGGTTGGAACAATGCCGAATGTTATCCCTCCACCATTTTAATTCCATAAGCTTTGATTGGTGGCTTATTGGTCTGTCGAAATGACCAGTATTAACTTTGAGTGTTTGTATTTTTGCCCTTTGTAGATATTTGGTAATACAAAGGTCCAAATTGTGTGGCTGGAAAGGCAGACAGTATATGCCAATTACCCTTGCTACCAATCTGATAGATGGTTCACTGATGTCAGTGGGGTTGTTGCAGGCCTCAGTTAAGACTGTAGCCTTGTCCTTTGGTAAAGTCACCGACATGTGAGCTGTCACTTACCTAGAGGTCCAGGCTTAAAACTTGCCGTTATGGGGGAACGTCCTTCCACCCCTCCTCCTGCCGTTTTGACTTGTCAAAGCCAATGGCTCCGTTCTGTATAGTCTCCCGCCCAGCCATGGTGTTTAATCTGGCCGGTGCGGGAGCAAAGTCGGGCACAGCTGTTCCCTTGCGGGTGATTCCTGTGCCGCCTGCCGTTGTTTGCACAGCTCTACATGTTTCCCCACCTGTGAAACAATATGTGGAGAATAAAGACCGCAGTTTCACTTACCTGCAGGTCCAGGTTTAAACTGTCGCTACGGGGGAACGTCGTTCCACCCCGCCTCCTGCCGTTTCAACTTGTCAAAGTCGACGGCCCCATTCTGAATAGTCTCCCGTCCGGCCGTGGTGTTCTGGCCGACGCTGGACCAAAAGTCGGCACAGCTGATCCCACTTACGGGGCTTGTGCCTTCAGCTGCTGCTGGCTCCCGCAACGTCGCGGTCCTCCCCAGCCAGCTTCACTCGCAGCACTTGTGGACACTATTTTGTCCAGCTTCCCCCCGTGTGTAAAAACAGCGCGGGGACAAAAAACTACCGCAGAGTAATTCACTTACCTGCAGGTCGCGGTTTAAAACTTACCGCTGCGGGGGAATGCACCACCCCACCTGTCGTTTCGCAAGCGTGAAAGCGATATGACACGCATGCGTCCTGGCGGGGTTCTTCACGTAGTCACTCACGTGACTCCGAAGTAAAATTAATTATCCATATGGACACATCTTTTAAGTGTTAGGATACAGTCTTTTAGTTTTAGTTTTAGAGTTACAGTGCAGAAACAGGACCTTCGGCCCGCCAAGTCAATAGACAATAGACAATAGGTGCAGGAGTAGGCCATTCGGTCCTTCGAGCCAGCACCGCCATTCAATGTGATCATGGCTGATCATCCCCAATCAGTACCCCGTTCCTGCCTTCTCCCCATATTCCCATGACTCCGCTATTTTTAAGAGCCCTATCTAGCTCTCTCTTGAAAGCATCCGTAGAACCCGCCTCCACCTCCCTCTGAGTCAGAGAATTCCACAGACTCACCACTCTCTGTGAGAAAAAGTGTTTCCTCATCTCAGTTCTAAATGGCTTACTCCTTATTCTTAAACTGTGGCCCCTGGTTCTGGACTCCCGCAACATCGGGAACATGTTTCCTGCCTCTAGCGTGTCCAAACCCTTAACAAACTTATATGTTTCAATGAGATGCCCTCTCATCCTTCTAAACTCCAGAGTGTACAAGCCCAGCTGCTCCATTCTCTCAGCATATGACAGTCCCTCCATCCCGGGAATTAACCTTGTAAGCCTACGCTGCACTCCCTCAATAGCAAGAATGTCCTTCCTCAAATTAGGGGATCAAAACTGTACACAATACACCAGGTGTGGTCTCACTAGGGCTCTGTACAACTGCAGAAGGACCTCTTTGCTCCTATATTTGATTCCTCTTGTTATAAAGGCCAACATGGCATTTGCTTTCTTCACTGCCTGCTGTACCTGCATGCTTACTTTCATAGACTGATGTACAAGGACCCCCAGATACCGTTGTACTTCCTCTTTTCCCAACTTGACGCCATTTAGATAGTAATCTGACTTCCTGTTTTGGCTACCAAAGTGGATAACCTCACATTTATCCGCATTAAACTTCATCTGCCTTGCATCTGCCCACTCCCCCAACCTGTCCGAGCCACCCTGCATTCTCATAGCATCCTCCTCACAGTTCACACTGCCACCCAGCTTTGTGTAATCTGCAAATTTGCTAATGTTACTTTGAATCCCTTCATACAAATCATTGATGTATATTGTAAATAGCTGCGGTCCCAGCACCGAGCCTTGCGGTACCCCACTAGTCACTGCCTGCCATTCTGAAAGGGACCCGGTAATCCCTACTTTTTATTTCCTGTCTGCCAACCACTTCTCTATCCATGTCAGCACTCTACTCCCAATACCATGTGCCCTAATTTTGCCCACTAATCTCCTATGTGGGACCTTATCAAATGCTTTCTGAAAGTCCAGGTACACGACATCCAGTGTCTCTCCCTTGTCCATTTTCCTACTTACATCTTCAAAAAATTCCAGAAGATTAGTCAAGCATGATTTCCTCTTCATAAATCCCTGCTGACTCGGACCGATCTTGTTACTGCTATCCAAATGTTCGGCTATTTCATCTTTTATAATTGACTCCAGCATCTTCCCCACCACCAATGTCAGGCTAACAGGTCTATAATTCCCTGTTTTCTCTCTCCTGCCTTTCTTAAAAAGTGGGATAACATTAGCCACCCTCCAATCCACAGGAACTGATCCTGAGTGTATACAACATTGGAAAATTATCACCAATGCATCCACGATTTCTAGAGCCACTTCCTTAAGTACCCTGGGATGCAGACCATCAACTTACAAAATTCTTAAGAGGCTGGACAGGCTAGATGCAGGAAGATTATTCCCGATGTTGGGGAAGACCAGAACAAGGGATCACAGTTTAAGGATAAAGTGGGTATATATATTAATGATCTGGATGAGGGAATTGAAGGCAATATCTCCAAGTTTGCGGATGACACTAAGCTGGGGGGCAGTGTTAGCTGTGAGGAGGATGCTAGGAGACTGCAAGGTGACTTGGATAGGCTGGGTGAGTGGGCAAATGTTTGGCAGATGCAGTATAATGTGGATAAATGTGAGGTTATCCATTTTGGTGGCAAAAACAGGAAAGCAGACTATTATCTAAATGGTGGCCGACTAAGAAAAGGGGAGATGCAGCGAGACCTGGGTGTCATGGTACACCAGTCATTAAAAGTGGGCATGCAGGTGCAGCAGGCAGTGAAGAAAGCGAATGGTATGTTAGCTTTCATAGCAAAAGGATTTGAGGATAAGAGCAGGGAGGTTCTACTGCAGTTGTACAGGGTCTTGGTGAGACCACACCTGGAGTATTGCGTACAGTTTTGGTCTCCAAATCTGAGGAAGGACATTATTGCCATAGAGGGAGTGCAGAGAAGGTTCACCAGACTGATTCCTGGGATGTCAGGACTGTCTTATGAAGAAAGACTGGATAGACTTGGTTTATACTCTCTAGAATTTAGGAGATTGAGAGGGGATCTTATAGAAACTTACAAAATTCTTAAGGGGTTGGACAGGCTAGATGCAGGAAGATTGCTCCCGATGTTGGGGAAGTCCAGGACAAGGGGTCACAGCTTAAGGATAAGGGGAAATCCTTTAAAACCGAGATGAGGAGAACTTTTTTCACACAGAGAGTGGTGAATCTCTGGAACTCCCTGCCACAGAGGGTAGTCGAGGCCAGTTCATTGGCTATATTTAAGAGGGAGTTAGATGTGGCCCTTGTGGCTAAGGGGATCAGAGGGTATGGAGAGAAGGCAGGTACGGGATACTGAGTTGGATGATCAGCCATGATCATATTGAATGGCGGTGCAGGCTCGAAGGGCCGAATGGCCTACTCCTGCACCTAATTTCTATGTTTCTATGTTTCTATCAGGCCCTGGGGATTTATCAGTCCCATCAGTCTATCCAACACCATTTCCTGCCTAATGTGGATTTGCTTCAGTTCCTCCATCACACCAGAACCTCTGGCCACTACTATATCAGGAAGATTGTTTGTGTCCTAAGTGAAGACAGATCCAAAGTACCTGTGCAACTCATCTGCCATTTCCTTGTTCCCCGTAATAAATTCACCTTTTTCAGTCTTCAAGGGTCCAACTTTGGTCTTAAGTAATTTTTTCCTCTTCACATACCTAAAGAAGCTTTTACTATCCTACTTTATATTCTTGGCTACCTTACCTCTGTACCTCATCTTTTCTCCCTGTCTTGTCTGTTTGGTTATCTTCTGTTGTTCTTTAAACATTAACCAATCCTCTTGCTTCCCACTGATCTTTGCTACGTTGTACTTCGCTTTAATTTTTATACTGTCCCTGACGTCCCTTTTCAGCCATGGTTGCCCCTTTCTCCCCTTGGAATCTTTCTTCCTCCTAGGAATGAACTGATCCTGCACCTTCTGTATTATTCCTAGAAACACCTGCCATTTTTGTTCCACTGTCATCCCTGCTAGTGTGTATTTCCAGTCAACTTTGGCCAGCTCCTCCCTCATGGGCCCATAGTCCCCTTTATTCAACTGCAACACTGACCCATGATTTACCTCCAATTGTAGATTAAACCTGACCATGTTATGGTCACTGCCTCCTAATGGCTCATTAACCTCGAGGTCCTTTATCAAATCCGGTTCATTACATAACACTAAATCCAGACTTGCCTTCTCCCTGGTAGACTCCAATACAAGCTGTTCTAAGAATCCATCACAAAGGCACTCTACAAAGTCCACGCTGACCAGCGATCCTCGCACACTAACACAATCCTACACATACTAGGGACAAGTTACATTTATACAAAGTCAATTAACCTACAAACCTGTAGGTCTCTGCAGTGGAGGAAACTGAAGATCTCAGAGAAAACCCACATGGTCATGGCGAGAACATACAAACTTCATATAGATAGTGCCCGTAGTCAGGTTCGAACCAGGTCTCTGGCACTACAAGTGCTGTAAGGCAGCAACTCTACCGCTGCGCCACCGTGCTGTTAGTCCTTCAATACCAGGTGATTTGCGCAATTTCAATCTGCTTAATTTCTGTAGTACTTTGTCTTTATTGTATTTATTTATATTTCTGAACAAGTTACCAAAACTATAGTTTTAGTTACCCATCATTTCTGTAGCATTTGTAATGTCTAGTTTAATATCCCTGTTATTTCTTTATTTGCCATCATGGGTTTTTTAATTCAGGGCTCATGGGTGCTGTTGGTCCCTTCTTTGTTTTTACATAGTTGAAAAAGCTTTTATAATATTCTTCTTTCTACCCTGCTCTCACTCTTCCACCTTTCCCACCATTTCTGGTTATTGAATGCTTCTTTGCAAAACTCTACCAACCCTACTACCTATTGGCACCATTCTAAAATGTTACATTTAATGTAATAATCTATGTTGCCCCTTCAGTTATTCATGGATGGCTTAATTTATCCATGGAGAATGTATTCCCCAATGATATATACATGTGTTGAGCATTTTGATCGGATGCCATTGTTTATCTGCTGGCAAATCTTTTAATGTAATTGGCTGATCTACTTCAGCCATTGCACTCCTCCTCATTGTGATAGTATTTCTTATTTAATTTCAAGGCCCTGGCTTCCTTTTGAACAAAACAAAACATTTAATCACCAATTTGCCTACATCTCCCAAAATAAATTTTATTTATTTTATTCTCAGTATTTTGTCTGGATTTTGTGACATCTGTAGATGTTGAAATTTTCTACATCCAAATATCTGTTTGGGATTCTGTAAACAAGTGAACAGACACTGTCTGGTGTTTAAGTCAGCTTTAATCATCAGTCATAATAGCACAGTACAATATATGTTAGTTCCACTCTACCACTAGTGCGACTACGTAATATAGGAAGTGAGTGTTCATATGAAGTGTTCAATAGGGTGGAGTTAGTGGTAGTATATTACTCTGATTGGTTCACATGCAATAACCAATCTACATCCTTCCCCATAGAGGAAAGAGTCGTTAATCAGTTGTTAGAATACATGCGGTTAAAGATACTCACCGTATCTGTCCGGCGGTCTACTAACTCGATCCGATCGCGTATGGACAAACCCCTTCCCCTCCGTCCTGGAATAGTTAGTAGGGCTGAGTGGTGGAGAACCTGAGAATGAGAACGCAGCCGGGGAACCCGGAGATGAACGGCAGGGCGAGCATGCATGTCCAGGGGTACTGTGGAGTGAGGGAACCGAACGCCGCGGGGAGTGCATGCTGGGGCCAGGGGGTCGGGTATGGACAGCAGCAGCAGTTGGGCCTTGAAGATCAACGGTGGGGCATGAGGACCTGGAGGAGTAGGTCGCGGTTCGTTCACGGGCAGAAGATGTTGACGGCTGCGTCGGTACAGAGCACCATCGACCATTGAGTGGTTTGCTTGACATCATAGGAGTGCTTCCGGACATCATGTTTTTCCTGAATGCGCTTCTGGACTGCAGCTGGTTTGAGCACCTGTGGTTTTAGCTGTTCCTGGGCAATGGGTAGTTGGGGCCTCGTCGTGCGAGACATCAGGCGCTGGGCGGGAGAGCCCCGGACGCAATCCCTAGAGATGTTTCTAAGGTTTAACAGATCTAGGTAGACATTGGATTTGGCAAGATGTGAATGTTCCATCAGCTGCTTTGCGCTTTACGCTCAGTTGGATTGAGGGTATTGCACAGGATTGCACAGTCGCCGGAGTCGATGGCGAGAAGGAGGTTGTTGTGCACCTTCAACAGGGCAGACTCTGTGCTGTGGTGGGCCCTGAAACCTGATTGGAAACTTTCCAGGATGGAATTTTGGTGTAGATAAGGCATTAGTTGGTCTAGAATTACCTTTTCAAGGACTTCTGAGAGGAAAGGCTGTTTGGAAAGAGGTCTGTAGTTACTAGGCCAGGTGGGGTCTAGGTTAGTTTGTTTCAGGAGGGTCTGGACCACCATGTGGTTGAAACAGGTTGGAATAGTGCCAGTGGCCAGAGAACTGTTGATGATAGAGAGGATACTGGGAACGACTATTGCAAAGACATCCTTGCAGATAGATGCAGAAATGGGTGGAGAAATGGCAGGTAGAATTTAATCTGAACAAGTGTAAGATGTTGCACTTTTGGAGGTCAAATGTAAGCGGAAAATATACAATTAATGGCATGACCCTTAATACCATTGATGTACAGAGAGATCTCTGAATCCAAGTCCATGTCACTGAAAGTGGCAAGTCAGGTGAATAGAGTGATAAAGAAGGCATATGGCATGCTTGCCTTCATCAGTGTAAGAATTAGGAAGCCACGATCCCGCGTTACAGGATTTGGTTGGAGTATTGTGTGTAGTTCAGGAAGAATGTGCAGGCTTTGATCAGGGTGCAGATGAGGTTTACCAGAATGATGTCTAGATTAGGGGCTATTAGCTACATGGAGAGATTGGACAAATTTGAATTGTTTTCTCTGGAACTCCAGAGGATGAGGGGAGACATGATAGAGATATTTAAAATTATGTGAGGAATAGATAAAGTAATCAGTCAGTACCTTTGTCCCAGGAAGATAATATAAAATAGCTTTAAGGTGAGAACGGCAATGTTTAAAGGAATTGTGTGGGGCAATTTTTTTTTACACAGAAGGTGGTGAGTGCCTTGAAGATGCTGCCAGGGGTGGAGGTAGAGGCAGATATGGCAGTGTCATTTAAGAGACTTTTGGATAGGCACATGGATATGCAGGGAATGGAGGGATATGGATTATGTGCAGGTAGATAAGAGTTAGTCTTGACATCATGTTTGGTACAGACATTGTGGACCGAAGGGTCTGTGCCTGTGCTGTACTGTTATAACTCCACTGTTCACAGGCTTTCAGCCGGAGTAACACACATATATTACAGCCCTCTGTCTTCTATGAGTAAACCAGTTGTGAATCCAAACGACCAGGTCACATATTCTATTTTCACGGATGCTACTTGATGCCCTGAGTTTTTCTAGCATTTTCTGCGTTTGTTATCACTGAGTGTCACCAGACCAGTTGGCTCCGGGCCTCATCACTTGACCGAAGCATTGACCAAAAGAGCTGAATTCCAGAACTAATGTCAGAATGATTGTCATTGGCAACGAAGAGTCATAATAAACTGGAGTCAAATGGGCACCAAGAAGAAAACACACATAATGGCAGGGGCCGGCAAAGTGCGGTTGGTCCAGTTGCCAGAGATAAATATCTACACGACTACAGCAGGACATACTCCGGGCATAGTCAATGCCCAATGATTCTCAACTGTTTTAGCAATCAATTAATTCCTTCCATCATGTGTAGAGGATTGCTGAAAATCAAATACTATCTGCAACTGTGTGACTCCTCTTAAGGCTGGCATTACAACAAGTGAAGCACGAATCTCCATATGGGGTGATAGAATATCCACTCTACCTCCCTCAACTACCATGGGACTAACGGCAAGTGAGCAACTCCCTCCTGGTGCAGACGCAGGTTGGGCCAGATGGAAATGCCTCAATCGATTGAGAACTGGTGCTGGCAGAGCCAAGGTGCCTCTAAACAAGTGGGGCTATAACCCCAATGATGTCACCTGCGAATGTGGTATTGAACCACAAACAATGGAGCACCTGCTGAAATGCCCTCAACTGGAAAACCAATGCACTGCTGCCGATCTCGCTGCCTGCAATGAAAATGCCGAGAAGTGTGTTCAGCTCTGGCTGAACAATATCTAATCTTGTGATGTAGACTCGATAAGAAGAACTAGACCTGAACAACATAGATTGATAAATGGCAAGTAACATTTTCACTAAAGAAGTGCCAGGCATTGACTATCTCCGAGAACAGAAAGACTGGCCACCTATACTTGACATCGTTGACATTCAAAATGCAGAAGAGGGCGGCACGATGGCACAGCCGTAGAGTTGTTGCCTTACACTGCTTGCAGCGCCAGAGACCCGGGTTTGATCGCGACCACGGGTGCTGTCTGTACGGAGTTTGTACGTTCTCCCCGTGATCGCATGGATTTTCTCCGAGATCTTCAGCTACCTCTAACACTCCAAGACGTACAGGTATGTAGGTAAATTGGCTTGGTAAAAGTAAAAACTGTCCCTAGTGTGTGTAGAAGAGTGTTAATGTGTGGGGTTCGCTGGTAAGCGTGGACCTAGTGGGCCGAAGGGCCTGTTTCTACGCTGTATCTCTAAACTAAACAACACTAAATGAAACAAAACTAAAACTAAGACATTGTCCTCAAGTAGGGAGACTGGAAAGACCATATTTAGGTTGGTGGGGCGGGGGGGGGCAAAGAGTTAGGTTTATTGCATTTAATATTTTTCCGTCATTAAATATTTATGGCTCAAGTGCTTTCAAAAATATTTTTCAAAGACCCATTTCACTCTTGTGTAAGTGGTGATGTAATAAGGTCCTAGGTAGATGCAGTGAATTTCAGACACTAATGTTAACTGTCCATGGCTTTGCTGGCCCAGTTTCTCAATGTATGCAATTTCACGACTGCTAAACCCAATTTTATGTGGATTTACAAATACAAAATGTACACACATGGATCCAATTTCATGGCAAGAGTTCTTAAAAATTAAATAGATGACCTGACATGTTAACACAATAGTAGGCACCTCATGGAGTTATCTTGAATCTTGAAATGAATGACAATGACAAATCATGAATCTCAAGGATTTTTACTCACATTCGTGTGCTTTGTAATCAGTCTGTGAACATCAAAGTAGTTCAATCTCTCTTTCAGGCTACATTCACAGGTTGGGACAAACAAAGTATTCATGAAAAAGGTCAGACTCCTCACTTTAGATTAGCAATTGCAACAAATTTTGTTTAGCAACTGAATTGTACTTATTTATGTTTTTTAATGTAATTATTAGGCAAAATTCAGCTACTGTGCACCACAGCTTACTTTATTTTTAGAGGAATGCCAAATAAATTAACAAAGAGAGAGTGTTAACTTATTGATTCAGAATTTGGAAATCAGCTATTGAATGGAGGGCAAACCTGGAGGACAATAGAGCATTGAAGGTTATGAAAGTTCTGTGCCAACGGCGACAGTGGAAGAGATAATTGGAAGTTCTTCAATCGACCATTAACCTTCCTGCTCAGGACAGCATTTTAAATTCAGATTCTGACTCCCGGCTGGCAGTTCATAGGCAATGTGTGATACATTGATTTCAAAAGCAAATTTGCAAATGAGCAAACAGTAGGTTCATTTAATGCATATGTCAGGATAATGTTCAGAGACTTAATTCCTTTTTTCAGAGACAGGGAGGTAGGTCTTAAAAAAATGCATTTACATTTATGAATTGTAAGTAATGACAGGGCTGTAGGTTTTGGCACCACATTTGAAGAGAATATCAAAGGTTAGAGAGACTGCAGAGAGGATTTACTGGTTCAATGCTTGGGATGAGGTACTTGAGTTATGCAGATGCTAGAGTAACTGGGATTGTTCTTCTTGGACCAGACGCTATTTGTATTAGATTTAACCCAAGATATTTACCATTATTATAAAGGGTTGAGATGAAGATGGTACCAAAGAAACAGTCCCGCATATGGGACAGTTAGTAACTGGACCACATAAATTCAAGATAACACAGATGAGAGACAGAAAAAAAGGTGAAATAGTTGCACCATTGATGGAACTCAATTGGAGGCCTCATAGCTCCAGAAGTCTGGTTTGATTTTAACATTCTCTACTGTTTGTGTGCAGTTTGCAAGTTCTCTCTGTCGGTTTACTCAGGGTGCTCTGGTTTCCTCCCATATCTCAGACTTAGGTTAATTGACAAATGTACACTTCCATGAGTGTCTAGATAAATAGTAAAATTAGGGTGAATTGATGGGAATGTGAGAGTTGTGAAAATGGGTGCTTGATGGTCATCATGAACTTAGTGGGCTAATGGGCCTGTTTCCATGCTGTATACCTCTATGGGTCTGTGACTCTGTTAACATTGTGTGGCGTTACAACCTCAAAAGGATTGACTTAATTGTTGGTGAAAGTAGACACAATGGTAACTGTCAAAAGGCAATTGGATATATTTTTCAGGAAGGAAATATTTGCTGACATTTGGTATTGATTTATTATTGTCATGTGTACTCAGGTACAATACATTTTTATTTGGAAGATGAACAAGGGAGTGGGATTAATTGGATGTTTTTTTTTCAAAGCTGGTACAATAACAATGGACTCCGCTTTGGATTCTTACAGTGCATCAGATATAAGGGTTGGGTTTTCTTTTCTTTTTTTTTTTTTTTTTTTTTTTTTTTTTTTTTTTTTTGATGGTGCAGAGGTTTTTTTTTTTAATTTGTTTATTTTATTAGAAGTTAATACAGTACAAAACAGTACAGTGGAACCTAATTTAAGGGGCCAACTATGTCATATTGTAATCCATTCTATGTACAACCTCTAGTTTTATATTATGAGAAGGAAGTAAGCAAGACAAGAAAAAGAAAACAATAGAAAGGGGAAAAAGTGGAAAAATAGATGGTAGAGAGTAGAAAAACGTGAAGTGTGTATATAAAAAAAAAAAAAATAAAAAAATAAAAAGTGGAAAGTAGAAATAGAAGAGAAGGCCCCTTAAAAGAGAAATTTTCAAATCTGTATTCGGAGATGTAGATCTATCCACGTCATGAACTGAAATCAGCAATCCTTATGGTACCGCTGCATCACATGATTCCAAAAAGTCGATGAAAGGAGACCAACTCCTTAAGAATTGGTCATATTTATCTATTAGTCGGAGTCTCATTTCTTCAAGGCGTGCTATGTCCATCATATTCCTAATCCACATTTTAACAGTTGGTATGGTTGTATTTTTCCAAAATTTAAGTATCAATTACTTTCCAATTATTAGCCCATAATTTAAAAAAACATTTTGGTCTTTATTTAAATTGGTATCTTCTCCTATTATTCCAAATATAATCCATCCATTTTGGATTCTATTCTTGACTTGAAGAGCTTTGTAAATATATCAAATATATCACTCCAAAATTTATTCAACTTTGTACATCCTACAAATGAATGTGTTATATTAGCGTTTTGAAACAAACATTTATCGCATCTGGGAGAGACGTTTGGATAACATTTATTCAACCTCGTTTTTGAATAATATAGTCTATGTAATAATTTGAATTGAATTAAATTATGTCTTGCATTAATAGAACAATTATGTGTATTCATCAAATACTTTTCCCATCTATCCTTCGAGATCTTTATCATTAGCTCATGTTCCCAATCTTCCCTTAGTGCTTCTGTTGAGGGTGATTCTCTATATAATATATTATTATAAAAGTATGATATTAATTTTTGTGAATCAGCCTTAATATTCATTGCTTCTTCTAAAGGGTCTAAAAATATAGTTTGAAATCTATGTGTATATTTCTTCATAAAGTCACATACCTGTATATATTTAAAATATTGATTATCCTTCAATTTAAATTTTAATTTTAATTGTTGAAATGATAACAGTTTGCCCAATTCATACATATCCCCTACTTTCCTAATCCCCAGTCTATCCCATTGTTGATATGTGTTGTCGATGAGAGAAGGTTTGAATGCGGGGTTGTTCAATAGTGGGGTTAGTACTGATAAATTATTTAATTTCAAGGATACTTTTATTTGTTTCCAAATTCTTATTATATTGTGAATAATTGGGTTCTTCTTATATATTATACTATTCAATTTTATCGGTGAGAGCAGGATCGTTCCTATATCGTGCGGATAGCACTCCTCTTTCTCCATTCTTATCCACTCCAACTGCTGAGTGGAACTATCCAGCCAGTACATTATGTTCTTAATATGCGCTGCCCAGTAGTAATACATAAAGTTAGGTAATGATAAACCCCCAACTTCTTTAGATTTGCACAAATGCTTTCGTTGAATTCTATGTGTTCTGTAATCCCATATAAAATTAGTGATAGTGGAATCTAGTTTTTTGAAAAAATATTTTGGAATATATATTGGGATCGCTTGAAACAAATATATTAATTGTGGTAAGAAAGTCATTTTTATAGCGTTAATTCTACCTATCAATGAGAGCGGAAGCGTTTTCCAAAATGTAATCATATCATTCAGTTTATTTAATAGTGGTATAAAATTGACACTAAACAATGATTTGTGTCTTCTCGTAATTTGAATACCCAGATACTTGAATTTTTCTGTTGCAATTTTGAAGGGGAATTTTAGTAAGTGTCTCGAATCCTGTCGTTTTAAAGACATAATTTTGCTTTTATTCCAATTTATTCTATATCCTGAAAAAGAGCTGAATTCCTCAATTAGTGTTAATAAGGTAGATATACTCGTTTGTGTATTAGTAATATATAAAAGGATATCATCAGCATATAGTGAAATTTTATTCTTTGAGTCCTTAGTGTTATATCCGTGAATATTTGGGTGATTTCTAATCTTTTCGGCCAACGGTTCTATCATAAGGGCAAATAGCAATGGTGATAAGGCACACCCTTGCCTATTACCCCTTGATAAGTAACATTTTGGAGATAGCGTATTGTTAATTAGTATTCTTGCCGTAGGTCTATCGCAAAGTAGTTTAACACATCTAATAAAATTCTCTCCCATATTGAATTTTTGGAGTACCTTGTATAAATACTGCCATTCTACTTGATCAAATGCCTTCTCTGCATCCAGCGTGACAATTGAAATATCTTCATTGTCCTCATTATGAGAGTACATTATATTGAAAAGCCTTCTCAAATTATTAAATGATTGTCTTTTGGGTATAAATCCCGTTTGATCCGTATTTATTAAATTGTTAATATAATTATTTAGCCTTCTAGCTAGAATCTTTGCTAAAATTTTCTGATCCGTATTTAGAAGTGAAATAGCTCTATAAGAACCCGGTTCATCTAAATCTTTATCTTTTTTTGGTATAAGTGTTATTGTTGCTTCTGCTAGGGTTTCTGGTAGTTTATTTTCAGTATAAGCCTGCGTGTATAAATTGAATAATCTTGGTACAATTGACTCCTGAAATCTTTTATAAAATTCATTACTAAAACCGTCTGGTCCTGGGGTCTTCCCATTTTTCAGTGAGTTTATTATTTGTTTTATTTCTTCATTAGTAATCCGTGCTCCTAATTGCTCTTGTTCTAAACTATCCAATTTTGGGAGCTTGCAATTATCTAAAACATTTGTAATTTTACTTACATCTGTATTTATTTTAGATGTATATAAATTGTGATAAAATTGGGCAAACCTCTTATTAATATCCTTAGGCAGTGTTAAAAACTCACCCTTATCCGATTTAATTTTAGTAATAGTTTTTTCCTTTTCTCGTTGCTTCAGTTGCCTCGCAAGTAATTTATGTGGCTTATCCCCAAATTCGAAGTGTGCTTGTTTTGTAATTTGGAATAATCGTATTACTCTAGCCGATAGTATTCTATTGACTTTATATTTCAATAAAGTTATCTTATTATGTTTATTTATGGTTGGGTCAGTTGCATTGTCCAGTTCTAGTAATTTTATTTTCTGTTCTATCTGCTGAAGTTCTCTTTTATTTTCCTTATTTTGAAAACTTTGGTAAGAAATTATGACACCGCGAATATATGCCTTGAAGGTTTCCCATAATAGCGGTGCAGAAATACCCGGCGTGTCATTTATTTCGAAAAAAAGTTTTATTTGTTCTTTTATATACTCATAACCCTGCGGGTTATTTAATATATGTACATTGAATCTCCAAAAAGGTTTTATACTCGGCATTCCCTCAATTTTAAGTATAAAAGTCAATGGTGAATGATCAGAAATAATACTATTATGATATGATGGTTTATTCGTATACGGGATTAATTTTGTGTCCAATAAAAAATAGTCAATTCGCGAATAAATTTTGTGAACTGATGAATAAAATGAGTATTCCCTACCACTTGGATTTGCTATTCTCCAAACATCAGCTATGTTATTATTTTTTATATAAGTATTTAAAAATTCACAGGTCTTAGTTTTAACAAGATGCTTCCCTAGCTTTATTGATTTATCTAAGTATGGATCTATAACACAGTTAAAATCTCCCCCCATTATTATATTTTGATAATTATGCACTGCGATTAAATCTATTATTTTCCTAAAAAATTGTGGGTTATAAAAATTAGGCGCGTAAATATTTATCATAGTTAATGGTGTATTGTAAATTTCTCCCGTGACTATAACATATCTTCCCTCTTTATCAGATATAGATTTCTTTAATTTAAAAGGTATACCCTTCCGAATTATAATAGCCGTGCCTCTTGCTTTAGAGGTGAATGAGATGTAATAGGTTTGACCTATCCAATTTGCCCTTAATCTGATCTGAGTTTGTTGTTTCAAATGTGTCTCTTGTAGGAAAGCAATATCCATATTTAATGATTTTAATTGTGCCAGAATGTTACCCCTCTTAATTAGCTCATTTGCACCTCTGATGTTCCAACTACAGAAGGTGAGACCTCTGATATTTATTCGACTATTATCTTGCATTGGCTATTATTACCAGACTGTATGATTCATGTGATGCAGCCAAGTACCTCGGAATCCCGAATCCAGAGTTGTCCTTCATAATTTCTACAGTAGTTTTACATCTCCTGACACTATTAAACATAATTAAGGGAAAGAGAAAAACATAAAATAAAGTGTACATAAAAATTATTAAGTCATACAACACATAATTGTGAATAAACAAAAAAAGTGAATGTAATTTATCAAAAAAGCGATAAAAGCGATAAATTACAAAAAAGCCACCTAAGGTAGCTAGGTTTGTTTTCAACATTCAAAATTCCGATGTATCAAATATTCACTGTTAAATATTACAAAAACAAATTGTTCTGAGGCTGTTCATTATGATGTAAGTTTACCATTTTAAAATATATAAAAGTAAATAAGGGATGGTCAGATCAAACAAACAGCCCCTACGGTGACTGGGATGTCTCACTGAAACACTTCAGAAGGCATTAAGAGTCAACAACATATCCACGTGCTCACAATATAGGTGAAGAATGGAGATGACCAATATGAAGGCAGGCTCACTTTCTTAGGGACATGAGTGAAGCATTTAAATATTAACAAGAATATTAGTTTAGTTTAGTTTAGAGATACAGCTCAGAAACAGGCACTTTGGCCCACCGAGTCCACACTGACCAGCGATCCCCACACATTAACACTATCCTACACACATTAGGGACAATTTACACTTATACAAAGCCAATTAACCTACAAACCTGTACATCTTTAAAGTGTGGGAGTAAACCAAAGATGTCGGAGAAAACCAATGCGGTCATGGGGAGAACGTACAAATTCCATTCAAACAGCACCCGTTATTGGGATCAAACCTGGGTCTCCAGAGCTGCAAGCGCTGTAAGGCAGCAACTCTACCGCTGCACCACTATGCCGCCCTAAATACTGTGATTTTCTGAAGTTAATCCACAAACATAATTTTTTCTGATTTTGGTAACATCACACAGCAGCTACCCTTCACATGGGTTAAATTCAATATTTAATTCTTAATATGACTCAACTAATG
Source organism: Amblyraja radiata (assembly GCF_010909765.2). Classification (NCBI taxonomy): domain Eukaryota; kingdom Metazoa; phylum Chordata; class Chondrichthyes; order Rajiformes; family Rajidae; genus Amblyraja; species Amblyraja radiata. The sequence continues at coordinate 70,187,861 of NC_045958.1, read as the reverse complement.
TATCTTGAAAGGGATGTGGTGCACTGAAAGGGAAGTGGTGCACTCGGAGGCATGCTCCAAGGAAGTATTTGTCAAATGCAACAAAAATTATGAAATGTTATATTAAACATGATGATGTGAGAGGAGTAGTTTTGATCCTCTGACAGAAGTACACTAATCAGGTAAATTATAAGATTGGCAAGGAATTTTTATTCAGCAAAAAAAACCTGGCATAATATAGCACATCCTATAAACCTTGTCCCTGCCTGAAGCATTCATTCTGTGTGTTCCATGTTCACTAATGTTCAAAAACTTGTTATAAATACCCAATAGTTTCTGTTTTTGTTTCAAACTTACAAGCTCACAAGAACACAAAGTATGATCAAGATATGGCCGCTTGGCCCCTCAAGCCTGCACTACACAATTTGTAATGTTTTATATTTCCATTTAATTCGTACAATCTCTCTCAATACCTAATTCTTATTTTTGCTTCCACAGACTCAAAGGGTCAGCTGAAAGAATGAATTCAATGCTTTTGCCAATTGCTATGGGGACATATTGTCTTCTGACCTCCATTTCTTCATCATTTTGCAGACTAAAAGGTTACTATTCAATCAACCAACAGTAGAAGTCAAAATAGAAACTAAGGTGTTACATGAATAGGCACAGGTTTGTTGTCATTGTGGCAAAGATAATTCAATTACATGGGACTTTGAGAGATTGCTCCTGCGTCAGCCATAATGTTCATAATGAGATTTTCACGAATGACAATATATAGCCTGGATGGCCATTAAAAAAAACATTGTGGTGAATTTAATGTTCTTCACATTTTCATTTCTGTGTTGTATCGTTAACAGATCTTTTCATCAGCCAGACAGACACCATTTCAGATTGGGATCCTTCTTCAGACTGTAATGGCCCGAATCTTTGCTCATCCATTCCCTCCGGAGATGCTGCCTAACCCACTGAGCAATTTAAACATTTTGTGTTTTACTCAAGATTCCAGCATCTAATATAACAATATAACCATATAACAATTACAGCACGGAAACAGGCCATCTCGGCCCTTCTGTCCATGCTGAACACTTATTCTCCCCTAGTCCCATCTACCTGCACTCAGACCATAACCCTCCATTTCTTTCCCGTCCATATCTGTAATTCCTTATGTTTCCATATGTTCTTGACTCCGTTTGTGAATTACTGCACCACGGATGCAAGATGTCTGATGAAAAGCAGAAGATTCCAGAAGTGCTCAACAGGTCAGGCAACATCCGTGGGGAGGGAAACAGGATTGGCATTTCACAATCAGAACATAAAAACCAAGGAAACAAGCTGCAGAAAGGAAGGAACTGAAGGGAACTGGGAAAATGTCTCTTAGCTACAGATCAAAGTTCTCAATGTTCGAAGACAGGAAACAAAAGAGTCAAAATGAACAATCTTTGGTGAGAAAGGACAGAATAAGATGGATACCTGAAATCATTACTTTTAATACTGTCTCAATGACTGCATTGTGCAGAGATGAAAGAGCTGGTGCTCTTCCTCCTTGTTGGTATCATTGAAGCATTGTAGGATATCAAAGATAGCAAGGCCAGAGTGCAAATTGAATTACAGTGCAAATTATTGAAAGCCCAGAGTAGGCCTTGTGGATTGAATGGAGTTGTTCTGTAAATCAGAATCCATGTTCGGTTTCTCTAAAGGAGCCCACATTGTGAGCACTGAATGCAATATACCAAATTAAGAATGCAAGGGAATTGCCGCTTCTGTTTAAAGGAATGTTTGAGTCCCTGAATGATGGGAAGAGAAGAGGCAACCCATCCCCTTCTCACAGTACATTCCTGCACAGCCAAGAGGGGTGAGACACCTGGCCCCTTTACCTCTTCCCTTCACTGATCACTCCATTGACTATTCTCTCCACAATTGTAAACACATTTTGTTTTCTCACTCTGCCAATTACAAATTCATTTACTTGCTGCAGATTTACAGTTGCATTAAATATGACAACACTACATATACTGTAATTGTACAATAAATTATTGATTGATATAGATGCACCAGGAAATAAATGTGGTGTGACCTTGGTGGTGCAAAGTCCAAAGTAGTTCAGTTCTGAGATAGGGTTATAGTTAAAATTGTGCTGGGTGATGGTTGAGTAAAAACTTGAACCTGGAGGTTACAGGATCCTGTACCTTCTTCCTGAAGGTAGCAGTGAAGTGAGATAATGGCCAGTGTGGTGCATATTTTTGACGATATTAACCTTATAAAATACTTACTTATTTCATTATAAAATACATGGGCAATATCTTCAGGACTACTTCAGCAAGTACTGAAAGAAGAGCTTTGATTTTGTACTCTTAGGATAAAATAATGTTTTCAAACTACTAAAGTAACCTATTTCTAATCCAAAGGAATCATGCCTGTTTTTTTTTACCAATCATGGGACCAGAAATGTCTCTCCAAACAACCAATAGATTAATGGTATTCATTGGCTTCTGTGGGAACAAAATAAATGTTCTTTCAATTTAAGTCAGACCAAATAGCATTTTCTAAAGAGCTGTCAAATCCAATAAATCCTGCAGTGCTTGATAATTAGATGTTACAGTTCACTGATGCAGAACACCCTTACATTCCCAGTTTTTTTTTTAAACTCAGGAAGTTAAGTTGTACCACACACCAGAAACAGAAGTGTGGCATTCTTGTGGTTTATGTGGTTAGTCTACTGTGGGAGCATTGTTTACGGGAAGAAAAGCACAAGGTGTAGGAGTAACAGCGATCAGGCAGCATCTCTGGACGTCATGGATAGGTGATGTTTCGGGTCAGGACCTTTCTTCAGACTGATGGGACAATATCCTCCAGATTTGCTGCCTGACTCACTGAGTAACTCCAGCACTTTATGTGCTTTTATTAATAAATCAGCATCTGCAGTTCTTGTATCTACATTATTTATGGATATTAATTTATATCCGCAACCGTATAACAACTTGTTTGAAACGTGCAGTGAATAGATGTCACGCAACAGGAAAAAATAGATAACTATCAGATAACAACAACCCACCATTCTCTCTCATGTAGTACCATACATCAGATGGATATTATGTTTATGAGTCTCAAAATTATTTTGGTTTCAGAAATAACTTTTGGGCAGCAGAGTGGCGCTGTGGTAGAGTTGCTGCCTTACATTGCTAGAGACCTGGGTTGAATCCTGACCTTGGGTGCTATCTGTACGGAGTTAATACATTCTCCCTGTGACCGTGTGGGTTTACTTTGGCTGCTCCGGTTTCCTCCCACATTCAAAAGATGTACAGGTTTGTAGGTTAATTAGCTTCGGTAAAATTGGAAAAATTGTCCCTGGTGTGTAGGATAGTGCAAGTGTACAGGGTGATCGCTGGACAATGCGGACTCAGTGGGCAAATGGCCTGGTTCCCAACTGTACCTCTTAAGTCTAAAGTCTAAATAACAAATGAGAGTAATATTTGTATGTGTTTCTCTGGCAACCAAACTTTACTTTTCATTCTCATGATCTCATGCTTTGAAATCAGCATATAAATCAAGAAGAAAAGATCACCATGCTTTGAATATATCATTTTATGTCTATCCTTGATTTAAACCAGCATCTGCAGTTCCTTCCAACACATTTCACTGCATTTTATGTTGTAAATGTCAAATTTTCAACTAAATTAGCAGTCTTTCAGAGCACATGAAGCACAGTGTTTGAATAACTTAAGATATGACATATCACATTTATATCTATTGCCCAATCTATTTATCTATATCTACCCAATCAAAAGGCAGCGCCTTTACCACCTCAGGCAATTGAGGAAATTCAGAGTGTCTCCGAGGATCCTCCAGTGCTTCTACGCAGCGGCGGTGGAAAGCATCTTGTCCGGGAACATTACCATCTGGTTTGGGAATTGCTCTGCCAAGGACAAGAAGGCTCTGCAGAGAGTAGTTCGTTCGGCCGAACGCACTATGGGAACTTCACTTGCCCCCCTGCAGGAACTATACATCAGGAGGTGCAACTCCAGAGCCAACAATATCATGAGAGACCCCTTCCATCCCTGCAACGGACTGTTCCAGCTGCTACGGTCAGGCAAACGCCTCCGTTGCCATGCGGTGAGAACGGAGAGGTTGAGAAGGAGTTTCTTCCCAGAGGCCATTCGGACTGTAAACGCCTATCTCACCAGGGACTAACTCTACTGAACGTTTTTCCTTCCATTATTTATTATGTAAAAGAATATGTGTGTTATGATTGTGTTTATAGTTTGTTTGGTTGTTTGGTTGTTTGTCTTTTGCACAAAAGTCCGCGAGCAATGCTACTTTCATTTCACTGCACATCTCGTATGTGTATGTGACAAATAAACTTGACTTGACTTGACTTGACTTGATCCATCCATGTGCCTCCAATGGTCAATGCAGCCTGCCAACTATTTAATTACGTATACCTTTTCTTCAAATTGCTGCTGTTTATCTGAAGAAGGTGCTCTGTCAATTCTACACATTTTGACTTTGTAAGAATGAAATAGTGGCCAGATATGTTTGAGTCAGCATGCGAGAGATTAGAAAGGGAACTTTGAGTGATAATGTTACCATGGGCCTGCCTCTCTTCTCATTCTGAGTGGTGTATATTTGTGGGCTACTTCTGAGGAAGCCTTACATTGTTGGCAATGTAGATATAGCTGCATAGTAGCAAAACACTGTCCAATACATAGTAGACACACAACCCTGGAACTTTGGTTTGGCGGAGGTAAATATTTACAGCATTAGAGACAGCTAGCATGGAAACAGGTCCTCCAGCCCACTGAATTAACCATCAACAACCCATTTATAGTAATCTTATTTTAAATTCTCCCACATTCCTCAAAACATCCTCAAATGCACACTCACCCACACATGCAGGGCTATTAAAAATGGCTTACTAATCTTACTAGCTGTATCTTTGGGATGTGGTATAAAACAAGATAATGCGGTATAATAATGCTGTGAAATGAAAATTGATAATAAACCAAATCTTTCACAGGGATGATGTATAAAGCTACCCAGACAGTACCTGAGATCAGGATTGAACCTGGCACCCTGGTGTTTTAAGAAAGTGAGACTATTGGCTATTGTACTAGGCCACCTGGGTGATTCATCTTTTCAACGGCCTATGCATATTGGTTCATCCATTCACGTAGCAATCCAATAGTTTATAGTTATATCAATCTTGCTCTGCATTCAACCAACTAACTCAATTGATCACCAAAAGGAACAAGAGCTTTCCTCTTTCCCATTAAGAATACTGAATGATGTATACTCTGGACTGCTTTGATTTTTAACCTGTTGCTGAAGTGTTTGTGTGTTATTATAACACTTCCAAAGAACATATGGTAGTTCTGTTCTCCAACTATAAATCATTATTTAAAATATTCTGTTGCAACTTTGTTTTTTTTCCAACCTGTCCCACTGATCTAATAGCCTGGCATGTAAGATAGTTGCTTAAATTCCCTTTACAAGATTAATTCCTAAACAAACCTTTTCTTTGGCCGAACATATGTTGGGCACTGATGCACAAAATTAGCAGCTGTCAGTGCAAACCACTCTAAATACACCTTTACCTCTTTGTGTACCCTCTGTCATTCGTATTAAAACACTCAGCTAAGGCTGCCGGCCCCCTAACAAGAGTGAATTAATTCCATGCTGGACTGGATCTTTTGTCGTGTTACTCAAAGTTGTAAAGAAATTTACTCCTGAATCGACCATATTTGATTTTTTGTATTTGATACTCCTGGACTGTATTTCTATCTATGCTTTGAGAGGAATGTATCACTATTATCTATATAACTAAAAGTATCATCTTGACCACTTCCTGTCTGTGCTGCATATTAATTTTAGAAAAAACGCTACCATATATTGCTATGATTTTTGGCCATCTAACTCACAGTCCTCCTCTGCTGAGGCAGCCCTGAGGATTTTTCCGATCAATGAAAAATAAATAAACTACGAATGTTTGAAAAATCTTGATCAGCTGATTTGTCCTCTCGCCTGTCAATCACCACGATGAAGGTAACACCCCTTCCAGAGGGCCAGGAATATAAAGCCCGGGAGGTTGGACATCAGTCAGTTACCCTGGAAGACGGTGAGTGAGAGTTAAGCCCTGAACTTTGAGTCTCTGCCGTGGGTGAAATGAACTCTGCTTGAAATGAAATGAATTGGTAGTCTGCATGGTATGAAATGAATTTGCTGGCCTGCACTCTGCTTGCAATGGTATGAAATGAATTTGTTGGCCTGCACTCTGTTTGAAAAGGTATGAACTGAATTTGGTAGCCTGCACTCTGCTTGGAATGCTATGAAATGAAATTGAATTTGGTGGCCTGCACTCTGCTTGAAATGGTATTTCAAGGAATAGCCATGAGTGAACTGCCAGTCCACCAGCCGTGAGTCGATCAACTGCCATCCCACCAGCCTAACTGAAACCATTCATTTCTGCTCATAAGGTCACTATTAGCCCATACACCAGTCCCTTTTGCCCTAAATGCCCAAATTAGCTCAGATGGCGCATTTTTGCCCTAAAGGCCCATGCCAGGCCAGGAAAAGTCCACAAAAAGTGACCTTCTCTGAGATTTCACTCAGATTTTTTTGTTAAATCCCTTCGGCCTATCATGCATGTACTGGCCCAGGAGGAGTCCCTTCGGCCCATCAGTAAGTATTCCCCATGTAAGTATTCAACCTCACCCCAGTATTTTTCTCCCTCCCTTCATTGGTTCCTTGTGAGATCCAGGCCAGGATAGACTTTCCTCCTTCATTGCTGTGATCTGTAGAAAAATATGAAAAATGTCTAAAATTGATTCTCCACCCTCTCGCCTTCTCTCTCACAGTCTCTCACCTATTTTGGGCAGAATTTCTGGCAGTTTCTGAGCTGCCAGCCCACCAGCCCTGAGTGACTGATCTGCCAGCACACCAGTCCTGAGTAACTGAGCTGTCAGCCCACCAACCCGGAGTGACTGAGCTGCCAGCCCACCAGCCCTGAGTGACTGAGCTGCCAGCCCACCAGGCCTGAGTGACTTAACTGCCAGCCCACCAGGCCTGAGTGACTGAGCTGTCAGCCTACCAGGTCTGAGTGACTGAGCTGCCAGCCCACCAGGCCTGAGTGACTGAGCTGCCAGCTCAATAATCTATTCAGCCCACAATGTCCATACTAGCCCTCTGGAAACCAGTCCCTTCGGCCGACAACACACATACTAGTGCTCCAGAAAGCCCCCCCCCCCCCCACTGGCCACCAATTGGAGAGGTGGAATATTGCATTGAGGGACCTCCCGTGTAAACATTGGACCCAATGGGTCCCACTTAGTCTAGTATACACTATAAGCAGCTTTTTTGGTGACAAATAGGTGTTGGTACACATATCATTCCTTGCTGTTGGTGTCTTTGGTGAATCATCGCCCAAAAGTGTTATTTTTTTAAGCTTTAGTAATCTTTTTGTAATTTAAACAATTCAAATAACTTGAGAATCTGTTTTTTTAACTTTTTACCAGTGCTGGAACATCATACTGGCATGTACTGTCACTGAAAATGCAGTGATTATAATGTGTCAGAATCAAAAAAAGACAATATATGACCTATTAACTTTCAATGACTGCCTTCTCTTTATACAATTTGCCAGTCTTGCATCTTCCTTTTGTGTAGCAGCCAAATCTGAAATTACATTTCACCATATGTAAGTTACATGGTTCTTGGATTAATTTAAGGTAAAAGATGGAGAGTAGCCAATTGGTATTTTCCAGAGATCTGTACCACTGCCTTTATCATTTATAGTATGTTCTAAGTTTACAGATGATGCGGCACTATAAATGTCAGATGATGTAATTAAGTTGGAAGGGGTACAGAAATGATTCACAATTTCCTTGAATTACAAGGAAAGGCTACATATGTTGGCTCTATTTTATTATTGAGTGAATGGTGCCAGAACAACAACCTTGCTCTCAACATCAAGGAACTATTTGTTGACTTTAAAAGAGAATCTGTGAAAATCCACAAACATGCCTTCATCATAGAAACATAGAAAATAGGTGCAGGAGTAGGCCATTCGGCTCTTCGAGCCTGCACCGCCATTCAATATGATCATGGCTGATCATCCAACTCAGTATCCTGTACCTGCATTCTCTCCATACCCTCTGATCCCTTTAGCCACAAGGGTCACATCTAACTCCCTCTTGAATATAGCATCTTGGTGGAGAGTCAAAATCTTCTAATTCCTGGGCATGCATATCTCTGAAGATATACCCTGGACCCAGCACATTGATGCAATCATAAAGAAAGCCCATCTATGCTTCTAATTGATTGATTAATTAATTTTACATGTCAGTGAATACTCCCTTGAAGTTCTACAGGTGTACACTAGAGAGCATATTGACTGGTTTCATCCTGGATTAGTTCAGCAACTTAAACCCACAGGAACAAAGAAGATTGCAAAAAGGGCTGAAAACTGCCCAGTCTATCACATGTACTGACCTCCGCACCTTCGAAGGGTTTACAGGAGTCACTGCCTCAAAAAGGCAGCCAGCACCACCAAAGACCAACACCACCCTGGCCACACAGAATGTTATGGAACCTGAAAACTAACGTCCAGATACAGCAGCAGCTTTTTCTCTACAACTATCAGGCCATTAAACACTACTACTTCCAACTAAGCTCTGAACTACCGACACTAAACTTATTTGTTGTTGTTTATTATGGTGTTTACTGAGTGCTAGGTTCTGCTGCTGCAAATAACAATTTCATCGTTCTGTTTTGGGACATATGACAATAAAACACTCTTGACACTCAACAGAAATTCCTCATCATCTCCATCCTGAAGGAAAATCCTTTAATTCTGAGGATATGGCCTCTGGTCCTAGACTCTTCCTTTAGTGGAAACATCCTCTCCATATCCATTCTATCCAAGTCTTTCACTATTTGGTAAGTTTCAATGAGGTACCCTCTCATCCTTCTAAACTCCAGCCTGTTCTCAATGCCTGAAAATAGATTATTCCATGATTGTAATGAAAATAAACCTGATTGATGTCTTTGTATCATTCAAGACCCTGTAATCATCCTTATGAGGGTTATTTCTGTTGTTTGAAGCACCGGCAGAGGTGTCTTGAAACACATTTCCAGACCCTTCTCCCCCCAGTCATGGTGGAGGTCAAATCTCAATAAACTTCTCAAAGCTCACAAGGAGCCCATACAGGAGTCGAATGTATCAGCTAGACAGCAGCAAAATGACCAGAGCTTTTGGTGGGAGTTCATGGAGGATAAAGTCAAGTATGAATGATATCAAGAAAGGCAGTGCCATTATTTCAGTTCTCTGCAATATGGACCTCACCTCCAAAAAGCTTCCCACTGGCATGCGGCTAATCTAAAGGCCAAATGGAGAACTATCTAACTCATGTTCAGATTCAGATTCAGATTCAACGTTTATTCACATTGTGCAGTGTACAGTACAGAGACAACCAAATGCAGTTAGCATCTCACCCAGAAGAGCGAACAAAAAATAATGGAACAGTAAATGTTTATATGTACATACAGTAGCAGTAGTGCAATGTTTCTGGGGGAAGGAGTGTCCGGGGAGGGGAGGGGTGACTGGCAATCACTAAGGTGCAGAGTTAAGTTGTGTAACAGCCGCAGGGAAGAAGCTGTTCTTCGACCTGCTGGTCCGGCAACGGAGAGACCTGTAGCGCCTCCCAGATGGGAGGTGGGTAAAGTCTATGGCTGGGGTGAGAGCAGTCCTTGACGATGTTGCGCGCCCTTCACAGACATCGCTTGCTCTGGACAGACTCAATGGAGGGGAGTGAGGAACCGGTGATGCGTTGGTCAGTTTTCACCACCCTCTGCAGTGCTTTCCGGTTGGAGACAGAGCAGTTGCCATACCATACTGTGATACAGTTGGTAAGGATGCTCTCGATGGTGCAGCGGTAGATGGACCTTCTTTAGTTCACTCCAAACGTAAGACCACTGCAAAAACAATCCTCAGCAACAGTACACAGATTATGATTGCACCTGTGCCTATTTGGACTGAACCATAAAAGTGCAAGGGTCTTCCAAGAAGCATTCACAGATCAAAAGTCTATTACCAGACAGCATAAGTTCATAGGTTCATAAGTGTTAGGAGCAGAATTAGGCCATTTAACCCATCAAGTCTACGCCACCATTCAATCATGGCGGATCTATCTCCCTCCTAATCCCATTCTCCTGCCTTCTCCCCATAACCCTTGGCACCCATATTAATCAAGAATCTATCTATGTCTGCCTTAAAAATATCCATTGACGGCCTCCACAGCCTTCTGAGGCAATCTACTGTGCATACCATTTGCAAAGGTTTCAAAGGACTTTATTGTCATGTGTACCAATTAAGGTACAGTAATATTCATATTACCATACAGCCATACTAAAAATAAAGCAACAAGACACACAACTACATAAAAGTTAACTTAAACATCCACACAGTGGATGCCCCACATTCCTCATTGCGATGGAAGGCAATAAAGTCTAATCTTCTTCTCTCATTTTTCTCCCGTGATCGGGGCAGTTGAACCATCCATCGGGGCGATCGAAGCTGCCGCGGCCGGCGATCGAAGCCCCTACGTTGGGGCGATCGAAGGCCCACGTCGGGGCTGTCAAAACGTCTGCGGCTTGGAGCTCCTGAAGTTGGTCTCTAACCAGAGACTGCGAGTTCCATGATGTTGAAATCCATAGGCTCCCGCAGTTGGAGCTTCCGTGGTTGATCCCTGGCAAAGGAATCGCCAGCTTCACGATGTTAAGTCCTGCAGGCTCCCGCGGTTGCAGGCTCCCCAGCAGAGGTTGCCAACTACTCTCAATGTTAGGCCGCAGGAGATGCCATACGAAAAAAAATTTGCATCTCCGTCGAGGTAAGAGATTAAAAAGTTTCTCCAAACCCCCCCCCCACATAAAACCAGCAAAAGAACACTAAGACATACATTTAACACATACTATAAAACAACAGAGAAGGAAGGGACAGACTGTTGACGATGCAGCTATTGCTGGTGCCATCCGGTGGTCACATTTTGTAACAGAGACTTAGAAATGTGGACTTCATGACAATATCTCAGCAAAGAAAGGTTAATGATGAAATTCACCATCACCTGTGCTTCAGCATAGACTTATGGCATTTAAAAAGTTCTTTAGTAACTTGTCAGTTTCTTTGTTGAACTAAATTAAGGCGCATGTTGCAATCAAAAGCGCTTGAACAATTGGTTGTGAAGAAAGCCAAACTGTAAGAAAGACGAAGATCAAGATGTCAAATTTGACACATAGTTCTTGGTCTACTGGGCAGCATTGATTTCTGATGGGAGGCACAAAATGGTGGAGTAACTCAGCAGGACAGGCAGCATCTCCGGAGAGAAGGAATGGGTGACGTTTCAGGTCGAGGCCCTTCTTCAGACTTTTCTGATGCCCTGTATACCTTTGAGACAGGCACTGCTTACAGCACTGGAGAGGTACCACTAGCACAGTTCCCACAAATTTCATAGGCAGGATAAGCAAACCAACATCAGCATCTTCTCCCAAGCCTCTCGAATCATCCTCTAATTACATTCGGCAGACTCTAATTGTGCATTGCGTTGTTCACAAGTCATGTTCATCAGACTACTGTCACAGTCAAGATCATAGGAAATACTTAAGGATGCCTTTATAGTCTCATTGAAGAAATATAACACCTTAATTGAATTCCTGATCTGTAACACTTTAGGATGGAGAAAGAGCATGGATGACTACGTGGGTTTCTTCAGTGTGTTCCAGTTTCCTCTCACATCTCAAAGTCACGAGGGTTAGCAAGTTAATTAGCTGCAGTAAGTCAGTAATGAGTAGATGAGTTGTCGAATCCGGGGGAAGCTGAGAGAAATGTAGGGAGAATAAAAATCAGGTTAATGTAGGATATGTGTAAATGGATGGTTGATGATCAGCATGGATAAGTTGGACCTACGGGATTGTTTAATGCTATTTCTATGTCCCTATGAAAAGAGATTCATTTAAGAGATAAACTTTAAAGAGATTTTAAAATGAGGTACCTAAAGACTCAGAGAGATTAAGCAAGCGAACTACTGAGTTTAAAACCTTGATATTTGAAGGTCAAAAGGGTAAATGCACAGTCTTTTCCCCGTAGTTTGGAAATCAAGAACTAGAGGGCAAATGTTTAAGGTGAGAGGGGAACATATTAATAGAAACATGAGGAGTAACTTTTTCACACAGAATACGTGATAGGTATATGGAGCAAGCTACCAGATGGTAATGGTTGAAACAGGTGTAAAAACAATATTTTAAAGAATTTTAACAGGTGCATGACCAAGAAAGGTTTAGAAGGATATATGGGTCTAAAGGAACTGGCCTAGATGTGCATCCATGGTCGGCATGGACGTGTTGGACTGAAAGGGGCTGGAGGGGCTCTGGAGGGGCTCTGATTAATATGAAGCATACAATTTTAAGCAAGTTGGGGAATAGCCCAGGCACTGGAGGGACTAGAACGAAGATCAAACTGTACGCAGGAAATTTAACTAGGAAACCAAATATAGAGCTAGTTTCATTTTTTAAATGTTTTTTTTTTTGTTACTTTTAAATAATATATTTTTCTGCTTTTAAAAAACTCAGAAGTCATAATCATACAGCATGGAAACAAGCCCTTCGGCCACACACTTGCCCACACTGACCAACATGCCCCATCTACACTAGTCTGACCTGCCTGCATTTGGCCCATATCCCTCTATCCATATACCTCTCCAAATGTTTTCTTTTAAACGTTGAGAAACTCATTGTTAACCTCCTCTAACCATCTCTTGAAAATACTCAGCAACATCTTCAAGAGACAGCCACGTACTACATTGTGTTCAGTATTCTGATAACCATTTGTATGAAATTTTTTTTTTTAACTTTGCTGTTAAGATCAAATCCTAAATTTACACCAGGATGCTGAGTTGTAGTATTTCAACCTATCATTCTATATTAAGGAAATACCATCCTGCTCATCACAGGTCACTTCATTCAGTATGAGTGTACCAATAAGGGACTCCCATACTCCCAAAGCAACCAATCCAACCTCACCTCCAACCTCTTGTGCAGTACTCAGCATATTTATAAAATGCCTGATTTTTTGTTGGAATATTTTTTTTCTCAATTTCCTAAAAATATATTCTCATGGCAGGCTTACTGAAGTAACCTCTTGTAGGAATGAAAAATATGGTGCACATTTTTTAAAATAATATCAGAATCCCACAATGAACTCTGCATACATTGTGAATATATATTTGAGAATCACAGAAGCACATACTCATGAAACAACCCCCAATGCATTCTCTTTGAAAGATCCCAAATTAGCACCACAGCTGAACTTAGTAAAAATATTTTTTTCTTACTACGTAACAATTTATCACACTCTTTGAGACCTTTCTACTTAGACCTGCTCTATGTTTTTGTTTCCCCTGCTGTATTTTAATGAGATTTTTTGTTTGCCTTCTGCCATTCCTAATCCTTCAATGACACAACACAATAGATGTGTGGCATACTAGAAATAATCCTTTTTATGTACTGCCAATATTCATTGAGCAAGAAGTTCGATTGTTTTAATTGGTCTTCTTTAGGGCAGCATTACTTGCCAGTACCACACTTCTAAATGGATTATACTGTAATTTTGCATGATCTATGACTCTGTGGGGAATTGCCCTCATCCTTTCATTCATTGAGCATAAGGATGTTGCTATCCTGGCAGTGGGAAAGGAAATCAATTCACGTTTATTCGAATTAATATTGTCAAAGAACACGGTTGGGTCACAACTGTCATTATTACACTGACTTATTAGAATTTGCCAGTGGCGATTCTGGCTCTGACCCAATCACTCATTATTTCAGACTCTTGTGCAAAGGGCTGATATGTCTATGACTATCCTGACAGAAGTACATGAAACTATGAGAGGCATAGATAGGGTAGAATGTCAGAATATTTTTTCCAAGGTGGAAATATCAAAGCCGAGAGGGCAGAGGTTTAAGGTAAAAAGCGCATAGGATACGTAGGGGGCAAGTTTTTTTTACGGTGAGTATCTGGGATACATTGCCAGGCGTGGTAGTGGAGGCAGATACCGACAGTGGCATTTAACAGGCTTTTAGATGAGCACATGAATATACAGGGAATGGAGGGATATATTTCAATGTGCTGGCAAATGAGTTTAGTTTAATTTGGCATCATGTTCAGCACAGACATTGTTGGCTGAAATGCCTGTTTCTGTGCTATGTTTTTCTATCTTCTATGAAATATTTAATTTAATTCATTAGCCCGTTGTGCAAGTTGGTTCGTATCCAATTATTTGTTGTACACAAAAATGCTTGGTTCTCATTGTGAAGTCGAGGCCAGTCAAACACTGTTTGCCACCTGCCTTTATACACTTTGTAAGGTACACTGAAAATATGGCAGGGACCCCACTAAATTTAACTGTAGATAATAAAAGGCAAGACTCTTTTCTCAAATGACCTGTTTTATTTTGCAATAGTTCTGTACATTGAGTAAAATTATACTCCTTTGTTACAAATTGTTTTTAGTGTTATTATGTGTGAAATGTTTTAAGTTTCATGTGCGATGCTCCGGTATTCCCTGGGAAACGTCTTTTCATTTTGCACTGTACAACTGTTGCTTGCAAGATGACAATAAAGGTTGATTGATTGAATAATTGCAAAAATAGGCTCAATGGGTAGTTCTCTTTAACCAGTATTCCATTGTTAATATTGAACTCACTTTCTGTGTTACAAATGAGATGAACCAATTAAGAAAAAGTGGAGGGAGGTTTTTTGGTACATACTTCAAAAATCCTTTTTAAAAGTGTGTTTAATGAGATAAAAGAGTTTGCGATTGCAAATATACAGTCCATCCCCATGACCCAAAATGGAACATTTGTCTCATGCAGGCTATTAGACATCCATTAAAAAATGTTTCCAGGTTTATATACTGCACAATATTGGCCCTAAAATTTCTGCAAATGATCAATGATTGTCAACTTTCCTTGTCAGGCATTCGATGCTTGCAGATTTCTGAAAGTGTAAGATGGATGCAGATTGAAATCTGTTTTCGGTGTCGAGTGAGATTGAATAAGACAAGCATCTGTGTTTTTTCAATAACTAATCAGAATGAAGGATGGTGAATATACCAGCAAGAGAGTCCAATTTTTCAGATGTAATAATGGTGGAACCTTTGATGTTTGTTTTCATTGCAAAGTGAAGTTGACAATAAAATTGGGATTTCAGAACATGGGTGCTTTAACAAGGGGATTTTGAAGTTGCTGTCAATGATTTAGTTCCTTCTCCGCAAGGTGTACAATTTTGCAATTTCTGCATAGGAATTAGGACAAAGTAGATGATGATTTCAGGACATCATACTTGCCTCCATCACCTGGCCCCAGCCTAAAACATTTTACTGAAGGAAGGGTGAAGATAGTAGCTATTATTTGCGGTCAATACAAATTAAATGACAATCACAGGACATCATACTTGCTTCATTTCAGCCATCCATTTGAACTAATGTCCAACAGCAAACCACAGTGGCAAAATAATAATTTCACACCACAAAGATTAATAAATCTTTGCTCGTAGTGTGCTCAGTTTCTTCCCAACTGATAGGAATTTGAGGCCAACTAACAATGAAATCAATTCAAAATTTGGCACAGAAAGAACAGGGAAGGAAGTAAAGAACAATTAAAAAAGGGTAAATTAAAATATTGAAAATAAATCCATCTTATTTTTCAAATAACCCAAATGATTAACACCTAAAGAATGAGATACAATATTTGTTCTGGTTTCTTTTCCAGAGTGGTTGATTGAGTAATGAATAATACCATTTGGGCTTCATATGATATGACTTAACTTTCAGTTATGGGTTTACAACTATCATGCAAATAGCTGTCAATGTATTGCTGACTGTAAGTTATTTTCAGAGGAATGAGAGGAACAACTCATACTGACTGACCGCGTTTGTGATTGAATATTTCCAATCCTTCACCCTAAGTCATAGAGTCAGACAGCAGCAAAACAGGCCCTTTGGCCTAACTTGTTCATGCCGACCATGTCGCTGAGATACTTGACCAAAAATAGCTGTAAACTTCACTGTTACATTGGTGGAATATTTCAGGTGAAGGAGGACAAAAATGATGGAGTTCTTGGCCAGATCTCTTGGGACAGATACATTTGGCTGATCTTGTTGCCACTCTGTGCCTCCAAGTCTCACTTGTGACTGGGCTTGAGGGAAGGGGGTGGGCCAGGTAAGCAGAGGTCCTGCCCTGGAGTGGCCCTGCTCTCATACTGTGGGTGGAGCTTTGCCTCCCATCAGAGTTGCCGAGGATTATGGCAATGTTTAAATACCCTTGAAATTCAGATGTTTTAAAACTGGAAAAAATGAAATAAACAATTGAAACATGTTTAAAAACATTAAACAAAAAAAACAAAGTGTAAAATATTTAGAAATGGCTGGAAATATTAAGCTGAAGTAAAACACTTGAAAACAGAAATTCTATCCAATGCTAGGTCTTAGAGTACATTGGATAGGAGAGGTAATTTCCTGGCATACTGCCTGAATATATTTCACATGAATAGAGCATAACAAAAGAAGATAGTCATCCTCAACTATGAGAGATCACTAGATTTGCCTTGCCCTTGCTCAGGTTTATTGATAACAACGATTAAGTGGATGGGAACTTGGAATGTGTATGTAATTGGGAATGATGCATAAGATGCAAATTGGAGCATTGGTATGCACCAGTTTGGGTAGATTTTACTGGCGAACAACAATAGAAAATCTATCATAATATCATGTTTTATATTTGAGACAAAAATTCTAGATGTTATAAGTTGCATTGTAATGTGGATCATAGAGTAACAGCTCTAAGTAACTTGCTTATCCAACAATAAAAAATATAAAACATTTCCTTTTGTCTTTTACTTTCTGTGACACCTTCTATGCAGTCACTGAAGTCCACATTATTACGTAAGATCTTGTTTCATGCAGCAAATGAATTGTAGGATTTTTCTGACTGATGCTGATGCAGGTTACTTCATGTTTCTGTATGCAATCCTACGCTGCTAATGTTGTCAATATTTACCATTGCTGAAAGATGAGAAAAGCAATTGAAATTATGTTAACCTTAAGTGTTTGGCTTTGACTACTCCAGTCAGTCTGCGCTGTAGGTAGATTGACCAAACAAAATCCCACACAATAATACCAACAATACACTTAGTAGCCACGTAATAATAACTACAGCGATAATATATTGTACAGTATCATTGTATACCTTACCAAAATTAATGCAATGCCATAAACTAAGCATGCATCTATTTGAGAATGGCCAATATTGCAATTTAACGATATATGAGAGATATATCTGAAGAATGGTCTTGACCCAAAACATCACCTATCCATGTTCTCCAGAGATGCTGCCTGACCTGTTGAGTTACTTAAGCACTTTGTCCTTTCATGAAAGATAAAAGTCTGTCAACAATAGTTTAGTCCTAGTGGTTAGCAGGAATGCCTTTACCAGCGGTTTCAGATAATCATTAGCAACAAGCACAAATAAAGAGAATGGCTGCAATAAGTGGGAAATAAAACATCTTAGTTTTATTCTGTTGTTAAAGAAGAACAAAAAATAATCAATCCAATACATAATTGTTTGTCAGGATTCCTGTCAAAGGCATTTGATTATCAATTAAAGCTAATCTTTTTAATATTGTTACGGATCCTTGGTATCTGAAAAATATTAGAGGAGATAATGGATTGATTAGATTGCGCTGTTAAAATAAATAAAACATTGAGAGAAGTGAGAGAAACAAACTGTTCTTATGCAAGAAGGATCTATAAGGCCAAAGAATATAATTGTCCAAAAAAAAGACGAGTTGACGGAGTTAGTGTTTAAGATCGAATTCTGTACAATACTAATATATAGATTACCTAAAATTGGAGAATTCAATGTTCATTTTGTTGTTTAGTAGGCTACCCAAACGACACATGAGATGTTCTTCCTCCAGTGTGCGTGTGGCCTCATACTGGCAATGGAGGGAGCCCAGGACAGAAAGGTCAATATGCTGTAGGAATGGGAAGAAGAGTTAAAATGGTTAGCAACTGGGAGATGCAGTGGGCCTTGGCGGTCGAGTGCAAGAATTCGGCGAAACGGTCGCCAAGTCCAAGCTTGGTCTTGTCTATGTACAGGAAGCAACATCAAGAACATTGGAGAAAGTAAATGGGGTTAGAGGAGGTGCACATGAACCTCTGTCTCACTTGGAAAGACTGCTGTGGTCCATGTATGGAGATGAGGGAGGAGGTATAGCGACAGTTGTTTTGTTTCCTGTTGTTGCAGGGGAAAGTAACTGGGGAGGGGGTGGTTTGGGTGGGAATGGATGAGTGAACCAAGGAGCTGCAGAGGGAGGAGAAGGAATGCTGGAGATGGGTGAAGAGCTCATCACTGGGCAGTAGAAAATGGCCCGGAGGTGGAGGCCAGGTAAATAGACCTAAACGTTATTGAGGGCCCAGAACACATTGAAGTGTGGACATAGGGGTACAACGGTATGGCCTCTGCTGAGAAGGGAGGTCAGGGGCAATGATGAAAACGTAACAGGGGTAAGGACTGGGATCAGAGGGCTGGAGGGCGGATCGAGGGATATACTGTGGGAGGGATGATGGGGGCTCAGAGTAGAGGAGGTTTGTGAGGGATGGAACTGTCTGGCCCTATGCTCCAACATAAATAATTCTATATTTGACGCAGGTTGAGAAAAATGAAAATGTACTCTGTGTGGTTGAGTATTCCAAAAACCTAAACAGTTACACAAAGGATAGACACAAAGTGCTGGAGTAACTCAGCAAGTCAGGCTGCATCTCTGGAGGAAATGGATAGGTGACGTTTCAGGACGGGATAAGCGTCCCCAACCCAAAACGCTACCTATCATTTTCCTCCATAGATATCTTTGTAACACAAGTTACAAGCGTAACTTGTTTCTACAGTTACACAAAGGAGTTAAACGGGTAGATAGAATGGAGGCTTCAAAGGCCACAATGCACCTGAAAACCCAGAAAACTCTAATACATCTCTCAGTACCACACACCAAGTGTAGAAGCAGAAATGTCAATGCAGAATTATTCAAGATAGGCATGAAGATAAAACATCTCCAGAGTACCAGCAGTTCATAAAGTTTAGCTTACATCCAGTATACTAAAAATAATTAGAAAATCACTTTGTTTGCCTAAAATTGCATGCCCACAGCACAACATAAAGTTCTTTATAAACAGATGGAAAATCTATTACGATTATTTCACAACAGTGCTTGACCTGCATTCATCATTATAGGCCATAAAAAATGTTCTTTATTTATTCTCTGGTTGTGAATAATCTTGTGTCAAAACTGTATATTATTATTCCTGTTTATGTAAGGAATTATCTGTTGCATATTTCTGCCATTTCTTATTCATCATCTAATGCAGAAAAAGGTCAACATATAACAGGCGAACATGCGGTACCCGGATGAGGCGCCGACGGACGAGAAGTCGAAGCCAAAGAACCGAATGGAAACGAGGCTGAAACGCCAAATAACCGAAAGAGTACGAAGCCGAAACACCAACTAACCGAAAGGATGGGACGCTTAAATGCAGACTAACCGAAAGGGCGGAATGCCTAAAAGCCAACTAACTGAAAAGCTGCATCACTTAAACGCAAACTCACCGAATGGCCGCTCTGTCGAAATGCCACCTACCCGAAAGGCCGTGTCGCCTACAAGCCAACGAACCAAAAGTCAAATAACGGACATGATGTTGCCGGGGGGCGGGACTTGTCAGCGATTGGTCCAGACCCCTGCGTGCGCATCCCTTGGGACAGCACCCACACTCCCACGGCCACCTTCCACGGGCTGTGGGTCAGGTGGAGCGGAGGTGTGGGTCAATGTTCATCCCTCCACAGTGATGCGATGAACACGGGGGTCTGGACCAATCACTGACAAGTCTCGCCCCTTGGCAACGTCATGTCCGTTATTTGACTTTTCTGTTGAGCGGCATTCAGTTTGTTGGCTTGTAGGCAACGCCGCCTTTCTGGTAGGTGGCGTTTCGACCAAGCGGCCATTCGGTGCATTTGCTTTTAGGCGACGCAGCTTTTCAGTTAGTTGACTTTTAGGCGTCCCGCCCTTTTGGTTAGCGTGCATTTAGGCGTCCCATCCTTTCGGATAATTGGCATTTCGGCTTCGTACTCTTTTGGTTCTTTGACATTTCGGCCTTGTTTCTTTGGCTTCTTTGGCTTTGACTGCTTTGCTTTGGCTTCTCGTCCGTCGGCGCCACGTCCGCACACGGAACATGCTGTCAAAGATAAAAATATGTCAAATGAAATGCCCGATGCCAAACAAAACAAAAACAATATCTAATTTAATTGAAGGACAAGATTAAAACAAGGACTTTATGGTTAAAATAGCCTTTATCTCCTTTCCACACTCAAAGCATTCCAAAACAGATAATTACACCCCAGCAATGCTCAACATGTAAACACCCAGTTAATAAAGAAGGAAATATTAAAAATATATATATTTGAACACCACCTTTGCCAACTTTAGGATGCTTGTACCCCATTAATTGTTTTTATAGAAAAGTTACTAATACTGTATTAGAGAAATGTACTAGAATACAGCTTATGGGGTGACACTGAACATGATGTAAAGTTGGATTGAAAATCACCAGTAGAGCTGATGGTCAACTCAGTCAACACACTACCAAAATACTTCCCCTGCATAGGTCCTGGGTGCAGCTCTTCAAAGAAATGGCGAGTCCTCCCAAGATGTCTTTGTTGGGTTTTGGAGATTTGCAAACCATGGCACAATGAGGAACACCCTTCAATGGACAAGTATTCCTGAAGATGAGCAGTCAATTCTCCTTCAGTGTGTAAACTGGCCAAAATTATTCAAAGTTATTTCTGCAATAATGCATAATTATCCTCAATAAAATGTAATTTCTTAGCTTAGACATTGTATTCTTTCATGCATTGTGCTTTCTTGTTCTCTCAGATAGTACTGATAATAATTAAAATTAATTACATATTTTTAGTGGTTATAAAGACTTTGTTCTTCCAAAGAATATAACCAGTGTCTTTTATGATTTCCGTGCTTGTCTTTCAATTCAGTTTCACATATTAATGTGATTTTTTCGATCTGATTGCTCTCTGATATGTAACATATTGGTGTGAGTTAAGAATTTTGCACTCTTTCACACAGTGGCTCCTGTTGCCATTTATACAAGAGCATCTTAGTGTTGACAATTTCAACAGTTTTTCTCTTCACATGACCATTGTAACTGTAACTAGCACAATGGCCCAGATTCACACTAAAATAACTAGATTTGAATGACACATGTCATTACTAATTTACAAATCAGCTTCCAACTTGTGGCAAGGAAGAGATAACTGTGATTCATCATGTCATGGCCCGATTTGTGTCTTCCAATGACCTGTTACCTTTAACCTCCCTAGGATTTTCATAAAAGTGCTGCAGTTCCTCCTCAATTGTCCATTAAGTGCACAGGCCTCGCAATTAATAATTTAAGTACACCTTTTTAATGATTGTATAACTCATAATGAGTGCCAATCAACATTTAAGATTCGTAAAGTGAACACATTTAATTTGAGGAATTACATTTTCTTTTAATGCTTGGAGATTTAAACAAAACATAAAACATTATTTTTAATAAGAAATGCACATATTTCCTTTGTCCCATTTCCTCTCATATTGCAATAATTTTCCATCATTTAAAAATTATTTCAGTAATTTATATGGATTTCAATTGCCACAATTCACAGATCTTTCTCCACTCTATATACAGTACGTGACTGTGTCACAGGATACAGCTCCAACTCCATATTAAAATATGCCGACCACAGCAACGACCACAGGAATTATGGATAATGATGAATCTTGGGAGTTGGAGAGAAATCTATCATATAATTCAAAAGTGCCCAAACAACAACCTTGCTCTCAATGTTAGCAAGGAGCTGATTGTTGACTTTAGAAGAGGAAGGTTGAGGATTCACAAACCTGTCTTCATTGATGGGTCGGTGGTGGAGAGTGTCAACAACTTCATGTTCCTGGGCATGGATACCTCTGAAGATCTGACCGGGACCCAGCACATTACTGCAATCATAAAGAAAGATCATCAGTGTCTCTACTTCCTTAGAAGATTGAGGAATATTCTCTTGACCTTCTGCAGGTGAATGGCAGAGAGCATATTGATTACATCATGGTGTGGTTCTGCAACTTGAAAGCCCAGGAATGAAGATTACAAAAAATGGAGGTTATTGCCCATTCCATCATGGTACCCAAGGAAGGTATCTATAGGAGGCGCTCCCTCAAAAAGGCAGCCAACATCATTGGGTACCCACACCACCCTGGCCATGCTCCCATTTCACTCCTGTCATTGGGAAGAAGGTAATGGGGCTTTTTCACGGGGCGACTTGACGCAAGAGTTAACCAGAGTTTAACATCGTGGGAACCTCATGCGATAACAGTATGGCATTCGTGGACCACCGTGGACCACCGTGGTGCTAACGGCAGGTAATCGTGTAACTTGGTGACTCGGGAGAAAATTCAAGCAAGTTTGAATTTCTCCAAGAGTGACTTGTACACTTGTGGTTGAGCATTGCAACATTATATGAACGTAGTGGCCAGTGCGATATCCGTAATAACTCTTGCGGTTACTGTGGGAACTCCTGCGAACGGTAAACCCGGAAGCTGGACAAAGGGGACAGAAGGTGAGTAAAAATTGTCTTCTGTGGGATTGAATTTAAAAAATAAAGATTTGCATCCGCATATTGACATCAACTTATTCATGAGTTATGTTAATGAGATTCAAGAATCTTTAAAAGGGACTTTACTGAAAGGTCCCGCATTTTTAGGGTCCGTGAGAAATTTTTCACATGTACTTCTTTGAGAGATACAGCTCGGAGTCCTCGCCGACTAGCGATCGATGCCTTTCCGAAGCAGGGTCCGGAACGCTACCAATCAATGTTCTCCAGAGACCCGTGTAAGGAGTGAACTGCACATGCTGGTTTAAATCGAAGACAGACACAAAAAGCTGGAGTAACTCAGCGAGTCCAGCAGCATCTCTGGAGAAAAATAGGTGATGTTTCGGGACGAGACACATCTTCAGACTCAATTCCCCCCCCCCCCAACTCCCACCCACACACACAAATGCTGGAGAAACTCAGCGGGTGCAGCAGCATCTATGGAACGAAGGAAATAGGCAACGTTTCGGCCCGAAAAGTTGCCTATTTTTTGTGCATGTGTCGGAAGGAACAGCAGATGCCGGTTTAAAGAGAATGCTGGAGTAACTCGACGGCAGGCAGCATCTCTGGGGAGAAGGAATGGGTGACATTTCGGGTCGAGACCCTTCTGATATGCTGCTTGTCCCGCTGAGCTACATGTTGTGTCTATCTTCGTTTTAATCCAGCATCTGCAGTTCCTTCCTGGCCGAACCCGATCGAAAGATGAGAGATGGACGATAGAGCACTGGGTGTGACAAGGATCAGGCTTCAGTAAGCAAAGTAAAGAGACGTGGCAACGTTATGGAAATGAAGCGGGTAATCCGAGTGATGGCGAGTCGGTATCCACTAATGTGTCGGAAAGAACTGTAGATGTTGGTTTGCGCCGATGATAGACACAGTAATACTGGAGACAGACATAAAATACTGGACGGGCAGCATCTGGATAAAAGGAATGGGTGACGTTTCGGGACGAGACTCTA
Organism: Amblyraja radiata; assembly: GCF_010909765.2. Lineage (NCBI taxonomy): Eukaryota > Metazoa > Chordata > Chondrichthyes > Rajiformes > Rajidae > Amblyraja > Amblyraja radiata. The sequence goes on along the minus strand of NC_045958.1, from coordinate 70,164,130 downwards.
AAGAAGGGTCTCGAACCGAAACGTCACACATTCCTTCTCTCCAGAGATGCTGCCCGTCCCGCTGTGTTACTCCAGCATTTCGTGTCTATCTTCCGTATGCTCTGTGATGGTCATCTCGGAGTCAAGTGGCAACTCTGGTCTGTAGACACGAGGAACTGCAGATGCAGGAATCACGAGCAAAACACAGAGCTTTGGACGAGCCTGACCCTTTGAGTTCCTCCATCACTTTGTGTTGAAGTCAGGTCTGGACATTGCTTGGCTCAGTCTCAGGCGCCGGCTAACTAGGAAGGTCGAGTCAAAGTCCAGCACTAACACTCAAGAAATAATGTTTGCGGCCTGATGTTCCCAATATTTAATTGAAATCATTAATAAAGTAAATAAATAGATACCAGTCTAATCAGTATCTACGGGATTGGACAGGCTAGATGCAGGAAGAATGTTCCCGATGTTGGGGGAGTCCAGAACCAGGGTCCCAGTTTTACAGTCTACCGTGGGAACTCTTTAACTCAGTAAAGTAAAGTAGCCTTTATTGTCATATCAGCGCACAGGCAGCAGTTGATTGTTGCTCTATTCAGTTTCCCAGGGGGTCGGGATGGGACTGGAGTTGGGATGGAAAGGTGGGGGAGTCGAGGGAGAGGAGGGGGATACAGATGGGGGTGTCTTCATTTACTGGCGGCGGGTGTCTGTCACTGAAACAGGCAGGTGAGATTTCACATCCACCTTGTGTGTGCCTCTCTCTCTCTCTCTCTCTCTCTCCCTCCCTCTTACACAGGCTGAGAGACTCTGCCTCTGTGAGTGTACGTCTCTTTCTCCCCCTCTCCCACACACAGTAAGACCGAGGTACTGTGCTCAGTCCATCTGTGTCTCCCACATACACAGTAAAACATGTCTCCAAATGAGCCAATTCAACCAAGGGAGGATATTTATAGTGTGTGAAAAAAAAGTGACATCATTTGTGCCACGTGATGATTTAACAACACTTCACAATGTTCATTCAATATTTAACGGGAAAGCTCGGGAGACGGACAAGTCACTCGTACAAATAACAGAAATGCCGAGTACCGTGGGAACTCTTTATCTACCCCCCGTTATATCGTGTGATATCGTGCTAGACCACGACCACTTCACTCTGGTTACATCTTGCGTCAAGTCGCCCCGTGAAAAAGCCGCATAAGGATTCCAAAAACTATGACCTTCCAGTTCAGAAACAGTTTCTTCCCAACAACCAATCAGGATATTGAACACAACAAACACCAACTAAACTATGAACTACAAACCGTCTTGTTTGCACAAGGAGCTTTTGTTTTGTTTTGCACTAATATTGTTTTTATTCATTTCATGGGATTCATTTGTTTACAGATCTGTTATGTTGCAGCAAGTAAGACTCTCATTGTTCTGTTTTGGTACATATGATAATTAAACTCTCTTGACTCTTGACACTTATTGGAGACACAGGGAACTGCCGATGCTGGTTTGCAAAGTAAAACAAAAAGTGCCGGAATAACAGTTACACTCGAAACAGAACATTAAACAGCACAGCAAAAGAACAGGCCCTTTCTTGTCTGTACTGAACATGATGCCAAGACCATTTGTTAACTACCTGCGCATAAATCATATCCCTGCTTTCCCTGCACATCCATGTGCTATCGAAAAGACTTAAATGCTGCTACAGATCAGTCTTCAACCTTCAACCCTAGTAGAGCGTACCAGACACTCAACACTCTCTGTGTAAAAAAAATGCCTTGCATAGCTCCTTTAAACTTTGCACCACTCATGTTACAACTATGCTTTAAGAAAAGCTTAATGAAAGATCCCGACACAAAATGTCACCCCTCGATGTCCTCCAGAGATGCTGCCTGATCTCCTGAATTACTCCAGCACTGAGTTTTTTCCCCCTCCACTTATTGCTTGATTGTTATGTTAATTGGAGAGAGAAAACAGTGGTCGCCAAAGTTTCAAATGCCTCATTGCCCTTGTAATCGGCTTGTTCTTCCAATAATTGAGTTGGCGAAATGTATTTTGCTGAAGGGTATGGAAATGAATCTAAATTTAAATTCTGGACCAATTTTTTAAATTTTAATAGAGGTAAGAGATGAGTAGGAAAGCTGTTAGAAGCGGTTCTGCACCATCAGTGCTATTTCCCAATGGCTAGACACAGAAATAATAATGGTTCTTGTAATGCAGACCCAGATCCTAAAGTTAAAAATAAATCAAACGACGATTGAAAAGAAAAAACGATTGTCTGTGACTGTACTTGAAAACATTAAATGATCTCTTTTTTTCATTGTACTCCACAATTTGTTACAATAATGGCAATTAGAAATAATTACCAATGATTTTTGTTGTTGAATGTAATTATAAGGAAATGGATTTTGAAGCTTTTAATAAGGTTTAATGAATGATGCAACATTTTATCTGCTGAAGTAGAGTACAGGGAGATAATTTGTTCATGCATTAATTGGCTGAAAAGCTAGTATTAATATTATTACTGAATCATTTGTTACAACTATTGTGAGACAGTTCTCACAAAGTACCATTTTAAAATTCAAAGCACAGTTTATGAATATGAAATATAGCAATTATTAATCTCTGCTCAGTAACCAATCAGATTTATGTGATTTAAGAATAAGCTAACTACTAATGGACTATAGTCTGAAGGATGTGCCTTAATGCTGTTCAGTCACCTAATATTCCTTTTGGAAGCTTGGCAGCATTTGAAGTTCTACTTTTTCATTTATGAATTTAAATTCTAATTTTGACACCTGGGATAAAGAACTGTTCCCTTTGAGAGCTGAAAATGAACTGAGTCTGGGGAGTCTGAACTCACCGTTTTTCAAGTCAATTCGAAACAAAGCATTAAATTGACTCTGATTCACTCATAGAAGGCATACATGTAGTTCCTGATGAATATAGAATATAACTGCAGAGCCTGATGTTTTATTTTTTCCATGCTGGCACTTAAAGTGGTCAATATCAATGAAGTCATGATATCACGTGAAACACTGCAGTTTTCCATACAAAACTCCTCAAGACAACGATGGAATCTTTATCATGGGTATTGTGGCTTACTATATAATAAGAGTAAGTTCAGAGAGATGAGGACCAGTTGGATGGTTTTGAATGAGATCTGACAGAGATTAATCAAAAGTTCCCTCGTGAGCTATCAATGGCTCTAATTGTCCTAAAACAAACAGTAAAGACAAATATACACATGTGATATTTTCCCAGCTTCAATTAAGACATATTTAAAAGAGCCAAATATGAAGGAGCGGCAGCATCCTAAAATGAAAAATATATTGGAATTTTTTTGGCCACTGGAACAATGCCAAAAATGGCCAGTGCCTGCCCAATAAGCCAAGAAATTCTTCACTTTTGAGGGCCCAATCCTATGATTGCATCGACAAATGGCCACAGGTGGAGGCAGGTTCAGGGTGTCATTTGTGGGATAAGGAGAAATTATTACTTCAGGTTGGATCAAATCATACTCATAGAGTCGTCCAGTGTGGAAACAGGCCCTTTGGCCCACTTGCCCACACCAAACAACATGTCCCATCTACTCTAGTCCCACTTACCTGATTTTTGGCCCACATCCCTCTAAACCAGTCTATCCATGTATGTGTCTCAATGTTTTTTAAACTTTGCAATAGTACCTGCCTCAACTACCTCCTCCGGCAGCTCGTTCCATACACCCACCATCCAGAAACGTGAGGTGTTGTATTTTGGGAAGTCTAACATGGGCAGGACCTACACAGTGAATGGTAGGGCTCTATGGAGTGTTATAAAGCAGAGGGATCTAGAAGTGAAGGTGGAGTCGCAGGTAGATAAGGTGGTCAAAAAGGCTTTATGCACATTGGCCTTCATCAGTCAGAGTATTAAGTGTTGGGAGGTCATGTTGCAATTGTATAAGATGTTGGTGAGGTCACATTTAGTATTGTGTTCAGTTCTGGGTACCATGTGATAGGAAAGATTGTCAAACTGGAAAGGGTACAGAGAAGATTTATGACCATTGTTGTCTTGGGAAGGTGTGATCTCAAGAGAACAATGTGGAGAACGTAGAATTGGTAAAACAACCAGGGTGATGGCAGGAGGCAAGGAGGGTGGGGGGGGGGGTGGGATGGGGGGGGGGGGGGGGGTGGGGGGAGGACAGTGTAAGATGAATTTACTTAAAATTAGAGAATTCAATGTTCATACCTCTGGGTTGTAAGCTACCCAAGCAAAAAATGAGGAGCTGTTCCTCCAATTTCAGTGTGGCCTCATTCTGGCAGTGGAGGAGGTCCAGGTCAGAAAGGTCAGTGTGGGAATGGGAATGGGAGTTGAAATGGTTGACAACTGGGAGATCCCATAGGCATAGATGGGCCAAGCGTAAATGTTCAAGGAGACTATGTTTGGTCTTGCCAATGCACAGGAGCCTACAACAGGAACACTGGATGCAGTAGATGAGGTTAGAGGACAACATATGAACCTCTATCTAACCTGAAAGGACTGTCGGGATCCCTGGATGGAGTTGAGGGAGGAGGTATAAGGATAGATGTTGCATCTCCTGTGGTTGCAGATGAAAGTACCTGGGAATGCGATGGTTTGGGTGGGAAGGGATGATTGAACCAGGGATTTATGGGGAGAAATGTCCCTGCAGAAGGCAGTGGAGAAGGTGGAGATGGGATGATGTGATTAGTGGTGGGACCCCTTAGTCGGTGATGAAAATGTTGGAGGATAATTTGTTGGATGCGGATGATGGTGGGGTGAAAGATGAGGACCAGGGGAACACTGTCCTTATTGCATCTGTGGGGAGAGGGAATGAGAGCAGAACTACGGGACACAGAAGAGACACATGTGAGGGCCTCATCTATGACAGAAGGGGGGAACTCACATTCCTTGAAGAACAAGGACATCTTGGATATCCTTTTATGGAACACCTAATCTTGGGAGCAGATGTGGTGGAAATGGAGGAATTGAGAGAATAGCATCATTGCAAGAGACAAGGTGGGAAGAATTGCATTCAGTTGTAGAAATGAGAAAATACATATGTGTGCAACACCACATGAGTATTATCTGAACACCTATTACAGTTTATTATAGGTGAATATCTGTTCAACCAAATAAAGAATGATGGTAATTTCCCCTGCTGTTTTGTTTTTCTTACCTTGTGGACACAACAGGTATTTACAACTGTGTCCAATGCTGTAGGGTAGCAACAATCCTCTCGATGATTTTTCAACATCCCAAAATGAATTAAGAATGTTGAGAAATCAACATATCAGGATATGTCTATCTTCCTCCTTCAGCTTTCCTCATTTCTGCTATGCTCATTCATCCTATCTCAATGCCGTTATTAGACAACTGTTTGGTGCAGGCAGAGCTTGGAAATGGAGTGGCATGCCAAATGAGTTAGTCCTTGGAGTGTACAACCTCTTGCTGCCAACCCTGCATATGAATACAAGGCGAATGCAGACCCAAAAATTCTGTCATCAGGATCGCCTGTACAGTTGCGCTCATAAAGGTAGAATTTTGGACAACGGGCCTTTGAGGCCATGTTAAGACTTAATATTTTTAAGAACTTTGAACTTGAAGGATACAAGATGGCATCAGAAATGTAGTGAATCTTGTGTGCTGCCTCGTCTTAATCTACTGTTCTTATACTTAGGTATGTTTGTGCTCATGTACGGTAAGATACGCAAAAAAAAAAGGAATTTCACTATACCAAGGTACATGTGACAAGAAAGTATAATTGAACCAGATCAAGAGGTAATGGTAATAAAAGGAGGAAGAAACGTCTCGGTCATTTTCTCCTGGCACCTTTCTAAATCTCAATCTGAAGCAGCTCCCATTACTGTGATCAGCCTTCCGCTAATTACCGCACAAACATGAGATTGCCGTGACATATTGCTGAATCATGACCTGCTGTAACATTAACACTGTTTTCCCTTCTGCTTTCAGAAGTAGTTGTAATTAGATGGTGTACAGATGGTGCTTTTTTACTGATCTTTCATGTATTAGATCTTTCCAGATGCTTGAGTGGAGTGACTGTGACTTGCAATCAGTATATCAATTGTTATTCTGCATGAGACTGTTCCATAAATAATTGTTGCTATTTTAACTGGCTTGTTATACTGAGTGATAGGAAATACTAATTAGTTGTCATACAGCTCACAGTCATTTTGAAATCTGTGTAACGTACCCATGTAGTCTAGCAGATGCATGATCATTAAATCTCGTTTGGCACTGTATCCTTGGCTGTAGGCATTGGGTTGCTGAGATTGATCACCATGGCCATATTTTGCCATTGCATTCCACATAGAAGAAAACATTTTTTTCTTTCTCCATTCAAATTACGGCACCTCAATTGCTGAGCCATCCACAAAATGGGCCTTTATAGGACCAGCCCATTTTAGAACCTAACTTCTAATTTATTTTGTTCACCGTTATGAAAATATATCACTCCTTTCTAAAAGATAGGCACAAAATGCTGGGTAACACCGCAGGTCAGGCAGCAACTCTGGAGAAAAAGGACGGTGACATTTTGGGTCGGGAGCTCTTTTCAAAGCCCATTTTAAAAGCTACCCTTTTCCAAAATAACTTTCTCAGAAGAGAGATTCAAGATTCAAGATTCAAGAGACAATTATTGTCACATGCACCAATTGGTACAGTGAAATTTGGGGTCACCATACAGGCATACAAATAAAAAAAGAACAAAACACGATAGTATTTTAACATAAACATCCCCTGCACAGCGGAATCAAAGTTTCCTACTGTGAGGGAAGGTCCAAAGTTCAGTCATCCTCCTCTTTGAAGTTCTATGATGTACACCCGTGGTCGGGGCCTCCCGAGCCCTCCGCAGCCCTCCGCAGTTGCGGCCATGGGTGGCCCGATGCTCAGGCCCTCTCGCCGGGATGATGGAACTCTGACGTCGGAACAGGAGAACAACCTCAGCGGCTTGGACCTCCGAATCGGCCTCTTCCTACCGGAGTTCGCGGCTCCCAAAGTCCACAGGCCGTGCCAAGCGGAGACCCACGCAGGGGGCACTCGGCAAAGAGCCCCAGGGCACCGCGATGTTGAAGTCAGCACCGCCCACACTGGAAGCTGTACAAACCACAACCCTGCGATGTTGTAGCAGCAGGCCCAGCACTCCGGAACTTCAAACGGCGATCCCAGGTGAGGCATCGCCCGCTCCGCGATGTATCCAACGCTGCGCCGCCGCTGCTGGAGCTCTGGTCCGGTCCCCAGCAGGAAAGGCCGCGCTGATCCAGGTGGTAGGCCGAGAGGAGGGGGGCGAAGACGCAACTCGGAGTAATTGTCACGTCCTCGCCAGGAGGCGACTGGGAGACGGTTTCCCCCTTACCCTGCCCCCCTCCCCCACATAGAAAAACGAAAGAATCCTCCTCAACATACTTTTAAACAAAATAAAAATTTTTTAAAAGATGCCAGAGGCAGCCTTCATGCGGCGCCCCTAGTGGCCACTATATTGAGGCATATTGAACTTATTACAGTACAGCCTGCAAATGCAATTTATCCGTAGCTCTCAAGCATCAGCCTTATTAAGTAACAATTGAATTTTTAAGGATACTTGCTAATTGCAGTCCGCTCTATTCTCTGTGCTGTGAGCAAATGAATCCTCCAATGTACTCAATGTACTCAATTTACTCAATGTAAAGTATAAAAGCATCAGATATAATTTTATTGCATTTGGCAAGTACAGTGTATATTTTTATAAAGCCCAGTTTGAGCATATTCTCACATAAGAGACAGTTTATTTCAGTCTCAATGCCCCTGTAATCTGACATTTTACTTGAAGTCCAGATTCAGGAGCAGCTTCTTCCCTACAACCATCAGGCTGCTATAATTTTACTTCGGAGTCACGTGAGTGACTACGTGAGGAACCCCGCTAGGACGCATGCGTGACATATCGCTACACGCATTGCAACGAGCCACAGCAGGGGGAACGACGTTCCTCTTAGCGGCAGAATTTAAAAGCCGGGAACAGCAGGTAAGGAGACTCTGCGTTCTTTCCACTTACCTTACAGGTGGAGGCATGGACAGATCCACGAGGAACAAGAAGGCAGCGAAAAAGCTGGCGGGGGAGAACCGCGGAGTTGCGGGCAGCCAGCAGCAGCCAACGGCACACCAATCTCCCGTAATGGGAACAGCTGTGCTCGACTTCGCTCCCGCACCGGCCAAATTAACACCACGGCCGGGCGGCAAAGTGAAGCAAAAAACAGACAGAGTCGTTGACTCTGATGAGTCCGACTTTGAACAGCCGCGAGCGGCCAGTGCCCATGAGCATTGGGGCCGGTTGGAGTGGCTTCAGGAGCAGCCGCAAGCGGCCAGTGCCCGTGAGCATTGGAGCTGGTTGGAGCGGCTGGAGGAACAGGAGCAGCCGCGAGTGGCCTGTGCCCGAGAGCATAAGAGCCAGTTGGAGCGGCTGTTGGAGGAAATACTCCAAAGTGGCAGGCTCCGGGAGAGGGAGCCTAGTCTCAGTGGGCAGCTAGTAAGACCTACAGCAGTACCTCTTGTGGGGCTGCACAATGTTTCTCCCTCATCAGAGGTGAGTACAGGGGGTCAATTCTGGGCTGACCCTGAAGAGGGGTGTGCAGAACATACCCCTAGTGTGCATGGGGTGCAAGAAAACCTATTGGATATGTCCCATACTGTCGTTGTGTCCTTGGGCAAGACACTTCACCCACCTTTGCCTGTGTGTGAATGTAATTATGTGAAGCACTTTGGGGTCAATGCAAGTTGACTAAAAATGTGCTATATAAATAAAGTAATTTAATTTTATTTAAATTCAACCTGACCAAACTGGCCAAAACCTGGACCCCAAAATAGCTGCAAGTATTGACTACATGTCATTCAACCAGCTACAAGGACAGGCATTATTGGACACCACAGCAAGACACTTACCATCAGGGAACTGCAAATCACTAAATGTTCCCAGTGTCAACCAGTGTATTTGGAAACATGTCGGGGCATCAATCAGAGCCAGGGACTTGAAAATACAAAAAGTTCTGAAAGTCCTAGCAGCGGGAATTACGGCTTTCGCCCTCACATTGAACGAACAAGACATGACACAAGATCACCAAGATGCACTGGCTTTATTTTGCAACTACCAATAGGGGTTAAATAGTATTAGGAAGAGTGCTATCCAACGGCTTTAGACCCCAAATTTGCAGGCCTCTGCAAACCTGGAACCTCCAAACCACCAATACTACTATTTGGAGGGGACTTATCCAAACACGTAAAATAACTTGACGAAGAGGCTAAAACCCTGGGGCTCATTAAAGCAGCAACCAAAAACTACTTCGGCCAGAAACAGCACCCCTACGCACCCACCAGTCGGTCAAGACAAACTGGTGAGAGCTCAAAGACCAGGAACACTCAACATCGGTCTTTTTTGGGCCATGGCCCAGACCGGCCTTCCTGGAAAATGCGCAAACTCTCAACACCAACCCAACTACAGACCCAGACACCGGCGCCTCAACGTCCACGGAGGATGCCGAAAAAGTAACAAACCTACCACTGGTAACCATGGAGGTAGGTGGGTCTGTTTCCTTACGAATTGAAGGGAGCATGGAGGTTGGTGGGAGGTTACACTTCTATCTGGATGCATGGAATAAGTTAACTACCGACACTGATATTTTAAGCAGTATCCAGGGTTATACCATAGAATTCATACAAAAACATAACCCTCCAGTTTAGCATGTACCGAGCCGAATGTTCGTGCTTACAGGCAAAGAAAAATCAAAAGCACATGCTGAACTACAGCGGCTTTATAAAAAAGGAGTAATTGAGAAAACCCAACACGAATCACAGGAATTTGTGTCCAACATTTTTTATCAAAAACAAGAAAGATGGTGGTTGCCGCATCATCATCGTTTGACTAATTTGAATACTTTCGTACAATATATTCATTTCAAGATGGAAACCTTTGTTACTGCTAAGCAATTGATTTCCAAAGGTTACTACATGGCAAGCATCGATTTAAAAGATGCTTACTATACAGTACCCATAAGAGGTGACCACAGATGTTATTTAAAATTCAACTGGATGGGTCAGCACTGGCAGTACAGGGCACTACCTAATGATCTAACATCAGCCCCCAGGCTGTTCACTAAAATTTTGAAACCAGCCCTAGCGTTTCTGCGGAAACAAAAACACATGGTAATGGCATATTTAGATGACATACTTATTGTGGGCAAAACTTTGGAATTGGCTAAACAAGCGGTAACAGCCACAAAACAATTATTTGAAAAACTGGGGTTTATCATCCATCCAGTTAAATCTAAATTAACGCCTTCAACCACAATGGATTATCTGGGGTTCACCATTAACTCAGTTCACGTCAGTGACTTTGCCGAAAGAAAAGGTTACAGCCTTAATAGAGGCTTGCAGCAAAATCATTGACATCACTAAACCATCCATCAGACTGGTAGCAAGAATAATTGGCAAAATAGTGGCTGCGTTTCCAGCCACACAATTCGGACCTTTACATTATCGAAATTTACAGAGGGCGAAAATAAGAGCACTCAAAATTAATGGTGGTCATTTTGACAGACCAATGAAGCTACCAACAGAAGCCATAATGGAACTAAAATGGTGGGAAGATAACATTAGGTATTGTTCCAATCCAATCATTATCAGCAACCCCTCTATGGTACTACAAACTGATGCCAGTGCGCTTGGTTGGGGTGCTACCAATTCCATCTCCAGCTGTGGAGGGAGATGGAATGCACAGGAGGCATCATTATTACAAACACTGGGCATAAACTACCTGGAGATGTTAAGTGCATTCCATGGCCTTAAGTCATATTGTTCTGGGTTATATCACCAGCATGTTAGACTACAAATTGACAACACTACCGTGGTAGCATATATCAACCATATGGGTGGAAACAAATCGACATCATGTGACAATCTGGCCAACACAATTTGGCAATGGTGTATCCAGAGAGATATTTGGATATCAGCTACCTACTTACCAGGTAAACTAAATTTAGTGGCAGACACCAGGTCACGCAAATTGAATGAAAACACTGAATGGATGTTGGATAAAAATGTATTTGCTGAAATTACAGCACGGTATGGAACACCAGATATCGATCTATTCGCATCCAGGCTCAATCACCAGTTATCGAATTATGTTTCATGGGAGCCAGACCCTGGGGCAGCGGCAACAGATGCATTTTCGCTGCATTGGGGGAAATTGTTTATTTATGCATTCCCTCCTTTCTGCCTCATCAGTCGGGTATTAACGAAAATACAGCAAGACTTTGCGTCTGGTATTTTGATAGTACCCGATTGGCTTACTCAACCATGGTTCCCGGTGATACTCAACATGGTATTAGAACCATGCATCACCATCCATCATAGGCCTAATTTACTGGTTCATCCCGTAACAAGGGAAAGTGACCCATGTCATAATTATGCAAACCTATTAATTTGTAGAGTTTGAAAGCACCTCTACTACACCTGGGACTAACGGACAGAACAGTGGATATTATTTCAGCGGCCCACAGACAGTCCACCAAAAAACAGTACTTGGTGTACATCAAGAAATGGGAAAAGTACTGTCACAACAATAACATCATCCATAGATCTATGAACATCCCGTCTGTTCTGGAATTCCTGGCAAGCCTCCATTACGATGAGGAGCTCAGTTAGAGTGCCATCAACTGCGCCAGAAGTGCTCTGTCAACATACCTGTGGCAAGGAACAGAGCGGCATTCTGTTGGGACACACCCCCTGGTAACCAAACTCATGAGTGGCATTTTTAATGTTAATCCCCCAAGAACCAGGTACTCCCAAATATGATGTGAGCATTGTACTGACCATGTTAAGAAACTGGTCTCCACCTACAGCTCTGTCCCTACAGAAACTGACTATGAAAACAGTCATGCTGATGGCCTTGGTCACGGCACAAAGGGTCCAGTCGCAACAGAAACTAAGGCTGGACAACATGACTATTTCATCTGGAAATTTAACTTTTCACATCAAGGAATTAGTCAAACAGAACAGACAGGGGTCAGCAGGCCTAAAAATAGAACTCAGGGCCTACCCGACAGATGATCGTCTCTGTATTGTAACACACTTACTATTATATATGGAGTATACTAAGATCATCAGAGGCAAAGAAATGGCACTTTTAATCAGCTACAAACAGCCACACATAAAAGTGACAGTCCAGATCATCTCGAGATGGCTAAAACAGGTCCTAATAAAGGCTGGAGTAGACACTAACATTTTAAAATCTCACTCCACCAGGGCTGCAGCTACATCGGCAGCTATGAAGTTGGATGTTCCAATGGACCAAATCCTCAAGACAGCAGGGTGGTCAACGGGATGGTCAACGGAGAAAACTTTCCAACGATTTTATAACAAACCAGTAATTGAACCTGGAACATTTGCAGAAACAATTTTAAGTTCTGTAATATGATTTTACCCCATAAATAGGGGCTATAATTTGGTGTTAATAAATTTATCATTGTTTTTCAATATAGTATTGATGTCTAATGATGTTAACACTATTCTCCCCATAATCAAGGCAGATGTGATGCATGGACTCGTTTCCACGGCATGAAATCACAGAGCTTTAAAAATCTTCACGTAGTCACTCACGTGACTCCGAAGTAAAATAGTAAGATTAAACGAGAATTTACCAGTTTGAAGTTTGATCGTTATTTTATGAGGAGTAACGTTGAGGGAATACGTGCCCTCCGCTCCCACCCTTAATCATATACTCAACTGGTATCTCTTCTCTAATCTTACTATGTTTAGTCATTACAGTTATCTGTGATTTCACACTGCTGCTTTGAAGAATGACACGCATGCGTCCTAGCGGGGTTCTTCACGTATTCCCTCAACGTTACTCCTCATAAAATAACTATCAAACTTGAAAATGGTAAGTTCTCATTTAATCTTACTATTAAACTCCGATGTACATAGACTTGGGGGGGTTGTTTTTGTCTTTGCACTATTATTGCTTGTTATTGTTTCTATATGCTGAACTTTTTTTGTTGATTATTATGGTGTTTACAGAGTACGACATTTAGATATATGTTTGTGCTGCTGAAGTAAGAATTTCATTGTTCTGTTTCGGGACATATGACAATAAACATAAAAAGGAGACAAAAGTGCTGGAGAAACTCAGCGGGGGCAGCAGCATCTATGGAACGAATGAAATAGGCAACGTTTCGGGCAGAAACCCTTCTTCAGACTGATGTAGGGTGGGGAGGGGGGTGGGGGGGGACGGGGAGAAGAAAGGAAAAAGGAAGAGGAGGAGCCTGATGGCTGAGGGAGAGCTGAGAAGGGGATAAGACTGCAAGGGCTACCGGAAATTGGTGAATTCAATGTTTATGCCACCAGGGTGCAGACTGCCCAAGCAGAATATGAGGTGTTGCTCCTCCAATTTCTGGTGGTGCTCACTCTGGCCATGGAGGAGGCCTAAGACAGAGAGGTCGGATTCGGAATGGGAGGGGGAGTTGACCAGGGAGTTATGGAGGGAGCGGTCTTTGCGGAAGGCAGACAGGGGGGGAGATGGGAAGATGTGGCGAGTAGTGGGGTCACGTTGGAGGTGGCGAAAATGATGGAGGACTATTTGTTGTATGTGACGGTTAGTGGGGTGAAAGGTGAGGACTAGGGGGACTCTGCCCTTGTTACGAGTGGGGGGATGGGGAGAGAGAGCAGTGTTACGGGTTATGGAAGAGACCCTGGTGAGAGCCACATCTATAGTAGGGGAGGGGAACCTCCGTTCCCTGAAGAATGAGGACATTTCCGAGGTCCTGGTGTGGAACACCTCATCCTGGGAGCAGATGCGTCGTAGACGGAGGAATTGGGAGTAGGGGATGGAGTCCTTACAGGAAGCAGGATGGGAAGAAAAGTAGTCTAGATAGCCATGGGAGTCAGTAGGTTTATAGTGGATGTCGGTCAGAAGTCTATCACCTGCAATGGTGATAGTGAGGTCAAGAAATGGTAGGGAAGTGTCGGAAATGGTCCAAGTGTATTTGAGTGTCAGATGGAAGTTAGTGGTGAAGCGGAAGAAGTCAGTCAGTTGTGTGCGGGTGCAGGTGGTAGCACTAAAGCAGTCGTCGATGTAGCAGAGGTAGAGGTCAGGGATGGGGCCCTGGAATGCCTCGAACAAGGTTTGTTCGATGTACCCGACAAAGAGGCAGGCATAGCTGAGGCACAGGCCCATAGTTACGCCTTGTATTTGGAGCAAATGGGAGGAGTCAAACGAGAAGTCATTGAGGGTAAGGACCAACTTAGTCTACCTTCGCTTTTCCAGCATCTGCAGTTCCTTCTTAATGACAATAAAATATTCTTGACATTTGAATCCCTGCTCAAATGGGCATTAATCATTGTGGGGCAGGTTATGACCCAACCCCACATAACGTTCAGAAACAGAATGAAAATAAAAGGTAATTCCAGCCTCCCAGACAACTGATCCACTGCAGACTGCCGACCTTCACAACAAGTTCATAGCAGATACTATTTCCCAGACCCTACACTCATTTCTGGAACATTTAGACAACAAGGACACCACATCAGACTCCTATTTATTGACTGAAACTCCACTTTTAATACCTCTATCTATACATACCTAAATATCTGATCTTGTGCTCTTCCGGTTTTGCATTCTTTGCTATTTGCGCAAAAACTGTATGCAATAACACTACGATTTTTTGCCACCTTACTCACCATTATCCTGTGCTACAAGAGCAATACGTTTTGTTCCTATCAATGGTATATTTTTAAAGTTATTAAGGTTAAAAAATATTTTAAACCGCGCATGCGCAGATTGGTCTCATCTCCTTTCAGTCGCCGCCATGCAGATCGGTCTCCTCTCCTGTCAGTCGCCAGGATTCCCCTTCCTGCACCATCGCTGCACTGATTGGCCGGGTCCGCTGTTTGCCACGGGTGCGCATGCCTCGCCCGGTGAGGAGAATAGGTAGCTGAAGGAGTGGAGTGACACAGAGTCTGCCGCTTCGTCTGACCCGGGCTTCTACCCATGAGGCCACGGCTGAGGTTCTATGCGGCGATCCAGGAGGCATCGAGACCGTGGCTGTGAGGCCTCGCGATGATGGAGCCGCAGCGGCGGTGGGGCCTTGAGGTGATGGAACCACGGCGGCGGTGGGGCCTCGTGGTGGTGGTGGGGCCTCACGGCAGCGATGGGGCTTTGCTGAATTTCAAAATCCATGGAGAAATCTATCTCTTCCTTTTTTTTCAGTATTTTCCTGTCTCATGTCTGGTGGAAGAGGAGGGGAGGAAAGAGGGAGAGGAGGGAGGTGGGGGAGGTAGGGAGTGGGGAATGGAGGGAGAGGAGGGCAGTGGGTGAAGAAGGATAGTAGGGATGTAGTGGGAGGTGAGGAGTGGGGGAGGTGGGGGATAGAGGGATGGGGGGAGGTGGGGAGGTAGGGAGGGGAGAGGAGTTATGGAGGGAGTGAGGGAATGACTGAGGGTAGGGGGAAGGAGAGGGAGTGAGAGGTGTGGGAGGGATAGGGGAGGGGAGGAGGAGAGGGGAAGGAAGAGGGTGGATGAAGAGGAGGGAGAGGGAGTGCTGGGGGATGAGGGGAAATGATCTGCGCCTGCACAGTTGGGGGCTATGTGTGAGTAGTGGAATATTGCGTTGGGGGAACGGGTTGCATTGGGGGAATGGGTGAGTGGTGGGAAATTGCATTGGGGGAACAAACCCAATGGATCTGCACTTAGTCTAGTCCCAACTAAACTTATCTCCAAACTCCTGGACCTTGGAATCATCATACAGCTCTGCCACTAGATCCTTGACCTACGGACCCACAGATCATAATCAATGAGGATAAGTGATAATACCTCCTCCACAATAATTCTCAACACCAGTGTCCTGCAACAATACGTTCAAAATCCTCCATTATAGTCACTACACTTCCAAATATACAGTGCACTCAGAAAGTATTGAGACCCCTTTACTTTTTCCACATTTTGTTACATTACAGCCTTATTCTACAATGGATTAAATTCTTTTTTTTTTATCATCAATCAACAAACAATACCTCATGATAAAAAAAGCGAAAATAGGTGTTTGGAAAATTTTGAAAAGTAGTTAAAAAGAAATAACTGAAATATCATATTTACATAAGTATTCAGACCCTTTGCTATGACACTCAACATTTAGCTTTGGTGCATCTGGTTTCCATTTATTATCCTTGAGATGTTTCTACAACTTGATTGGAGTCCACCAGTGGTAAATTAAATTGATTGTACATGATTTGGAAAAGCACGTACCTGTCTATATAAGGTCCCGCAGTTGACAGTGTATGTCAGAGCAAAAACCAAGCCATGAAGATGAAGGAATTGTCCGTAGACCTCCGAGACAGGATTGTGTTGAGACACGATCTGGGGAATGGTATAAAACAAATTCTGCAGCATTGCAGGTCCCAAAGAGCATAGTGGCCTCGTCAATCTTAAATGGGAGAACTTTGAAACCACCAGGACTCTTCATAGAGCTGGCCGCTCGGCCAAACTGAGCAATCGGGGGAGAAGGGCCTTGTTCATGGAGGTGACCAAGAACCTGATGGTCACTCTGACAGAGCTCCAGAATTCCTCTGTGGAGATGGCAGAAACTTCCAGAAGGACAACTAAATCTGCAACACTCCACCAATCAGTCCTTTATGGTAGAGTGGCCAGACGGAAGCTCCTCAGTAAAAGGCACATGACCGCCCGTTTGGAGTTTGCCAAAAGGCACCTAAACAAGGTACTCTGGTCTGATTGAACTCTTTGGCCTGAATGCCTAGAGTCACATCTGGAGGAAACCAGGCACCGCTCATCACCTGGCCAATACCATACCAATGGTGAAGCATGAATAATGAATAAGTTCATTGGACAAGTATTCACATACAAGGAATTTTCCTTGGTGCTCCGCACGCAAGTGACCACATGACATACTGTGATAGTTAAGAATGATAAATAAAATATTAAACATGGTTGTGGCAGCATCATGCTGTGAATGTTTTTCAGCGGCAGGAACTGGGAGACTAGCCAGTATCGAGGGAAAGATGAAAGGAGCAAAGTACAGAGAGATCCTTGATGAAAACCTGCGCTAGAGCGTTCAGGACCACAAACTGGTGCAGAGGTTCACCTTCCACCAGGACAACAACCCTAAGCACACAGCCAAGACAATGCAGGAGTGGCTTCGTGACAAGTCTGTGAATGTCGTTGAGTGGTCCAGCCAGAGCCTGGACTTGAACCCGATCGAATATCTCTGGAGGGACATGAAAATAGCTGTGCATCGACACTCCCCATCGAACCTGACAGAGCTTGAGAGGATCTGCAGAGAAGAATGGGAGAAATTACCCAAATACAGGTGTGCCAAGCTTGTAGCAGTATACCCAAGTGGACGAGGCTGTAATCGCTGCCAAAGGTGCCTCAACAAAATACTGAGTAAAGGGTCTGAATACTTATGTAAATGTGATATTTCAGTTATTTCTTTTTAATTACTTTGCAAACATTTCTAAAGATCTGTTTTCACTTTTTTATTATGGGGTATTGTGTATAGATTGATGATAAAAAAATGAATTTACTCAATTTTAGGATAAGGCTGTAACATAACAAAATGTGGAAAATGTGAAGGGGTCTGAATACTTTCTGAATGCACTGTATGGCCAAATTCAGCTCTAACTCCATTTATGACTTTGCAGATGACTGCACTGTGATGGGCCAGATTATGAACAATGTCAAGTTGAAATACATGAAGGAGATAGAGAACTTAGTAACATGGTGTTAGGACAATAATCTCTCCCTCAATGTCAACAAGATGTTGGAGCTAGTTATTGACTTCAGTAGTACATACCCCAATCAGCATCAATGGAGCCACAGTGGGAATGATTAGGAGCTTCAAGTTCCTTGGTATTAATATTACCAACGATCTGTCATAGATACATAGAAAATAAGTGCAGGAGTAGGCCATTCGGCCCTTCCAGCCTGCACCGCCATTCAATATGATCATGGCGACAACCAACCAAATTGATTCAACACCCATGAACGCTAATCAATGCCTCTACTTCCTGAGGAGGCTGAGGAATTTCAGCACATTTCCAATGACTCTTACAAACATCTACAGATGCATTATAAAAAGCATAATGTCAGATTCCATCACAGCTAGGTTTGGGAACAGCTCTGCCCTAAACCACAAGAAGTTGTAGAGAGATGCACCAATCAATGCCTCAAAGAGTTGTCTCACCCTGGTCATTCCTTCTTCTCCCCGCTCCCATCCAGCAGAAGGTACAGAAGCTTAAAAGTATGCACCACCAGACTCAGGAATAGCTTTTCCCTCTCTGTAACCTTCTATAAGCAAGGGTACTGTCCATTTAATCTTCACCCCATTGTGGACATTGGACTTTATCTAGGGATCTGATATGCTACCATGCTGAGAACTGTTTTCTGCACTCTGTATTTTCCCCTTTGCTCTATTTATTGTACTTGAGTTTGATTATTATATTTCTGTACAGTATTATCTGATCTGTTTGGACAGCATGCAAAACAAAGCACATGACAATAATAAACCTAAACCCAATAAAACAATATCAATACTGATACCATTAGGTGAAAAAAGAAGTCATCTAAATGCCTCACCATCATTTTATACACACTGAATTATAGGATGAACTGCTGCTGAAGGAATTTGAGAAACATTTGTGGATGATTCAACCTTTGGATTCTATCCTGCCATGCATTAGGCTAATCTGTGTCATACATCTAACATTCATGTAGGTTCCTTGAAAAAACTCACACACATACAGTATAACCACCTTAGTCCCAGAAGCAACATGCACAGATCTTTTCAGGCGAGGATGCCAGGGGGAATTTTAAACCTCATAAATGAGTATGTGAACTGCACAGGACAGGGTTAAAAAGTTAGATTTTTGGTATATTAGTAAGTTGGCATGAAACCCATTTGCTGTGCTTGGGGAATTCTTAATTGGATGTGGGAAGATGCTTATTCACACTATTAACACATTTTTGAAACATGAAGCAGGCATTTTAAATTGCTTTTAACTTGGCTCTGATTTAACTTCTACAACATGGGACTGACCAATGGATTAGAAGCAAATTTACAATGCATTCAGAAAGTATTCAGACCCCTTCACCTTTTCCACATTTTGTTACGCTGTAGCCTTATTTTAAAATGCGATTAAATTCTTTTTTTTAAATCAATCTACACACAATATCCTAGAATGAAGATATGAAAACAGGTGTTTAGAAATCTTTGCAAAATAATTAAAAAGAAATAACTGAAATATCACATTTACATAAGTATTCAGACCCTTTGCTATGACACTCAAAATTGAGCAAAATTGTCCGTAGACCTCCGAGACAGGATTGTGTTGAGATACAGATCTGGGAAAGGGTATTAAACAATTTCTCTAGCATTGCAGATCCCGAAGAGCACAGTGACCTCCGTTATTCTTAAATGGAGGAACTTTGGAACCACCAGGACTCTATATAGAGCTGGCCACCCGGCCAAACTGCGCAATCAGGGGAGAAGGACCTTAGTCAGGGAGGTGACCAAGAACCCGATGGTCGCTCTGACAGAGCTCCATAGTTCCTCTGTGGAAATGGGAGCACCTTGAAGAAGGACAACTATACCTGCAGCACTCCAACAATCAGGCCTTTATGGTAGAGTGGCCAACCGGAAGCCACTCCTAAGTAAAAGGCACATGACAGTCCGCCTGGAGATTGCCAAAAGGCACCTAAGAGACTGTCAGACCATGAGAAACAAGATTCTCTGGTCTGATGAAACTGAGATTAAACTCTTTGGCCTGAATGCCAAACGGCACGTCTGGAGGAAACCAGACACCGCTCATCACCTGGCCAATACCATACCTACGGTGAAGCATGGTGGTGGCAGCATCATGCTGTGGGGATGTTTTTCAGTGGCAGAAACTGGGAGACTAGTCAGGATCGAGGGAAAGATGAACTGAGCAGAGTACAGAGAGGTCCTTGATGAAAACCTGCTCCAGAGCGTTCTGGACCTCAGACTGGGGTGGAGGTTCACCTTCCAACAGGGCGATGACCTTAAGCACACAGCCAAGACAATGCAGGAGTGGCTTTGTGACAAGTCTGTGAATGTCCTTGAGTGGCCCAGACAGAGCCTGGACTTGAACCCGATCGAACATATCTGGAGGGACCTGAAAATAGCTGTGCATCGACGCTCCCCATCCAACCTGACAGAGCTTGATAGGATCTGCAGAGAAGAATGGGAAAAATTATCCAAATATAGGTGTGCCAAGCTTGTAGCATCATACCCAAGAAGACTTGAGGCTGTAATCGCTGCCAAAGGTGCCTCAACAAAGTACTGAGTAAAGGGTCTGAATACTTATGTGAATGTGATATTTCAGTTAATTACTTTGCAAAGATTTCTAAACACCTATTTTTGCTTTTTTAATAACTGGTATTGTGTGTAGATTGATGATTAAAAAAAAGAATTTAATTCATTTTAGAATAGATAGATAGATAGATATAATTTAATTGCCACACAACCAAGGTCGGTGGAATTTGGGTTGCCAGCAGCGGTACAGTAAAGCGGCCTTTTCACGGGGCGAGTTGACGCAAGATGTCACAAGAGTGAAGAGGTCGTGGTCCAGCACGAGTCTCGCACGATATAACGGGGATAGATAAAGAGTTCCCACGGTACTCGGCATTTCTGTTATTTGTGCGAGTGACTTGGCCGTTTCCCGAGCTTTCGCGTTAAATCTTGAATGAACATCGTGAACTACACGTGACACAAATGATGTAACTTTTTTTTTCACACACTATATATATCCTCCCTTGGTTGAATCGGCTCATTTGGAGACATGCCTATACTAAATAATTTCGAGTACAGGATGTTGGTTTTTTTCATTGACGCGCTGCATGCAGCTGCCCACTATGTGCATCGAAAACGCTTGCTTGAAGGCAGAAGGGAGAGATTAATTAAAAAGAAAAGCATAAAAAGCTGGAGTAAGTCAGCGGGTCAGGCATCATCTCTGGAGAAAAAGAATAGGTGACGATTCGAATCGGAGCCCTTCTTCAGACATCCTAATCGGAATTGAGTCTGAAGATGTGTATCGTCCCGAAACATCAGCTTTTTTTCTCCAGAGATGCTGCTTGACTCGCTGAGTTACTCCAGCTTTTTGTGTCTGTCTTCGGTTTAAACCAGCATGTGCAGTTCACTCCTTACACGGGTCTCTGTACAACATTGATTGGTAGCGTTCCGGACCCCTGGACCCGAGGACTCCGACCTGTATCTCTCAAAGAAGTACATGTGAAAAATTTCTCACGGACCATAAAAATGCGTAACCTTTCAGTAAAGTCCCTTTTAAAGTCCCTTTTAAAGATTATAGTTATTTTCTTGAATTCATTAACATAACTCATGAATAAGTTGATGTCCATATGCGGATGTAAATCTTTATTTTTATTTATTTTTTAAATTCAATCCCACAGAAGATAATTTTTAATCACCTTCTGTCCCCTCTGTCCAGCTTCCGGGTTCACCGTTCGCAGGAGTTCCCACGGTACCCGCAAGAGTTATTACGGATATCGCACTGGCCACTACGTTCATATAATGTTGCAATACTCAACCACAAGTGTACAAGTCAATCTTGGAGAAATTCAAACTTTCTTGAATTTTCTCCCGAGTGACCAAGTTACACGATGACCTGCCGTTAGCGCTACGGTGGTCCACGGTGGTCCACGAATGCCGTACTGTTATCGCACGAGGTTCCCACGATGTTAAACTCCGGTTAACTCTTGCGTCAAGTCGCCCCGTGAAAAGGCCGCTTAATAAAGAACACAACCACAATACAAAATTTACACAAACATCCACCACAGCATTCATCACTGTGGTGGAAGGCACAGAGCTTGGCCAGTCCTCCTCCATTTCCCCCCGTGGTCGGGACCTCCACCCTCCACAGCCGTTGCTATGGGCGTCCAGATGGTAAGGGACAAAGTCAAAGTCAAGGTGAGTCCAGGATTGGCTCTTCCCAACCAGAGACCGCGGCTTCAGGCTGGTGTAGGTCGCAGGCCGGCGGTCAAAGTTTTAAAGTACCTGCCGTGCCGCAGCCGGAAGCACCGCAGTCTGCAGGGCTGGCGGTCGAAGCTCCCCTCCAGGGGAGATGGTAAGTCCATGCCGCACCTGCGGTAGAAGACGGCCGCGGGCCGGCGGTGGAAGCTTCTTCTTCCCCCCGGGTCCTCCACGAGGGATCCCGGGCTGTAGACGCCGCACCAGCTGGAGTTCTGCAGACTGCGGCTTCAGGCTGTGTTGTAACGTAACAAAATGTGGAAAAAGTGGTCTGAATACTTTCTGAATGCACTGTAAGAGGCAATTCAGGTTGCTACTTAGACTTATGATTGACCAATCTGAATTTAAAAAAAACGCTAACTGCAGGTCTCTGTCAAATATTTCAAAGAGAATGTTTGTGCAGCTTTTTTTTTATCAGCCTTTGAAGGCTTTCAAACTGACATCAAGGTAGTAAATATGTGGGATGTATTTGATAGCACATCAAAAAAGGAAGAAAATCACCATTCATGACAACAATTAAATGTTTTGGTGGGAGGAGGTGCATGGGAGGTGGTTCCAAAGGAGGGAGCTGGGTTGGAGGATAGTGCATGCAAAGCGGGATGCACAATAAACCAGGTGCATGAGAACAGTATGCTCACAGGTATAAATGCAAAGGGAAGGAGCTCCAAAGAAGGACAATGTTGCCTGATGCAGTGCTCTTATGACAATAGACAATAGGTGCAGGTGTAGGCCATTCGGCACTTCGAGCCAGCACCGCCATTCAATGTGATCATGGCTCATCATCCACAATCAACCACAATACCATGGTTGATCATCCACGTTCCTGCCTGCTCTCCATATCCCCTGACTCCGCTATCTTTAAGAGCCCTATCAAGCTCTCTCTTTAAAGTATCCAGAGAACCGGCCTCCACCACCCTCTGAGGCAGAGAATTTCACAGACTCATGGACAGGGTGCAATTTCTTGGTTTTGTGACCTTGTGACCTTGTGAATAGACAAAAGTGCTGGAGAAACTCAGCGGGTGCGGCAGCATCTATGGAGCGAAGGAAATAGACAACGTTTCGGTGACCTTGTGACTCCAGTTAGTGGTAGATGTCTGCAGCCCATCACAGGACATGTTTACTGCTGGATTTATTACCAATGGGCATATTGCAACTAGCTGCTCCCTGAACCTTTTCATCTCATCATCCTCCCTGAGTGCTGAAACTCTCAGCTAGCTTCGTGCAAAGGGAAGTTGTTGATGGTTCTTGGAAGAAAGGTAGTATACAGCATTGAAACAGGCCCTTCTGCCCACTGCTGACCACTGATTCATGCTGATCATGTCTTCTTCCTGAGCTTAGTCCTATTTGCTTGCATTTGACCCATATACCTCAAAACTCTTCCTTCCCATTTACCTGTCCAATTGCCTTTTAAACATTGTATTGTATCCTTCGCCACAGCTTTCTCCGACACCTCATTCCATAAACCCTTGACCTTCTGTGTGATAAAGTGATCCCTCTCACTATAAACTTTTTTCCCTTTCACCTATGCCTCTAACTTTAGACTCCAATTGCTCTGGGAAAGAGAGTGTGGCCATTCACAGTCTTATAACTAGAATTTCTTCCTATCTACTCATCCCATCTCTGAACAAAATTTTGACTGACAAAGCATTTTTCAACATTGTAGCTCATTCAATGTTCTAGCTCCCACTCCCTGAATAACTTCCTTCCATGCCTCCCGTTGTCATTGTTGTACAGACAATCATACATATTAGTTTTTGTACCTGTATATTTCTCTGTAAATTGGCTGTGTTCTGGAATAAATTATCCAACTGGTACTTCATGAGCCTGCTGCATCAGGGGATCTCTGTCTCATGATCTTGTTTCATGTTGGTAAATTAATCAATTTGCCTAAATCCCTCAGGCTGATTTTCCTGCAATGCCACTTCCAAAATCTTTTGCTTTGTCTCGGTCTGGTTCCCTCTCGTTATTTTAAGCTGCTCTGAGTATCTCTCTCAATGCTGTCACACAATTCCTTGCACTGCATGCGTCCCTCTCCTCTACTCTACTCTGTTGTCAGTCACTTCCTCACACTGTTTTCAGCTGCACTGAGTCTCTCGCACTAATTTTAATATGTTTAAGGGTTCAGCTGAAATCAATAAGCAGCTTGAGCTATGCTCGTACAAGTTATTATGTCACTAAAACCATTCGGTGTTTTATGATCCTGCGATGAAGTGTAAATTATGTGTTATCTTGCATACAAATCTAGCATTATATGGCTCTAAAAGTGACACAAAATCTGGAGATATTTCAAGGTTACAATCTCATTTCAGGTTTAGATAACGTATCATTGACTGAAACTTCTCCCTTACGGCTTGAACATTACTTGAAGACTTGAGAGAGATTGCAGCCTTGTAGGCATTAAAAGAACATGCTTGTAAAACATTCCAAGCCATCTGCTGCTATGTGTAGAACCACCCAGCCAGGTGTGCGCATTTTAAGCAGAAAGAATGGACAATATGGGTATGGTTAAATTGAGAAGCAAATGAAAATTAACCAAAATGATCCAGTATCCAAACCAATTGAAATTTATCATCAATTATTCTTAACATAGAAAAATAGAAAATAAATGCAGGAGGAGGCCATTCGGCCCTTCGAGCCAGCACCGCCATTCATCGTGATCATGGCTGATCGTCCCCAATCAATAACCCGTGCCTGCCTTCTCACCATATTCCTTGATTCCACTAGCCCCTAGAGCTCTATCTAACTCTCTCTTAAATCCATCCAGTGACTTGGCCTCCACTGCCCTCTGTGGCAGGGAATTCCACAAATTCACCACTCTCTGGGTGAAAACGGTTTTTTTCACCTCAGTCTTAAATGGCTTCCCCTTTATTCTAAGACTGTGGCCCCTGGTTCTGGACTCGCACAACCTTGCGAACATTTTTCCTGCATCTAACTTGTCCAGTCCTTTTATAATTTTATATGTTTCTATAAGATCTGCCCCTTATCCTTTTAAACTCCAGTGAATACAAGCCTAGTCTATTCAATCTTTCCTCATATGAGAGTCCCGCCATCTCAGGGACCAATCTCGTGAACCTATGCTGCACTGCCTCAATCACAAGGATGCCCTTCCTCAAATTAGGAGACCAAAACTGTACACAATACTCCAGATGTGGTCTCACCAGAGCCCTGTACAACTGCAGAAGAACCTCTTTACTCCTATCATGAAATGCTCTTGTTGAAGTGTGATCTTTTGCTGATTGATGGTTGGTAAATCACAGACAAGCAATTCCTCATTCTCTCTCCACTAAGTTTATTGGTCAGATAATCAGACATTATTTGATGCTTCTAATAAATTATTTCGAATTTTGGATGTAACAATATAGCTAAGTTAGATTATGGATCAGTTGGAAAGAGTAAGGTCAGAAAGATCAAGTTATTAATTGCAAAAATTAGCTAACTGCTAAAAATAAACACAAACACCACTACTTCCTCAGGAGTCTAATGGGCCTGTCCCACTTAGGCTATTTTTCAGGTGACTGCCAGTGACTGTCAAGTTGCCGGCAGTCACCTGAAAAACTGGCAACTGGAACGGCGACTATCAGAGTCAGTGTGGGAGACACACACACACAAACACATTGCAGGTGGGGGACAGGGCAAGCGGTGGGAGCACTGTCTGAAATTCACATGGTGCAAAGCCAAGGTGATACAGATACACACCACGATGAACAGGAAGGTTGGCGCTGTAATTAAGATGGTGAAAGTACAGTGTACGGTAAGTCCTTTAAAAGAGAGGGGGAGAGGGGGGAGAGTGGGGAGAGGGGGGAGAGGGGGGAGAGTGGGGAGAGGGGGGAGAAGGAGGGAGAAGGAGTGGAAACAACTTTTAAGATGCCAGACAACTTTTAAGAAGCCTAAGGTACAGGGCTGTGAAGCTCGGCGGACAGTTAACATTACGAGTCAGTTATCCTTGGTTCTGAAAACTACTGCTTACGTTTTTTTTCCCCAATGAGCTAATGAAATTCACCGGTCAGCACCGGCTACAATCTACAAGAACCTACGAGAACCTTCGACCTCCTGGCAACCCAGTAGGATCTCCTGGAGACCCACCTACGGCACGAGAATTCTCGCTACTCTCCATGGCGGCTTCATTCCGGTCGCCGCTAATTTTTCAACATGTTGAAAAATTCGCGGTGACCATAATGAGGTCGCGACTAGTTCCCAGAATGCGGAAACTACTCACGACCATGAAGGCGACTCCCCGGCAAACACCCACGAACATGTGGTGACCATGTGGCGACTGCATAGTCTCCTGCAGTTGTCTAAAAAGTCGCCTAAGTGGGACAGGCCATAAGGAAATTCGGCATGTCGGCAGCTTTTCCTGATTCACCGTAAAAAGCTTACTATTACATTACAGCTTGGTTTGGGAACTGTTCATAAGAAAGTGCAGAACATTGTTGATGTAGTCTCGTCCATCATATAGATTAGACTCCCCACCATTGTTATCATCTAAACTTCAATCTGCATTGGAAAATTTAGCCAACATAATCAATAATCTTTTCCACCCCAGTCATTCCCTCGTACCCGCTTTCATTGGGCAGAAGATACAAAAGCTTGAAAGCACTTACCACCAGACTCAGGAAGAGTTCCTTCTCCTCTGTGACTTCTCCCATAAAATAATGTGTAGTCCTAATCTTCCAACCCATCTCAATGCGGACAATGAACATTTAGCCTGGAACTGTAACGCTGCAAGGCTGAAAACTATGTTTTGCACTCTGGTATTTTTCTCTCTGCCCTTACTGTTGTACTTGTGTATGGGTTGATTGTATTCATGTATAGTGCCATCTGATTTAATTGGATAGCATGGAAACAAAAGTTTTTCACTGTACCTCGGTAAACTTGACAATAATAAACCAATACCAAGAGAAATGTCAAGGTTGTGAGAAAATTATATATAGAAAGAACCAGCAGGTAATGGTACTAGAGTATTCCGCAATATTTACGATGCCTTTTCGAGAGGTCCAAAGCTGCAGGTAGTGCTCCCCATATACAGGCAAGACCGGGCCACATTTCCGTTGGAAAGATATATTAAGCACACCAGAATGCAAAAAGGGAACAGGAGATTTGATACCAATACCCGTTGACAGAAAAGACAGGTGAGTCTTAAAGCATGGGTGAGAAAAGTAAGGAAGAAAACAGAAAAGAGTCACAAAAGAAACAAATAAACATAAACAAATAAAAAGGTACTAATTAAAACTGCATTTTAATATGAATATCAAAGGTAAATTTGCTTTTGAATGAATAAATTTAGTCTCACTTTAAAATGCAAAACATTATTAGGATGGAAAGATGCGTGTAAAACAGGAAAAATAAATAGCAAGAATCTCCAACATGGAATGCTAATGTTTTCAGTCATATTATGTTTCTTTGAACTTTTAATTGTGATGTGCAATTCTACAATTAGTTCAACCACCCAGGGAGGAAACACACAGCAAGGTTTGTTTGGGGTGGAGGGAGGGTGGGAGGGGGAGCATCACCAATGAATACAGTGTTGAGAGAAATGATCTGAAAATTACAAACCAATAATGTTTTGAAGATAAGTACATACTGGTCTGCCCTACAGGGCAATGAACAGACCCTTTCTCAAAATGTGAAATCAATTATTATTTGCTTTTCAATTATTAAAATATTTAATTGGTACTCCAAGCCTTATTTCCTCTGGAAAGATAAAATGAATGCACGAGAATGCAAAAAGGGAATGGTAGGCGATGGAAGCCTCTGTATCTGCCTCCAACGCTACCGCTGGCGATGCATTCAGCATCCACCTCTCTCTATGAAATACTGCTCAAAAAAAAAATAGCATTGGAGAACTTAATTGCACTGAATAAACCCCCAGGAACTGATAACCTGCATTCCAAAGTTTAAAAATAACTGATTGTCATTTCCCCCCAAAATCCTAGAGTTTGGAATGGTTCCAACTGGAAGGTAGCTAATGTAACTTCACTACCCAGGGGGGAAATGAGAGAGGAAATAGCCTGATGTAAGCTATAGGGAAGATACTGGATTTAATATTAAGGAAGTGGTAATAGGGCATGTGCTATATAATTATAGGATTAGGCAATATCCATATGAATGTATAAAAGGAAAATCATTCTTGACAAATCTGGGATTTTTTGAGGTTGCCATTTAACAGAATAGATAAGGAGGACAGTTGATATATTGCATTTAATCCTTTAAAAAAAAGCCTCCTAAGAGATAATAAAACCAAATTAGAGTATTATATTGAGGATAATATTGCGGCCAATATATTGGATTGGATTAAGAATGAATACATGGGAAACAGAGATTATGAATAAATGTGTCATTGTTAGATTGTTACACATGCATCTGTTGTTCATAAACTATATAAATGATTTAAATGAGGGAATCAAGCATAACATATCAAATGTCTTGATGATACAAAACGGTCACAGTTTGAGATGTGAGGATAATGTAAAGGCAGGCAAAGTGAATGGGCAAGGATAAAGCATTTGGAACATAAGATGGGGAAATGCGAGGCCGTAAACAAAGAAAAAATGATGCAGTCAGGTTCAAGTTCAAGTTCGCATTTATTGTCACTTAACCAATTAAGGTACAGTGAAATTTGAGTTACCATACAGCCATACTAAGTGAAAAGAACACAATACACACATAAAATAAAATTTACCATAAACATCCACCACAGTGGAATCAACATTCCCCACTGTGATGGAAGGCAATAAAGTTCAGTCATCTTCCTCCTTTGTTGA
Organism: Amblyraja radiata; assembly: GCF_010909765.2. Classification (NCBI taxonomy): domain Eukaryota; kingdom Metazoa; phylum Chordata; class Chondrichthyes; order Rajiformes; family Rajidae; genus Amblyraja; species Amblyraja radiata. The sequence continues at coordinate 70,135,348 of NC_045958.1, read as the reverse complement.
GCCGTGGTCGGGGCCTTTGAACCCTCCGCAGTTCGCCGCAAGACGGTCCGATGCTCAGGCCCTCTCGTCGGGATGATCGAAACACCGACGTCGGGACGGATCAGCATGGAATTCCTGAGTCGGCCGCTTCTTACCGGAGACCGCGGCTTCACGGTGTTAAAAGTCTACAGGCCGCGCGGTCGGAGCACTTCTCCCGGCGATCCTCAGCAAAGGATCGCAGCTCTGTGATGTTAAAGTCCGCGCCTCGCCTGCAGCTTGAAGCTCCAGGCCGGTCTCCAGGAAAGGCCGCAACAATCCAGTTGTTAGGCCGCGGGGGGAGGGGGGTGGAGGCGGAGATGAGACTCTGAGAAAGTCGCATCTCCATCGAGGTAAGTTACTGAAAAAAAGTTTCCCCCTGCTCCGCTTCTCCCCCCCCTCCCCCCACATAAAGTTACCAAGAAACATTGAAACACATTTAAAACATACATAAAATAATAAAAACAGAGAAGGGATGTGACAGACTGCTGGCGAGACAGCCAACCCTTCCTCTTCCCTGACTGCACCAACCCCTCCCCCCCAAGCCCAGTGCAAAAATATTCTCCTTCCATCTCCCACCAGCCTTGACACTTTTCTCCTTTTCCCTTACCCATACTTGTCCTTCCTGAGTCCTCCATTTCCCTATTATCACCCCTCTTTCCCCACTACCCATTCCAAAGCTGTAAAACTTCCTCCAGCTTGACATTTTACTCCTCTTATTTTTATTTTATTTTGCCTCCTTTGCACCCCTAGCCTTTGTCACTTACTCCACCCATATTCCAATCACCCCCTCACTTGTATCGAGCGATGACTTGCCAGGCTTTGCCCCACCCCCACCTCTCTTTTCCAGCAATTTCCCCTCAACTCCATCAGTCTAAAGAAAGGTCCCAACCCAAAATGTTACGTGTTCATTTCCAGCACAGATCCTGCCTAACCTGCTGAGTTCCTTCAGCACTTTGTTTTTTTTGTCCAAGATTCCAGCATCTGCAGTTTCTAGTGGTTGCAGCCATACAATTTGTTATGCTTACAGGTTGTTCACATCCTGCACTACCTGTGGGTTTGTGGAGGGACTCTTGTTGCAGAAATTGAATCAGTTATGTCTGCAAAAGGGTCATTGAGTGACTGTGTGCGGACGTGTCAAATTAATTGAGAGCACACAACACCTTAGATATGAAACTGCAAGAGTTAGAACAACATCAAAGAGAGCAATACTGAAAGAGTGGAGACTCCAAATGAACGTTCAGTTGCCTGAATTGTTATCAGTATACCTTTCCATGTCCATTCACAAAGGTGCTTTTCTCCCCAGTGGGGTCTTAATGGCCAAGCTATCCAAAACCACAAAGAACAAGTCACATCTATAGCCCCACTCCTCCATTATGAGACCTGTTCTCTCACAAGAAGGTAAGCTCCACAATAAACTACAATCACAAATTCAAAATGCTGCACTTTACAATGTTTAAAATCTTTGCTTGTATGACATGGAAGTGAAATGGATTTCACATTGGGGTCCCATATCTATTTTAAATCTTGGGTTTTTTATTCTTGACTCTAGTTTAACTGTAACTCATTCATTTGGATTTAATTGAATTGAATACTTTATTGTCACATGTGGCAAGTCACCGTGAAATTATTTATTTGCAAAGGTATTCAAATAGTCACCGTTAAAGGGTGCTTACAAAGTTACAAATCCCCCCTTGCCAATTCCCCCGTTGTTCCTGCACCCCCCCCTCCCTCCCCGTCATGGCGGTCCCTCCACGCCGGGTCCACCTTTGTTCCTTCCCTTGGCAGCGACGTCCTCACTTCCGCATATCCGTCCTCATCCGTCGGTCGGTGCCGTCATCGACCGCCGTACCGACCTCTCCAACAATGCTGCCGGGTCCTCTCCAAACGCCTCCGTGGCGCCATCCCAGGCTCCAGCCACGGTCTCCGTTGACCCAGGCACCGATGGCCGCAAGCTCCGTCGACCCGCGAGGCTCCACCTCCGATCTGCGAGGTTCTGACCCTTGAGGTCTAGGCACCGACCCATGAGGCCTGGCCCATGAGGTTCCACCGGCAGCCCGCGAGGCACAGCCACCGGCCCGCAAGGCCCTACCTCCGACTCAAGAGGTTTCCGGCCAGCGAAGCCCGGCCCGCAAGGCTCAACTGCTGGCCCACAATGGTATATTTTGTCTGGACAAGTGCTCACAGGCAATTTATAGCCCATGTGGGAAGTTTTGCAACACAGGAGAGCGTAGTCTCTGCTCGTTCCGAATGTAAAACGACAGGCTTTGTTTGAAGACGTGGAAAAGTAGAAAGGCACCAGGAAGTGTTCTAGGTACACTTATAGGAAGCCATTGGAGAACAAAAGGAAAAGGAGAGGAGGATTCCATTCTACTACCGCTGCCCCACAATTCAATATCTATACATAACCAAAACTCTGATCTTGTGCTCTTACGGTTTGCGCAGATTTTCTATTTGAGCAAAAATGGTACACGATAGTGCTACGGTTACTCGTCATTCTCCTGTGCTGCGAGTGCAATAAGTTTTGTTCCGATCAGTGGCATATTGTAAAAGTTAATGAGGTTTAAAAATATTTAAAACCGCGCGTGCGCAGATTCCGTCAGTCAGTGCCATGCATATCGGTCTATTCTCCTGTTAGTGAATGCCATGGCCAGGATGGTGATGCCCCTTCCTGCCTCACTGGTGGCAGCCTGTCCCGCCTCACTCACAAACTCCTCTCTCCCCTTCTCACAGTAACTTGTCTATCGTCTCCCCTACCACTAGCGGCGACCGTGGGGGGGAATGGGGTTCAGTGGAGGCCCAGTGGAGGCCCTGGTCCCGTCTCTCTCTCCCTCATCACTGACCCCTCTCCCCCACCCGCCCTCTGCGGCAATAGCGGTCCTGTGGTCCCTGTGGTCCTGCCCCCCCCGTGGTCCAGCGGCAGCAGCGAGCAGTCAGGCTGGTAGGTGGGTGGGCAGGGCGGGGATGGGCCGAGCAGCAGCTGAGCCGGAGTGGGCAGAGGGAGGGTCGGGTTGCAGGGTGGCCGATCATTTTGCGTAGAGTTTGAGTAGCACACACACACACACACACACACACCCACACACACACACACACACACACACACACACACACACACACACACACACACACACACACACACACACACACACACACACACACCACACAGGGCCGGCTTTAAGCCGATTTGACCGATTGCCCCCAATTGGGCCCCGCGCCTAATGGGGGCCCCGCACTAATGTTCCGTATTTCGTACAGAAATACGAATTCTCTTTGTTAAATAAAGATTTTTTTTAATTCGCCATCCGGATTTTTTTTTTAAACGACCATGTATAACAACCGCTGCACGGCCATCAGACACAAACGATTTGTTAACTAGTACTGTTAGCACTTCTTAACATGAAGTTGTTACCAAGTTGTTATATCAATCTGCATCCATCCACATTCCTCAGTAAATGTTATTGTGTTTTGAATGAGTATTAATGACGCCAGGTTCCTTTGTATAAAATTCACGCGGCGTCATAAATACTTGTTTAAAACACAATTACATTTACTGAGGAATGTAGATCGATGACACGTTGAGAATTTCTTTAAACTCACCATCATGAGTGAGTGCCCCGGACCGCGAGAAGGGGCTTCTTCCTGGTGGGCAGGTTAGTCATTCACCTACCGACCCACATTGTGTCTCTCTGTGTTTTGCTCTCTCTCTCCCTCCCTCTCTCTCTCGCGCTCTCTCTCCCGCTCCCCATCTCGTCTCTCTCTAACTCTCTCACCCTGTTGCCTCAGCATTCCCGGAATCATTGACGTTTAGCGGTAGACAAAAATGCTGGAGAAACCCAGTGGGTGAGGCAGCCGCCTTGACCGCTGAGTTCCTCCAGCACTCTGTGTTTTTTGTTTGGCTCTGAAGTTGAAGGTGGCTCAGCGGGACGGGCAGCGGCTCTGGGGAGTGGGTTGCGTTTCTGGTCGAGACCCTTCTTCAGACAATCATAAGTATTCTCACCGACGAGAGTTCAATTCAGTCTGAAGAAGGGTCTTCTCTCCAGAGTCGCTGCGCTGCCTGTCCTGCTGAGTTACTCCAGCTTTATGTCTATCTTCAATTTCAGAGAAATACAATTTCTCACGGGGGGCTTATAACGTCTCTAAACCCCTCTGGGACCCTCTGAACACCTCTAAACCCCGTCTATCCCCCCCCCCCCCTATTTCCCTCTACAACACTTCTGAACACTTCTAAACCTATCTGAAGCCCTCTAAACATCTCTAAACCGTTTAAACCCCTCTAAACTAGGAGGCTACAAGGTGACTTGTATAGGCTGGGTGAGTGGGCAAATGCATGGCAGATGCAGTATAAAGTGGATAAATGTGAGGTTACCCACTTTGGTGGCAAAAACAGGAAAGTAGACTATTATCTGAATGGTGACATTTTTTATGTGTCGTACTTTAAGTTCCTTGTATATTGTGTAAAGACTGTTTTCTTCAAGTGAGTATCATTGCTCTTTGGATATATCGTGTTTTGTCACGTATTTAAGGATATATTGTGCTGTAACAACATAATTTTACAAAACATTAGTGTATAGAAAAAAACGAAACAGAAAGAGTGGGCTAATTAGCCATATAAATGACATATGACAGTGTGAATATTGTGCGTCTCCGAAGACGAAATAATGGTTGGTGAGTGATCAGCTGGTTCAGAATATACCGATTATTTATCGTGTTCCATGGATATTTATATATATTTAGTGCATGATAATAATATGACAGTGTTAGAGAGTGTTTGGGATATCATAGAGAAAGACTACATAAGAACACTACGAAATTAGCCATGGAAATGGAAATATGTCTAGCCTATGATCAGCTGTCATGAATGTAAACAATGCATCAAAAATGGCTTGTGGGTGGAATAGCTGATTCTGAATATAATGATTATTTTTTGTGTTCCATGGATACTTATATAGGGTAGTTTTTACTTTTGGGGAACGCACCGCATTACCGTTGGCAAATCCTTCAGCCCGGCGCCGCCAAATCATTCCGCCCGGGTAAGTAGATCCGCGACATGTGGCCTAAATTAATGTTATATTATGAAAAGTTCAATCGCAGGTTAGGTTTGGTTTGGTTTCGTTTCGTTAGATGACTCAAAATTTATCTAGCGGTAGGTTTGGCTAGGAATCACCTGTTTGTAATGAATGTTTGTAATTAATGTAAACATAGCCTATTGGCTGAAGAACTTGAAGCTCTGAAACCTTTTCTTCCCTCCAGTATCATTAAGCCTCATGCTCTGTTTGAATACCTGATAGTAAACAATCGATTTACAGCATTTCCTAATGTTTTTATTGCTTTGAGGATTTACTTAACAATGCCTGTAACAATCGCATCAGGTGAAAGAAGTTTTTCAAAACTAAAACTGATTAAAACATACTTACGGTCAACAATTTCACAAGAGAGACTAAACAATTTGGCAATGATATCTATAGAAAATGACATTGCTAAAACCATTGAGTTTGAAAATATTTTGAGAGACTTTGCAAATAAAAAAGCCAGAAAAGTCTTTGCCTTACTTTGTATTAAAAAAAATAAAACTTTCATATAGTTTTTCAAAATTTTAGTATATCAAGCATTTAATGTTTTTTTTGGTTAAAGACGAGCATTTTACTTTTGTAGAGTAGGGGCCCCGCCATCAGTTTTCTAATTGGGCCCCGCAATTCCTAGCACCGGCCCTGACACCACACACCACACACACACACACACACACACACACACACACTCATTGCAAACTGGTCCAACCATCAAGTTAACGGGATCTATACGACACCTAACAATGAATGAACTGTGGAGGAAGGTACTGCAGATGCTGCTTTTTATGGATGGAGTGAAGGAGTGACTGAGAGTAGGGGAAAGGAGAGGAAGGGAGAGGGAGGGAGAGGGAGGAAGAGGGAGGGAGAGGGAGGGAGAGGGAGAGAGAAGGAGGGAGAGGTGAGGGAGGGATTGAGGGAGGGGAGGAGGAGGGGAAAGGTCCTGGGGAGGTGATGAGGGAGTATGGGGGGATTGAGGGAGAGTAAGGTGTAGGGAGGGAGAGGGGAAAATGGGGGAAGTGAGGAGAGTGGGGGAGGAGGGGGGATATAGCGGGAGGAGGGGGGAGTGGGGGAGGTAGGCAGTGGGGAATAGAGGGAGAGGAGGGCAGTGGGAAGGTCAGGAGGGATAGTGGGGGGGATAGGGGTAGGTGAGCAGTGGGGGATAGAGGGATGGGAGGGTGTAGGGAGGGGAGAGGAGTTATGGAGGTAGTGACTGAGGGTAGGGGAAAGGAGATGGAGAGGTGAGGGTGGGATGGGGGGGATGGAGAGAGGCGAGAGAAGAGGGAGGGTGAAGAGGAGGGGAAGGAGTGCTGGGGGATGGGGGGAAATGAGCCGTGCCTGCGCAGTTGGGGGCTATTCGTGAGTGGTGCAATATTGCGTTGGGGGGCCGGGGTGCATTGGGGGAATAGGTGAGTGGTGGAATATTGGATTGGGGAACGGGTTGCATTGGGGGACCAGGCATCCCGTGTGACAGGACCCAACGGGTCCCACTTAGTCTAGTTGTTACTAATCTTCAACTTCTATTGTACTCCATTGCTAAATATGAGCTTTCCTTCAATTTGTGCAGGACTCAAAATCCATCGAGGCGTCAGTAACCACCAATAAACACCCATTGCCCTCCAAGGATTACAAAGATTTAGAGCACTGTGAGTAAAACATTTCTCCTCATTTTAGCTGACCCCTTATCTTGATATGATTCATCCTTCTGGACGCTGCACTTAGGGGATGCAGCATGTCACCCTGTTATGCTTTATCAGAATCTTACATATGTCATTTTAAATAAAATCACATTCCATGCTATTAGTTTTCCAATGTGTATGTCAGAATTCTTATGTGATACTTCTGGCATCTAAGACGTTATCTTGGAGAAAGGAAAATCCTTCCTTGCGGTTTAGACTCAAAAACTCTGAGCTCAAAGCTGGCTTCCATTGTTCCATGCCAGACATTAATTGTCAATAAAATGCACCACCCGATCTTCAATTCATCGACTAATGGAATGTGTCCATAAACACCTTGAAAAACAAGAACAAACTACAGCATGGCCCTTGAGTACGCACTGCCGTTCAATTCCATTTAAAGGCTGATCCTTAACCTCAACTCTACTTTACTGCCTGGTTCCTTTATCCCTCAATATGCTCACAGTCTAAAGGAAAATCTATCAATCGTTTGCTGTTCTGAACAGAACTTCCCTTTGGAATAGAAAATACCAAAGTTTCCATCCTGAGTGAAGAAATTTATCTACTTCTTCCTTCTAAATGTTCTACCCTAAATCATGTGGCCATGCTGCCATTTCTGGATGGTACCTGTTTTCTTAATGTTCGGCGTTTGATGTACAAGGGCATCAAGCTCATTCTAAATGGCAATATTTAATAATCTAGTGCCATTTAAACCAAAAGAATTGGCAAATACTATCATTTTGTAAACCTTTTGGATCTTCCTCGCAGTCTAATTTTGCAATGAGCTTTCTGACATCAACAAACAATGCATTCAATCACTTCATCTCTGTCAGCAATATAGGTTATAAATAACTGAGACCTCAGCACTGAACCTTGCTAACAGCCTTGCCACCAAGTGACAAATTCATTACTATTCTCTGTGTTCTGTTCATTTATAAATCTTCCTTCCTTCTAAAAATGTTATATATGGACCATTGACTTACTGTCAGAAGGAAGGTAATTGTGAAAGGCAGTGCTAGCAGTAAAGTTCTTAAGGCCCTACTCATATTCTCTCCTGACATATCAATCGTTCTGCATGGTAGGCTGCTCTGGAAGGTTAGATCACATGGGATCCAAGGAGAGATAGCTGAATGGATAACAAATTGGTTCCATGGAAGGAAGCATAGAAACATAGAAACATAGAAAATAGGTGCAGGAGTAGGCCATTCGGCCCTTCGAGCCTGCACCACCATTCAATATGATCATGGCTGATCATCCTACTCAGTATCCTGTACCTGCCCTCTCTCCATACCCCCTGATCCCTTTAGCCACAAGGGCCACATCTAACTCCCTCTTAAATATAGCCAATGAACTGGCCTCAACTACCTTCTGTGGCAGAGAATTCCAGCGATTCACCACTCTCTGTGTGAAAAATGTTTTCCTCATCTCGGTCCTAAAAGATTTCCCCCTTATCCTTAAACTGTGACCCCTTGTTCTGGACTTCCCCAACATCGGGAACAATCTTCCTGCATCTAGCCTGTCCAACCCCTTAAGAATTTTGTAAGTTTCTATAAGATCCCCCCTCAATCTTCTAAATTCTAGCGAGTACAAGCCGAGTCTATCCAGTCTTTCTTCATATGAAAGTCCTGACATCCCAGGAATCAGTCTGGTGAACCTTCTCTGTACTCCCTCTATGGCAAGAAAGTCTTTCCACAGATTAGGAGACCAAAACTGTACGCAATACTCCAGGTGTGGTCTCACCAAGACCCTGTACAACTGCAGTAGAACCTCCCTGCTCCTATACTCAAATCCTTTTGCTATGAATGCTAACATACCATTCGCTTTCTTCACTGCCTGCTGCACCTGCATGCCTACTTTCAATGACTGGCGTACCGTGACACCCAGTTCTCATTGCATCTCCCCTTTTCCTAATCGACCACCGTTCAGATAATAGTCTACTTTCCTGTTTTTGCCACCAAAGTGGATAACCTCACATTTATCCACATTATACTGCATCTGCCATGCATTTGCCCACTCACCCAGCCTATCCAAGTCACCTTGCAGCCTCCTAGCATCCTCCTCACAGCTAACATTGCCCCCCAGCTTCGTGTCATCTGCAAACTTGGAGATGTTGCATTCAATTCCCTCGTCCAAACCATTAATATATATTGTAAATAGCTGGGCTCCCAGCACTGAGCCTTGCGGTACCCCACTAGTCACTGCCTGCCATTGTGAAAAGGACCCGTTTACTCCTACTCTTTGCTTCCTGTCTGCCAGCCAGTTCTCTATCCACATCAATACTGAACCCCCAATACCGTATGCTTTAAGTTTGTATACTAATCTCTTATGTGGGACCTTGTCGAAAGCCTTCTGAAAGTCCAGATATAACACATCCACTAGTTCTCCCTTATCCACTCTACTAGTTACATCCTCGAAAAATTCTATAAGATTCGTCAGACATGATTTACCTTTCATAAATCCATGCTGACTTTGTCCAATGATTTCACCACTTTCCAAATGTGCTGCTATCCCATCTTTAATAACTGACTCTAGCAGTTTCCCCACTACCGATGTTAGACTAACTGGTCTGTAATTCCCCATTTTCTCTCTCCCTCCCTTTTTAAAAAGTGGGGTTACATTAGCTACCCTCCAATCCTCAGGAACTACTCCAGAATCTAAAGAGTTTTGTAAAATTATCACTAATGCATCCACTATTTCTGCAGCTACTTCCTTAAGTACTCTGGGATGCAGCCTATCTGGCCCTGGGGATTTATCGGCCTTTAATCCATTCAATTTACCTAACACCACTTTCCGCCTAACCTGGATTTCACTCAGTTCCTCCATCTCATTTCACCCCCGGTCCCCTGCTTTTTCCGGCATATTATTTAGGTCTTCCTTAGTGAAGACAGAACCAAAGTAGTTATTCAATTGGTCTGCCATGTCTTTGTTCCCCATGATCAATTCACCTGTTTCTGACTGCAAGGGACCTACATTTGTTTTAACTAATGTAAATATATTTTTCTCTTCACATATCTATAAAAACGTTTGCAGTCAGTTTTTATGTTACCTGCCAGTTTTCTTTCATAATCTATTTTCCCTTACCTAATTAAGCCCTTTGTCCTCCTCTGCTGGACTTTGTATTTCTCCCAGTCCTCTGGTAGGCTGCTTTTTCTGGCTAATTTGTACGCTTCATCTTTTGTTTTGATACTATCCCTGATTTCCCTTGTTTTCCACGGATCCACTTCCTTCTCTGATTTATTCTTTTGCCAAACTGGGATGAACATTGTTCATCCATGCAGCCTTTAAATGTCTTCCATTGCATATCCACCGTCAACCCTTTATGAATCAATTGCCAGTCTATCTTGGCCAATTCACGTCTCATACTCTCAAAGTTACCTTTCTTTAAGTTCAGGACCCTTGTTTCTGAATTAATTAAGTCACTTTCCATCCTAATGAAGAACTCAACCATATTATGGTCACTCTTGCCCAAGGGGCCACGCACAACAAGACTGCTAACTAATCCTTCCTCATTACTCAATATCCAGTCTAGAATAGCCTGCTCTCCCGTTGGTTCCTCTACATGTTGGTTTAGAAAACTATCCCACATACATTCCAAGAAATCCACTTCCTCAGCACCCTTGCCAATTAGATTCACCCAATCTATATGTAGATTGAAGTCACCCATTATAACTGTTTTACCTTTGTTGCACGCATTTCTAATTTCCTGTTTGATGCCATCCCCAACTCCACTACAACTGTTAGGTGGCCTGTACACAACTCCCACTAGCGTTTTCTGCCCCTTAGTGTTTCGCAGTTCTACCCATATCGATTCCACATCCTCCAAGCTAATGTCCTTCCTTTCTATTGCGTTAATCTCCTCTCTAACCAGCAACGCTACCCCACCTCCTTTCCCTTTCTGTCTATCCCTCCTGAATATTGAATATCCCTGGATGTTCAGCTCACAGCCTTGGTCACCCTGGAGCCATGTCTCCGTGATCCCAACTATATCATAGTCATTAATAGCTATCTGCACATTCAACTCATCCACCTTATTACAAATGCTCCTTGCATTGAGACACAAAGCCTTCAGGTTTTACAACACTCTTACCCCTTATACAATTATGTTGAAAAGTGGCCCTTTTTGATTTTTGCCCTGGATTTGTCTGCCTGCCACTTTTACTTTTCACCTTGCTACCTATTGCTTCTACCCTCATTTTACACCCCTCTGTCTCTCCGCTCACACATTTAAGAAACCCTTTCCCTTTAACTCCATCCTCGACTATCCCATTTGACATCCCACCCCCCTATTCAGTTTAAAACCACCCATGTAGCAGTGGCAAACCTGCCTGCCAGAATGCTGGTCCCCCACCTGTTAAGATGCAATCCGTCCCTTTTGTACAGTTCCCCCTTACTCCAAAACAGATCCCAGTGATCTAAATCCCTGCCCCGTGCACCAGTTCCTCAGCCACACATTCAGGTCCCGTATCTCCCTGTTCCTGCTCTCGCCAGCACGAGGAACTGGAAGCAAACCGGAGATAACAACCTTAGAGGTCCTGCTTTTCAGCATTTTTCCAAGCTCTCTAAAGTCACGCTGCAGAATATTCATCCCCTTTCCGACATCGTTTGTGCCGACATGCACTACCACTTCCGGCTGTTCACCTTCGCCCTTGAGGATTTTCTGCACTCTGTCTGTGACATCCAGTATCATGGCACCTGGAAGGCAGCACACCATCCTCGAATCTGGTCTGTTGCCGCAGAAAACCCTGTCCGTACCTCTCACAATGGAGTCTCCCACTACAATGGCATTGCCTGACGTTGGCCTCTTTGGTTTTGGCTCAACAGCCCTTTTTGCTTCGCAAGCCAGTCCGCCGCTCAGTGCAATAACTTCTTCTGTCCCGTCAGCTTCTAAGTGGGTGAACCTGTGCACAAGAGGTACAACACCCGGGGACGTTTGCATTTCATGCTTCCCTCCCTTTCTCACTGTCACCCACCTTCTCTCTTCCAGTACCTTAGGTGTAACAATCTTACTGTAGGACTTGTTGAGGAACGACTCAGTTTCTCGGACAAACCTGAGTTCATCCACTTGCTTATCCAGTTCCCCAACACGGTCCTTCAGGAGCTGTACCTTGATGCACTTCTCACATTTGTAGCAGCCAGAGGCATCAGCAGTGTCCTTGACCTCCCACATAGTGCAAACATCACACTGAATCAGCTTGCTTGACATCTCCTTCTATCGTCTCTCCCTCTTCAGCATTTTGCATAGCCTCCTCTCCTCAGTCTCCTCGCCGAAAACTCTCGAGCCAAAGACTCACACTTTTCTCACAGGGCACTTCTCACTCAGTGCCGCTCGCTAAGAGCCGCCTTGCTTATATTGACTGATAAATTGCCTATTTTATCAATTTCCAAACAAAATTCCTCAGTTTTCAACTCACTTCTAACTCTCCTCCCACTTGGGCTAGAGCCAATCAGTGTTTTCTCCTGCTTATCTTTGTTGCTGTTGCTTCCAAATCCACAGCAGCTTCCAAATCCACAGAAGCGTAGGGTGATGGTGGAAGGTTGCATCTTGGACTGGAGGCCTGTGACTAGTGGTGTGCTTCAGGGTTCAGTGCTGGGCCTGTTACTGTTTGTCATCTACATCAATGATTTGGATGGGAACATACAGGGCAAGATCAGCAAGTTTTCTGATGATACAAAAGTGAGTGGTTTTGCAGATAGTGAAGATGGTTGTGAAAGATTGTAGCAGGATCTGAATTGATTGGCCAGGTGGGTGGAGGAATGGTTGATGGAATTGAATACACTGAAGTGTGAGGTGTTGCATTTTGGGACGTTGAAGCAGGAAAGTTGAGTTGAGATAAAAGAACACCTGTTCTCTTATGAGCAGACACAGGGCCAAATGAGAAACAGAACTCTTATTTTCCTTCCTTAAAATGGCAATAGGCATCAATATTAGCATTGCTCACTGATAGTCATCATGACTTACCTAATCTGCAAACTTAATACCGTCATCGATTGCTACAGATGCCGCTCCAAACATCCAATTGTCCACAGAGCACCCAAGCTCTGCAAAGGCCGCATTAAAGGATTTGTGGCTTGCTTGGGATTTGGAAGCAGATATGACTCAGAAAAGAAAGAATAACTCTATCACTGGCAGGGACTTCCTCAAGGATTTATGATGCCACAGAATTCTTCAAACATCTTTTTGTTTTCTGAAGTACCTCTCTCAGTCGATTGCTTCCATTAATTAGACACCTTTTTGAGGATTCTATTCCCATAGGCTACTCTTTTCTGCATGAGTGTTCATTCGCTCTGCATTTACAATTTCCCATTTCTCTATCGTACATTTGATCATGGAATCTTCAGCTTTGCCCTTTCATCACAAATAAATAATTTTCCATTGACCTTGGCTCTCCTTTGGGAATGACAAAAAAAAACTCACTTGTTTTTATCAGACATGGAATGTCTAGAGATCCCAATGCCCAGGAATATCATTCTAATTAAGAGACTGATCAATTCTGAAACTAACTACAGTTTTGTTTCAGTAAAATACAAATAGAGAGAGCGCTGTTCAATCATGGAAATGAAATGCTCGATTCAAGAAAATAGTGTGAAGCGGTTCATTTATAGGGGACCCAAAATCTGATTATAAAAGATTCTCTTATGGGTTACCAACAAGTAAAAAGCACTTGCTGCAAAGAGCAGGATGCAATCAGACGCATCTGGGAAAGAGGTCAATACACATCAAAGCAATACACAAAAACCCTTGGGGTGTTTAGATACAAATGGAGTGGAAAAACAGAGCCAAATTTCTACAATGCAGTTCCTCAGCAAATGCTGAGAATTGGTAAAGCACTGGACCAACACCTTTGACCACAAGTCCATCGGGCAGTGGTCAGCATGGAATGTCGTGCAAGCACTGCAGGGAAATTACTCCATGGATCCTGTGGTGTGATTCCCAGAGCATTCTGCCCAGCTTGTCTGGCAAAATGCCTCATCGCCAGAATTCAGCAACAAGCACCAAGACCTGGCTTGGCGGGCAGTGAGGGGAGCCCTCCCAGTCAGATCCTTCCTGCACCATCGGAACCTCAAACCAGCGCGTGCTGCCCTCAGCACGGCTGCTATGGAGAGGAGACGGTTGCCTACCTCTTTGCAGAGTGTAGATTTTGCAAAGAGAGTCTGGAGAGGTTTGCAAGGGACCCTGTCACGGTTTATTCCGAACAGCTCCGTCACAGAGGACTCTGTGATTTACGGCCTGTTATCAGGGACGCATTCAGAGACTGACATCGAGTGCTACTGGAGGGTCATCAACTCGGGGAGAGACGCTCTTTGGTCTGCCCGAGCATTGTTGACCACTCAGCGGAGCAAGATGTCTGTCGGGGAATATTGCCGACTGGCCCGCTGCAAACTGCAGGAGTACATGCTGAGGGACGCACTGAAGCTTGGTGAGCCAACGCCAAGGCTCGCTGGGGGAGGACCACAGTCTAGGGTCCTTCCGCTGCTGGACATGGGAGGCAGGGTGTGATGGAGATGCCCCTCAAAATAAGGGAAGGGATTCCACATCAGTGGCCCACTTGAGTGGCAAGGGTGCGGGAGAAATGTGTGACATTTGAGCAATGTAGGTAAACAGTATTGAATGTTGTGAATAGCATCCGAAAATGTCGGATGAATTTTTTGCACGGTTCATGTATTGTATATATTTATTACCGGAATAAAGTCTATTTTGAAATTTAAAAAAAGGTGAAGCACTGCAAGAGGTGCAAAAAATGAGTAAATTATCAAACAGTGTCAATGGGAGATTTCAGCATGCTAGAATTGACAATGGAAACATAGATTGGAAGATAGAATAGATTAGAAATAGATAAATAGAAGTGGAAGGAAAGTAAATTGTTCTGAAAATGTGTATAGGACACCTTTCTTAATTCACCTTTCTTAACGGTAATGGAAGCAATGGTAAAAATAGCTTTATGGAATTAAAGGAGCATAAGCAAACTGCCTTTCATAGGGAGAACATTTGAATTGTATTGTATTGTATTGTATTGTATTGTATTGTATTGTAGTCAAATTTATTGTCATTGTCTCAGTTAGAGACAACAAAATGAATTTCCCTTACAGGCAGTATCATAAAAATACTGCCTGTAAGGCAGGACCCCGCGTTGTCCATCAGCGCCGCCTGCGTAGGGAGCCCGCAAACCGCAGCTCCATGATGTCGGTGCAGCAGGTCCAGCACTCTGGGCTCCAGACGGCGACCCCCGGTAAGGCATCGCCAGCCCCGCGATGTTACAGCGCTGTCCCGCCGCTGCTGGAGCTCTGGTCGATCCCAGCAGGAAAGGCCGCGCCAATCCAGTAGGTAGGCCGTTGGGGGGGGGGGGGGGGGGGGGCGAGGATGCAACTCGAATAATAGTCGCGTCCTCACCAGGAAGCGGTTGAAGGACGGTATCCCCCGCACCGTACCTCTTCCCCCACATAAAAACACCAAAAAACACAAAAAAACACACTTTAACATAACTAAATAAACAAAAAAACAAAAGATACCGGGCTGTAGGTGGAGGCTGCTGGCACCAGAGCCACCGGAAGTACAATATGGTGGTAATCATCCTCAGCAAACCCAAAATATTACAGATGTGGGAAATCCAAAATCAAACAGAAAATGTTGGAAATTCCTAACAAGTTGGGCAGCATCTATGAAGCAAGGAATAGAGTTCATGTGTCAAGTTATTGGTCCATCAGTCTGAAAAGTAATCTTATTTTCCTTACAAATGCTACTATGTCTATTATTTCTGATCCATTTTGTGTGATTGTGATGTAATTTTTCTGCAAAATAAAAAGTAAAATGAAAGATGCCTTACTGGAAGGCAGCTAATTTCAGTGATTGAAAGGAAAACAAAAGTTGAGCAGGAAGATGATAAATAAGCAATGGAATTCTTCATGATGGAGATAATTTGTGTTAACATCAAGCGTACTAAAAAGGAAGAAAGATTTGTCATTCCTAAAGGGCCTGTCCCACTTGGGCGACCTAATCCGCGAGTCCTGGCGAGTTTGCCCTCGACTTATACTCGCAGCATGGTCGACACGAGGTCATAGGAGGTCTTCGTAACTCTCCTTCATGCTTGAGAGTGGTCTCTGCGTACTCGAGGACTCAGCTAGGTCGCGCCGTTTTTTTCAATATGTTAAAAAATGCCCGCGAGTAAAAAAAGGTTGTCATGGAAAAAAACGATACTTTTTTTACTCGTAGGTTTAGTCATAGTAGGTTGTAGTAGGTCAGCATGTTAGTCATAGGTAGTCGAGGGTAGTCAAAGGTAGTCGAAGGTAGTCGTAGATAGTCTTCATCATAGTCAAAGGGAGGTCGAAGGAGATCGAAGGAGGTCGTCTCCACTATTCGGTGTCCAATTTTCCCGAAGTTAGTCGTAGCTATTCGTAGCGAGTCGAATCTAGTCTTCAACATAATTGAAGGAGGTCGAAGGAGGTCTTCAACATGTCATTTATTCAAACTCTTCAAAACTCGCCAATTAGGTCGCCCAAGTGGGACAGCACCTTAACTGGAGATCCCTGGATGACAAAGGGAGGAGAAATTGAAAGGCAGTTTATGGTAAATATGGATGTAGTTTATAATAGAAAAAAATATAAAAACAAAACTAAGAGAACAGAGGAAAATGATTAAAAATACATGGGCAAACAAGACAAATGAAAAATATATAGTATAATCAAGGATAAAATATATTTTATAAACACACTAAAAGATAAGTTTAGATAAAAGAAAACAGTTTCAGAGTACAGTTATAAAAGGAAACCATTGAAGTACCAAATTAGTTCATTAAGTTATAGAGAGTCATATACAGCATGGAAACAGGCCCTTTAGCACAACTTGCCCACACCGGCCAACGTGTCCCAGTTACACTAGTCCCATCTGCCTGTGTTTGGTCCATATTCCTCCAAATCTGTCCTATCCATGTACTTGTCTAACTGTTTCTTAAACATCGAGATAGTCCTGCCTCAACTACCTCTTCTGGCAGCTCATTACATACACCCACTACCCTTTGTGTGAAAACAATCTTTCAAGAAATTAATAAAGCTGGCTTTGGATTTGAGGAGAAAGGGCCAGAAATATTTAATTGGATCAAGATAGAAAGAAAGGTTTCAAAGTTTCAAAGTTTCAAGGTCAGTTTATTGTCACATGTACCAATTAAGGTACAGTGAAATTTGAATTACCATACAGCCATACTAAGTGAAAAGCAACAAGACACACAACCACATAAAAGTTAACATAAACATCCATCACAGTGGATTCCACATTCCTCACTGTGATGGAAGGCAATAACGTTCAAGGATGTGATAAACTGGTAACACACAAAGCAAATAATTTGTCTTGTCCAGATTGTTGATACTGTATAAACTGATGCACACCTCACAGAAATCGTGAGTAAAATGTTTTAATCCTTCGAGCATATACGTGGTGTCAGAAGATATGATGGTTAAAAATCCTATGCCATCATTTAACACTGCTGAATAATAAACCAACAGAATGACAACAGGAGAATCAGAATAATTTTGGAAGCAGGACAATCCAAGATTTTCACTGAACATGTAAGATAATAAGGGGCAACGATGCAAAATAATTAAAGTGGATTGTGTCAGATTAAACTGATTGAAGTTATTGACGAGGGTAATGCTTCAGTATTTCCATTAAGATGATTGATAGATAATGTAGTGGTAAAATGAGTAATTTTATTGATGCGGAAGCAATGTATATGGATTTCCAAAAGACATTAATGATAACTTGGTTATATAACTGGCTTTTGGAAGTGAAGCATAAACCATTGCAGAATGCACACTTTTTTTCTGACAGGAAAGAAGAGTGCAGTGAGGTCTGCTCTTAATCAACTAGCTTTCTTAATAATGGAGATGCCCGACATTTGACTCCAGAGCATAACATTTTGAAATTGGCACATGGTACTAATCTCGGCAATGCAGACTTCAAGTGGGCATGGTAGGTAGTGCTGATGAATATGCAGACTCATTACAAATGCAACATAATGTGGGCAGATGCACTTTGTGAGTAACATTAATACTTGGTTAATATTAGCTAAACAACAAGAGCTCAGCAATTTAAATGATTGTAGCTAATCTGCCCTAGGTCTCATGCCCTCCTCTCCACAGTGCATTCAGAAAGTATTCAGACCACATCACCTTTTCCACATTTTGTTACGTTACAGCCTTATTCTAAAATGGATTAAATTCATTTGTTTTATCATCAATCTACACACAATACCTCATAATATAAAAGCAAAAACAGGTGTTTAGAAATATTTGCAAAGTAATTAAAAATAAATAACTGAAATATCACATTTAGATAAGTATTCAGGCCCTTTGCTGTGACACTCAGAATTGAACCGGTGCATCCTGTTTCCATTGATTATCCTTGAGATGTTTCTACAAGTGGATTGGAGTCCACAAGTGGTAAATTAAATTGATTGTACATGATTTGGAAAGGCACACACCTGTCTATATAAGGTCCCGCAGTTGACAATGCATGTCAGAACAAAAACCAAGCAATGAAGACGAAGGAATTGTCCGGAGACCTCCGAGACAGGATTGTGTCGAGCAGGTATAAAACAATTTCGGCAGCATTGCAGGTCCCGAAGAGCACAGTGGTCTCCGTCATTCTTAAATGGAAGAACTTTGAAACCACCATGTCTCTTCTTAGAGCTGGCCACCCGGAAAAACTGATCAATCGAGAGAAAGGAGCCGTGGTCAGGGAGGTGACCAAGAACCCGATGGTCACTCTGGCAGAGCTCAAGAGTTCCTCTGTGGAGATGAGAGAAAATTCTAGAAGGACGACAGATGGCACAATGGGCTAAGTGTTCGACTGGCAACCGGAAGGTAGCCGGTTCGAATCCCGCTTGGAGTGCATACTGTCATTGTGTCCTTGGGCAAGACACTTCACCCACCTTTGCCTGTGTGTGAATGTGTGTGAATGTGTGTGAGTGATTGGTGGTGGTCGGAGGGGCCGTAGGCGCAGATTGGCAGCCACGCTTCCGTCAGTCTGCCCCAGGGCAGCTGTGGCTACAGAAGTAGCTTACCACCACCGAGTGTGACTGAGGAGTGAATGAATAATGCGATGTAAAGCGCCTTGAATATTAGAAAGGCACTATATAAATCCCATCCATTATTATTATTATTATATCTGCAACACTCCACCAATAAGGCCTTTATGGTAGAGTGGCCAGATGGAAGTCACTCCTCAGTAAAAGGCACATGACAGCTCGCTTGGAGTTTGCCAAAAGGCTCCTAAACAAGATTCTCTGGTCAGATGAAACCAAGATTGAACTCGTTGGCCTGAATGCCAAGTGTCATGTCTGGAGGAAACCAGGCACCACTCATCACCTGGCCAAAACCATACCTACGGTGAAGCATGGTGGTGGCAGCATCATGCTGTGGAAATGTTTTTCAGTGGCAGGAACTGGGAGACTAGTCACGATTAAGGGAAAGATGAACGGAGCAAAGTACAGAGAGATCCTTGATGAAAACCTGCTCCAGAGCATTCAGGACCTCAGACTGGGGCAGAGGTTCTCCTTCCAACAGAACAATGCCCCTAAGCACACAGCCAATACAACACAGGAGTGGCTTCATGACAAGTCTGTGAATGTCCATGAGTGGCCCAGCCAGAGCCCGGACTTGAACCCGATAGAATATCTCTGGAGGGACCTGAAAATAGCTGTGCATCAACACTCCCCATCCAACCTCACAGAGCTTGAGAAGATCTGCAGAGAAGAATGGGAGAAATTACCCAAATAATGGTGTGCCAAGCTTGTAGCGTCATACCCAAGAAGGCTTGAGGCTGTAATTGCTGCCAAAGGTGCCTCAACAAAGTACTATGTGAAGGGTCTGAATACTTATGTAAATGTAATATTTCAGTTATTTATTTTTAACTACTTTACAAAAATTTCTAAACACCTGTTTTTGCTTTTTCATTATGGGGTATTGTGTGCACATGGATGATAAGCAAAAATGAATTTAATCCATTTTAGAATAAGGCTGTGACGTAACAAAATGTGGAAAAAGTGAAGGGGTCCGAATACATTCTGAATGCACTGTATCTGTTCCTATAAGCCTTACAATACTGATCTTACAACCACAAATATTTACCTCTTCTTTAAATAGCTCCAATCATAGGTAATCAAAGACCATATGGGTAAAATAACTTGCATGACCTGTAATGCGGAAAATAACCTTTCACCACGCAAAGCAGCTGCCGAGAGATGGGCACACTACCAGAGAGAGCGGAGAAAGCAGATAGATAACTTCAAAGGAAATTGGATATGTGATTGCCAAGCATCAACTTTCAGGACTTCATGTATGTAGAGTTTATTTAAGGGGCTGGTGTAGGAATTAAAATTGCTACTAAATTGGAACATTGAACCGTCGAGCACAGGAAGTTTCTTTGTCTCATAATGCCTATGCTGAACATGATGTCAAATTAAACTAATCTCCTCTACCTGCATGCACTTCACATCCCTTCATTTTGTACATATTCAGACATATTTCTAAAAGCCTCAAATGCCATTATTATATCTGCTTCTATCACCAGCATGTTCCAGGCATGTGTTGAAAGGTTGCCCCACTATCTCCTGTAACCTTTCTATTCTGACTGCAGCAAAATGGAGTGAAAAAATGGGAGCAATCATTTGTTGCCTAAGACAATGCTAAATAATCCTGCCACTGAAATCAATACGCATCAATACAATTGTGTGGCAACGAGTTAAGCAATTTTGTTGGAACATTTGTCTAAGTCGTTAGTCTTCTCATTAACCAAGTAATGCAAAACCTCTTCTGGGGTAGCAATCTTCACTGTTAGACAGGAAGTCATGCAGGAGTTGTGCACAAAATGTAATTTGATGCTTCACTGAGGGAACACTACATTCACACAGTTGCCAACTTCCAGATAAGACTTAAAACTCATTCCCACTCAAGGCCTACCTCAAAACCTAATTCGAGTGAATTCAAAGAATATTGACCAATACCAAAAAACAAAAAAGCAACAAAAAGAACTGGAATTAATGTAAGCCTATACTAAAACCAAAAAAAAATGCTGGAAACACTCAGCAGATCAGGCAACATTTTGGAGAAAAAATTGAGTCAATTCTTCAGTCCTCAGGATTTAGCATTGAATTCAACAATTTCTGATCACCAGGTTTTACGGTTTAGAACTGGCCAGGCCATCAGCTGAAGAATGGTCCCGATCCGAAACAACACATCCATATTTACCAGAGATGCTGCCTGACTTGCGAAGTTACTCTCTCACATTCCAGACTGATACAGATAAAAGGAATTGCAGATGCTGATTTACACAAAAGGGAATATAAAGTTAGTCTTACACTTTGTGTACTGCATCTGCAGTTCCTTTTTTTCTACATCAGCCTGGAATGTTAACCGCTTCTCCCTGTGTAGATGGGAAGCAAAATAGTGCAGCTATTGGAGCGTTATCATCCTCACAGCACCGGAGACCTGGGTCCATTCATGACCTCCAGTGCTTCCTGCGTGGAGTTTTCATGTTTTCTCTGTGACTGCGTAGGTTTCCTCTGGGTGCTCTAGTTTCTACCTACGTCCCAAAGATGAGGGGGTTGAAAGGTTATTTGGCCTCTGTAAATTGTCTCAAGAATGTATGTGAGTGGTAGAATCTGGAGGAAATTGATGAGAATGTAGGGATTAAAATATATATATATTATTGAAGATTAGTGTAAAAGCAATGTGAAGATTGGCATGTTGTCTAAATGGCCTGTTCCTGTGCTGTATGAAAGTATAACTCCAGATGCTACTTGACCTTTCGAGTATTTCCAGGATTCTCCAATATTTCAGAATTTCGGAAGTGTTTTGCTTCATCAACCAGCATTTATTTTTCCCTTTTTTTTCTCTCTCTACCACCTTTTCCTCCATGCAGGGTTAACCAGCCTTCATTACTTTTTCTCATCTGGCACCATCATCACTAATTGTGACTTTCGGCTCCTTTTGATCTCCACACTCTCACAAACGTTCCCTTTTTCTCTCCACCTCTCCAGCTTCATATCCTGGTAAATCCATAAATTTGACTTCCAGCTTTTCTCAGTTGAACTGAACAATCGGCAAACGGAAACATCAAATCTATTTCTCAGAGATATCTGAAAAAGGATCCTGAACTGTAATATCACCAATCCATATCTTCCAGAGATGCTGCCTGACCTACCGAGTTCTTCCAGACTTTGTTTTAATCCACATAATGCTGTCTGGTTTGCTGAGCATTTCCAGCCTTCTCTGCTTTTGTAGCATAAAAAATAAGTATTCATGATTTTGGTCATGACTTCATGTTTTGTAAATTGGAATGTACTTTATAAATACAAGTTTTTGTCCTTAAATTAAAATAGTTATTTCAGAATATGTAAAAAAAATCACAAATGGAATTGTTGTACTCTGCAGATTGTGATACAAATAACAAAACGGATGTCTGCATTATTGAGTGCATTCACTTTACTTAAATAGTCTTCATTACCTTATCCATCATTTTGCTAACAGGGAGAAGCAGACTTAAAGCGTAAGAAAAATTCAGAATAGCAATTTGCTGTGAGATTGTAAAGCTTGCAAACAGTGCATAAAGAAATATTTGCAATTTTGTTCATTTAATAGAAAAAAGAAAATGATTTAAAGTGCTTCCTTTTAGAATAGGAAATGGGTTAACAGGAAGATGGCACAGAGAGTAATTATAGATGGAAACATTCTTAAGAAAGATTTTGTGAAGTTTGATAGTATTTGATCAGTCATACAATTATTTACGTTACTTTTTGATTTATCAACATTTGTAGAACTGTAGTACATCATAGATCTTGTATAATACAATATTGTGTAATTTTTCATTGACTCTCTCAAATATATTCAACCTTTCCAGCTATCTCAGTTTCACTATTCCACTTGCGTAATTCTAATCTTAAGTGCCCCATCAACAGCGGCAGATGTGTATTCCATCTGCATGCACCCTCACAGTCAGATTTATTCCCCATTTAATAAATTGTTAGATTTTTGGATATTGGGGTATCAGGGGATATAGGTTGATAAAGAAAAGGCGGTGATGAGGGAAAAGATCAGGAGCAGACTTATTGAATCAACAAGTAAACAAGATGGGTCAAAATTCCTACTTCTGTTTCTTATATACTCTGTGACTACCATTAAGCCCAAGGAGCAAACTTAGCCAACAGAGGCGTGTAGAAGAGTGAGCCAGGAGCAGCAAAGAGTAATCCTAAAAATGAGAAGCCAGCAGAGGAAAGCTACAGGTTAAAACTACTGGTATATTTAGTAACAGAGATACAACATTACAGAGTTCAGTAATCCAGCAAACAATAGATCAAAGCTTTGAATTTGTGTAATATAATTTGCTAATGTCAGCGCAAAATTAAATAACTAGCTCGTAAGGAGACCCTATGATCATCCAGTTTCTCAACGAAGGGAAATAAAGCAAGGAACACCTGGATAAGTAGTCTGATAATATGAATAACAACATTTCAAGAATTTATTATAAGGATTTGTGACATGGCATTTAGAAAATCACCGTAAGGTCAGGCAGGGTCAAAATGATGACAGTAGGTGAAAGTGCAGAGGAGATTTATAAGGATGAGAATTTGACGAGGAAATGGGGTGGGGTAGGTTTCTTCAAGACAGAGAAGACTGAGGGGAAACCAAACAGAGGGGTTTGAAATTATGATGCAACTAGATGGAATAAGTAGGAAGCAGAGGAGTGACAATGTTTAATGTCATTGATAGCAGGATTAGAGGAGAGATGAGGATTTTCTTTTCACTCAAAGGATGGTAGGAGTCTGGAACTTACAATGTGAAAGAGTGGTGGAGGCACAAACCCACGCCGTATTTTAAAAATACTTGGATGTATGCCCGAAGAGCCGTGATCTGCAGTGCTACAAATATGGTGCTGGAAAGTGGAATGAGGCCAGATGATTCGTTATTGATCAGCTGGGGCTGTTGGGTTCAATGGTCTCTTTTTGTGTCATAAATTTTAATTGATTTTATTATTTTAATCTTTGTTTATGAAACACTAATCCAGAGAAGTGACTTAGCATTGTCCTCCAATTCAAAAACATTTCCGCTGGAGTCATATCTGTATTTCCCACATTCCCTGAATGAATACTCAGATGACATGATATTACAGTCAGATACATTTTGGTTTAGTTTAGTTTAGTTTAGTTTAGTTTAGTTTAGTTTAGAGATACAGCGTGGAAACAGGCCCTTCGGCCCACTGGGTCCGCACCGACCAGCGATCCCGCATATTAATATTATCCTACACTGGGGACAATTTTTACATTTACCAAGCCAATTTACCTAACATGTCTTTGGAGTGTGGGAGGAAACTGGAGATCTCGGAGGAAGCCCATGCGGTCATGGGGAGAACGTACTAATTCTGTACAGACAGCACCCATCGGGATCAAACCCGAGAAAGGCAGCAACTCTACTGCTGCGTCACCGTGCCGCATCATTTGCTTCACTTGCCTCTTGCTTTTTCTCCAGGAGCACTGGAGCCACACACACACTAAATGAACAGTTTGTATATTTCACCCAACTATGATTCATAACAGCTTTGAACTCAGAACACTGCATCCACACGCCAACAAAAGGAATGAAACACTTCAAAGTTGCTTGAAAACCCAAACTAAAACTTTACAGAAATGTTCACATTTACAAGTTCCTGTTTAAGCACAAATAATGATGGATTTAATTAAATATGTAAATTTGCTTATAGAAGCATCAGAATAGTTGTTATGAAAGAACAGTAAATCACATTATCAATTATTTCCCTCCCAATGAATGCTGTATATTGAGTATTTGCAGCATTCCATCTTTAACATTATGTTGTTAGTAGGGTACAGAATAAGGTCAGCAATTTCTCTCATTCTTTATTGCCCTTCATATGATAATGATGAGCCACCTTCTTGTGTTGCTGCACCTCCAGTGTAAGTACTTGTAAAATGATATTGGTTCGGCCCAGCAACAATGAAGTTTGGCAAGATATTTTTTCGGCAATATGGAGGAAAATATGTCAATGTTCCCATAGGTCTGTTGGCCTTATTCTCCAGTGATAGAGGTTGCGGATTTGGGAGGTGATGTCAGAGTACCCTGAGAGTAGATGGGTACACTTGCCTATATCTTGTCTGGATCCAACCACATTCAGATATGGATTGCTTCATTTGCTGAGAAATTGTGAATGGAATTGAACATTGTGTCATTATCACTTCATATCTCAAGTTTTCTTCCACCACCAGTTCAGAAGTGCAGCCCCGGGGCCTGAGATGATTGATGTCCATCAACGATAACTTTTTTCCTCATGCAAGTTTTAAATCCGAGCATGGGACTGTGCAACTGAATGGTCCTGGTGAAACCCAAAACAGAAATTGGTGAACAGGATATCAAAGGGAAAATGTTGGTTGATAGTCTCATCAATACCACACTCAATCAATTTGCTGATGATTGGGAGTAGTCTGAGCGGTAATTAGCCGATTGGTTTGTCCGATCTTTTGTGAACAGGACTTACACAGGGCATTTTTACATTACCAGGAAAGTGGCATTGTTGCAACCACTGCTTAACCAGTGCCTGCCAACTAACGCCACTGAATTTCAAGTAGTCATAGAGTCATGTAGCATGGAAAAAGACCCTTCGTCCCAACTCATCTATGATGACCAAAATGCCCCATCTAATTCCAATTTGTCTGCATTTGACCCATATCCCTCTGTTTTTCCTATCCATGTACTTGTCCAAATGTTTGTAAAATATTGATATTTTATCTACCTCAACTATTTCCTGTGGGAGCTCTTTCCATGGAAGTGTCATCTATCCACTCTCACAAACCTATGCCCTCTTGATTCCCATAGCCTGGATAAAAGTCCTGTACTCTCACTCCATATATGCCCCTATAAAATCGAAATTTACTATCCTGCCTTCCAAAGAGTAACATCACGGCCTGCCCAACCTGTTCCTACAGTTCAAGCCCTCCTCCAGTCCTGGCAACAACCTCGTAAATCTTCTCTGCACTCTTTACAGCTTTCTTTCATTCATTTGTTCTAGATCTCTCCACAACATCGTCCATATCGCTCGTTTCCCTTTCCCGTAACTTTCAATCTGAAGAAGGGTATAGATCCGAAACGTCACCCATTCCTGTCCTGCTGATTTACTCCGGCATTTTGTGTCTATCTTCGAAGAACAAGCTTTGTTTAATTGATAGCTTCGTGGCTTTTATGGTGTACGCATACACTAGAGCCTGGAGTAGCTTCTATAGACAATAGACAATAGGTGCAGGAGTAGGCCTTTTGGCCCTTCGAACCAGCACCGCCATTCAATGTGATCATGGCTGATCAACCCCAATAAGTACCCCGTTCCTGCCTTCTCCCCATATCCCCTGACTCCGCTATTTTTAAGAACCCTATCTAATTCTCTCTTGAAAGCATCCAGAGAACCTGCCTCCACCGCCCTCTGAGGCAGAGAATTCCACAGACTCACCACTCTCTGTGAGAAAAAGTGTTTCCTTGTCTCCATTCTAAATGGCTTGCTCCTTATTCTTAAACTGTGGCCCCTGGTTCTGGATTCCCCCAACATTGGGAACTTATTTCCTGCCTCTAGCGTGTCCAAGCCCTTAACAGTCTTATATGTTTCAATGAGATCACCTCTCATCCTTCTAAACTCCAGAGTGTACAAGCCCAGCTGCTCCATTCTCTCAGCATATGACAGTCCCGCCATTCCGGGAATTAACCTTGTAAACCTCCGCTGCACTCCCTCAATAGCAAGAATGTCCTTCAAATTAGGGGACCAAAACTGCACACCAGACTCCAGGTGTGGTCTCACTAGGGCTCTGTACAACTGCAGAAGGACCTCTATGCTCCTATATTCGATTCCTCTTGTTATAAAGGCCAACATGCCATTCGCTTTCTTCACTGCCTGCTGTACCTGCATGCTTATTTTCATAGACTGACGTACAAGGACCCCCCAGATCCCGTTGTACTTCCCCTTTTCCCAACTTTACACCATTTAGATAGTAATCTGCCTTCCTGTTTTTGCTACCAAAGTGGATAACCTCACATTTATCCGCATTAAACTTCATCTGCCATGCATCTGCCCACTCCCCCAACCTGCCCAAGTCACCGTGCATTCTCATAGCATCCTCCTCACAGTTCACACTGCCACCCAGCTTTGTGTCATCTGCAAATTTGCTAATGTTACTTTGAATCCCTTCATACAAACCATTGATGTATATTGTAAATAGCTGCGGTCCCAGCATTGAGCCTTGCGGCACCCCACTAGTCACTGCCTGCCATTCTGAAAGGGACCCGGTAATCCCTACTCTTTGTTTCCTGTCTGCCAACCACTTATCTCTCCATGTCAGCACTCTACTCCCAATACCATGTGCCCTAATTTTGCCCACTAATCTCCTATGTGGGACCTTATCAAATGTTTTCTGAAAGTCCAGGAAAACTACATCCACTGGCTCTCCCTTGTCCATTTTCCGTGTTACATCTTCAAAAAATTCCAGAAGATTAGTCAAGCATGATTTCCCCTTCGTAAATCCATGGTGACTCGGACCGATCCTGTTACTGCTATCCAAATGTGCGGCTATCTCATCTTTTATAATTGACTCCAGCATCTTCCCCATCACTGATGTCAGGTTAACTGGTCTATAATTCCCCGTTTTCACTCTCCCGCCTTTCTTAAAAAGTGAGATAACATTAGCTACCCTCCAATCCATAGGAACTGATCCTGAGTCTATAGAACATTGAAAAATTATCACCAATGCATCCACGATTTCTAGAGCCACTTCCTTAAGTACTCTGGGGTGCAGACCATCAGGCCCTGGGGATTTATCAGCCTTCAGTCCCATCAGTCTATCGAACACCATTTCCTGCCTAATGTGGATTTCCTTCAGTTCCTGTGTCACCCCAGATCCTCTGGCCACTACTATATCAGGAAGATTGTTTGTGTCCTCCTTATTGAAGACAGATCCAAAGTTCCTGTTCAACTCATCTGCCATTTCCTTGTTCCTCATAATAAATTCACCTTTTTTGGTCTTGAAGGATCCAACTTTGGTCTTAGCTAATATTTTCCTCTTCACATACCTAAAGAAGCTTTTACTATCCTGCTTTATATTCTTGGCCAGCTTACCTTCGTACCTCATCTTTTCTCCCCGTATTGTCTTTTTGGTTATCTTCTGTTGTTCTTTAAACATTACCCAATCCTCTTGCTTCCCGCTCATCTTTGCTACGTTGTACTTCTTCGCTTTAATTTTTATACTGTTCCTGACGTCCCTTGTCAGCCATGGTCGTCCATTTCTCCCCTTGGAATCTTTCTTCCTCCTAGAAATTAACTGATCCTGCACCTTCTGTATTATTCCTAGAAACACCTGCCATTTTTGTTCTACTGTCATTCCTGCTAGTGTATCTTTCCAGTCAACTTTGGCCAGCTCCTCCCTCATGGCCCCAGTCCCCTTTATTCAACTGCAACACTGACACCTCCGATCTACTCTTCTCCCTCTCCAATTGTAGATTAAACCTGACTAGGTTTGCAGATTAAACTTGGTCACTGCCTCCTAATGGCTCATTAACCTCGAGGTCCTTTAGCAAATCCGGTTCATTACATAACACTAAATCGAGAATTGCCTTCTCCCTGGTAGGCTCCAACACAATACAGAGACAAGTATTAGAGACAAGTAATAGGAATTCAGTATTGAGCCCTACAGTTGGCTTGGCGTTTCATTAATGCATTGCAGACTGCAAGCTTTTTATGAAGGCCAATGTGATATTTTTTATGTGGCCTCATATAAGCTTCTTCTTCATTTCATCACCGGGTGGCGCTCGTAATGGCCGCCTTACCAGCAATCTGTCTTGTCCCTTCTCTGTTTTTATTATTTTAAGTATGTCTTGAATGTTTGTTTTAATGTCTCTTGGTATGTTATGTGGAGGGTGTGGGGTGATCGGGGGAAACTTTTTCCTGTCACATTCCTCAATGGAGATGCGATTTTTCTCTGTCACATCTCCGTCCCCCCCCCCCCCCCCCCCACCCCTGCAGCCTACAACGTGGAGTGGCGCGGCCTTTCCTGGAGACCGGCCTGGAGCTTCAAGCCGCGGAAGCGGCGCGGACTTACAATTGCGGATGCCAGCATCTTTTGCCGAGGATCGCCAGTGTTGGAACTCCGACCGCGGGGCCTATGGACGATAACACCTTGAAGCAGTGGTAAGAAGCGGCCGACTCGGGAGCTCTATGCCGCGGAATGTTCCGATCCGTCTGACGCCATAGTTTCGGTTATCCCGACGAGAGGACTTGAACAGCGGACCGTTGGCAACGGCAAGTGCGGAGGGTTCAAGGCCTTGACCACGGGTGAACAAAGGAGAAAGATGACTGAAGTTTATTGCCTTCCATCACAGTGAGGAATGTTGATTCAATTGTGGTGGATGTTTATGTTAAACTTTATTTTATGTGCTGTGTGTATTTTTGCTACAGCCTTAGTATGTATGGCTGCATGGTAACTCAAATTTTACTGTACCTTCATTGGTACATGTGACAATTAAATTGAATCTTGAATGTTAAATTTCCTCTTCAAGGCATGAAACACCTTGCAACAACAAAATAAGGTCAGATCCCTTTACAGCATATACAATGGAGTCTAGCACTCATTGAATCTTGACAAAGCGTGAATTCATGTACGCTTGTGCAGTCCACTACTCCTGACCAGAAGGAGATGAAATCCCTTTCAGAAAGTCTGCAGATGCAAAATATAGTAATGTACTGCAAACTGTGATACACGGCATGTACTGTATTAGATATTGTACTTGTAGTCAACATACCATGTCACTTCCTTCTGCAAAACTAGAAAAGTTAATAGCTAAAACGTCTTCAAAACATTAAAAGAAAATGACACAATTTATTGCATCTGGAGCTCCGTAAATCACGAACTCACGCACGTTCAAGTAATTGATGATCCCTTTTATACAGTGCATTCAGAAAGTATTCAAACCCCTTCATTTTTTCCACATTTTGTTACGTTGCAGCCTTATTCTAAAATGGATTCAATTCATTTTTTTAAATCATCAATCTACACACAATACCTCATAATAAAATAGCGAAAACAGGTGTTTACAAATTTTTGCAAAGCAATTAAAAAGAAATAACTGAAATATCACATTTACATAAGTATTCAGACCCTTTGCTATGACACTCAAAATTGAGCTTCGGTGCATCCTGTTTCCATTGATTATTATCCTTGAGATGTTTCTACAACTTGATTGGAGTCCACCAGTGGTAAATTAAGTTGATTGTACATGATTTGGAAAGGCACACACCTGTCTATATAAGGTCCCGCAGTTGACAGTGTATGTCAGAGCAAAAACCAAGCCATGAAGACAAAGGAATTGTCCGTAGACTTCTGAGACAGGATTGTGTCGAGACACCGATATGGGTATAAAACAATTTCTGTAGCATTGCAGGTCCCAAAGACCACTGTGGCCTCTGTCATTCTTAAATGGATGAACTTTGGAACCACCAGGACTCTTCATAGAGCTGGCTGCCCGGCCAAACTGAGCAATCGGGTGAGAAGGGTCTTGGTCAGGGAGGTGACCAAGAACCCGATGGTCACTCTGACAGAACTCCAGAGTTCCTCTGTGGAGATGAGAGAGCCTTCCAGAAGGACAACTGTATCTGCAGCACTCCACCAATCAAGCCTTTATGGTAGAGTGGCCAGACAGAAGCCACTCCTCAGTAAAAGGCACATGACAGCCTGTTTGGAGTTTGCCAAAAGGCAACTAAACAAGGTTCTCTGGTCTCATGAAACCACGATTGAACACTTTGGCCTGAATGCCAAGTGTCACGTCTGGAGGAAACCAGGCACCTCTCGTCACCTAGGCAATACCATACCTAAGGTGAAGCATGGTGGTGGCAGCATCATGCTGTGGGGATGTTTTTCAGCGGCAGGAACTGGGAGACTAGTCAGGATCGAGGGAAAGATGAACGGAGCAATGTACAGAGAGTTCCTTGATGAAAACCTGCTCCAGAATGTCCAGGACCTCAGACTGGGGCAGGACAGTGGCCCTAAGCACACAGCCATGACAATGCAGGAGTGGCTTCGTGAATGTCAAAACCCGGACTTAAACCCAATCGAATATCTCTGGAGGGACCTGAAAATAGCTGTGCATTGCCGCTCCCCATCTAACCTGAGAGCTTGAGAGGATCTGCAGAGAAGAATGGGAGAAATTACCCAAATACAGATGTGCCAAGCTTGTAGCGTCATACCCAAGAAGACTTGAGGCTGTAATCGCTGCCAAAGGTGCCTCAACAAAGCACTGAGTAAAGGGCCTGAATACTTATGTAAATGTGATATTTCAGTTATTTATTTTTCATTACTTTGCAAAAATTTCTGAACACCTGTTTTCGTTTTATTATTATGTGGTATTGTGTATAGATTGATGATAAAAAAAAAAATCAATTTTAGAATAAGGCTGTAACGTAACAAAATGTGGAAAAGGTGAAGGGATCTGAATACTTTCTGAATGCACTGTATTTGGTGGTCAGTTGTGCGCTTCAAACTGGTGAGTGGGGAGCTGGTGTCAGGAGAGAAGTTCTGCTTGGTTAGACTGGATTAGGTTAGATTAGTTTATTGTGATTTACACCAGGGTTCATTAAAATTCCTCGTCACATGAAGCTGTTAAATGCTAGGTTCTCGGAAACAGAGGAGCACATGGTTCAGCATTTATCTGTAATCATGTCAATGTTGCAGCAACTGTTCATGGCATTCCTTTTCAGCAATTTGATTCCATTAAATGGAGCTAAATATCAGAAGCAGAATACAAGCCGCATCTGCTGCTAGGTTTAGCGCTGAACCATTGAAGTGACTGAAGACAAATTTCTGGGTGATGGAGTTAGCTACATCATTGAAGTCCGATTTGGCAGGACTGGCATCGTCAGCACTGCACTCTGATTTACACTCTGCCATCTTTACAAACACTTGGTGCACATGGTTGTGCCCACATCTCCTCCAATTCCTACCAGGGCAGATGTCAGAAATCACAACTCAGGTTTGTACACCGAGCTGCAAACTGGGAGTTAATCAGCACCAGCAACTCCCATAGTTTGCAGTCAATGGTCCCCAAATTTTCAATACAATACACACACATTACAGCATTAGAATTCCAGTTCTTTTGCATTCATATGTCATGTAATCCAGTGATGGATTTCCCCAAAGCTTCATAGTTATTCTTTGAGCATCCTTTCTCTATAAACAGGAAACATATTATTTCTCATCCTGCAGAAATGATTATCTGACTTTGTACATTTATACTTCATGAGCTTTCTCCAATGTCTTTTTTCTCCTCTCTGACAGTTTATTATTCCAATTTGCAACGCTGTTTCTTGTTCCATCTTCACCCTTGAAAGTGTACAAGCTGTAGTTTGTAAAACAAACACATTTTTGTACGTTTTCCTTTCACTCTCTGTCATCTTGGGCTTTTAGTGGCACCAATATCGATTTCCAAAACAATCCCAACTCTGCAACCAGGTGCAGCTCTTGGTGTGCATTGAACAGTGGCAGATGAAAAGAAATTATACTTTCAGTAAAGTTTGCACATTACTTCACGTTTGCAGCAAGTCAGGTTTCGGCTTTGAAATCGGATGGGCAATGCTTGTTCTGGGTCACGAATATCTTCACGGAAGGTTGCCTGGATGCTGTCACATGCAAAATTGAATTTATTTACTATGCAATAAAGTGACAAATATGAACTGTGCGCATGAGGATTGCATCCACAGAACTACTGCAGAAATGTAATAAAATGTAAATTGGTTCTTGCATATAATCGCAACATTTTTTAACATTGCTGTTGTTACACTATACATCAAAATGCATCAGTAATGTAGATACTATATACATATTGTAAATTATTTCTGGTTGTCAAAACAATGAACAGCAAAAAAACAAAACAATGTTAAAATGATTTTTTTTTCCAACTAGAACTCATAATCAAGCTACAGAACAACAGACTATTTTAAAATAGTACAACTACTGAATATATTGCGATTAAAATTGGTTCAGTGAGTTTTAATGCATTTGTTGTTCGTGTTACAATTGAGCTAAATTTCAGCAAATGTGTGGTATTTGCATGACTACATATGGTTGATCTTATCGTAGTTTCTAAAATGATAAAATGATTTGACAAGAAAAATACAGAGAAGTTAGTTTTTTTTTTGTGGAGGATGGTAGAATAAAAGGTCAAAATTGAAATTATTTGTCTGCAGCATATAAGATAGAACTAAGAATGGATTCTTATAGGTAAAGGGTAGATAGAAACATAGTCTGTAATGGTTTTCAAGTGAACTGCAATATCCATACTTAAGATCAGCAGGCTTTTATGAAACAGGAATATCAAAGGCTATAGTTCAAAGCTAGGTAAACTACATGGATTTGATTTGGATTTGACATTCCGATTAGTAATGATTTAATTGAGCAATAAAAAGGGTTGAAGGGCTTGCTCCTCATCCAGATAATATAAGACTATTTCAGGTATTGAGCAAAAAACAAACCATTTGAGGAACCCAATGGGTCAGGCAACATCCGTGAAGGGAATGGAAAAACGATGTTTCAGGTCGTGACCTTTCTGCAGACTGATGAAGTAGGGGGAAGAAAACTGGAAAAGAGAGATTGGGGTGGGGCAAAACCTGGTGGGCAATAGATGGATACAGGTGAGGGGGAGGGCAATGCTGATTAGTAGATGAGTGGAATAAGTGACAAAGGCTTGAGGTGAAAAGAAGACAGAAGGATGTTCAATATTCTAGCATCTGCAGTTTCTTGTGTCTCTATTTCAGGGTACTTATGAGATTACTGTTCTGGTACAATAGAGAGAGGGGGAGGATCATCTATCATGGAAATAGGCCATTCGGCCCACCATGTCCATTCTGACCAGTTGGCACCCATCCTTATTAAATCTACCTTCCAGCAACTGTCCATGGCCTTTAATGTTCAGGGGATTCAAGGACGCACCTCCTAAATGCTGTTAGCGACTTCACTATCTCCAGCAATGTATTCCAGGCACTCATCACTCTCTGGGTAAAAACAAAACCTTCAGATTCCCTCTAAATTTCATATCCCTTAAACTAAATCACAGTCTCTTGTTTCTGTTCACAATTGATAATGGCAAAGGATTCCTGCAGCCTAGCCTATCCATATTTAATTCACATGTTTAATCAATAATGTTTTATCATTATGTTTAATGTTTTATGTGTCATTCCTAACTGTCATTGTATGTCATGTTGTCACTTGCGGGCAGAGCACCAAGGCAAATTCCTTGTATGTTAATACTTGGCCAATAAACTTATTCATTCATTCATTCATGTCCCTTATAACTTTATGTACATTAATCATGTGCCCTCCTAATGTCCTCTGCTCCCAAACTATCCCTCCAATCTCATCATAACTGAAACATGAATACTATTTCCAAAGGAATATTGCTTGAAAATATATTGTGTTGCATTCTTTTTTCTAAGTGCTATGCAATGGAAACCTTTATTACTGGTGTGCTCACTGCACAAAGGCTGTAGAACAATGACCAGTAGAACAGAACGATGACTGTGCAAAACCTAAAATCAATACTGGAATTACAGTGCCCATGATGTACTGGTGCATAGATACTCAGTATGTGTCATGGCATTAAATGCAGCATAGTAATTACTTGATTTCATTTGTAAAAAAATAAATCAAGCACAACAGGATCAAGAACAAAACAGGCCACAAATACCGATGTGGCCTTCATCAAAGTTTTGAGGTTTGCCATTCATTGAACAGCAATACATGAAATTACATTTTAGATTTAAAGAAAGTGCGGCATAGCGGCACAGTGGCAGAGTTGCTGCAGTACAGCACTTACTGCGCCGGAGACCCTAGTTCGATCCCAACTATGGGTGCTGTCTGTATGAAGTTTGCACATTCTCCTCGCGACCTGCGTGGGTTTTCTCCGAGATCTTCGGTTTTCTCCCACACTCCAAAAGCAATAGACAAAAGACAATGCACAATAGTTGCAGGAGTAGGACATTTGGCCCTTCGAGCCAGCACTGCCATTCAATGTGATCATGGCTGATCATCCCCAATCAGTACCCCATTCCTGCCTTCCCCCCACATCTCCTGACTCCACTATCTTTAAGAGACCTATCTAGCTCTCTCTTGAAAGTATCCAGAGAACTGGCCTCCACCGCACTCTGAGGCACAGAATTCCACTCACAACTGTCTGTGTGAAAAAGTGTTTCCTCATCTCCGTTCTAAATGGCTTACCCCTTATTCTTTAACTGTGGCCCCTGGTTCTGGACTCCCTGACATGGGGAATATGTTTCCTGCCTCAAGCATGTCCATACCCTTTTAATAAGATATCATCCTTCTAAACTCCAGAGTATACAAGCCCAGTCACTCTATTCTCTCTGCATATGACAGTTCCGCCATCACGGGAATTAACCTTGTAAACCTACGCTGCACTCCCTCAATAGCAAGAATGTCCTTCCTTAAATTAGGGGACCAAAACTGCACACAATACTCCAGGTGTGGTTGTTGTATTAACCATATATAACCATATAACAATTACAGCACGGAAACAGGCCATCTCGACCCCTCTAGTCCGTGCCGAACACATAATCTCCCCTAGTCCCATATACCTGCGCTCAGACCATAACCCTCCATTCCTTTCCCATCCATATAACTATCCAATTTATTTTTAAATGATAAAAACGAACCTGCCTCCACCACCTTCACTGGAAGCTCATTCCACACAGCTACCACTCTCTGAGTAAAGAAGTTCCCCCTCATGTTACCCCTAAACTTCAGTCCCTTAATTCTCAAGTCATGTCCCCTTGTTTGAATCTTCCCTACTCTCAGTGGGAAAAGCTTTTCCACGTCAACTCTGTCTATCCCTCTCATCATTTTAAAAACCTCTATCAAGTCCCCCCTTAACCTTCTGCGCTCCAAAGAATAAAGCCCTAACTTGTTCAACCTTTCTCTGTAACTTAGTTGCTGAAACCCAGGCAACATTCTAGTAAATCTCCTCTGTACTCTCTCTATTTTGTTGACATCCTTCCTATAATTAGGCGACCAAAATTGTACACCATACTCCAGAATTGGCCTCACCAATGCCTTGTACAATTTTAACATTACATCCCAACTTCTATACTCAATGCTCTGATTTATAAAGGCCAGCACACCAAAAGCTTTCTTTACCACCCTATCTACATGAGATTCCACTTTCATGGAACTGTGCACAGTTATTCCCAGATCCCTCTGTTCACCTACATTCTTCAATTCCCTACCATTTACCATGTACGTCCTATTTTGATTTGTCCTGCCAAGATGTAGCACCTCACACTTATCAGCATTAAACTCCATCTGCCATCTTTCAGCCCACTCTTCCAACTGGCATAAATCTCTCTGTAGACTTTGAAACTCTTCTTCATTACCCGCAACCCCACCTATCTTAGTATCATCTGCATACTTACTAATCCAATTTACCACACCATCGTCCAGATCATTGATGTACATGACAAACAACAGTGGACCCAACACAGATCCCTGTGGCACCCCACTCGTCACTGGCCTCCAACCTGACAAACAACCATCCACCATTACTCTCTGGCATCTCCCATTCAGCCACTGTTGAATCCATCTTGCTACTCCACCATTAATACCCAACCATTGAACCTTCTTAACCAACCTTCCATGAGGAACCTTGTCAAAGGCCTTACTGAAGTCCATATACACAACATCCACTGCTTTACCCTCATCAATTTCCCGAGTAACATCTTCAAAAAATTCAAGAAGATTAGTTAAACATGACCTTCCAGGCACAAATCCATGTTGACTGTTCCTAATCAGACCCTGTTTATCCAGATGCTTATATATATTATCTCTAAGTATTCTTTCCATTAATTTGCCCACCACTGACGTCAAACTAATAGGTCTATAATTGCTAGGTTTACTCTTAGACCCCTTTTTAAACAATGGAACAACATGCGCAGTACGCCAATCCTCCGGCACTATTCCCGTTTCTAATGACATTTGAAATATTTCTGCCATAGCCCCTGCTATTTCTACACTAACTTCCCTCAATGTCCTAGGGAATATCCTGTCCGGACCTGGAGACTTATCCACTTTTATATTTCTCAAAAGTGTCTGTACTTCCTCTTCTTTGATCCTCATCGTTTCCATAGCTACTCTACTTGTTTCCCTTACCTCACATAATTCAATATCCTTCTCCTTGGTGAATACCGAAGAAAAGAAACTGTTCAATATCTCCCCCATCTCTTTTGGCTCTGCAGATAGTTGGCCACTCTGACTCTCTAATGGACCAATTTTATCCCTCGTTATCCTTTTGCTATTAATATAGCGGTAGAAACCCTTCGGATTTACTTTTACCTTACTTGCCAAAGCAACCTCATATCTTCTTTTAGCTTTTCTAATTTCTTTCTTAAGATTCTTTTTACATTCTTTATACTCCTCAAGCACCTCATTTACTCCATGCTGCCTATAACTATTGTAGATATCCCTCTTTTTCCGAACCAAGTGTCCAATTTCCCTTGAAAACCATGGCTCTTTACAATTTTTACGATTTCCTTTC
This sequence comes from Amblyraja radiata, assembly GCF_010909765.2. Classification (NCBI taxonomy): domain Eukaryota; kingdom Metazoa; phylum Chordata; class Chondrichthyes; order Rajiformes; family Rajidae; genus Amblyraja; species Amblyraja radiata. The sequence goes on along the minus strand of NC_045958.1, from coordinate 70,097,976 downwards.
AACCGAACAGGGACATAAAGATTCTGTACTCTTAAAATGTCACCTTTAAATGTACTCCATTTCTCTTCCACATCTTTCCCATAAAACAAACTGTCCCAATTTACTCCTTTTAAATCCTTTCGCATCTCCTCAAAGTTAGCCTTTCTCCAAT